>NC_051198.1:18075143-18678580 GCF_015220075.1 Falco rusticolus | reverse complement strand
GCATCAAATTATTGAAATGCTGGCCCATTTAACCGTAATAGAAGTGGTCATGTTTGTTAACTATGGTATTTCATTCTTGCTGAATATTACAGATTGTTTGGGGTTTTTTTTAACAGGAGCCTTCTAAAATAAATTGAAGACCTTTAGAAATTTTCCAAATAAAATGTCACATTTAGTTGTTGCCAGGAAGCTGATTGACGTATCCATATTGTGAGACTGTGCAAAGCTTCTTAGCGTACCTTTTTGAAATTGTTAACTCTTAATGAAGCAAAAATAAACCTTGTTCTTCCATTTTTAATCTCTGAATGCTATTTTTCTTGGTAATTACTCTCTCAGCTTCTTTACATTCATCTTAGCAACAGCTTTATTCAAATCATATTCTTTGTTCCAGTAGTCTACAGTAATATATTACTATGTTCCTGGTCCTGTGCAACAGCATGTATTCCTAGCAAGGGGTGCATTGTGCAGTTTCAGTGCAGAAACGTGGAAAGAATTTAGGTCTTTAGTGCACTGTATTATCCAGAACTCAAATAGTGTAGAATACCAGCACTACTGCTTAATCCTTGTGCAGTGGTTCAGTGATGATTGGATACTGCTGAAGAGACTAGCTGTTTTCAGGTTTAAGCTGAGTCAGAGCCAGTTCAGCTGCAGTGGCAGCTGGGTGGACCTGGCAAGCAACATTTTTAGGGGTTTTTCCATTTATTGAATCTTCCATGTTTCTGATATGACTCTACAGCTGAAATGAATTTTACTTACGGGACGTAAATAAATTGCCAATTACTGCCGTGGCAATCAGGTGCATTTACAAATTGTTTGACCGTGAAGATTGATGAACAACTTGCTACTCATCAACAATGAATTTCACATTATAAATATCTGAAGGAGTTTTCTGTCATAATATTATAGGGTATTAACTATGTTCATTATTGATATAGTAGCTGCACTTTGATTTAGCATAGTGCTTTTACTACAGTGGAATGTTAGCTGACCGTATATATTCAGAAATAACCTCAATTTCTGAATCCTCAGCTCACTAAACAAGAAATGTCTTAAAAACAGTATTAAAGTGAGTATTGTAAAACTAACTTCTATTTGAACATAAACCCCAAAAGACCTTAGAAAAACACTTAAAATTCAAAATTCTAAAAATTAAACTCAAAATCTCAATATGAAGTCATATAGATACAAAATTAAATACGTGTGACCAGAGAGGAGCAAAGAAGGCTCATCTCCCTGTTGTCTGGCCGGACTGTTAGTACATGAATGACTGGGACAATCATATCCTTAGAAGTGTTCTTGAGAAAGAACTCGCTGGGGACCAGACCATAACCACGCATGTTGTGCAATGTTTGTTGCTCTTGTATCAATGGTGTGTTGAGGTACTAAGATGTAGACTTTGGAGGTTTGTGTTTATGAGAAAGTACTAAAAGGTCAGTCACAGGGGTTTTTTTTATGTTGGTGAAGACTCATTTTCTCCACTTTCAGTTTCTGATTGATAGAAAATGATGACTCTCTGTCCTTGTCTGGATGAGGCGCTAAAAGTACACAACACTATTTCATGCAGTTGACAACATAATTGGGAAGAGAAAAAAACAGACGAAGAGTGAAAAAGAAACTGCAAGATGCCAGAAATCACATACAAACAGGACAGAATGAAACTGATTATTTTATAACCAAGCAGTAAACTGGAGAAGGAATAAATGGTTTTAATTTGCATTATATGTGTCATATGCTTTTCTATGAACAATTTGAAGCTGAATACCGAGTATCACAATTTTAATTATTTGGTGTTTTATCCTCTTCAGATGAACTGGGGTCTTAGCTAGGTATTTCCTGAAAACGTGAAAAAAAAAGTCATTAAGTCATGGAATACCTTACGTACTTCCTAGTGTTATTTCATAAAATCGTAAGAAGTCATAATTGTTTTGTTCACCAAACTCAGACGAGAGAGCTCTTAACAAAATGTAACAAAATGTAAATATTTTTTTTTTGCCTCTTCTGTTCCATATTGTTGGAAAAGCCTTCAAAATAATCCCTGTAAAACGCATTTCCAAGGCCCAGGGCAAAGCTTGAGCCTATGGTTTCTCATGCATCGTTATAAAGTAATGGATCAGGGTCTCTCACTGCTCAAAACGGGCCAGCACTCCTCCGTGTTGTGATGGTCTCTGTCTTCGTCCATCTCTACTGTGGCTTTTCACATTTTTTTCTGTGGAGAACCTGAATCCACCGTGTCCCTTCTGCCACATTCTTTCATGCAGGGGGTGGAGGAGTGTGGGACAGGCCTCATAGCATGATTCTTCCCAAAAGCTAAATTTGTTGACTTCAGAAGAATTAGTGGCCAAATGGTATATGCCAGGTACCCTTTACTGTTGCCAGTTTTGGAAGGAGATGAAGGAGCTTAGCACTTTCTAAGACTATGAACCTGCATGAGGAAAGCTTCAGGGCTATTGTCAAAGGAATTTCTGCTCCTGGTAGCAGGGAAAAAAAAGCAGTATGTCGTATAGCAGCCAGAGAATCATACTATGAAGAACAGTATGTAGAAGAATGTTAACAATGTTTTAATACAATCGTAATGATGAATTTCCTTCCCAGTGTGACACACTCTTTATCCTTTTATTTATTTTTATGCTTTTGTGCACAACCTGTCTTTTCCTTTTTGGAAAGTGACCATGGAAATATGTTTCACTATGGTGTTTCTGGCAATGGGCAGAAGGCATGGCAATTTTACTGTATATTTTCATATATCTACAGATGCAGCAGCTTGAGAAACAAGTTATAGATGCTGATCGTCAAGCGGAGAGAGCTTTTCAGCAGGTATATATATAAATTGAAAAATACCTCCCTTAGATATGTGCATGTTACTGTAATGAAGGGAAATTCAGAAAAAGGTCTGTTTTTCCTAAGTATTGCTCAAAAGTGAGAAGACAGTTTCTTTTTACATCTGCTGATTTGTCTTACCAGAGATGTTCTAACACCTTTCTCTGCTTGCTATCCAGTTCTGTTCAGTAAAGTCAAAGCTAACAGCACAAATAAAAAATAGATACATATAATGAGCTTCTTTGTTGATGCATCATGAGTCTTGAATATATGATGCACCTGGAAACAAAAGGGAGAGGAAATGGTGACCTATTTTAGTAAATCTGCAAGAAGATAAAATGAGGCTCTCCAATACAGTCTCTAAATAGGATTGGTTTATGTTGTTAGTTTTTGTAGAAGTTATATATCATCTAAAGAATGAGATCGTGGCTAAGTATTTAACCAAAGTTGCCTTTTGATTCCAAATGGCACATACAGCTACTTGCAAACATTTTATGAACATATCTCTGGTATTCCTTAAAAATTCTTCATATCTTACTGTGAGACAGATAGAAACTGAAAATTGTAAGATAAAAATGTTCATGTACTAATTTGGAGTTAGAAAACATTCCTGACTACAAGCCAAGTACTTTTAAGCCATTTTTCAGAATGCTTCTGAGAATCTGTTGGGGTTTTTTACACTGTGCAATTGTTTATTAAAACGTTTATTTAGCCTAACAACAGCTCCCTATACATAAATTGCATTCTTCCCTTATTGGCATTTCAGCTTGTGTGTTACAGGCCTAGAAGCCTCACGGATACTAACAAAATCTGTACAAGGTCTTTCAGTGTTTTGCCAGTCCTATTGGTATTAGATGCATAGGGAGACATAACAAACTGTGGAACTTCTTCTCAAATAGGCTTCAGAATTTTACAGGGTTATCTTGAATCTTAAATGTGGGAGCAATTTTAACAGTCCATTTTGTGATTAAATTACTACCTTTAACTTAGAGTGTTATGTTTCTTAACATCTTATGTGACCTTCCAAATAGGTGCAGGTCATGGAAGAAAAATTAAAAGCAGCTAATGTTCAAACGAGCGAATCAGAAGCCAGGTTGTATAAGAGATGTCAAGATCTGGAAATCCTGGTACAAGATAAAAATGACTTAATACAAAAATTGGAGCAACAACTTGAAGAACAGGTTAGAAATAATGGTGTTATAAAAGATGAGCATCAGTTCAGTTCTTAATTATACAAAAGGAAAATAAAAATTAAGATCAATAGAGAACAGAAAAGTTTAGCACTATTTCTGTTGTTTAGATTAAAGAGGTTCCCATTAGAAGTATGTAATCTAAATAAGGTTTAATCACTTGCAAATTATGCTCTGGCTTTCTTTGAAAGGCATCTGACTTCTAATAAGGGAAAGGTGTTCTTCCTTTTCACTGTGTCCTCTGAAGAGTTTTCATTTTTCGTGGAGGAAAGAGGAACAGCAGCCTCTGTGAAGGGTCTATTCATAATTTTTTTTAAAAAACACCATGTATTGCCCAAGAGACTGAATTACTTAAAGCAGTATTAGGATTTGTGTCTGAAAGATACTAGGCAGGCAGACTATAACGCTCAGTGAAAAATACACTTATGTCAATTTTTTTTCCAGAAGCAAATAAGACTGCAAGAAGCGAAAATCATAGAAGAAAAAGCAGCTAAAATAAAAGAATGGGTGACAGTCAAGCTCCGTGAGGTATAACTCTTGCTACGATACTTACGAAGAAAATCGAGTGGTGTGACTGGATATCCCTTAGGCTTTTTGGCTGTTAAAGGGCTTTGTGCCATAGTAAAAAAAATGCTTCCCAGTGTCATTGATGTGTATAGTTATTTGCTTGAAAGAGAAAAAATGAAACCAGCACAGAGGGCTGAGTATCCATATCACTTAAATTCTGATGTTTAATTTGGTCAGCTAATATATCAGGGTTGTTTTTATGGAGAAAGGGCCCAGAACTGCTCTCTGGAAGGTCTGCTTGTCTCCACTAAGATTAGCTGGCAAACAGCTTGCTCAACCAGATGCCTGAAGTGTGAATAATCCCCAGAAAGCTGACCAAGTCTGCTGGGGCCTGGCACAAAAAAGGACTTGATCATTTTTATTTTCCAGTGCCCACAGTACTCTTAGTCGTGAATAGCTTCAGAGGCACCAACTCTGTTCTCAAAAGAGACCAGGTGTCTCCATTATTTCTCTGCTGTGGTGAGATAACCATGTCTTTGCCCTGCCTAAAGGTGCCAGTTTCTGGTGTGCAGCTGTGCTTTCTCCTCCTTGTGTGTATAGAATTTAAAGTTACCTGTAAAAAAAAAACACTCTGTTGTGGTTAACTGGAAATTATACTCACTCCAGTTGAAAAATAATTAAATTATTATTTTTAAAATGGGAAACTAGAAGTAACATTTACCGTTAGTCTGTGAGCGAGTGTTTGAAATCAATTAATAAAAATGCAATTAAGTTTAGCTAAAATTATCTTGAAAAACTTGGGACAAAATCAAATATGACTCAAATTATTTACTTAGTTTGAAACATAGAGATTCTCAAGCTAGTTTCACAGAGGTCGTTAGGTGTCACCCAGTGGGAAGCTGAGTTGCTGGCTCTCCTGCGTGTGATGTGGGAGAGTCGGATTCCAGCGTTCTCTTTGCCTGATTTGGAGCAGGAGTTTGAACCAACATCTTTCACCTCCTGGTAGTGGGCTACAGCAATGGGTTGTTGAGTATTTTTCTTCCTGTAGAAGGTCTTCTGCTCTCTGTAAAGTTTTTAGGTACCTGTTTTTTTAACTTTTGCTGTGGGATGGTAAGAGGCATTAGCACCATCACTCCCTCCAATTCCTCTGCTTGCTTTTGGGTTTGCCAGGTGGCACAGAAGTTTGTAATTCTGCCCTCTGCTTTTATTAAAAATCCCAATGCAGATTTCTTTTTTCTCTAATAGTAAGGCTTTTTAGAGCAGTCTTGGGTTTGCTTGGTTGGAGGAATGGTTTTAACAGAAGCTGAGCAAATAATCATTGCAAGGAATTTTGTTCTTCAGAATAAACAAATGCCTAGACTTGGCATTAAGAGAAGTAGCAGAGAGAAGCTTACCGTTTGAACTAGCTTTATCTTTAGATAGGCAGAAGTTCTGAGAAAATCTAAATGATGTAACGATTTTAAAAATTATTTCACCAGTGGATGAGATTACATTTATATGCTTTTAGTTAGAGGTGGAAAATCAGAACCTTCGCTTGATCAACCAAAAGCAAACCAAAGAGATGAAAACGGTACAGTCTAAACTGCAAGGTAAAGTACAGATCTTTTAAGTTAAAACTTCTATATATATGGCATACTTCTTTCTGTTCCCTATGAATTTGTGCATCCACATAATTGAAATACTCTGTTAAATCACAAAGATTTCAGTTAGTATGAATTGACATCAGAGTGACTGTGCATAAGGTGTTAGGCAAGCAATAATTAAATTTTTATTTAAAAGACGCACAGACAAACCACAGCTGTTTTTTGTTGGGTGAATGGTTATCTCTGTTATTTAAGAGTTCTGCAAGTAGTAAGATTTGACTGGATTTATGTCAGATCTTTGCCTTCACTTCTTTATAGAATAGGTGGTCCTAGCACTGTTAAGGAATAGATGAGTGTCAGTCTGCACCTGCTTCTTCTAGCAAATGGTCAGCTGGGAATCAGAATTCTGATAAGATTTTTTTAATTAATACATTGACTACAATAATCCAAAATGTCAATTCAGCCACAGTACCGCCAAGTTCCTCTCCAAGTAGAGATAGTTAATTTAAAATTCATAAAATGTAAATATGGGAAAGAGGAATATTCCTTCTAAAGAGCATTATTTTGCATTAATCAAAGTTGCATTTTACTTGCCACCGTGTGCCTGCTCATCAACTTTCTTAAGTCTTTCTGAAGGTTCCCACAACCCTCTCCATACATAGTTGACCTGACAATGTACTATCGTCTGAAGTTAGTATGCTACCTTGCCCTCATTTCTTGATAATCTCTCTCATGTATATATATACTTACACAGACATTTAGAAATGTGTATATATCTGTATGTACACATGTAATACGCATAATATGTGAAAAATATAAATAGCTTTTAAACTAAGATGTACCTCTCTGTTAATGAGGGAACTGCATTGTTTGTTTCTTTGCTGGTTTTTGATCAGTAGCAATTCGATATACTTTGGCACTTAACAGCTTTAGTCATCCTATTCTGAGAGATCTATTCAAAGGCTTTTTGAGACACTTAAGCATTTGTCAGCTGGTTTTCAACACACATTTACTGATATGCTTAAAAATATTAAGAAATTTATTACTATTTGCAGTGTCCATGCTGGTAACAGGCTAAAAATTATGATCATGCGGTACTGTTAAAACAGTTTACAGGTATGGATAAGGGCCTCTTCTTCCTTGATTTGCCACAGAATTTCTTATAAACAGGGATGAACAGCATTGTTTCGTATCAGTTTCTGGCAGAATAGCTGTCCCTAAGGACAGATGTCATTTTCTGGAAGCACTTAATCATTTTATGCTTTCGTCTTCTCTTGAAGTCCTCCATATATACCCTTCTAAGCCTGGTAACTTCTTTATGTTTGCTGTAGCACCTATTACAGATTCTCTTAATATTTTTATCTGAAGGGAAGTCCACTACATATTTTAATACTATTGTTCTACAGTCTTTCCTATTATATATCCTAGACCAATCCATAAGATTTTGCTTCAGCCACAGCAGAATAAAATCTGGTATTTCCACTAGGTTTTCATTCTGTCTTAAGTACATGTTTTGTATCTTACTGCTGTTAAATTGTTAAAAGAGATTACAGGTTTTGTTTCTGTACTAAAAAAAATAATAATCAATCTTTAAGAACCAGAAGTGTAGCTCTGGGTTTATTTTGATATGGGGAGATACCAGATAGATTTTTACTCCTATAATAATTTTTTAATTGTCTTTTTGCTAGATTTTAGTTGTCTTAAAAAACAAGTTTACACTGCAGAGGGAGAGAGAGAGAGATACTAGAGACCAGTAGGGTAATGTGCTGTATCTTTTTAACACAGTATTTCTGAATTACTGTTCTTCAGAAGCTACGGGTAAGAAGTCTGCTACTTCAACACAAAAGCCTGGGGAGTGTCAGCGACTAAGCAGTTTGACTTTCGGATGCTTTTCAAATCGAGCAAGAAGTCCTCAACCATCTCCTAAGTTTGAAGAAATAAGCAAGTCTTCATCTAAAGTGTCAGACTACACTGAAGGCAAAAACATGCCAGGTACTTAGTCACCAGTATTGCCATTTTATTCTGACACAGATTGAAAACTAAGATCGGCAACTATGTCAGTGTATCCGAACCAGCTGTTTTCGAAGTACATAGCAGGACTCTCTCCCTCTGTAATGCTCGTCTCTGTTACTAGGAGGAAAACCTGTTGAGCAGTAGTCTCCATAATACCGCTAATACACTGTCTGGCAGCATGCAGCGGCTGATGGGTGCTTTGGCTGCAAAGGAAACAATTTGTTGTGGCCCAGGTTTGCTCCACAGTAGCATAAAGAGCTTATGGCTGCCAGTCCCTCAGGGAAGGCTGTTATGTTTTTATGCCTGTGTAGTCTTACCTGAGTCCAGTTTCTGTGTTTTATCTATGCTATCACTGGTATCCCAGTGTTACTTTTATGCCTAACTCAACAAGATCAACTCAGTAACCTTTCATTAGTATGATCAGGGTCAGAAAAAACAGAAGAGAGTCTTAGGCATGTTTTCACATCTTTTCCTATCTGAAGAAGGAGAATGCTCCTTGATCAGGTCATTGATCAAGCCTTGAAGTCTTGTAGTGCCAGCAGATTGGCCTGGCATGCTGTTAGGCTCTTATAAGCATAAGCAAGTCCATTGCAGTTTGCTACTTCCCTTAAGCAATGAAAAGCTCAGGAAGGAGACTTGCTCTGGTCCTTCGTTTGAGTCCCACAGTACTGTTCATGACCTTAGCGTTTTCACCACAGTTAGTCATGGTACCCAAAATTGCAAGTTGAGGTCTGTAGAAAATCAGAAACTGAAATAGGTCCTATTAATATTTTGTATATTTGTATTACACCAAGTTCATTATAAAGGTGGGTATGTATTATTATTTCTGTTTTTATAGATGAGGGAATTGAAATGAGAATCCTTTTTCAAGGGAAAGGATAAGAAACAGACCCTTAGGCTTGCCTAGACAGAAGCAGATCAACTTTTGTGATATCATTACATGGAGTAAATTAAAATCTTTGGCTTATCCAATCCACTTCATACAGCTATTAAACATCAACTTTACCAAGTGTCTGTGTAGAAAAGCCCTAGTTCTTGGATCTGTTTTTACTTGAGGGGAGCACATAGGCATCACTGACACACTGCGACCTATAGTGCTCTTTTGCAAAACCAGGTAAAAGGGAACAGCAGAAGCGAAGTTGTTTTTAATACAGCATTTCCTAGGCATTTTCCATGAGCCTGTCTTGTATATCTTAAGCATTCACCACTAGGAATACAATAATAGCTTACAGAAGAAATTTCTGTGTATAAACACTGTAGAAATTCTCAGAATATTTAATTTGTTAATGTAAATACTTTCTGATGATCTGTTATTTAACTTTAATTTTCCTTAGATTTAATAAAGCAGCTAAATTTATATGCCCTCTTACATCTTTGGGATTTTTGGTGGTTTGTTTGTTTGTCTTCGTACATATGTGGTTTACTTTCAGATATGGCTCCACTCTGCTTTTCTTTACATTTACTGCCATTTTTAGTTGGGCTAAAACTTGGAGTGATGTCTGTTACCATTGTTTGGCAAACATCATTGCAACTTCAGTTGCATTCATAAATTACAGTATTTTTCTTAAGTTTTATTATTTACAACAGTGAAAAACTTAAATGTGCTTACACATTTGCAGACATGATGACAAAATCCTTTAGCAGTCAGGTTTGCTAAAGTAATACTGTCATGTTCATTGTATTTCTCCTCTAGAGAAGGATATCCTGGAAACTACCTTTGCAGTTCCTGCACACCAGACCAGTAAAGGTCAGAAGTCATTGCAACAAAGTTCCTCTGGATCAGAGCAGAACAAAAATGTGCGAACTAGCTGTTCATCCAAAGATATAGACAGCGACATGTCAAAGAACTCCTGCACTACCGGGAGTGACTGGAGCTCAGACGAGGATGGAGGAGACACTAAAGGACTGAAATCCAGGTGTGCATCGACTCTTTCAAGCCACACATCTGAAGAGAATGCAAGGTACGGTAGAGTGGGAAGTGAAATGTATTTGACAGCATCTGATGACAGTAGTTCTTTATTTGAAGAAGAGACTTTTGGTGTTCAGAGGGCTCAGCACAAGAAGTTATACTCCTGGCAGCAAGGGTCCCAAAGAAAAGGTCAGAACAATCCAGGTGGAAAGTGCAACTCTGACTTCACAAGTAAAAAGAAAGACCAAGACAGTTCTTCAGATGAACTGAATAAGAAATTTCAGTCTCAGAGGCTAGATTATTCATCCTCATCCAGTGAGGCAAATACCCCAAGTCCAATTTTAACACCTGCTCTGACACCCAAACATCAAATTCTAGCAACTTCTGCTGGTTCCCAATGCACAACACAATCAGATTCTCCCTCAAATTTGCCACCGCCAAAGCTACGGACTCCTAATGTGTTTAATATAAATTCAGCGTTAGCAAAGAAACATCTAAGCCAGCCCCAGCTGAGTTCTGACAGAATGTTTGGTAAAAATAGAAATGCCATAAGCATGATACGTCCGTGGAGACCTCAGGAAACAGACATTGATCTGGTGGATGGAGAAGATACAGATATCTTAGAGAAAATGGAGATTGGCTGTGATGAAGGAGTGTTTACCTATGACTGCACTGAAGCACAAAATGCTGAAGCCCAAGAACCCTGTGATATGACAAAGAAGGGTGCTAGCAACAAACCTCCAACCCCTCCATTACATCGATTTCCGTCTTGGGTAATTATAGATATTTTTCTGTTTGGTGAAACTAACTCATTTTCATGCCTCTCTTCTATGATATTTGTTGCCTCTACCTTTCTTATTTTCTGTTTGATGACAGGGTGTTACTTTAATTGGAACTAAGACAGCACACTCCGAAGCAAGTTTGATTTGAAGCAGAGTATTTCTGCCACTTAAAAACATTGTCACTACTTTTGTAGATAAGACCAATATTTTTCATGTCACATCTAAGTTACATATATCCTTTTGAGTGTATCAAAGGAGGTAATGCTTGTGAAAATGCATTTTTTTATTTATCTTAACACCAACAGAGCTTAAGAGGGCTAGTGTCAATGCCTTTGCTATAATCATCGTACCGCTCACAGTCTAGGCAATGAAGTCAATAGAAGACAACTACAGATTACAGAAGTTATTGATCACATTTCCAAGTAAAATTTTAAACCCATCAACCAGGGAACTAAAATAGATATTAATATGTCTTACACAAAATCCAAAATTAACTGTGTCAAGACTGATTCTTCAGTTCCAAAGTCACAAGATTTATTAATGATTCAGAGATGAATAATGCATTAATGTAACACCTTCTCTCTGTATGTATTTTAGTGCATATTTTTTCACTATAGATTTTCTTATGGTGGCCTTTTAACAGAAAACAGTTAAAAAGTTGCCTCCTAATGGCATTTCTCAGTTCTTAACATACAGTCTTCCATTAAAAAATACCTTCTTTGGCCCCTGATAATAGCTTTTAAAAATATTGCCTACAGGGCAAGCATTGTGTGAAAAAAGGGTTCAGACTGGTCATGGATATGATGGGTATGGCATATAAAACAAGGATGCATTTTTCAGCTGCTATTGATGATGCCATTTTATAAACCATTTTATCATATTGTTCCACTAACACAAAGACTAGGAGGCTATGGGGAGATAAACTGAAATTGCTGTGTTTTAATTATCTACCATCAAATCCATTCTGCTTGTATAGGAAAGCAGAATTTATGCCGTAGCCAAATCTGGTTTAAGGATGTCTGAAGCTTTCACCACGGACTCTCTTAACAAAAGTAAGTGCTTTAGCTGTTCATTGTTTCATCCACAAAAATTATATTCTTACGGTGATCTGTGAGCAAGGACGAAATGTCCCTGTTCCTCTCAGATATACTTATGAAGATTCAGTTACCTGCTATTTAAAACCTAGAAGATCATTGGTTATCTTTCCATTGTCTTCTGTTACATTGCTTTATGACTTTGTGCTGAATTTGTACTTTATTCACTCCAGTTTTCTTTGCAATTCATTTTGAAGATTCTATACCAAGTACCAAGGTAGATTATACATCCAATTTAGAAAGTGGTAGTGGTCATGACTACAATTTATTTATACTCCTTAAAACCATTGTAAATTTCAAAAAGCTATAAATCTCACATCCAAAACAGTTCTGGAGTTATTTTTTTATAGCAGCTATACAATGAAACAAATTATGTTTGAATTTGGTTAATTGAGGCATAATTAGGAAGGTCATTTATAAAATATGTTGCTTTTTTAGGTGCTGTTTCACTAACTTCATACTCCGTATCCGGATTATATACATCTCTGATATATAAGAACATGACCACTCCTGTCTACACCACTTTGAAAGGGGTAACTGTATTACTGGTTAAAGGAAATTTTTAAACACCCTTAGGCTTCACATCCAGGAACATACTGTTGCACATTTGATGCTACCATGCCAAATATGTCCTAAGATGATGTTTAGAGATCATAGAACCCCAGAAGTAATGGAAATGTCAAATAGCTGGAAAAAAATTATTGCTGCTTATAAAATGTTAGTATCCTAGGTCAGTTCTTCTTAGGTTCCTTGCTGATTTTTTCCAAAGGCTTGTTAATTATTAAACAGATCCACATGGTGTTCAGTGCCATAATTAAAAGTGTGTGTATATGCAGAAATGTTTTTGTGTTAGTGGCAAAGCTGTTCATAGTCAGATAGCCAGCAGGAACTAAACACAATGTTGTTTGTCTTCTGGCAGCCTTTTGCGATTTGGAAAGACCTATGCCTTGAGCTAGCTCAGGTTTCTGTTTTAAAGTGTGGGCATGGTTGAGTATACAGAGGGCAGAAGGAATCCAGTTTTATGTTAATATTTGTGTGCCAAAACTCACAACCCAAGCAAGAACAGCTTTGAATGTTATGAAGCCAGCAGAGCTCTGCCACAGCATGAAGGAAATGACTGATACCCTTTATGCAAGGTATCAAAGAATGTGTTAATTTCTGCAGAAAGCAACTCAAATAAGCAACAGCCCATTTATAGATGAGTTGTCAGGATCTGAGGAAGAAGACAGCTCTTGCTCCAGCTCAAGGACTTCTGAGTCTGATTCTCGAAGCAGAAGTGGTCCGGGTAGTCCTCGGGCTATGAAACGAGGTAGGCAAAAACCCTAAGAACAAGTAACTTCTGGGAAGTTTGGACAGCTACGCAGTTTACACGATCTTCTTAGAAATGGATTTCTTCCTTAAACAGCACGGACATCTTAATCTAGGCTTTTATGTTAGCTACCAAAGCCTAGATCTATTATTCAAGCAGGAGAAAGGACTGTTACACATGGCTTTCTTTTTATTGCTGTTATTATAGATGTCTTTTTAAGGCATTCATCTAGTAGCTGGCTGTTGTCAGGAGGGAAAAGTGACTTGTGCATTTAAAGCAAGAAGCTCCAATCTATCTGTACTCTGTCATGCCAAGGACTTCCTATGACCTTTAACTGTAGGTATGTAAAAAGTAGAAAAAAGTAATTGTCATAAGAAAAAAAAACCCCACATATATTCAAGTTTATAAAACACAGTAGCAGGTGCATGTGATTAGAAAGCAGGTGGAAAAGTTCCCTCAAGAGAGTATTTGATTCTGTCATGTCATGGAGTAAAGGACATCATTCAGTTTTACAGTGATTGTCTCAAGGTCCTGTGCAAAGATTTAATTAAAACACTTGAACATAGTAATGTTCTGTCTTTTGTGGAAGACAAATCTCACAGCTGTAGGCAATTGTGTGTCTTCCATCTGCAGAATGAAAATAATATGCTTCTTAACACTAAAAGTTACAATGTTTCCTTATGGAGTCACAGTATCAGTATTACATCCCTGTGAGTATTTCTTCACTGGGTAAACCAAGGGAGACTAAAATCTAAGATCCCATTGAGGCCAAGGGTTAAGATCCTTCATTATACATTGCTTTAGAAAAGCAAAATAGCATTATTTAGTACTCTTTGTTATGTATGTTAAAATCCCAGTTAGCAGAAGCTCCACTCAGTCACCCTTGAGCAGCTGGATAGAGCCATAGTTTTCCAGTGCCAGCCCCACATGGCTTTGTGTCCTGTTGCGAGTGATGTACAGTTGCTACATTAGTGTGGAAAGGACCCATAGTTCCTGCTTCCCAGCAGCTGCATTTTGCTGAGCAAAAACCAGTGCAATGGCTGCAGACAAATCTCATGTTACATGCTTGCACAACAGGAAAGGTAAATTAGCTAATTTAGTAGCTGGTTTCACCTACGATTTATATCCATGTCTGTAAAATGGAACCATTCCTTTTGTTTGTGCTTTCTTCTCATAAAGTAGTCCTTGCATTGTTTTATGAATGGAAACCTTTCTTAACCACAAAACACATATGTACGTATCTTTGTTGAGATCATGTTGTTTAAAAATCTGGGCAGTCACAAATTTCCCTAGGTGCACAATTAGCTTGCGGCATTATTTGTTATTCAGGGTCCTACACGAGAAGAGAAAAACCCACTCTGAAAGCCCAGGTGGGTTACCAAAGCAATAAATGAGAAAAGCTTTTTTTTCAAAATAAAATTGGGAAATGAGTTTGGAAATTAATGAAACAAAGGAAATAAGGCATCTTTCTTTCAATCTTTTCAAACCTTTCAGAGTAGAACACCAGTCCTTACAGAAGGATGTGTTCACATATTTGAAAATAATTATTTCTGTGATGAATAAGGGAGGAGTTTGAATTTTAATTGATGATTCACTACAGTTGAATACAGGGTACATTTTTTTGGTGAGGGGGATTAAAGCTAATAAACACTAAAAAAAATCCTGAATCTGGAATTCAGATTTTTAGAAAACCTCAGTATAAAAATTCATACTAATTGCAAAATACAGACAGTCACCTCCAGCTTCAACATATGGCAGATCTCGGGCCTCGCTTCTTAGTACACAAGCAGTCCAATGAGAAATACAGACTAGAGTGAATGAGAGAAAGGGGAAGGGGAGAGGTTGCTTAGTTTAATTAAAGATCCTGTATTCATTTTCTAGAGAATGAATATGATGCATGTCACTAACTCCTTCCTTAAAAAAGCTGTTGTAATATACCAGAAGGTGATAATACGTACAAGACATCTATTAATTTCATTCACAAGTGACTTAAACTCGGTTTAATTCTGAAGAAAATGGGATTTGGGTATTAGCACTCTGCTAATAGTTTGATAAGCTGATACTTAAAAAAAAGCTTGGTTCCTGCTGCATTTATGCTCATACTTGTGTTTGCCTGCAGATCCTGTTCAGATACTCTTTCTGCATGAATATTCTGATCTCATTTGTTTGTAATGGGATAAAAAAAAATGAAGAAATGTTCCTCTTCATTTAACACAGGTGTGTCTCTATCTTCTGTGACCTCAGAAAGTGACTATGCTATTCCTCCGGATGCATATTCAGTAGATGCAGACTATTCAGAGCCAGAGCAGAAACTTCCTAAGACCTCTTCCTCACCTAGTGATAATGGCAAAAATGTGAGTACGAAATTTCTGTGAAGAAGTGTACCTGTGGTTCTGTGTGTATATTTATGTTCAAAGGCTGCTACCAAATCTCTGTCTTGGAGACTCACAGAATGCCTTATGAGTAAAAATAGCAAAATATACCAACAGTGTGTTAGCCATGTAAGGCTATAATGATTGAAGGGAAGTGGAGGATAATTCTGAGCTTTCTATATAATGATTGAAAATAGGTAGACAACTCCAGAAGACAACTCAAAGCACTTAAGATTTTCCTTTCTTGGAACCAGATCTGGTATCAGATTGCACGTGAAATACTGAAATCAGCTTAAAATTAATATTTGAATATTCAGGGACATAGAAAGGCATTCCACTGAAGGAGCTGAAGGCATCAGTAGAAATCTGTGTGCAGTAATATGTTTCTATAGTTTTCCTCATACAGGGAAAACTTTACGCATCAGAGAAATCAGAAGTAGAGCAACATGCAAGGAAGGTCAAAGAAACCATTATGGAGTATTGGTCTGTCTCCAGAAGTTTTTTAATGGCCTGTGTTAGTAGTTAGTGTTTTAACATACAAGTGTATTGACTGCCTGGTGATGAAGATAATGTATTTTAAGCTTTCTTCATGGAGCAAAATGGTGAACTCTCTTCTACAGGTGTACACACTAAAAGTATGGCTGTGTCGAGCTCTGAATTACAGTGCTCTTTACCTGGTCCATAGGTTAGGCCCTGAAGTTGGGGGAAGATGTATATTTACATGGTATTCATTTTGTTCCTTGTTTAATATAAATAATTAGAAAATAAAATCAGGAATCATCATATTCTTCATTCTTTTGTGTGGTTCTGGACAAATCACTTACTCTCCTTTATGTACTATAACTGTAAGTAGGGATATTAATCAGTTCTCCCACATGCATGGCATTTGTCTTAATTGATGATTGTAAAAAATTTGTTGTTCGACTGAAAGACTCATCAAATACTGAAATTATTCTTTAGCATGCTTTTAAGTCATTAAAGTATGTGTGTGCATATGTATTTATACATATCTCTGAGGGGTATTTTATATGTGTACCTAACTACATTTTATAAATATATACTTCTAAATCAGGAACCTTTGGAAAAATCTGGATATCTGTTAAAAATGGGCGGTAAAGTAAAGACCTGGAAACGACGGTGGTTTGTGCTTAAAGGAGGTGAATTACTATACTACAAATCTCCAGTAAGTACATGTAACTTACCTGCTACTTAATGTTAGATTGTTTTCAGTGAGAATCAAATGCTGCTAGAAGGAAAAGAAATGCGGTCCTGGTGTCTGAGCTGTTAGAGAATGATTCAGGACTCAGTTCCTCAAGAGGTTTACAAGGTACTCAATGTCTAACTAGGAAATATTTATCAAGATTAATGTTTAAATGAGTTCTATAATTATTTATTGCTATTTGTTGATAGATTTCAAATACTCTTTTCCCGTTCTTTCTATAGAGTGATGTCATTCGAAAACCTCAAGGTCAAATTGAGCTAAATGCATCTAGCCATATTGAAAGGGGTGATGGAAAACAAACAATTCAGGTGTGTGCTTTTCTCATCTGTGTTTCAGTGGGGTTTTGTTCCATCCATCCCCAAAACCAACCCCTTGTTCCAGTCCTGTTGGACTGGAAGTCCAGGTGTGGACTTGGAATGAATCACTGCCCTTCATTCGTAATCAAAGAATCATTTCAGTTACAGAAACTAAAAAGTCCTACATGTAGTCTTGTTTGTATTGTTGCAAAGGTCAGATTGTCACGTATGAGACAGAAATAGAGTCGTCTTGGGGCCAGCCATTAGGGCTAGGATAAATTGTTCGTCTGAAAGGAAACAAATTGAGTTTTCTCAGTTCTGCTGTCCTGAAACTGTTCAGATGAAGCCTTAGAAAAGGTCTGTCTGCTCTGCCTGGCCACAGAATGTTTTGTTAATGAAAAGTACTTTGGGGAAAATGAACCCCCCAAAGTTCTGAAACTACATTGTTCAGCCCCCACACTGTGGGGTCAAATGTATAATGTTCCTAATGCTCAAGACTCTTCTGTTACTATGTAGCTGACCACAGAAAAACGAACATACTACCTGACTGCTGATTCTCCCAACATCTTAGAAGAATGGATAAAAGTACTGCAGAATGTTCTTAAAATACAGGCTGCCAGCCCACTTTTCATACAGCCTGAAATCAAGCCAACCATGAAAGGATTGCTTACAAAGGTAAGAATACTCTTGTTTCCCCAATCTGCTTTATTCCATATATCTTAAGAGTAATATCTAGATGAAAATGGCCCCAAAATAAAATAAACACAAGCACAACAGACATGTATTTGCTTTCCCAGTACTTTACAATGTGAACAGTCCAGGAGGACTACCAGCTTGCCTACTTTGGGCAGTATTTTTCTTCTGGTTGGTTGATTTGATTTTTCTTTCTGTCTTTTTTAATTCATTAGTTCCTGTGTTCAGTTCTCCGTTTGCAATTCAGTGGTATCCTAGTTCAGCCTATGTTTCAGTAGCTAATTGACCTACCTTACTTCAGGAGTGCTCTCTTTTTCTGTGTTATTCACCGGGACAGATTATTTAATGATAATAAAATTAGGTATAAAAGGAATTTATCTCTCTTAATTCTTCCATTTCCTTTGCTTCCACTAATTTAGGCCTGATCCAAAGCCAAATGAAAACTCATATTGGCCTTTGGTTTGAGACAAGCATCTAATGCATTCTTATGCCCTTAATAGAGTTAGGCAGTTTTAATTATTTGTCTAGTGATGTGGAAGAAATTGGAAAGAAATTTGAACCAAGGCATTTACTCCCAACATCACCAAACTTCAGAGATGGGGAAATGTAGTCTGTATTTCTCTTGCTGTGCTTGTTCGTAATGTTCTGTAATTTCAGGTGAAACACGGATATTCCAAAAGAGTTTGGTGTACCCTGGTTGGAAAAATTCTCTATTATTTCCGTAATCAAGAAGACAAGGTAGGTCCCTTAATTGTTTCCTCAGTGAATGGAAGATAACATACTGAAGTAAACTTTAAACAGTTACAGCTTTATTAAGGTACAGTTGGCCTGGGCAGTATATGCCCATTTTACCTTGATTGCCAAACATTCAGGCTTCACAGATTATCAAATTGGAAGGTTCCTGTCTAACAGACAGTAATGCAGGGCATGCCTATTGGTCTCCTTCCCCTGCAGGACATGATACATATTCTGCATCTTCTTATCCCTAGCTGAAGAGGGACACTGATCTGCTGACAGTTCAGGTCTGCCTTTCTGAGCAGCGTGAGACTTATCAGAAAAGACCTGCCTGTCATTTACTTCTGGAAGCTGACCCTTTCCAATGTGTTTGCAGTGGGCAGTGACTGCAAGTTTCAAGAAATTAAATGTTCTTTGTATCCCTCAATTGACTTCCAAATCCTGTTCTTTTGTATGTCACTGTACCTCCAACAGGGCTGCAAGAAAGGCCAAAAAAAAAAAGCTTAGCAGGATGTAGTTTGCTGCTTTGCAGATGCGTGTCTGTGGAGGGGATCTTTTCCCATTCCCCATCAGGATTACAGAAGAGGAGCTCACCGTCTACAACCGGTGTGGTGGACAGAAATGGAGATGGAGAACAGCAAAAGAAAGGGATGAGAAAATTATTTCTAAAACCTAGGGAAAATACTGTTTGAGGAAGAAAAGGAAGGAATGGGGATCCAGTCAGCTTTTAAGTTAACCTTCCAACATCCCATATCATGTAGGACACAAGGAGCTAAGGAAAGCCAAGACCTCCGTCTTCCACATTGGGCCTGATGTTTAGTTCTCTACCCACACCTCTGAATATTTCCAGTCATATATACCTACAGAAACAAGACAAAGGACACTTCCTAGTTACACTTTTCACCTGTCCTTTTGTTCCAAGGCATTGTATTTTGTCATCAAGAAACATCTTTTTAATGGAGGTGGGTCAGGCACAAGATTTTGGAAACTTGTACAAGAATTCTTGTTAATACTGCTGAGGTTATGAGTATTTGTTTCATATCCTTATTATCTAGCTCTACCAAAAAGACGACTGATGCTTGACAAAATGGTAACAGTCCACTGAGCCATTATAACCACCAGTTAAAAAAAATAGAGAAAATCTCATTTGTAACTTCTAATCTAACCAGATAATCACACTGGGGCCAGTAATTTCTAGTTTTTTTCATAAATCTAGTTATACCTTCTCTTACCCTTCCCTTTTTTTAGTCATCTCTAAATACTCAACTAAACCTTATTTCTAGAATTATGTAAGATAGCAGTAACCATCCATCAAAACATTCTATTTTAATTACTGTCTAAAAAAGAGTAATACAGGGCCGGGGAATCAAATGACTAGAGCATTAAACTCTAGCTCACCTTACAGGGACATTAAAATTAACTTGCATTTTTTCCTACAAAGAAATGTCTATATCTGAATTTACACATTTTTACATTGAAGATTTGGGGGTTTTAGCATGCCCTTTAGAAGCATCTAAGAATTTTGCTGGCTTTTTGTGAACATTTCCTTCACATTTGGAACAAGTTTTACTGCCCTTTTAAAGAAAAATTGAAACTAATTTGCTAGCTTGTAAATAGAATAAGAACTTAGCTTTTGTAAGCAGAATTTGTATGAAAAATTTTCCAAAGCTAGTTAATTTGTAATGTTCAACAATTTGCTAATTAAAAACATGTTTGCTGTAGCTGAATGTGCCTGTACTGAAACAAATTACACAATCTGCAGTGGTTAATACAATAATAGAGTCCATTTAAGTGGCCTCCTTTCAAAATCGAATTCTAATTAAAGAATCAGACAACTGTGTTATAGCTTAACATAGTGAATAAATCAGTCTTGACTATTTGTATGTGAAATGGCATTTCTTGGTTCTCAGAATCTTATCTTGTTCCAAAAGTTGAATGCTTCAGAAGCACCACAGAAAATACAAAGCACTGGAATAAAGAGCGACCACTATGTGGTGTTTTCTTCAAAATTATTATATATTAATAGCTGACTTTATCAAATCACTATACAAGAAGTCCATCCTAGATGAGTCAAACTTGCCAGTACTCTCCAGTATGTTATTTTCAATTTGTAAACAGTATTATTGAGAAGCCTCATCTGCTTTTCACTGGTGTTGGTATTTCAAGACAACTTACTTTAGGCTTACACTTGAATGTGGCACAAATAAGATGATAGTTACTGTAGTGCCCGACTATCTTTTTACCAAAGGGAAACAAAACTTCCCTCTCTTTCTGCTGAATCACTAAACATTGCTAGACAACAACACAGAAACAGCAGCCAAAGCTTCTTCACTATACCATTAAATAACACTCTTGAACATCCTGATGTCTGAACAGCTAGAAAAAGAGCAGTGGTGCTGTGGGAAGGGAGGGAGCTTTGTATAAAATAGTCAGTAAGGACTGTGATCCTCTGCTAGTTCTATCACCAGTTGTGAAGATTGCAGGCTGTGTTTGTGTTCGTTGTGGCTTCCTCTTGATAATGACTATGAAATAGTTACTTCTGTGAAAAGTTCCTTTTGAATGGCTTTTTATATAAAGTATTTCCTCATAAAACAATCATAGCTACATATACAGCTTAAGACTCAAGTACTGTGGTCTATCAGGCTGGAGAATTAAAACCAACTGACATGATCTACCACACAAAAAATGTACCTTTTGAATTTATAGCATGGGTGAAATAGGTATGTCAACAATACACTGCTGTCCTCTGAAATAACAAGATTATAATTAAAGTTCTAGGCTTGACACAGGGAATTTTTGCTTGGAACCAGGTCTGGAAACTCTGAATAATTATTTCTCTCACCCTAACAGGCATTTATTGCACTAACTAGATGCAGAAGCAGACCTGGAAAATAATTTTTTTAAATCTCATTTTCAGACTTTGGCACATATCATTCTTCTGCTGTCTGCAATAGCTGGCTTATCTGACATTCCTTGGCAGGAGTGAAAATTAATAAATACAAACGGGTTTTGATGGTAGTTCATGTTTTTCTTTCTATTTGTAGAATAAGAAATACAAAATCACTGTGCACTGAAGCAAATACTTGCTCTCTCACCACTTCTGATATTTACTTTTAGTTTCCTCTTGGTCAAATCAAGCTTTTTGAGGCAAAGGTTGAAGAAGTTGATAGATCATGTGATTCTGATGAAGATTATGAGGCTAGTGGCCGCAGTTTATTATCAACACATTACACTGTTGTTATCCACCCCAAAGATCAAGGACCCACTTATCTTCTTATAGGATCCAAACATGAGAAGGTAATAAAAAGAGTTTTATAAAGTTTCAGTAACACATCTGTGAGTATTGTGCTGTGATATGGATATTTCTTTGAGAGGAGGAGGCAGGGGACCTGCAAGTCATCCAGCTTGTAGTTTGATATAATAAGCAAGGAGAAGGTCCTGCTTCATTAACATCGATCAGAGTTTGTCTGTGAACCAGTACTATTGTAGGTAATCTTTTTTAAAATAGACAAAAATAAGCAGGGTTGCCTACATAAGGAGATAGAGCAGAATATCAAGTGTGTTGTAATTGGAGAATTTTGCTCACATTACACTAACCTGTAGACAGACCTGTAGCAGATCTTCCTGAGAGGTTTTAGAATACTATTACCCATTTTCATTGATAAGATTTACGATAGGCAAGACTGCCCTAATGAAGTGAAGGAGAAATGAGACTAATGGTTAACAACTTTATTATTATTATTATTATTATTACTTCATTGTTCTCAAGTAATCTTACAGATCTGGTTTTGCTTCCTGACCTTATCTCCAGGTCAGCAGGATCTAGCAGTGATTAAAAGGCACTTATGTTAGCTTTCTGAAGAGGAAAGGAAGAATGCCCTGATAATTGGCCATGATTTCTGAGGGTAAAAAACTTCTGAAGAGAGCGCTGTCCAATCTTCTTCGCTTAATATTTGTAACATAGAGACCATGAATACACGTGTATTCAAACAAGGGGAAACTCATTTGAGTTTCAACAGGAGTGCATGGTAGTGTTTCAGGTTAAGAGAAAAATCCTGATGAAGCAGTTCCTTCCAACACAGATTGAGTGAGCTGATGTTTTTTTTCTGCTTTAGGACACGTGGCTTTATCATCTCACAGTTGCAGCTGGAAGTACCAGTGTAAATGTTGGATCTGAGTTTGAACAACTTATTTGCAAATTATTAAATATGGAAGGTGATACCAGTAAGTTAGTTTCTTAATCTTCTAATCTTCTAATACTTATTTATTGAATGTATTTATGAACTGAATTAATTGCAAAACCTATATATTTTATCCATTTAGCATCTCAGATTTGGAGACATCCTACCCTTTGCCATAGCAAAGAAGGAATATCTTCTCCTCTTACAACATTGCCATCAGAAGCCTTGCAAACCGAAGCAATTAAATTATTTAAGGTAAAAGCATAGCAGATGCCTTTTTTATTAACTGACTTACTATTTTTAACTCCTAGCTAAAGAATGGGTATTAGTTGGCTTACTAGAGATGCTCAGCAGGTAAGAAAAAAGAAAAATTAAGTTTATTCTTGCCTTTAGCGGAGGTAATGAATGGACAGTAGCAGAATATTCCTGTATTATCTCACCGAAGACTAGCACTTCCAATGTAAAGAGATTGCTTTTAGTTGTGAGGGAGCAGTTCAGGCTTCAACTTTTGGGCTTTCTACTGAGATTTGATAAAGTGCAAGTTAGTAGAAAAATCCACAGCCATCATGGATGAGAATAATTTTATCCTGCAGTTCTTAAGTCCCAGACAACCTAACAGCATGGATGGATCTTTGTCTTCAGAGAACTGTATCCAAATACTATTTTTTTCAATTGGATTTTAGGAAGAACAAATGGTAGGCAAAAGTTTTGTTGTAGATATATTTAAATCAGCTAGAATACATATCAAAAATTGGGGGGGAAAATGAAGCAAAGTTTTAAGTTTAACCAAGTCACGGATTATTTCAAATTGAGATAGAAGGCAGAGATTATATCTTTTTAATAAAATCTTTTTTTCATATGAAGTAGCTATTCTTAAAAGACTGATTAGGTATTCTAATAATATAAATAGAGAAAATATTGCAGAGTAGAATTATTGAAAGTATTTCACAACAGGTTTTTTTAATTCACTTTTAAAGATTTTCATACACCTTCAGTGAAAAGGCTTTACGAGAGACACATAATGGTTCATAACTGCTGTGCTGCAGCTAGTTTCTTGGGAATTTTTGTATGCCAGTAAGACCTTCTATCTTTCCCAGTTAAAGGCCAGATAGATGGTTGATATCTATGGCAAGCAGTACACTGCGATGCCATTAACCTTCTTTCTCCTCTCTCGTGCCCTCACCCAGATAAAAAACTACTCCTGAACAGTAAGTAATAGCCAGGCTATACAGTCTGTTTCAGAGACAAAATCCAATCTTGCTGTTCCTTTTTTTGTAAATGGTGAAGTAAATTGCAAGTTGGAAAGCACGGAGCTTGGATAAATGAACTTTCTCCACAAAACATAGACAAGTCTAAAGACCGAATTCCCTGAACCATCAGCTTTCTGGAGAATTCTGATGTAATGGTTCAGATCTGGAAGGGAATCAAGACAAGTGCCCTGTGTTCAGTCGCAGCCACTTGTAGACAAAATTTCCAGCTTGTTTTTTTGAAATGTTTGGACTTTAAAGGAGTATATCCATCTTATTTTCTGCAATCCTGCAGCATGAACATTTAAAAGGGAATGTACTCTGATAAAAATACATTTATATCTATTTGGAAATCACTTTCTGAAATATGTTTCAGACCTAATTCAAATCACAGACACTTGCCTAAAATAAATAAATAAGAGATTACTTGTATGACCTTTATTGAAACTTTGTGTAAATCAGTTTAAAAGTCAGGTCGGGAATTGATTTAGAAACAGACCGAGTCATGTTTCAGTTATTCCATTGCTGATAAAAATTAGTCCTGTGCATCCACATATTTTCATATAGATTAGAAATAGACTGGGCTTCCATCCATTTCTTCTATTTTGCTAAAATACGTTGAAAATTCATCAGCTATTTCACAGAGTAAAGCCAATGAGTGATGCCTAAGTTTTCTTCTAATACAGCACAACAAATGCTTAACACCTGGCTTTCTTAAGACAGTACTGGGGATAGGAAAGGTTAGACTTAGAGTTAAAATACCAGTGAAAGCCAAGATGTAAAACAAATGGGTCCAAGTTATGGTTTTCTTACCTGTGTGTATTCTGCCTTGTTGTGCTCACTACTTGCACAATTACTTTACACTGGCTGTCACTGAGAGTTGTACGTTTTGCATTTTAAAGTCCTGTAGAGGGGTGAGCTATGTTCAGCATGTCCTTAAACCTGCCTACCACTACAACTGCTGCAGTTCCTGCTAGAGCTCACTCCACTGGATACAGAATGAAAAGCCTGGTTTTTACGAGGTATTTTTATCATAAGTCTCTCTGTATAGCTTTTCATCCATTGGGGCCGCTTTCACTATTTTTTGCAGGGCCAGTAGGGTTTCCTTAGTCTACTGGTAAACTGACTTAATTGTGGCTTCAGTTACAGCATTTAGATGTTTTGTTATACAGAACGTCTGAAAGATCTGTTGGGGCTTTTTGTGTGTAAACTCACTTGCTTATTATTTTGCATCTAGACCTGCCAGTTGTTTATAAATGCTGCAGTTGACTCTCCTGCCATTGATTACCATGTATCTTTGGCCCAAAGTGCTTTGCAGATCTGCCTCACACATCCTGAACTTCAAAATGAGATCTGTTGTCAGCTTATTAAACAGACTAGACGTCGACATCCACAAAACCAGGCAGGACCAGTACAGGTAACCCAGTATTTATTTTAATGGTACCTATTTCAACAGCAGTGAAGGAACTACACAGACTGTTTAGAATGGCAAAGGGGCTTTGCTCTTCTGTAGCATCTGCTTACTTAAAATCAAATAAAACCCTGAACATCTTATTATTGCTGTGTCTTCCTGAAATGAAGCTGATGCTATCCTCCTTCAAAGTATGTGAATCTGGTGATAAGAGTATATCTTTTCCTGTGCTGGTTTTAAAGGCTGGACATACAATGGTTTATCTTCAAGTTAAGTGTTGAGTAAGACAAGATGTATGGAACCCAATTCTTTTTTACTGCACCTCTCCTAAGGGAGTTGCTGCATCAGGAAGCTTGGTGGGCTAAACCACGTGGCAGATATCTCTGTAGCATAAGTGTGAAGGAAAGCTGTAGTGCCATGTTGTGGAAACTCCTCTTGTATATCATACTGTTCTGCATGTACCTTGCATGCTAGGTTGTAAATACATACCTAAAATTCTTCACTTTGTCCACTGCCAGCTATTCATTGGTATCCAAATACGTAACAGTTATATGAACTGAAATTGAAAGGAGAGCCAATACTTATAGAGTATTTTGATATAATTGAGTAGAATTAAGTAGAACACTTAGGCTTATGATGGAGCAATAGTTACAGAACTAGGAAATGGATCAGAAAATTAGAAAGGAAATTACCATATTAAGGCCTTTGTAAATAAGCACATTTTTCTCTTGCCACAGCAAGCAGAACATGACTAGCAGATGTACCTATTATCTAGAAACAGCCCTTACCTGAGATACGGCTAAAACATCCTCAAAGCTTTTACAACAGACATAGCACATTCATGTCAGTCAGCACACACTGAAGTTACATATGGTGATGGTATTTAAACTAACCATAATCCGTATTTGGTACTTTTTGTACCACTACCAAGGCCTTCTCTTTGATACAGATAAATATATTGTTGCCATCATAATCCACTGGCACGATTTTTAAGAGTTAAAACAGTCTGTAAAATGTTTGCAGCCTCACACTAATTTTTTGAAGTCCTAACTCCCACCCCTGCTTCTACTGCAGTGTCTTCCTGAAACAGAGCTGATGCTATCCTCCATCAAAGTACAGGTATTCGATGAAAGGGAATGTCTCTGTCTGTGCTGTCAAATTTGTGTTTAATGCTAGGCAAATCAGATAAATCATGACAGAGAAACCCCATTTTTTATATTACAATGTGATGCACTGATACAATTGTGAGAAAAGTAGTTGCAATGTTAGTAAGTATATCCGGAGTACAGAGCAGTCTGTATAAAGCGAAGCCTAATGGATACATACTGAGCAATGAAAATATACCAAAATACTGAATAATTGTTTTTCAATAGTTACTGTCTACTTTGTAGAAAAATGTCTTATGGGTTGCTTCATAATATATGTAACAGGAGAGCTGAATTAAAATTGCACAGGCTTTTCCTCGCTTCTTAGTGCTTGGCCTTGCAGCCTTAGTATTTTCCTATATATTAACTGCTTTTTATACAAACTGATCTGCTTTCCCATTTCCAGCCCTGAAGGAAACTTACTGTACACAAGTAAATAGAAAGAGGGCATTTTTGCCTTCCAATGAGGTGACATGCTTATTTACTCAGCTTTTTCTGTGTGTTTTGGTTTTTTATTCCCATTTACAGCGGTCTGTTATTTGACCTGGCACAGTTAAGCTGTACTGCTGGCCAGCAGCCAGAGCAGGAAGTTTTATTTTGTAATATGTTTAAACCAGTGAATGTCTTCCCTTTGTCCAGGGCTTGCAGCTCTTGGCTCTCTGCGTTGGACTCTTTCTGCCCCAGCACCCATTCCTTTGGCTTCTTAAACTTCATTTAAAGAAGAATGCAGATTCCAGGTGTGCCTGAATATTATTACCCAGCTAGCTGACTAGTCTTTCTGAAGTACCGTATTTTCAATCCTTCATTTAATATTTCAGATCTTTTGACATATATTTTAAAATAAATTTGAGTAGAATTGTGCTCCAGTGCTACTAAAATGTAGTATGTTACTTCTATGCGTAACTTTTATCCTTTGCTTTGAAAAATACTCTGCAGTGAAACTCTGTATGTTGCAAAACCGTGAAAACCAAAATATGGCAGTTACACAGAACACTCTGAGCCATGTTCATCTTCGGCACTATTCTGTTGGTCTCGGTAGACTAATTCTCTTTATAATTCCACATGGAAAAATGTGTTGGAAATCTCAGAGTGAAATCTGAGTGCTCCTCCTATCTGGCATCCCCAGAGAGATTTACTCACAGTTTACTATCATTTCAATCAGTCCCCAAGAATTGTTTTATTTCTTTTTTTGTCACAGGACAGAATTTGGGAAATATGCAATATATTGTCAGCGATGTGTAGAGCGTACCCAGCAGAACGGAGACCGAGAAGCCAGACCTTCCAGAATGGAAATCCTTTCCACTCTTCTAAGAAACCCCTACCACCATTCGCTGCCCTTTAGTATTCCAGTTCATTTCATGAACGGCATATATCAGGTAACAAGTAGACCATGAAATGTGAGGTGTCCCAACCCCTTGCTATTAGCATACACATGAAGTAGGATATTAGAAACAGAATTGTAAGTGTTAAGGTAAACATGGTTCAAGTTTCATCCTGTGTCAGTGCTCTCAATGGCAGGCACAAGGTCCTTGTGATCTGATTTGATCAACAAAGAGTAAAGGTTTTGGGAAAAATCTTTAAAAGAAAGAAAAAAAACCCCGAAGCTTCTTTAAAAGTCAGAAATACTAAAGTTCTGTTTCTTATTTAACTTGACCATCAAATGAATGAATTAGACTGAAGAAAAGGGAAAGGTATTAAATTCCACTTCCTTTCATCAGGCATCTTGAAAGTTAAATATCTCAGTGAAAGCCTGGAAGCACAGCTGTAGCTCCCATTATCAGTCATGAAGGATAACCATATTCCTTACAGAACAAACACAGCTTCATTCTTAACTCTTTTGGGACTTCATCAGTCAAAGCCTGTAGGAAACTTTCCATGGGCTTCACAACCTGGTTTGTGTTTCTAACTGTGAGAGCTGACTGAAAAAAACCAAGTTTTTAATAATTCACAGTATTCCTAGACAGAAAGCACATTTTTATATGAAATCAAAGCTATATCGAATACACTTTTCATTTCAGGTCACAGAATAACTCTCCTTCTCTCCTTCCGCCCGTGCCCCCGGCCCCCCCCCCGCCTCCCCGAGCTTCTTAATTGTTTACTTCTTGCCCAGTAAAACAGGAAAAACATGTATTTAAACCATCCTAAAAGGTTTCAAAATTCAGTTTTAACAAAAAAAAGGAAAAACTGCCCAGCTGCTCATTGTTGAAAAATGTATACTTCCAAATGCTATGAAAATTACAATTGAATATGTAAATTACTTCAGTGGGATCAGCAATTAAACAATTATAGTGGTATTGAAAACTTTTGTATTCATCTATGAAGCTAGATTAAGCAGATTTTTTTTTAATGCCAACCAGTGAGAAACCCAAAACAGAAGTCCAAGATTCATTTTCAAGTCATTTCTTTACCAAAAGGGTAAAACATCTTCATCATGTCAAATACAGAACACCCTCAAAACAGATTTAAGTGAATATCAGCAACTAACACCTGTACAAAAGACATTTGCCATCTCTTGCTAAAAGGCTGTAATACTAGTAACAACAGACACAAATTCAGATTTGGTGAAATAAAACTTACAAGGTTTTATATATTACTGACCTATGTAGTACTAACAGAGCAACATTGGTAAAATATTTCAGATCTGCCAATGTAGATCTGCCATCTAATATCCATCTGAAGTTGCACGTGATGAAAAAGGATTAATTGATCTCACTTGTTTCACTACCATATTGGAAAGTGTGGGTAGTTATACTTTGCATTTTTCAAGTAGTATTTGTCACAAAAAGCTCAGATACTAGACTGCTTTCTGTTGCATAAATTCTGTAGCAGAAATTCAAGTGCAGCAAGTGCAAAGAAACGACTGTAAAGAAAATAAAAATAGTACATTTGAAAGCATTTTGGTAGTGACTTTGATTTTATAAACAAAATGCAATAAGGTACAATCTGCTGGGAAGTTAATCATTTTTTGGATAGAGAAAAACTCCATGAAATGGACTTCCTATGTGGAAATCTTGAATCTTCTCCAGACCCTTTGTAGAAAATAATTTCCAACAGTGATAAGTTATTCACAGAGGATATAATGGGTCTTACATTCTCACTGTTATTCTAGAGGTATTATTTTTCAAAAATTTAGATTTAAGGGGGGCTGTTTATAAGCAAAATATATTTTGGCTGCTTTTTTAGGTTGTTGGGTTTGATGCCTCTACCACAGTGGAGGAATTTCTCAACACCCTGAATCAGGATACAGGAATGAGGAAACCAGCTCAGTCAGGATTTGCACTATTTTCTGATGATCCCTCTGGCAAGGATATAGAGCACTGTCTTCAAGGAAATATCAAGGTAAACAAAAGCCTTGAATGAGTCTGGCATGTAAAACAACAATGTATCTTCATTATACACAGCTCTCTTCAGACAATGTAAAGGAAAACGTTTTTCAGGCTAAAAACTGTCTTTAGGGTTTTTTCTTCATAACATAAAAGGAAAGATTTGAAAAAAAAATCACTTTTTCAACTGCTCAAATTCATTCAGCGAACTATATTTAAAAGCTTTGTTTAAGAGACTGATATTATTCAGAGAAGTAACAGCTGGGTTAAAAAAGAAAAAGTATGCTGTTACTATTCACAGTTCCTTAAAAGTAAAAAGCCATTGGAGTCCAACATGCATTTAGAGATTTCAGTTAACATTTCTGGTATAGCTCCAAAATATGACCATTTGAGGTCCAAAAAGTCATTGACACTGGGGTGGAGATCCTGGGGAAGAAAAAAATATCTAAATACAGAATAATTAGGGCTCAGTTCAGGAAATTTCCAGTGTTTGGTTTATCATTGTTCTGAAGTTTAGTTCCCTCTATTGCTAGAATTAAATTTTTTGCAGCAAAGAGTGGCAAAACGCAATATAATCATTCTTCAGTAAAATATATATTTTTTTAAGCCTTTTAGCAACTAATGAATAATGAAATTTTTGTGCTTCTACCAAGTAGTCTTTTGCAACTTTTGGCCAGTGTTGACAGCTGCACTTTGAGTTACAAGTTCTGGTACAACCAGGCCTTAGTGACAAACAAATAGGGTCATCATGATCAGCTCTCTCCCTTTACCAGAATAATTACCATATGGAAAGCAAAATGTTTAAAAATGGTAACATTGCAATGTAAAGGTAAATGTAACTGTAGAAGCTGTTCACATTACTGCTTCCAGGAGGGCTCTTTTATGAAGGAACAGCGACATGCAGCCCAGCAGGGCTCCCGGGACCTCTGTTCTACCTCCTCCCCATCTGCCCACCTACCCCACTTGTTGTGAATAAACTTCATGCAAACTTCATAGCAGTTACTAGAAAGGGCCTGAAAAACTCCAGCATCCAATAGAAAGAGAAGGCAGTTATCAAAAGCATTTGATTAATTATGTAACAACTCACTCTGTAATTACACATTCATTGGCTGCTACTAAATCAAATACCTGGCCTTTCCGTATAAGCATGTTATGGATCGTTTCCAAAGGTGGTATGTGTGTTGCAGGATAAACAAACAGTGAAAATGTTAATTATTAAATGCTCCAACTAAGAAATGCAAGTAAAGTTATCTTCCAGTAGCTTTAAAAATTCAAGCTATTTATGTTTCTGATATGTAATAGGTAAAAGATATTTTAAGTTGACAATTTCTATTCAGAGGTGTTTTCAAAGAGGAATACATGGCAAAGTCAGTTTTGTATTGCTTTCCTTCTAGATTTGTGACATAATTTCAAAATGGGAGCAAGCCTCCAAAGAACAACACCCTGGGAAATGTGAAGGCACAAGGACTGTCCGCCTTACTTACAAAAACAGGTTTGTTTAGCAAATATAACATCTCTGTCGTGTCCCAAGATATTTTTATTTTATTTTTGCAGTTTCTTAATCTGAAAAATATTGGCTGACTCAAAGCTTGCAACAAAAAAAGTAAATGGGTGTAACTGGATAATTTGGGGTTTTTTAAATACAGTTTATTTTTCCTAGTTCTTAAGAGGACAGCAGGGCTGTCCCCCCACCTACCCCCCACCCCCCCAAAAAAAAGGGCAACACTGAACGCAGAAGACTGAAATTAAATATTTGCCCACTGGTTCAAGTACAAGTGTTGCTCTGGTAATGTGTTTTGATGCTGACATAAACTTGTCACATTTGGAGCAGATACTGCTAATCCTCAGGGCTAATGCATTTCCCTATCTTCTTTATTTAATAACTTTCTGTCTTTTCTGTAGGCTTTATTTTTCAGTTCAAGTCCATGGGGAGACAGACAGAGAGAAGCTGCTGCTAGTATATCAGACAAATGATCAAATAGTCAATGGACTTTTCCCTGTAAACAAAGAACTAGCAATGGAATTGACAGCTCTTTTAGCTCAGGTAATCCTTGTGCATTAAGGACTCACACAGCAGTTTTACAGATGAAAAACTTGAATAAAGAAACTGGTCCAGGATTGCTTGACAGTCAAGTGACCTCCACGTTTTACGCATGATAGTGCAGGAAATACACTGGGCTGGAATCTTTGTGTAAGGCTAACTCTGTACTTCAGTGACTATGCTTTACAGTGTACGCTGCTGTTGGCACCAGTACAGACAAAATTTGCTTTACCTCCTATGCAGTCAGGCCCTCTGCGATGAAATACTATGTAATCAAGTACCATTTCTTCACAGTTCCTTATATGATTTCTGCAAGTTAACACACCAAAATAACTGCTGCTTAATGAAAGCCTAAGACTCCTTTTCTAGACATGGTCTTCATAAGATCTGTTTTATTTTAAAAAAATTAAAGGCTCAAGGGAAGGTTATTGAGAAAGTTGTTTGATGGTGTTATCAATAAATCTAAACTGGTTTGTGTCAGCTGGAGATCTAGCAGTCTCAGAACAGAACTAGTAAGTATTATATTTGTACAATTTATACTTGATATTTATCCTCTTTTATGGTAAATATAAAATAAGAAAAATAAAATTACTCGCATGACTTTTATGTCTGTGAAAAATATACATTAATTGACAAACTTTTTCATTTTATACTTCATAAGAAAGAGAAGAAGACAGCTCCTAACATCCAGCTGGAAAATTGCTCTGGAGTAACACATAATGTTCTTCATGATTTTCCCCTCAGGTAGAGATTGGAGATTTTGAACGGCCTTTTTCAACTCCAGCAGGGCAAGTCACTTCCCAGTCCAAGTCCAATCAAACTTTAAAACAAGTTTTGGAGAGATTCTACCCTAAGAGGTACAGGCATGGTTGTTCAGAGGAACAGTTAAGGTGAGATGTATATTCTGATTCATACTCTAAAAATCTAGGAGTGACATGAGGAAGTTTCAAAGTGTCATTAGGTACAACTTACTGTTATGCCATATTTGCCTAAACCTGTGTTTGAAACTTATTTTCTTACTAAATTGAAGAACCCATTTCCTCTGTGTATTTCTAAACAGAGGACCACCAATAAGCATGCATTCCAGCAAAAGCTGTACAAGTTACTACATAGTGTTACAAAACCCAGCGATTTTGAGATTCTTATTTTTCTTATTCAGCAAATCTAAATTAAGTCTTTGCACAGACTAAAAAAACTACTGAAAGTAAAGGACACAGGGATCTGATCTGAATGTTTGCTCTTCATAGGTGCAATCTCTTGCAGCCAGTCAAATTGGCAATATGTTGACTTAATGGACTTGCTAGTAAGGTATCAGTTAATATAAAATGGATAACCTGCAAGTGATTTCAATCAACACCTACTAACATGAGAAAGAGCAGAACAGTGTAATAAATTATCCAAAGCCAATGAGACAGCAATTTTGAAGTCCAGTAAACATCATAGAAATGTTTTCCTCATTCTTCACTACAGGTTTGAGAAAGTTTAAAGCTATTGTATGCACAAAGTAACATTATTACATACGCAGAAGGTAACAGTATTCATTCAAAAGTATATGCACAACAAACAGTTAGGCAATTAATTTCAAAGGACAAAGTATAAGAATAGACTAACTCATGGAGGATAAGTCAAACATCTGTTGAACTGTTCAGGTAATCCCTAAACTACCAATGGCCAGAGATGGAAGTCTGTGGAGGGAAAAGAATCACTCTATACCCCTTTGTGTGTATTCTTTTGCTAAGGGTACAGTTTGACTTCATAAACTTCCAGAAAGAGTAAGCTGCAAGTGCAAGGTCTCCCTTTACCACACATTCCCTCTCCCTTTTCTTGGGCTGCGTCTAATAATCTTGTGGCTGCTGGGTGAGTCATTCCTGCAGGTGAATGTGCTAGAAAGGTATTCCGGGGTGGGTTTTTTGGAGGATTAGTTTTCCATAGGATCGTTTTATTGAACCAACTCACCATGGTGCCAAAAAAGAAAAGAGGCAGTGTGAATGCATCATGCATCAGAAGCACCCTTTTTGGTAACAGTGCCTAGATACACTAAAAAAGAGTAGCGTTAAGCCGTATCTTGCACATCTATTACTAGCTACAGGTAAAGATATGTGCTAAGCTGGATGGATTTTTGGAATGACAACTGGTATAGCTGTTGAGTACTGATAAAGGTAGATTGATTATCTGTAGAAACACATTAAAAGCTGTCCTAGACTTTTTCCCTTTATGCTGCAACTGCTGTATCAATATTTAATCATAATGTTGCAGAAATTATAAGGTAGTTTGTAATTTTCATGTGCATAAACATACTAAATGATGTTTGAGGTTTATTTAATACTGTATAAATGATAGTTGTATTAAATTATGATTTTAACAAATGGATTCTTTTTTGCACATTAAACTCACTATGGGTAAGAATTTAAATTCTTTTCAATAACTAAATCACATACTTCATTTCAACAGACAGCTTTGTCAGCGATTGTCTACGAGATGGATGGCTCTCCGAGGGCACAGTGCTGCAGACTGTGTGCGCATTTATCTCACTGTAGCCAGGAAATGGTCTTTCTTTGGTGCTAAATTGTTTGCAGCAAAAGTAAGAAACTTTAATGAGTTTGAGTGGTGGGTTTTTTTCAATATAAATATGATTTTGAAAACAGTAGTACCTTTTTGTTGAAGACAAGTGTGCTATACATTTTCTGGTTGAATCTCTTGTCAAATTATTAACTTAAGCCATATACTGGTAAAATGTAATAACCATGGTACTAAGTATACCATAATAGTAACTTTCCAATACATGTACTGCTTGTTTTACATTATTAATTTAGATGGTATCTTTTCATTTTCTTGTATCTGAGTTTGAGATAGCCTTTCTGTTTCAGACTTTTTTTTCCCTGATAACTAGTAGAATATTGAAAAGGCATCATTAACCAGCTATGGAAGCTGAACCTTGCAGAAACACTACATGTTGTTAAGGGTACTTAGAGCACTCCCTTCTGTGCTGGCCTCTCTCAGTTTCTGTTAAATCACTAGTATCTTAATTCTCTTGATTCAAATAACAGCTATGTTAAACAGAACTGTCACCTGACCCCTTATATTTTATTAGGTAATCCCAGTGTGTATATATATATATATATAAAATTGCTTATCAGCACTCTGTTCTTTGCATATGTAGACATACGTGCTAGTGAACAAACTTTAAAACACCTGATTTTTTTATTTTATTAATCAGAGTATACATTTTATTGGACTAAGCACCAGGGGAGGCTTCAAGAGTATTAGATAAGAGTTCACCTTTCTGGCACTGGCCACCTACATGGCTTTGGGCAGCTGCTTCAATTCCTTTACTTCAGTTCCCTCCCAGTGTAAATGTCAGTAACATCTGTGGATGGAGAGAGCTCTATAATAGCTGAGAATTAATAATTATTTACATATTGCCTCATTTTGAAGTAGTAATTGAAGAACATTTCTCCTTGCAGCCTCTAGCAACATCCTCAGTTGAGAAGTCCTTCATATGGTTTGCTGTACATGAAGATGGCATAAGCATCCTAGATTACAGCTCTATGGTAAGTGAAATTTCTTTTTTAGTTTTGGTCAAAGTAGATTTTAATACTGAGTATATGGAGAGATTCACTACCGTAGTACATAAAAGATGGCATTAGCCTTCCATGCTGAGTTATCTAGTCTTTCTTATAAAGCAAAAATTCAAGCCTTTCAAAATGCTTTAATGTTATCATCATTATCGTAGTACTAATAATAGAAATAATTAATGAATTCTTTGCACAGAATTTATTTTTGTTTATCAGATACAGGTTTTATATCTTTTAATGAAATGTTAGTGTTTTAATCATTCAGATGTCAGGAGATCCACAGTTACAGTTCTTAACAATAACATTAATTTTCTTTTCCTGGAGACTTCATTTTCCATTATTATTCATAATACATACACTCTGCAAAGAGCAGTTACTTTAAAAGATTGTTATTTTCATTGTATTATTTTTGTTTAATAGTAGGTAATATAACCCAGTGTTATTTAATTATGTCATTTTAGGCTCTGATTTTTCTTTGATTTGCAATAAAAGTTTTCACAGAAAACGACTCATGGTAATCAGTGTAAAAAAGCAGTCCTTGAGAAGATCCCTGCTTTAATTTATATCCTGCAAAGAAGCAGAATGGCATGGCGCTATTAGCAAGTGCTAATATTGAATATCAGAAAATTAAAATCTCAACTTTATAATAGTACTGATACGGGCCTTTTCATTACGTTTCTTTGCAGTTAAAGAAATAATAAAACAAAGAATATGAGGAGAGCAAACAGCAGCTCTGTTCATGAAACAGGAGAGAACAGGAAAAATGAGCTTGCATTTGACTGCAGAAAACTCTATAACAGCATCTACTCGTAGAGCTCACTGTGGCATTTCTGCAGAGCACTGCCTGTTTACATCAGCAGGCCTTACTTGCTATTCAAGAAATGCTCCAGGGAATATTCCAGGGAATATTCCGATTTTCTGCAGGAAGGATCAGGGGTATCATAAATGATGTTGCAAGGGGTAGAGAAAAACTCTTTCAAAATAAGGGCAAAAAGAGCTTTAGTAACCAAAGGAGTTTAAGTCACAGTGTACAAATACTGTCTTGCGATGAATTTTAAATGTGAACATCTGCAGCAAATTAGTATGAGTCGTAACAATAAATTAAATGCTAATCATAGACTCAAAGGCCACTAGTGTGGTGTTGAACACTGAGCAGTAAGAGCTGAGGCATGGAAAGCAGAGGAGCCTTCAAGAGCATTTATGCTTCATCTAGATGTGAAAAAAAGAGAACAGAGTTTAATTTCATTTGTGTGTATGCAAACTATATGACTGCACAAAAAGAAGTCCTGGAGTTAAAGTCCTTTAGATGCCTTATACTCTGCCATTTAATTTATTTAGACACTGCTTTGATTTCATATGGAATTCCTAAGATCAGCTTCTCTAAAAGTCAGTCAAGGCTTGTGTAAAGTGAATTACACACTTGAGTTGAAACCTGCTTCTAATATCTTTGATCTAATTAATTTTGAATAGAAACAGAGGTCAAACCTGTAAGAGTTATCATCTGCAATGGAAGTTCCTCCTAGTGCAGGTCTGAACGAAGCTATCTCAAAATTTACAATTAAATTCAAGATTCGTAAGAGGATAACAACATTTTGAAAATTTTGAAAAATCACATGTTCAATTGTATTTTTAAAGAAGTATTTGTCTTATCTGTCGTAATTCCTGCATTGTCTTGCTTATAGCTTTGCATTTGGGTTTTTTGGTTTCCTTTGTTTAGCGGTTAACAGTTACATATACATATAAGAGTCTGATGACTTTCGGAGGCTATCAAGATGATTTTATGTTGGTTGTTAACAATGCTCAGACAAAGGACAAATCAACTGAAAAACACCTTTTTGCCATGACAAAACCAAAGGTTAGTATATTACCTGAAACAGCTTCCTACCATCTGCTACTTTTCAACTTTTTCTAGTGGTTAATCTTTAACAGATGTGAAAGATGAAACACCTTCTTTATTCCTAACATTCTCAGATTATTGACTTTTGCCAGATGGTTTTAGAGAGTGAAACAATTAGTAATATAAGAGCTAGCAGTGACAATACTGATATGTTCCTTTTCTTTTCATGTCCCTGTCTATAACATTCCAAATTTTTCATAGGAAAACAAAGAAGGCTATTAAGGACAGGAATTATATGCAGTACCTAAAAACTAGTCTATTTTCTTAATCAGCACCAGAGGTAATTTTTAAGAAGATACAGTGGAATTGCAGAACACAAGATCTGAAGGATCAGTCACTTAAAAATCCTAGGATATTTTTACCTTTGGTAAAGAAACTGTTCATGCTTTTTAAGTTTAGATTCTCTCCTTCACTGGTAAGATTGACTATATTTTTTAAAAAAGCAAATTGTAGTCAGAACAATTTATGAAACAGAATACAGAATTCCACATAGAAGTTTGGGTCAAAACATGACTCTTCATAGAAATAAGTATAGTAAAATAGATCTGTTCGAGTTTCCTTCAGTTTGGGCCCTTTTAGGCAAGGTTGTGTGGATTGTAAAGAGAAGCTACGGTAAAAAGCTCCCAGAAGTCTTTATTCCTTTTATCTACCCTGTGTCTTTAGTTCTCTGAGCAGTAGATATTTTCTAGCAAAACTGAGGGAACACATCATAAAAGCTTTTTCTAAGAGCATCCTCTTTCGGACTTCAAAATATCCAAGTGAAAGAAGCCATCTGTTTGAATCATTTAAGACTGTGGAAGACAAAGTATCTAGCATACAGATGGGAAAAATACGACATTATTTGCAAGGAGCAATAGAAAAAATCTCTATTAAGCATCTCTTCTCTCCCCATAATTAATATGTTTGATAAAGTACAAGTACTTTTCCAGTTGATGGTGATTGTCACTTGCTAAAAAGTTAGCTATTTTTTCAGCAGTCAAAACACATCACTGTGTTTTTCAAAGAGTTTTGTATTTCCTGTTACAGATTCTGGAGATCACTCTTCTGATTGCCAGCTATATTAACAACTTTCATCAGCTGAAAGGAGCTGTTCATCACCTCTCTGCACCAGCATTACTGACACCGCAAAGTGGACAGAAACTCAAGGAAATGGGGAGTCAGCCACTTCTTGCAAACAACAGACCAACTAAATGTCCCACTTTGTTATGAAAAGGTTATGTATCATGGTAACGCATCATTGTCACAGGGTTTCTACACTGACTGAAAAATTTTTGATGTACATGACGTAGAGCATAAGTAGGTCCATAAATTTCAATGTTTATATAACAGGAGGAGCCCTTTAATCAAAGACCTGGCCTGAACTGGAATGATGATGAGCCAATTTAAGGATTATGCTGTACTGGTGGTGGCTTGTGCCTACAGCTCAGAAATAAATGTCTGTCGATAGTGGTGGGGAAAGGTGGCTGTGAGAACAATTGCACAGGTTTTAGTACCCAGATATTTACTCAGGGACCAAACTGTCTTCAACTCTTCATCTCTGTTTTTCAAAATCACACAAGCTGTATAACCTTCATTTTGAAAAGGAATTTTTGTTTAAAAAAACCAGTCAAATACAAAATATTTTCCACTTCCAGCACCCGTCCTTATTTGCAATACAAGCACCACGAGACTAGAAAGAACAAATTGATATGTATAATTTTTTCTTTTTTAAAAAAAAGCCATAAGCACATCATGTAAATTTAAAGAACATTCTCATGATTCACTGTAGCCTTTGTTACACTTGGCAAGTCTTCAGCCTTGGTCTGGTAAATTTCTAAATAATCCCACTCTGACCCAGCCTTTTGGAAAAATCTAAATTGGGCAGGCACTGTATCTAGTATAGTTTTGTTGAACAAGATTCTGTACCTAATTTCTTCTTTAATCCAGAATAATAATATAATACAGGTGCAAGAATGACTCACAATTCAAAACACAAGCATAACACAGAAAGCCATTGCTTGACCTGTTGTGAGTAAACTTAGAGATGTATGTGCCATATAAAAACCGCGTGTAATGTATATACATTGATTCAGAATAATATTTTTTAAAACTTGTACTTCTTGTTTTTCATTTGTATCTATACATTTCATATTATAATACTAATATAATATTTTTGCACACTGAAGACCTAATGCTGCATCTGAACTATGGGAATAGGAGTACTTTCTAGTTACCTTTTTCAGGTGCAAGCCTCAGTGCTACATAGGGTCAAGTATATGGAAGTTACACCCATTTTTTCTTCCAACCCTCACATTATCTTATCAATATATACAAATATCTTAAGGGTGAGCATCAAGAGGACAGGGCCAGGCTCTTTTCAGTAGTGCCAAGCAATAGGACAAGGGGCAACAGGCACAAACTGTGACACAGGAAGTTCCATCTGAATATGAGGAAAAACTTCTTTACTTTGAGGGTGACAGAGCACTGGACAGGCTGCCAAGAGAGGCTGTGGAGTCCCTTTTCTGGAGACAATCTAACCCCACCTGGACGTAACTCTCTGCAACCTGCTCTAGGAGAACCTGCTTTAGCAGGGGCCCAGAGGTCCCTTCCAACCCTGGCCATTCTGTGATTTTAATTTCTGTGCAAATAAACCACTTCTGCAGGCTCTGAAATGGATCAGCAGCATACTCTTAATAGATAATTTATATACAACCATAGAAAACGTAGTCAAACATAAATCACTGGTTTATATGCATTTCAGTTTCCACTTCTGCTCATTAATCCCTTACTGCTAGCCCTCATCAGGGTTTTTATTTTTGTTTTGTTTTTTTAATTACTTAAAACTGAATTTCACAATGATGAATTTGAATATTGGTTGATGGTTGAAAATCTTTGTTTTATGACATTTAAACATTTTAGATACATACTCATACTAGAGAAAAGGAATTTTCAGCTGTTAGCCCTCTATGAAAGGTACGGAGTATGCCCCTGAAGAATTAAAATGGGTTGGAAGGGATATACAGGTTGTGAAGGAAAATGCTTTTAAAAAGTGGAAGGACAAACTGGCAGGCTGACTTAATAAATACATCTCTTCTGGAAGCTCTCAAAGTCCTGCCACAGCTACTTAAGTCTGCAGGACTCAAGCACCATTTTATGAGCGGTACTATGGGCCAATGCTTTGTCTTGAAAATTACAAGCAAATAACAAACATATTGTATCTAGATGTTTTCACATGTGCAATGCAGAAAGAGCTTCCTGGCAAATATCACCCTTTGTTGGTGGTTGTGGCACTAAATCCTTCTCTTTCAACAAGGCAGGGCCAGCAGCAGGAGGTTTCCTTCCTAGAGGGTGGCTGATCTGCCATCATCAAGGAAAGCATACTGGAAGCTACAACCGACCTTGGCACCAGCTGCAGCATCGTTTTGTGCAGCACACCACATGAAGTGATGTAGATATAGTGGTGAAATTCAGTTAGGAAGTAACATCCCTTTGCAATCAGCAGAACAGTTAACTTTCAGAGATTTGAGGGCACCAGGGCGTTTGCAAATTCAAACAGATGCTGCTGCATCAGTTGTATTCAGGTCATAGTCTAAATGTTCTCAAATATGATTAGAAACTTTGATTTACAAATACAAAAATCTTCACGTCATCGTGAAATTATGGTAACTGTCAACCTAGAATATTCCAGCTAGTAATTCTTTCATAATTGTCCAGTTTTAAATGAATGTGGCAGATGGGGTTCTATTAGCAGGCAAAAAAAGTGGAGCATTTTGCTAGCAAGCTTGTTCATGTAGTTTGTAAACTCTTTGTTGAATTTGGAGACAGTATGATACACTATACACAGCTGATGTGCAGCATTCTGAGTCTTTTAAACAGTTTTCATTAACATTTACAGCCTTACAAACAGTTGTTTTATAAAGCAGTATACAATCTATGAAGCTGAGTATGACCTTCTTGCCTGCCTTTGGGTAGATACTCTAGACATTGTTTTGCTTTTTAGTGTTAAGCTCTTGCTGCTGCAATATATCCCTACATCAGAGTGCCAGAAGCAATCCATGCGTTAGTTTCTCTTTTTTTTGGCAGCACTTTCCAGACTTGCTACTACTAGCTGTTCATTATGGGTCACTGTTAATTCCATATAGTCACATTACCAGAAATGCTGTTAATTTTTATGAAATAAATGCACTCAGAATCATAGTTACCATGACAACAGAACGTTAAACACTGAAATTTCTTCCAGGATTTTGATTAGTGAGAGAGGTTTTCATAGTGATGGTAACCTCCTCAAGCAGACACTTGCCTTCGAGTTAAGTCAGCAAGGAAAGTCTCTTACGTATGCAAGTGAACTTAAAAACACAGCTATGCAAGTCTCAAGAGGGACTTCCTCCATGTTAATCTGGCTGCAGAGCTACTTAAAAGGATTCCACACAACAAAAAACAGCAAAGCTGAAATTTTCAGAGTCCAAGCAGATAATCTGTCCTGCCTTCCCCACCCAGCCTGAGCCTCATTAGTGATCAACAATTCAGTCTTCACCTTGAGTCATCCACCCCAAAACAATTCACACCATGCGACCTAATCCATGACTAAAGCCCCAGTAGAAACTAGACCTTTCTCACCTTCTGATCTTCAGCAGCAACGGTACAATGGAGCAGGTGAAGTGACCTCTGGGACTGATGCTGAAGAACTTCTCATGCTCAAGGCTTGCAGAACCTAAGTTGTAAAAATATTCTTAGGGTGAGATTCATGTGTTAGCGCATGCAAGGAGACTTTACCTTCTGTCATGAATTTCAGAACATCTTTTGTGCTTGCTTTGAGCTAGTCGTCAGTATCAACAATCAGTAAATGGCCACTTACTAAGTGAGTATTAACACTGAGCTTGATGATGACTGCAAGATCACTGTTAACTCTGTATAAACAAATCGCATTGATTTAAATAATACTTTAAATGCAGTGCAAATTAATATATTACTTGAACTTCACTTCGCCTTGTCAATTTTTGTGCAGCCGTATTAGCAAGAAAATTGTTCATTTCTAAAACATGCAAGACATTTACTTCTGTAGTACAGCAAGCACATGATAAAGCTTAGAGGTTTTAATACAAGCCACAAAATTAGTATTTTCTGTTGGTTTAGATTTAAATTTTACTTACATTTAAATTTAAAACAGAGGCATATATTTCCTGATAAAGGAAGGCTGGTAGGTATTTGGTGTTGGAGTTGTCAAAATAACAGTTTTTATAGGTTTTGGGGTTTTTTTCCTTCAGGAAAAAAACCATCCTTGCATAAAGGAATGCATCACTTAAAGCTTTAGGTACAGCTTTAATAGTCCATACAGCTTACTGCAATCCATTAGTTTGAGTTAATTTTAACAAAGGTGATTAGTAACTCAGTAATAATGAATTCGGAAGAAGAAAAGCATCTTTTTACAGTTTCTTAGGGCCAAGGAAAAGAAACTGAGTAAGGTGAAATTTAAAATACTGAAAATTCGATTTCATTTCCAGCTTGGACTTCAGTACTATTTACTAACTGTACAGCCTTATACTGTGCTTCCCAGCTCAGGTCTGTACTGCAGCACATGCCAGTGAGTAAGTCACTATAAAAAATACTTCGCATTTTAGTCTTGCGCTCCTAACTCCATAGTTAATATATGCCAATGTCACAGTGCCAGGAGCAATTCCTACCTTAGTTTTGGTTTCTTTGGCAGAGCAAGAGCAACTTTGTCCAGGGTTTTTACCGTCCCTAACTGCTGCTGATAAATCAGCACTGGCTTTGTATACCAAGATAACAGGAACTGTTGAAATGAAATTGATGAAAGAAATACACTTAGAAAGGCACCAGCATGACCTGCCACTGCACAACACTAAGCAAAGAAATTTCTTTCTGGCTTTTAATTACCAGGATCATGATATCTATAGGGGGTTAGCAAATGCTTTAAAGATCCATATAAAAACCTGGGAGTAAATAAAGACAGGCAAAAATAACCATATGAAGGCCTCTGGCACTGAAACTGAGTGATTAGGAAAGTTAAAATTGGAAAAACCTTTTCTTTAAAGAAAATTATTACTGAGAGTCTGTGGAAGGCTACATAAGCCTTCTCCGAGGAATGACAAAGGAATAGCTAAAATTAATTCAGAGTTAATCATTATGAATGAGGCCACTTTCCTGCTGTTGATCAAACAGATAAGAGGATTTTACTTAGATTTTTCCATCTTTAGTCTCTCGAAGTAGATGCAAAGCAGCTACTTGGCTACAGAAGGTCAGCTGTGATTGCTGTCCTGGACTTCACGTCACTTCCCTGGCACTTTGGACCTGTCCAGTTCACCTACATCCCATATCCCTTTCATACACTGGGTCATCCCGGCATTTTACCGCACCCTTTAAATCCCACTCTCTAACCCTAACATGGTATTTGGATTTATTTGGATTTACCAGTAGTGTGCGCCAGTAACTACAAAATAGTTATTTTCTTATGCAGTAGTTCACTTTAGAGGGCAGGAACTACCACACAGCTACCTGGGGGGACCACGAGCTCACAGGGAGCCGATGCTTAAGGCTGAGGTAAAGCAAGGGCCTCCCGCCATTTACGCCCTTTCCCCACGGCTCAAGTGCTTTGTCCCTTCACGACAAGGGCTACAGCCGAGGTCCCGCACGGACCCCGAGGCTCCGGCACGGCTCACGGGCGGCACGGCGGGGCACCACATTCAACACCCGACCGACAGGGGCGGCTGCCGCTCCCGCGAACAACTCCGGGCCCCGGGGGCGGGCGGGACCCTGGGTGGAACCAGCGCGGCCCTTCACCCACCTCACGGGGCCTGCAGCTGAGCCCGCCACAGCGCGGGCAACCGGCAGAGAGGCCCTGCCCGCCCCGCTGCTGCCCGCCGACAGCGCCGCCGGGGGGCTGAGGCGGGCGCTGCGCCACCAGCGCCGGGCCGGAAGGCGCCCCCCCACTTCCGCCCCGCGGAACTACACCTCCCAGCGTGCCCTGCGCGGTTCCCATGGCGATGGGGAGCCGGGCCCGGGCCCTGAGGAGCGATGCCCAAGGCCAGGTAACGGGGAGTCCTGCCTGGGTTCGACGGAGGTTCGCTTCTGCAGCCGTACGGGGAAGGAACCGGCGGCCGGGGGGGACAGCCTGAAGGCGGAAGGGAGGCGTAAAAAGGCCTGTTTCGGCCTCTGCCCCCGAGAGCGAGTAGGGCCGGGGTTGGATGGGGGCATGCCGGCCCCTTGGCGCCAGCAGCCGGTGCTCCTGCGAGGGACCCCATGGAAAAGGGGGAGGCCTAACCCACCCCAGCGCCCCGCTGGTGGCCGTGCGGGAGCCTGAGGGGAAGGAGGCCTTCCCCGGGGCACCGGGGGCAGGGCCTGAGCCCTCCCGCGCCCGCTGGCTCGTGACCGGCGCCTCCGGTGCCGCGGCCGGGAGCTCCCGGCTCAACAGGCTTCCAGCCTGACCCGCAAGGGGCGGTCAAAAGCCTTAATCGTTAGAAAACCTTTTAAAAGTGTTTTTACACGTACTCAAAACAAAGCCTGCCATCACACAGCTGGTATTTACTCAGCGTGTGCCACAAATGGATATGGGGGTTACCAGAGGCTTTTTACTTAACCTGGTATTATTAGAAGTACTTCCACAAGCAGAGGGCCTGTGGTCTGAAATAGTAATACTTATAAATAATAATAATAATTAACTGCAATACTGTTGATTTAACAGTTTAGATGTTTTAATGAATTATGGTCTGGACTCCACTGTTTGCTCTAATGACACTTTATTTTTTCCATCTAGCGATACTTTATGGGATCTTGCTATAGCTGAAGTAGAGAAGAGAGAAAACCCCGATGACGATGGCAAGCATGTGGGAGTTTGGGAAAAGTCAATATTATTTATGGGAAACAAAAATGGGGTAATGCTAAATAGTGTACAGTTCTGTGCTTTTTGAACATAGTTTGTGTCGGAAAATATCTGGTATTTTCATATATTAGGTTCACTTAATTCTTCTGAAGACAAAATATGTCATGTTCTCATTCTGAGGAGGGTGGGCATTCCACTGAGTACTCAGTGGTATGGTACTCCATGTCTGAATTCCAACAGTGTAAAGACTTACTTTTCTGTATGTTTATTTGTATTTTAAGCATTCTTTTTATCTCATCAGTAATACTTAATTCCAGTGGAAGCCAAACATTACATAAATGTATTAATAATGATAAAAACCTGATAAACAGTTTAACAGAGTTGGCCAGGTTGATCACGAATGTCTAATTTTAAGCATACTGTTCCTATTACTGTATTTGTCATCTCTATTAGTGTATAATTATAATAATGGTAGTGTAACTTGATTCTGATGGAAGGCTGGCAGTTAAGTTTCCATAATAAGGCTTTAATGAGAGTACAGTACACTTCTTCTTTGGTTTTAATTTCCAGGGAAAGACCACTATTATACTGAGGTGTCTTGAGAGGTATGTGTCAACTTTTTAAAAGTAGTTTTCAGCTGTGAGTTAGAATTTTACATAAAGAGTTATATTGTGTGATAATTCATAATGCATGTATACAGATGTTGTATTCTGATGTTGTATTCTGTGACTGGTTGATCGCTAATGGATAAAGTTATTTCCCCTCATTACTACCTGTCATCTGACCCTTTCAGTCCCTCTCCAGTACTGGAGAGCTTAAATGGCCACCTCTTCAGGTTGGTGCTGCTACTTCTCCTGTCTTCAGCAATGGGGACCTCTTGTCTTAAAAGTGTCCTCTCTGTACTGCTGTTTCTAAGCCAAATTCTGAACTGACTGATAAATCTAATTTAGTAACTGTAGAATTAACTTTATGTAGAGGATCTTGACAAAACAAAGTTATTTTTCGTTGCATAGGGAAGAGATTCCAAAGCCAACATTAGCCTTGGAATATACTTTTGGAAGAAAGGCAAGGAGACACAATACAGTGAGTATCCAGAAAGTATAGTTGACCATATCTTTATATATATATACACATACACACACACACAAGATATGTGGGGTTTTATGTATAAGAACCTTAGGGATTTTAGCCTATTTTTTGTGAAACATAAAGGGTTTTTTAATACAATTTTATTTAAATCGGCTAGCTTAATTTTGTATTTTAATCTATGTTTTTCCCTCTTACTGAAACACAGTAGATCAGAGAGCAAAGTACAACACAAAGCAACCAGATTCATCTATAAAAACTACTTTGTTTTTTGTGTTTCAGTGTTTTTATTTTCCCATTGTAATATAGTATGCATGCCTTGAATTTTGTCTTTAAAATGCAAAATGAGTACAAACCAATGAAGATACTTTACAGCCAGTTTTGTGAGAGAAGCAGTCGTCCTAGAGGATGTTGAATCATAATTAAATTTTTGGGTTATGTGTCCATAGCACTAAATTTTGCACTGCAGATTATGTTAACAGAAATATTGAACCCATTCCCATCACAGCACAACACTGCCCAGCAGCAGTAACTATTGCTGCAGGTAATTGCTGCTTCCGTTACTAAAGCTGGAGGTGGAAAATCTGACTCTGAAAGATAAAAATCACTTAAAACTTTTCCCAGGGATGAAATGCAAAGGTAGAGTTTCCTTACTTTTCCAGCTGTGAATTTCTCAAAAATCATTAGTCTTGAGCTGCAGTAAAGAGAAAGAAAGGGAAGAGAATGTGTTTTTTTTAATGTTTATTATTCATCATGCTGTTTCCTGACTTTTTTACTTTACCATAGTCATTTATCAAGATAGTCATAGGCATGCCTGGAGTCCCTATAGAGCGTTGTATGGGGTTTCCTGAACATGGGGAGGTTTTTGTTTGGTTTTGTTTTTTGGAAAATACTAGTGAAACAGTATATGTTCTTGTTCTGAGTCACTTGCATGAAAAGCCAATTTATTAGATGATCTTCTCTTGGTGTTGCACAGAAGCACACGTTTCTAACATAACCTGTTTTACAGCCTAAAGATGTAGCTCATTTTTGGGAGCTAGGTGGTGGAACCTCGTTACTGGAACTGATTCGAATACCAATCACTAGCAACAACATAAGGTAAGGGATTAATATTACAATTCCAAAGTTGATTTTGGCTTTCCTTCAAACATAAGTAAATCTCTAGACCTTTTATTGTAGAAAACTCTTTCAAAAATGTAAGATGAAACGTTTACGATTTTTTCTAAAAATCATTGTAATACCACTGATACTTTGCTTTGACCTTCCTTTTCACAGTTCTCTCCTAATAAGCCAAGTTCTTAGCAATCTCCAACAAAAGAAAGCAATAACATGAAGGCAATAAGTTGGCCTTAAGTATATAGAACAAGAAATACAGAAAAAAAGACATGGGAACTTTATGCTCAGTGAAAGAGTAGAAAAAGCAACTTGGAGACATAGAAAAATAAAATCTTGCCCCTACTTCTGTATGCAAAGTTAGATGCTTCCTCTATGAGGGGCAGTATTTTATGGTGAAAAACAAGGCAAAAAGTTATGACAAGAAAAAAAAATCTGGATTTTTGGGAAGTGAAGGGATCATCTGATGAGAAGAGCGTACAAGAGAGCTGATGTTTCTGAGAGGACCTAAAACTATTAAAATTATTAGAAGACAAAAGGACACAGGAATTTTGAGATAATTAAGAGAACATAGTGAGAAAAGTCCATAAAAGTGATGGAATAGTATAGGAAGAAAAATGCCTGAAGAGCTGTATGAAGAAATGAGAAGGTGATAGGGGATGCATTTTGCATTTTTTCTGCTTAGGGAAAATGAAGCTAAAAGTGGAAGGGGAGAAAAGGATCACAAGATACTTTTTGTGTTATGATGCATTGCTTTATTTCTTTGGTAGTGAGCTTTAATTTCTGTGGGGCTGGGGGGGGGGAGAAAAAGGAGGGATAAAAATTTTATCATGTACCTTTGCTGCTGTTTTGGCTATTGAGATAATGCCATTAATTAGTAAGAGACTAAGAAGGAATGAAAAAAAACCCCACCACTTCAAAAGCATGTGAAGCTTTCAGCTTCTAGAAAAGGTTGGGGGGGGGAGTGGAACTCAACTGTAATTTTTCAGCTGTTGTCTGAACGAACTAAACTGAGCTCCATCTCCATCAGTCTTTTCTTCCCTTTTTACTGATAAGGAATCTTCTGATGTAGATGATCTTTGATGGGATAGCAACACTGTTCTGTAAGACCACTTCTGTTCATAAGGTGGTATTTCCACATGCTAGTCAAAAATTCTACCATTTCGATTTACGTGCTTTTCACTGGTTTTCTCATCTGTCTGTAGTCAAGCCATTTGCTTATTTAAAAGTTCCATGAACTATATCTAGTTTCATCAAGAGACTTTTCACCAGATTTATTCCCCACAGCATTTTAAAGTGAAATTGGACATTCATTTTGTTTTGTAGTCTTTATAATACCAGTCTGATCTGCAATCCCCTTTTTCAAGTCAGGATGGAATGTAAAAGAATGATTTCACCCATTTAAATAGCTGCTCTTGCGATGTTCTTCTTTACAGTTAGTTGCACTTTAATGCAGTTAGAGTGTTGGGAGGCAGGATTTTGGAAGGAGAGGAGTTTATATGTGAAACATTCTTTATCGTAATCCACCTTTAAGAGCCTTGTAACTGCCAAGTATGTCTTGAGTGCTCAGACTTCTTCTATTTATCTTTCCAAAGATTTTCTCATACACTCATTTGAGGTTCCAGGTAACTGGCACTGACCATGGCACAGAATATTGCCCTTAACCATTTTTTTCCATTTCATATTACAAAAGAATAACTAAAGTATATAACTTTCTAATACATCAATGGTTAGGAAAGATCCTATCCATTTGCTAACATTGCTTCATCTGGTATTGTAGACTTAACGAGATGGCAGGGATACATGATGGTAGAAGTGCCCAGTCATACAGGAAGAAGGAGCTAAATGGGCTCAGAATATTTGCATATTTTACTGCTTTGAAACAAAGTCTGCAGAAACAAAGCTTGATATATACAAGCTCCCCTGCAAATTTGTGATGGGAAGTTGCCAGAGTAATAGTTCTGAACAAGAGACAAAGGAAAGTTTTTTCTTCAGAGCTCAGAGTATCCTTAAAAGCCATCTTCCTTTGCTGAGACATTTAATTCAGTCTTAGCATTTGTATTTTCACATTTGGTGCTTTCAGCATTTGTACTACAGGTATGGTTGTTTATGAAAATGTTGTCTCATGCACTAAAGATTTGATTAAATAATGCCTCTTTAATAGGTCATTTGCAGTAGTTCTTGTATTGGATTTGTCCAAACCTAGCGAACTCTGGACTACTATGGAGAAACTTCTGCAGGTCACCAGGAACCATGTGAACAAAATTTTAACCAAACTAGAAAAGACAAATCCTGAAGTAGCTACTGAAATTAAACAGAGGATGCAGAACAATCTGCAGAGGGATCACCCAGTAAGTTACTTCTAATATTTTCTCCAGATGTCACAGGCCTTTATACAGTTAAAGATAATGCTTTTGAAAATCATAAACAACTCTTTTAGATTTTTATGCATGACTGAAAATCCATTTGATGTAGATGAACCTGTTCACTGGAAAATTATAGCAATTTAATAAAAATTCAATAAGAGCAGAAACAAGGAAAGAAGGTTTCTTATATCTTTTTGTTAGATATCTAATGTGATTGTTATGGCATGTTACACCAATCAAAAGTTTTAGAGTAGCAGTTTGCTGTTCCCCCCCCTCATCTTTTTAAAATGAAGATGAAAACTAGAATGTACAAAAGTCATCTAGCAAGAGACTAGCTGAAGGTACAAATTTAAGCAAAGAATATAGTTATAACAGCCATCAACATGACTATATACTTTGCATTTATTTAAATGTCTATCACAAACTCAATGCCTTTTGATAATCTGACAACTAATTAAATTATAAAGTTTCAGAAATGTTAACATCAGTCCTTTAAACATAATTGCTAACTAAATCTCTGGAAAAGCTAAACTAGATTATGCACAATAGAAATGAAAAGTCATTGTGCATTAAACCTCTGCAAGTGTTGTGTGTATATAATGCATCAATAAGTATTCAACTATTCAAAGAATTGGCCCATAAATCTAGTTACTGCTGCAGTACAGCAAATGCTTATATCGCTCAAAAATTTAAAGTAACTTAAAATTTATGAGAAAGTAACATGTGCAACACAGTATATTTAGAGTATAGGGTTTGACATCTGCTGGATGATGATTTTGTTTTTTACTTTTAGAGAAGGTAATTCACAAAAACTAAAAGCCTACAAGCACACATGGCAATAAATCATGACCACAGTGTCAAGTTTACATATAGGGGCTTACGTACCAGAAAACTGCAAGCATTTTTTAATAAGTGGAAAGAATAAGGCCATTAATTTTAAGAAGACTTCTTATACTTGCTCTGTAGGGAACACAATTATACCTTCTAAACTAGAATTTCTATTCAGCCTTCATTATCAAAACCAGAAAGAATGCAAACAAAACATTGTGTTACTCCTTGGTTCTCTTTTTACTTTCATCATTGCTCAAGAACAAATTATGTCAATTTTGTGGGAGACAGTACTATCTTTTATAGTCAATGACAGCTTACACAGATTTTTATTTGCCTTTTTATAGCTAAACATGTTTGTATAACAAACAGGAATTGATGAGGTTCTTAGAAGTGTTTTTTTAAGTATTAGATATATTCCATTGGCCTGGATAAAGAATTATTTGCTGTGATGATAAAGCATATCAGTTGCAGACCTTGTTTACAAAGGCTGGATGCACCTAAAGTAGTCCACAGTCAAAAAAATAATACCATACTCCAGAGATGCATAGGGTTCAGTATGCCAGTTTTAATGTTTTTGATGTTATCCCAAATTAATTTTTTCTTAGTTCAGAAACTAAAACTAATTATTTCAGTTCTGTATTCTGTACATGCAGTTTTAAGTTATGATAATTTTGCTTAAAGCTTGTCTTGACGGTGTATGAGTGAAGCCATTATTTTTCCTCTCAAAGTAGAGGATTTGCAATATGTGCAGCGTCTTGCTAATGTACTCTCATTCAACCTGTATGTGAAATAACCAGTTTTAGAAGGGAACAATTAGGTCAACCTCTGCTACAACACATCTCTTTTCCACTCTGCTGCAACCAAAGCAGCTTGACTAATTACGTGAACACATGGGGGGATTGTCTCATTTCATATGGACTACAGGAAAACCTTCCAGGTAACTTGAGAATTATTGTAATTAATTATTAAAACTTTTTATCAGAAGTTAGCTATTTAACAGTTAACTACACCCCCAGTGCTGTTTTCATCCGTTGGTGTTGGTTTGCATTTTCTTGGTTGGTGGGTGACATTCCCTTTTTCTGCTGATATCAAACATTTAAAAAACATTTAATATGATTTTCAAGAGTTTGGAAAATGTGATGTGGGGAGGACAAATGTGTGACATGAACTAATCATTCAGCTTAATTTTCTTGAGCTTCTGTCTGTATGACTTTGGATATGATGCAAGGAGAGGGAATGTGTCAAAAAGCCAGTTCTACTAATCCAATCTGGCAGTTGTTCTGTGAATATATGACTTTTTCCCTCACTTCCCATCTAATTTTGGAGCTGGAATATATGGTGTAAAAGCCCTTTTATGCCAGAGGGATTATTTCCTGACCATCTATGAAAAAAATGAGAAAATTGTAGAACATGGTATGGATATTGCATTGAAGTTTATTCACTTGATTTAAAATTTTGAAAAAATAGAGGATGTCTGCTTTGAATTGATTTGAACCTCTTTTAGCTGTTTTAATGGTTGCAATCTTCTACAGTTTGTTTACATGTCTTAACTGTTGGATTTCTGTTTAATAGGATTATGAGTTAGTTGACCCTTTTCCAATACCCTTGGTGATAATTGGAAGCAAATACGACATTTTTCATGTAAGTAATAAGTAATATTTTTTTTCATAACTAAAAGATTCTGTATACTAAAATCTTGGTACTATAATAGTAATCATTTGAACAAAGGTACAGCCAGTCAGCCTTCTACCATAAAAAAGTCTTTCCATACAACAGTGTTATGGAGGGCATGCTGTCATTCCTTCAGAAAACATTCCCAAACTGATGTACTTCAAAATTGTTGATACATATGTTGCTGCAGCGCAAAGAGGGAAACAAAAAACCATCATGTTGATGACTTTCTTTTACAATGAGAGAAATCCAGCTCCATGTGTCCCTTCTGGCAGCAGCTGCAAGTTTATGGCAGTGAAAGAGGGGCATCTCTCATGTCAGCTGGTCAGATTTTTTGGTAGTTGTGGCAGCATGAACAGTAAACGGTCATTTCAGTCTAGAAGATTTTTTAAGTGCTTCTTAAGTGACAAGTTAGTCACTTTAGTGACTTCTTTAGTGACAAGTGAGTAGTTGCATCTTTTACGGAGGAGAGGAAAGAAATGTCATAGTACTTCTGGATTCTCTCCCAGAACATTAACAATCCAAACAAATGCATACCCAATTTTGAAGCAGCACTAGACCATGAGAAACTGGAACAGAATACTTGATTTTTAGCTGCTGTATTGGCAGTCTGTGCTTCTCTGGATGACTACATAGTGCATTGGTACTTGGCTGACCCTCTAAGTTACTTAGTTCTTTATGAGTAAGATACTGTGTCTTCTTTCATACTGAGGCTTTATGCTGAGCCATGTCCTCTTCAAAAATCACGTAATAAGCACAGAATAGCAGCCTAATTCCTTTGGGGTCTACGGATAGACTCCTGCAGGCTTCATTGCAGCCAGGTTTTCACCCATTTTATCTGAGGAGGGCCATCTGTATGATGTTATATTAAAGAAACATTGATGAAAAGATATTTGCATGTACCTTTCAAATCTTGCAGGTATTAGAATTTACAGAGCATATACCTGAAGTCTACTGAAAGTTACAATATTGTAACAAAAAGAAAAAATCCTTATTATTCTAGTAGGCAGTATTTCTGCTTCTAAAAATTTAAAACAAAATGAAACAAATTAATTGAAAATTGAATACGCATTCCCAATTAAGAAACTTCTTCTGGACTAACATATTGCCTGACCCGGGCTCCCTCTGTAAAAAAAGAAACAAAGGGAAATTGTGACATTTCTTTTCGGAGTAGGCTGTTACTGATTCTGTCTTAAGATATAATTATGCTGACAGCTGAAAGCGTCATGTATTGTAGCCTAAGAGCATTGCAGTTTATACAAAAAATGAAAAGTTCTAGCTGTAATATTTTTGGTTTTGTTTCTTATGTATATGTTCAATATCAACTTTTTCAGGAATTTGACTCTGAAATGAGGAAAATAATAAGCAAGACACTTCGATTTGTTTCGCATTATTATGGAGCATCATTAGTGGTGTGTATATTCACTTTCTAACGAAGGACAGAGAAGATGAGCAATATTTGTGTTATAAAACAATATTTTAAAAAATAGAAATTTAAAACTGTAGAGCGAATGGGATGCAATTAGTTTTAAAATATCTTTCTTCATGATTTAATCTGTTGGGCGGGTTACAGGTATTGGGAGGGGATGGCTGGATATGTGTTGTGAACAAACCACATAATTCCCAGTATCAGCAAAAACTAAATAAAAGTAGTTATGTTAGCCAACTGAGTTCCCAGATTGAGTTTACTGCTTGTCTGGCAAAATTTTTTTGGTACAAGGAAGGAGGGCAGGCACAAGTAATCACTGTAGATAGAGAACTGGCATTTTTGGTAGAAGTGTGATCTTAGGTCTAGTGACCTGGCTTCAGTAGATTTAAAAATGTAGATCCAAGGGCACATTTTCACAGCACTTGAAACATAACCAGATTACCACACTTATGGTGTTGAAGAATAAAAGCAGGGGTTTTTTTTACAGTAATGGGTAGGAACTGCCAACCATGAGGACAGTGCAGTGTTTATGTGGGTATATAAATTGATTTTGAGTTTGGCAGATCATCTTTTGAGTAAAGGCAGAAACATGCATGTTCAGGTTCACAGTCCAAAAAAGCTGCCTCTTCAGTTTTCTACATCAGAAGATGGTTCTAATTATATCAACCATGTTGTTTTTTATAAATAATATTTCATAATGGCTTATTTTGATTACCAAACTACTTATGTTTGCTTTCAGTTGTTATTACAGCATGTCCTTTTGCATCCATGTAACATTGTACAACTTTTGTACTTTGACGTGTGTATTCATCTTTTGTTAACTGAGAATACAACTGTTTTGCTTCATTTTTTTTTTTAAAGAAAGTATTTAAGTGTTATTGTAATTAAAAACAAAAAAACGAGGAGCCTAAAACTCTTCGGCTGCTAAATCCTGATTCACATTAAAATGAGTGGGAGAAACTTCGCACAGTAGGGAGCTGACTTCTTTCTCAAAGACATGAATCTGTTAGGATACAAAAGCCCTTATACAGGAATAAGCATGCTCTTTGAGAAGATACTCTGGGAGCTGCATTCTGGTAAATTTGTACCAGTTCTGCCACTGTCAAAGTGCTTTTACAATGTGTGAACAATTTTATAGTTATTCATTACATTTTCATGTGTTTATGGTATTCTGCATAATTTCTAATGTAGCTTAAAATCTTAATAACTCGTTAGTCTTGGGCAAAAGACTTGTGTCTCTTAATGTGCATACTTTAGAAGTTTGGAATCTATGTTAAAATTTATTCTTTAATCTTTATACTATTTTAAATTTAATCTTTCTTGATCTATACATTCAGTGACAAATACATTCATGTTTTGGAAAGTTCAGTGAACATACACCAAATTTATGCCTGAAATCTTCTGTGTAGATGACATAATGTAATATTTCTGTGATGGAAGATCATAATGTCTATTTTGTTTTCTGATTTGTTTAGTTTACCAGTAAATCTGAGGCTCTCCTGCTGAAAGCCCGTGTTCTTATTAATCACTTGGCATTTGGTTATGACAAAAGGTAACATAATTATTATCCGATTATTACATGTCTTTCCCACATGTAATAAAGTACTTAATAAAAAACATTTTAATCGCCAAAAATATTTTTTTTCTAAAATACGATCTCTGAAAGATTCTTGTTGGTGGACTTTGACTCCTGTGCCTCAGCTGCCTATCTCTGCACAGGACAGTGATAAGTCCTTTGTTTTGATCCCAAAACTGATAGATTAGAAACATGGTCGTCACTAGAACCGAGTATGTTTTTATTTACATATGTTTGTGTGCAAAACCCAGTAAGAATCACATTTTATCTGGAATAATGTAATTTTCCATTGATTGCTAAATGCAAATTTTCTTTTTTCTGTTTAGCAAGTCTGTATCGGTGGATCACAGCAAACCTCTATTTATACCAGCAGGCCTGGATTCGCTAAGCCAAATAGGTTAGCACGTTTCCTGTTCATTGTCTGTGTTGCTTAGTTGCTTTTGAAAACAAGAAAAAAATTTTAAGCAAATTAAAAATTTATAGCACATCAGTGTCAGTTTTAACAGATTATTGAAGGAAATGGCCTAGAAAGTTTAAAATTATGATTCAATATTTAAATTGTTGAGCACTTATTTATTTATTTATTATTGAGAATTAGGTAGTTTTTGGAGTAGTCCCAATACTTTATTGAAATAAAATACTTTATTAAATTAAAGTACCAACAAGCTTAGATCTGAAAGAAAATGTAATATGCGATACCACTGAGTGCATTTCATGGTAAGAGATCAGTGCTTCTTCAAAGTTGTTTCAGCTTGTCTCTGTAGAATATAAAATGCTAAATTAGATGGTTCATTATCCAAAATGATTTGATAATTTATGTTGTTATGACAACATACTTGTATCACTTTGCATTGTGCTGTAATCCTTAGGACCACCACCTGCCTCTGATAGTGATATTGGAAAGATGCGTGCAAACACACCTCTGGAACTGTGGAAAAAAGTGTTTGAGAAAACATTTCCTCCCAAGGTAGGTATTTACATGTCTGCTGTACAGCTTCTTTCACCATAGAATAGAAGTAATATCACTACTAATTTTTGTCTTTCAAATCCAGCGACTGGAATTTCAGTCTCACTTAGCAGTTCTGTTTCTTCCAACTGCTTAAATTCATGCAATTTAAAAATACAGATTTGTATGTGGTGGGGCTTTGATTCTTAGCTTCTACATCTTCAGTCACCTTTCTACATTTAGTAATAATGAAAATACTGATGTAATCCTCTGGTTTTTTCCAAAGTTATAACGTTTCATTTCAGTATATTGAGAGACAAGATGTACACAATGGAGTTGGAATTTTATAAGGTGACATATCCCCTAATACCTAAACCCATTGACTGTGGTATTCCAAGAGGGAGTGTGTTAGAGTTCCTTGCAAAATCTGCCATTTTCCTATGGGAAGTGTTTGGACTTGCAAGGCAATTAGAATCCCTTGGCACCTACGTAGTGATAAATCTTGGACATATTTCAGAAGTTTCTGGTCCCAAGAGGCAAACCCCCAAATACTACTTTTCATTAAAAGTAACTGTGGCTGTTAGGAAATCAAAATTCTTTTCTATTTGACCTGAGCAAATACACACTGCTGCTGTCTCCTTGTGTAATAGACCGTATCGCAGTTCTTATCCCTGTTTATTTCCTGCCCTACAGCTTTCCTGGGCAGGCAAGGAAGTCAGTCAGGGCTATGGAACTGTGCCTCAAATTGTGGTGTGCAAATGGGTTCTTCTAGTTTTCTGTCTATAAATCTCCATTCTTGGTGAGGAGGAGTTTGAATTCACCCTTTCCCACTCACCTGACTGCTACATATCAAAGCCTACAAATTATTTCAGGTGGTTTGTGACGAGAATAAATTATCACTAAGTTGCCATTCTCACTACAGTATGCCCCAACATGATAAAGACTCAACTGTACTTTTCAGAAACTATACAGAACTGTTTATTTTTCATGTTATTTTTCCTTCATAGTGTTTTACAACACAATAAACAAACATTCCTCTGCCACCACCCACCCGATAACTCCTGAACTCCTCCCGAAATAGCTGGAGAAATTAATACATTTCTCATCTTGCAAGCTCTGTCAGTATTCTGAGGTATCAGTCTAATTACAGATTTAAAGATTTGCCAAGTAGATTCCCAGTCTTCTGTTTTGGTTCCAAAATATGCTTTAAACTTTAAAGCTCTTTTTATGCATTGAAATTTTCTTTTTCTGTCGCCTTGTCTAATAATAAATATAATTCTGCTTTATTTTATTCCATCATGTGTATGATTGCTGCCTTGCTACTTTCCATTTATTATGAGTGAGGAGAAATGACAGGACAACATGAAAAAAACCCAGGCTTTAGTAAGAGCAACCTTAACTATGCCCAGATGTCATGGGCCAGAAAGGATATTTTCATTCTGAGAATAATAAACAACTACCAAATAAGAGTATTTTCTTTCCTTTAAGCTCTAACTGTACTGTTACTTTCTCATTATTTTACCAATCTAACGTGTTTTTTTTAAATATAATCTGTGTTCTGTAGCACAAAATTCTTCGATAAATGCAAGACTGTAACACGTTTGTATTAAAAGCAAATACTTACATTAGCTCTACAGCATGGCATTTTCTTGTTAGAAGAACGGAAGATAAATTTTATTTTTTGGACTTTTGTCATTTCTTCTTTTAGAGTTCCTGTGATTTACAAGATACCAAGGACCCTGCGCAGGATTTACAATATGCTGAGTATGATGTTGATGTTATGAGAGCTCAGAAAAACCAGGTGTGTGGTAGTTCTCCAATTGCTGTTCGCAGTTAGGTATTCCAGAACCACCAGCATTGCTGAATTAATTGTAGTCCCTTTTTTGCCTTTAAGTAACTTCAACTTTAGTTTTCAGCGTAGCAGTTGCTTGGGGTTTTTTTCCATTGGTAGGCATTAAGCTGGTAGAGCATTGTTAGATCTCAAACTTTTGTCTCTGCAGTTTCTTTAGAAATTAATAATTCAGATTTTCCTCTAACTCTCTTCCAGAATTGTTTCACTAAAATAATACTGAGGCAAAGCTGTGACGCTTTCTTGGCAGTAATTTCTTCATTTCTGTACCTTGTACTCTCATTCGGGTGTTGACTGGCAGAAAGTCTAGGAAGCAGGAGCAAGGTTTGGGGTGGGGGCTGTTTACTTTTTAATTTTTGTCTTTCTGTTTCAAAACTTTTTATTTAAAGTGGAAAGGTACTGAGATAATAACGTTTCTGACTCAAGTTTGCAGGCTATGTACATTTTAGCTGAAACAGAGTGAATAGAATTGTTCTACATAGTGATACTTAGTTTAACCCCTGAATTCCAGGAAAGACCTTTAGTGGTGAAAGGGTCTTGTGTTTTTTTTCTTACTAATTTTGAAGTGTTTCTGCATTTCCCTGCATTTGTGGTGAGTTAATTGCATATAAAAATTCAGTGGCAAACTAAACGAAAGTTAGAACATTGTGTTATAGATTACCAGTGTATAACATCACATGAGTAGAAACACTTCATATAGTTTTTATCAATATCATAGGTGTGGGTCTGTTAAAATCAATCAAGTTTTGTGTACTTTTCTTTGTTTGGAAGAAGTATCACATACTGAGTGTATATTTTATGTAGGTTCATATCTTTCACACACAAAATTCTTTGCTGGAATGACTGAGAAACATTCTACTCTGTTCTCACAGTTTATGCGTGGGCTTATTTGTACACCGTTTAACTTCTTTGTGGGCCAAGTTAATGGAGATTTTTCTAACGGTGTTTTAAGATGCTGGATTGTACCAATCTAGATTGCATGTGCTTTTACAGACTCCCAATCTTAGGATGAAAGGCAGTTTTATTGAATTGCACTGCAGTTAATCTTGGGTAACCCTAAAAACCCTGGCAAATTTCATCTTTTTGCATGCTTGTAAAAGAAAGCCAAAGGATTAGATTATTACTGCCATCACTTTTTGCAGAGTTTAGTTGGATTGCATAAGGCAGTAAACCCATAGTTACCTGATCCAAAGAAATACGTTAATAATATAAAAGAATAAAGCATTTCAAGAATCTCTTGCAGTCTTTGAACTTGCACGTTACCTGTAATATCCTGTTAATGTAGGCATCGGTTCTGAATTTCTGTTACATCAAGAACAGTCTTAGAAATCATTAAAATTTGTAAAGCGCATTGCTTTTGGACTTTATAATGTAATCTCAGAGTATCTGTATATCTCAAAATAACTATATGGTGTACTAGGTTTGTTATTTTTAGATAATACTTAATGTCTTGCAAAAGAAGATACTGGTATGCGTTGATTAAATCATACAGGAAATTATTAATTTTCTGTTTTTAAACAAAAGAGACAGGCTTTTAGAATCTTAATCTGTTCAAGGGCATTGCAAACCAGTGTAGCTTCTTTCAGTTGGACTACTACAAGTAATTTGAGCATTAAAGAGAAAATTACTTTTGTTATCTGAAGCTATTTCCTAAACTTCTGTATTGTGAAGTTCAATTTTTACAAGATTATTTGCACATTATTAAAATGTTTTATACTCCGAGAACTTAATTCAATTTGAAATGCAGCAAGATAGCAATATACATCTAAAAGAAAAGAACTCTGTAGTTGCAATGATTCTTTAAGTGTCTTTGAATTTCCCAGTTATATGAAAAGTGGCATGAAAATCCTGTTTTTAAAGCAACATTTTAAATGCATCACACATCTGATGTTCTTAATATATTGTTCCTCCTGCACAATAGATATCAAGGGACTCTATAAAGATGTTTAATATGCAACATGTTGCTAATGAAATCATGGGACATAACGCAAAGTTAAAGTTACATAGGACAGCGTATATTTTAAAATCTTTTAAGTGCATGTTACCATTTTTCTCAGTTACTTTGGGTTAATTAATATGCCACTTTGGACTCTAGGTGATAACCATTTTGCTTGTTTACCTCAAAGATAAGCTTTAAAGGAAAAAATAAACAGGAAAACATAGCAGCAGAAACAAAATACAGCCCCTGTCACTGAATCTGATAGATGAACTAGCACACCTGACTGACTCGGACTTGGTCAGGACTGCTCAATAATAATGTAATAGATTTACAGCTAACTGAGGCAATACAGTTTAATTAAATCAATTCCAACTTTGTAACCTTGGTTGAAGGGTTTGTCTGCAGCTAGAGTTTGTACACTCTAGCACGGTAAAAGGTTAAGTTCTTGAGATTAAAGTACCTGGCTCACTCCAATGTGCTGGCTGTCAGCTAGTATTTATCTGAGTCGGTTTTTGGCTGTAGAAGTTGAGAGAGTCCAGCTCATCAGCATTCTGCCACAAGAGTGTTTTCTTTTAGACCAGATTATTTTGCCTCCTTAATATTTTCAGAGTTAAGTATGAGATGCACCACTCTGTTTCTGGACCATTTTGCTCTGGAAAGCCCTCTGAGGCTACCTTTTCCTCACTGTGCCTTTGTTCAACTATCTTTTTCAGCTATGTCTTTTCAGAATTTTTCCTAGTACTTACCCCACAGACATGCAATGTGCAGGTTTATATCGACTAGTGCTGTTGCAATTGTTTACTGCTTATTCATTCTCTGGAGTTAAGCTTTTTTGTAATGTATTTTTTAACTAGCAGATTCTTGCCAGGAATTACTGGAATTTTGTGGTCTTTGCAGGGTTCTCAAGATTCAAGAAGAACATTCATTTTGGCATGCTTATTAGGCCTTAAACATGTAGCTTGCTGTTGGCGCTTCGTACAGTCCATGTACAACAAACACGGCAAACTTATCATCCGTTTCTCTCCGTTGTCTGCTAGCTTTTTGGCTTTTGATGCTTTAAGGTCACTTTAATTTCATTTTAGGTACACATGTAACTTGAATATGAGTGAGATCTTTTAAAAGAATATGTCAAGTAGAGCTGCACATATACCACCTGCATCTGTGAGCATCTATGAGTGCATGAAAGTCTTGTTCCTTAGTTCCTTCTAAATGTTTGTGGCAGTGAGATGGTACATGGGGGGTGTCTGCTCTGTTTCCTTTAGAAATGCTGGCTACCACAGACGTAAGTACTCCAAGATGTGTTTTCGAAGGTTTTTGTTTGTTTCAGGTCTTAGCTATCCTGTTATGCCTTGTACTGCTAAACCTCAAAATAGGTGCTTGGACCTTTTTCATCTGGGCATTTGTCTGCAGCGTCATTAGTTGAAGCAAACGATAAAGCTAACCTTGAGCCCAAAGAATTGGATAGCCTCCCAACCAGGTACTTAAGAAGTCAGTGTCACGCAATGCCAAAGTTCACACTGACTGGTCTTTGTTGCACAAAAGTATTACTTCAGGGATTGATGCCAGTTTTAGTTGAAGCCTAATGCCATAAAACATACTTTAAAAAAAATGAAGTAGATGCCTGGTGCCAGTTGGTGTCAGCTAACAAAAAGTAACGGAAGCAGATCTCAACAAACAGGGCTGTAACTGTTAAGACTTTAACAAGTCATAAACAGAAGGGGAGGTTCTGTAACATCTCACAAGGAAGCATAGTCCTGTTTCCTCCTAAAATAGGAGTGACCTAATTAACTGTGTCATCCGCAGCTAAAAGTTTGGGTGTCAGACCTGCAGCTGTTTGAGATATGGGGACTGTGTTGGCCAACAGAACAGGAGCCATATTTTTTCAGTATACTTCGCTGACGTGACCATATTGCAGAATTTCAGGAGACAATTTCAGTCTCACCAAAAAAATAGAGGATTGCATATTGTGTGATGAACCTCCTTGGTCAGACCAGTGTTGCTGGGCAGAGGAGTGTGACAGGCATCTTAACGTGGGTAAAAGATTAGTAGCATCTTTCATTTTCTCCACAGGAGAAGTGCTAGTCTTCATATTGTGGAGAAAAAGTTACTTAGAATGTTTACTCAGCTGCCAAGAATAAGCTTTCTTGTTTTCACATGAAAGCATGTCCAAATGGGTACAAAAGATTATTTAAAAAAAAAAAAAAAAACAACTAACTTAAAGAGCATTATTAGAGCACTGTTATTAAATTTCCTACTGAAGTTTGGGTGCTTAAGATTTTTAATCCTTGTTTTAGTACTTGGCTATTTTCACCGTGTTCCAGATTGAGGGCACTTTCAGTAAGAAACTGCATGAAAAGGAAAGTTAAGGTCGTATCAGTCCCTCAGAACTGAGGAAAGGCAACAACAATTAAACCTGTTCCTACAATCTTAATTTTTCCTCTTTGTTTGTAGACATTATAGTATTGTCTTTAATTACATGATCATATACTGTTTTGCTGATGTCTCCATTCAATTGTTCAGTATTTCTTTTCATCATCCTTATTCTTTGTGTACTTTATTTCTCAACCTGCCATTCAGACACTTCAATGAACACAAAAGTATTAATTTTTTTTCTCTGAGAATGTGTGGTAATGTTATCTTATCAGAGTGCCTCGCAAACATCAGTTAAGTCTTTCTTCCCAATCCCTTTATGAGATTAGGTGTGATCTTCTGCATTTGACAGATGAAGAATTTATAGAAACACTGAAGTACAGAAGCATTGAGGTTAAAAAAATTTTTAGAAATCCACTTTATGACACTGTTGAGACATCTATGACAAGTTGCTAGCATTAGTAATGTTTAAAGCGCTCACAGTTGAAGTGTATTTATGTTGAAAGTGTATTTACATTGCAGTTGTTAATTTTTTGTAAATCTGATCTGTGTCACCTAAACTTGGTACCCGGAAAACAGAGGAAGCATAATGCTAGCATGAACGTTTTGGCATACTCTAGAGAGATATTCTTTCATAGGATCTTTCAGTTTGGAGAAAGGATCTCTTAGCTGATTGAATAATTGCAGTATATTCTAGAATTCTGCTTATGTTTTATAGGACTTTATGAGCAGGAAGGTACCCTTTTTCCAAAGGGTCTCTGGAGTAATCTTTGAGCTGTATTGGAAAGATCTTTCCATTAAATATCTGACTTCAGGGGAATTATTTTACTTTCTATTTTACATGAAAACTAAGGAAGTATACTTTCCTGACAGCATTTTTCCTCCTGAATCAGTGAATTTGGTAAAGATTCTTTTTTTTAATATCCTCCTATTGAATCTCTTTTTTTTTCTTTCATGTGCCTTTGTTTAAATGGTAATCCTCCCTAGATACGTCTCCAAAATAAGTATTTAGCATTTTGTTCTGTACTTCTGTGTGTAGTGATATAGATACAGAGTTTTAATATATGCTGTGGTTTTGATACTTTGCATTTCTGATTCAGTTGTTTCAAATGGTCTTTATACTGAACTGACTTCTAGCTAAAATTACAACAAAATAAATTCTGCTGAACTGTCTGCCTCTTTCTTGAAACAGTTTACCTGGGTGATAAATCTGTAAGGCTAATTATTTAGGCAGCACTTGTAGACATGATCTCCAGACAGCGTTGTTGTTACATGTAAAACTTCATTGTCTACTTTTACCCTTTCTTGTAGCCTTTGAGTAAGTTTTTAGAATCGGAATTATTTACTTAGCATAAATGAGGTTACATGTGCTCCTTAAAATGTCACAGTATTCTTTCTGTTCCTAACTGTTGGCAAGTTTCCAACAGTTCAGTATGTTCTGAGATCATAATTACTTTATATTAATAATGAGGGAGTGAAAATACTGAGTAAAGACTGGCTTAGAGATAGAACAGTACTAGAGTTCTAGTTAATAATGCAACTTACTAGATTTAGATTAGACACAGTATGTTCTGTGTCAGTCATCTATGAGTTGCTTAACTGCTAAACTAGACTCCTGCAAGCACCATGAAGAAAATGCACTAATTACAGATCCTCTTACTGCTCATAAATCTGTGGCACTTCATGAAAATTTTGCATTGCTGACAAAGCTGCTGGAGTTTTTTCCCCAAGAGAGAGAAAATTCCATTTATTATTTCCATACAATTTTTAGATGACAATTTCTTTGTTGCTCTGCTCTTTATTTTCTTCTTCCTCCCTCTGTGCTCTGTATTGAGAATTAATACTTCTGTTAAATTAATCTGGTGCTGTTTTTGTTCAGTTCTGGTATCTGTATACCTACAGTGAAGCATCCCTTGCTCTGTGAAGTGCATTCTATTAAAATCAGAATAGCAATCATGTAAAACACATGCCTACTTTTGAGGCTTTTACGTCCACCTGTTGCTCTGATCTAAGCAAGATAATGATGAAAAATGTTTGTATATGCCTTAATCATTCAAGTAGCAAATGTATGTATCATAACTTTCAGTAATGAGATTAGATTTAATATATAGATATATGTTTCTGTTTTAGGAACTTGAACAATACAAAAGAAATGCCTCTAAATCCTGGAAAGAAATGGATTTTGACTCTGATGAGCTGCTATAGGTGTCTCCAGTTTAACATTTACAAATTACTTCAATAATTCTAACGTTACATTAGCAATTTAATCTGATGCACTAGAAAATATACAGTATCAAACTAAAAAATCAGTATTATTAAAGCATTTCTGTTATTGTATTTAATGAAGAGAGATGTTTATTCATTCAGTCCAAATTTAACTATAGCTTGGTACAGACAGTTTTAAAAAGTGGAGAGGAAGGAATTCTAGATTGTTCAGAGATAGATTTGAGTACGAAAATGGGCACTAGTCAGTTCTACCTATTTTATAACACATTATTTGGTTTATTTTTGGATGCTTCTGCCCCAAACTTATTCAAATCTAAACAACTTTTCACACCCAAAATATTATTAGTAAGTGTGCTAGGCATCTTTTCCTAGTTCTTTGCATATATCACTCAAAAGCAAAGCCTAAGAATATATTTGCATCGTTGTGTGATGTATTTGAGTAGGATAGGTCCACAAAAACTGGCAGAATCAAGTTAGAACCGTAAATTAAAACCATGGTTGACCTGAATTCAGAAGTTTGCTTTATCTCTGTTTCAGTATCATATAGTTTAATACAGGAATTATTTCTTGCAATGTATAATGTTGCAATAACTTTGCCCAGAATTTAGAAGACAGACATTTCTGTCAAATATTCAAATGCTAGGAAGTCAGTCTAATCAATTTGACAGGTACTTGGTTAGTGGTGGAAGTATAATTGACTCACATTCAGCCTAAGCTGGTGAAATGCTAGCCTGAACTAGATACAGCTTTTCATCCATGGACGTGTCTCTTGAGAGCTAAGACTTGTTAAAGAGTAAATATCAGAACTGTCACCTGGCAGCCCAGGTCTTAAGGTTAAGTTCCCCGATGAACCACCCTACATGTGCATAAAAATGGGAAAGGCAAACTAACGTAGTGTCTTTCCAGCTCTTTAGAGTTATTTGTTACTTTTAACATTTGTTCACCAAATGTTTTTCCTGATACAACACTTGTACCTCAGAATACTTTACATAAAAGGTAGTAGAAAAAATATCTTGGCCTCCCACGTAAGTGGAGAACGTGCATTAACTCAAGGATTTGAAATTCTTTGTTACAAAGGGCATAATCTCAAAACCATCAAATTAAACTAATTATATTTTTATGGAATTTTGATACAAATATACTTCTCGAAAAATCTCTAGCTATCCCTCTGTAACAAATAATTTCTTTACTGAACATGAAAAGTTAGTTATAAAATTTAGGAATTCTGTGTCTGTTGCGCTTTCAATTTTGAGAGGTACTTATAGTTACTAAATAGATAAATTAGACTCTTTGGAATGTTAATGAGCCTGTGAGAATAATTTCCAGAGATGTGAACTGCATTGCTTCCAAGAAGTGGCAAACAACTTTTATATTTTTTTTCCTAGTTAAATTGACATTTTATTAACAGACAAAAATTTATTCTAGTAATTCACAAACTGCTTTAGAACTTGATAATGGAAAGAAGGAACAGATATAAATAACATAACTGTCTTCTCTGATTTGCCATCATTTACAAGAAAGAAACATGTTAGGTAACTTTTGTATAGCTTGAAGATCCTGTACTCCTTGGTTGTATAGCATGCATAAGATTAAAGTGGAGTGATCTCTTGATTCTGTGTTTATTTACCCATATTTGGTTTGTTCCATTTCTACAGATCCCCAAAATGGTATAAAAACAAAGCACAGGACTTAAAAAACAACTCTAGAAATGAGATTTACTAGCAGTTGTACCCCTCTGCTTATTGGTAATAGTTAAAAAACAAAATAGTGGGGGAAAAAATCAGAGCACTATTGCTACATTGTTAAAATTTGACAGCAACAGCTGACTAAATGAAATTCAAAATGTCCTTTAAAACATGTAATACTGTTGATTATGGCTGATTTGGGAGTGGGGTGGGAATGCCAGTGGTAGGGAGCCATTCACACTCTTAAGAGAACATTGTTTTTCAAGATGGAAAATGTCCAGTTAGAAACAAACAGGAGAAGGTGAATGTGCTCTGTATATATAATCAGATAATTCTATCTAAAAATCCAACAATTTAAGCCTTCAACCATAATAAAGTTAAAAGTGCAGTATTAGACATTGTTTGTTTATTTTTTTATTGCCTGTCAATAATTCTCTCTCTTATTTTGAAGCTCAGAATAGCTATAAGGGCAAGTCCTGGTAGAAAAGCATAGAGTATTAGGAAATCAATTGCGAACCGGGACAATGCACCAGGAAAGTTTTTCTCAATGAACTGAATGCCATGAGAGAAAATACACGCAGCATTAATTGCAGTGGAACTGTTGGCTCCACCTGTCAAAAGAAAAAATTAATCTCTTTAGTAGGTGAATCGGTAAAATTAAAACTCAGGTTTCAGTATCTAGTGCGTACATTTAATATACCTAGGCCTAATGTTATTTTAATGATCTATACCCACAGCAGTATTTCTCATCATTTTGGAATAAGAACAGACAAGCCATATGTTTCTGGAGTTAATCTGTGCCATGTCTTTTGAAGGGAAGAATAAAGCGTCAGTAGGAGCTTTCTGTTTTGTTCATGCCAAACAAAAAAATTATGGCTTTTCAGACAGATGATCTTCAGGAGCCTCAAGAAGCAAGTTGCCCAATGTTGTAGACTTACAGTGTTTGTATTTGCTGAGGGCTTCCAAAATTCAAGAAATGAAAAGTGTCTGAAGGGCGCATTAAAATTCAGCTGTTTATTACTACCAATGGATTCATGGATTCGTTTTCTAAGCCTGCCATCTATGTTCTTGTAGCGAGGAGGGACAGGAGATAATGGATGAAGAATATATAGCCTTGGAGAGGAGCACAGACACCTGGCTACAAAGCCCAAAACATCATAGGGTAGGTACCCCCATTGATGGATGTTAGCTACTGACCCTGCCAACCTGATGGATTTTCGTGATTTGCTGATTAACTTGCTCACAACTGCAAAGCACAGCCTGGCAGATCCAAGCTGCTCACTATATGCCACGGTAACGTATTTGAACTGAAGCCTCGCTAGTATTAGGGGAAACGGGTATTACCTGTCAGTGCTCACTGCACTTACGTTTGATCTTATATTGTGCGATTCTGTTGATCTTCCATTTGTGTAACCCTGCCCCAATAAGGTCATAACAGGCTGCAAAGTTTACCTTCCAAAATGCCCCCCGAGGGAGGGTAAAAGAACAGGTGAAGATGAAAAACTGATAGAATGGGAAATGGTCAGGGAAAAAAAAAATGAATCAAACTTTAGTCTAGCCTGCTGATACAGCATTACAGTCTTTACTAATTAATAGGCTTTTTTAACAGCTCACAAAATTACCTTTATTTTGTCAGGATACTTGTATGTAGAAGGAAAATAAGCTTCGACATCTCATGAAAAGTATTTCTGATTAAAGGCTACTTTTTTTTTTTAACACTTACCACATGTGAAGTTTAAGCCATAAAATTCATTGACTATAAGAACTTCACTGCTGTATTTTTGAAAGGTGAGATAACTGAGTATTTTAAAAGGTGTCGGCATTTCTTCAATGGTCCTTAAAGAAACAGAGACATTAAACGGCCTTTCGCTACATTCCAAGAGCCAATTCTACCCCATCTACCCTCATCTTCGGTTGTAGCCTGTTACAGAAACAGTTCTTGGCTGTACCTGTAGCACTTCCAAACCTAAAGTCTATTTTAGTGGTAAATGAGGAGACAACCATGAAGGCTGTCTCTGACTTTGGTTCAGTGTCATAACATTCAGCCCTGACTTGTTTATGGACAGTCACAAATAATTCTGTGAAGTTTTGCGCTCTTCACGTTGCAATGGTAAACTGAAAATGACAAGACCCAATATAAACCTTCATTGCAAAAGTGTGTTGCTTCCAAAGGAAGAAAACACCACCCCCTCACTTGTCTTCAAAAACAGAGTACGAAAACTTTGAAATAACATTATTCAACAAGATTGGGTGATTTCTGCACCTAAAATACTGCAAGAATTTAAACAAACAAATGAACAGAAAAAGAACCCCAGCAACCCAAGTCTCAATGCTATTTTTAACATACTTCATTACCTATGAAGATTAATCAAAGAGATTCACAATATTAATTAACACTGTCTCTACTGTAAAATAAGATTAGAAACCACCCTAATGCTTTAAAAAAGTTATTGTTAAGGCATTAGATACAGTAGTGGGAATAACTGTCTTGTCGCTATAAACATGCATCTTTCTGAAATTAGGCAGGGACCAAGTAATTAGATATTAACCTACTTCTATTTGATAAGCAAGTATTAGCTGAGATCTACTTTGAAGGGATAAAACATCATCAGCTTTCTGAAGACTCGTATGCTTGATGCCAGCTATTGTTAGGCTTCCTTCATTTTCACTGGAAAGCTCTCAGGTGAGATATCCTGTTTGCTCAGCATCTCACGAAAGCTTCAACAGTAATACACCTATTCTGGTATGTTTCTTGAAAAAACAGTAATTTCAGCATTGACAAATGCAAGGGGAAAACTATTCAAAGTTTGTGCAATTATAATGCAAAAACATTTATTTGCACAGTAACAGAGCAAGTGGATCACAATTTTCCCACATCTTTACTACACTGATTTTTTATTTATGATTTTTATATAGTTCATTCTTGCACAGGTAGAAAAAACGTCTAAATAGTTTAATGGCTAAACTGGAGAGTAACACTAGTAAGATAGCTGAGAACAACTTTTTTTTAAACCGTCATTCCCAATGTTTAATGTCTGATAAGTTCCAGCAGTTAGTAAAAGCTGTAAGAACTTTTTTTTCGTAGGTTCCTTTAACGAGGACAGGAATTCACATCATAATGTAAAAAGTAGAAGAATTCAGCTGAACTGATAGTGGCTGAGTTTTATCTTCAATATATTTGCAAATGTGACAAGTTAATATCTTTGTTGATATCTGAAGTTATCAAGTTTCTCATTTGTGTGTTTAGTACTAGGCCTAACATGATTAGCTGAAGGATAACATAATGCACTTTCTTTCCATTGCTACCTGTGCATTATTGTGCTTCCGCAATACCGACAGTTCATTAAACTCTTCGTTAGGTAGATATTTTAACATTAACACCATGATGAAATAAAACTTTTCCCTACCTTACTAGTCCGGTTCCCACTATCACACCTGCTGAATTAAGTAGTACCACTCCGCTTTGGACTATATTTGGGTTTTGAACCATGCCAAGTATAACAAGTGTTAGTAGTTCACCAATTATATGAGACGCTAAGACAACAGCAAAGAAGATTCCAAATCTGGAAGCATCAGGATACAACCCTGCAGTCCTGTACAAAAATGAGCAAAAGAACATTTTAAAAACATTGTTTGGGTACTAAACTTGGAAAGTAACGGTTATTTTTGATTTTATTGATTTTTTGCAATTACAGCTCATTAAGTGAACAGTTTATGCCTTGACCCTTACTGTGGTGTTCGGAGTCTTAACAGAAAGGGCATGCACTTAATATCATGACATGAATGCAGGTAGTTATTAAGGTTTCTCCATTGACATTAAAGAAGGTTATGTAAAGATGTAATTGTAGCAGAAATCTGTTATTTCCAAATAACCAGCATGGCTCTTACAATCCCTTCAACTAACATCCTCCTCCTTTTAGAGTCTATGCAGTGGGAGTTATTTAAAGTAAGCCACATATTAAGAGTATGTCTTTATGCAGATAATTAACAGATGGAATTTTGCATTTCTGATACTGTGCATGCAAATGTAAAACTGGATCTACTCAGTTAAATGGAAGGCTAATTGAATTTACTACCCATGTAATTCATTCAAATGCAATTTCCTCCATACTCCTGCACTCTTTAATACAACAGTTAATACAACAATTTAATACAAATTGTTCCCAGCTTCTCCACAGCTAACTGAAGGAAAAAAATCCTCCCAATCTGTACTAAAGATTAAAAAGTTAAGACAGGCCAGCAATTGCTTAGCAAACTTAATTCAGCCTTACGGTGTATCCAAGAGGTGACAAAACCTTTTATTACGTGGTGACATATTATTCATTTTCCAAAATACCTCACAGCAAAATTGCTTCATGCTAGGTACAGACTGCATCCTTTGCTTAGCTAACAAGCGGCTATTCAACATTTTATTTGCTTTTTCATTGCTCAGTGCAAGGCCCTATGTCTTTTTTTTTTTTTTTTTAATCCACCATGTTTGAACATGGTCTTAAAAGGGAAGTATTATTTTCGCACAGGCTTTCCTGTAGCATTTTTCGTAACTCCAAAACAATCTCTATTATAAATAGATGGCTGAACATTGACTCTTCAACTATTAAACATTCAACAAGCTAGCAGGTATTCAATAAGCTTTAATCACAGATTGGTACAGAAGAAACAGCTTTCCATAGTTGTAGTATAAAGTATCACCTTCTCTGAGGTGCTCTAATACTTTACACAGAGCGATGTAGATACAGTCTAGTAAATCTGGGGTAGGAATAGCAAGAGAAGAAAGCATAAAAGAGAAAAAAAACCCTAAACAACTCAGAAGAAAGGATATTGCAGCAATAGAATGGTAGGGTGATATAAACTGTTAGACCATTTCCCAGAGGGATCTTTAGCTAGGAAAATGTGCATAACTGGAGTACGTTTTAGCAAGAGATTGCAAAAGTGGCTGTTTGTTCTGGGTCAGACCTGCCTTGTGTCTGGTCAGGTAAGAGTTTGGGTCTGTCTGACCCAAACTGTCTGACCTGCAAACAAATTCTGAGAGAAATAGCTTGTAAGAACACATAACAGATGCTATTAAAGCCTCTCAAAAAGTTAGTCCATCCAGGAAAATTTGGTCCTGTGCAGCTACAATCTTCAACATTTAACAGAGAAACTGCTTGCCCTAAGAGGTCTAAGAGCACTATGAAATTACTCCAACACATCACTGGTGACATCCAAACAACCACAAGATAGCAAAGATATGCAGAAGGTAATATCTGTAGATATTGTCCATTAACTGGAACCACACTATTTATTGCTGGTTGTGTTTGAAGGTACCAAAGCACAAGGGCAAAGTCTCTGCCCATGTGAATTTCCTGATCGTTAAGGAGTCAGCATGACCAAGAGTGGCTCTTGATCTTCAGGAGCTCCACAAACCTTCCCTCAGTGAGCCTGCAAAGGTGCTTTCCAAATGGCTGCCTTCTCAGCGACCCGCTCACGAGCAGGCAGAAGTGGAAGGGCTCTGGTGCGTGCAGCACATCCTCTAAACAATTAGTGAGAGGACAAGTTTATTTCTGCTTGCCTGTGAAAAAGGTCTTCTCCTGGAGCACTGCCGAAGTGGGCAGCACTGACAGCTTGCAGAAATGAAAGCCCAGGTAGCTAAGGGGACAAGGAGAAAGATGACCTTACTTGAACAAAACTGCTACTTTTAATATCAGCACCAATCTAAAAAAAAAAAAAAAACAACCAAAAAAACCCCCATGCATGCAAGTCCTCACATCTGGAAGAGCAGAAATCTCCCTCTCAAGAGCTTTTGTCTTTTCATCTAGGACCTGACAGTTACTGAGATCCCATGCAGAAAGAATTAGGTAAATGCTAAGCATATCCCCTCATTACCTATTACAGACCAGGAGGAAGAAGAAAACAGTGACCTTTTTTCCTGAGTTTTTCTAGATGGGAAAACAACTATTTCAAAATTCTCATGGCAGATTAGCTCCTTGTGCTGAAGTTCTTATTCAGTAGTCCAAGCGATTCGGTGCAGTTTTACTTCATCTGTTTTCAAACTGCCCATGGGCATCTTACTGCAGAGTAAAAGCACTGACATGCACAGCTACAGCATAATAGCTCCTGCACTTTTTCTCTTTTACAATGACCTGTCCACTTACCATTTCTCAACAGCAAACCAGAGAACATGCATCCAGGACACAAACCAAGCCTGTGATTTATTGGTACACATTTTACTACAGACTACCATCTGATTGCAACTTCAGTGTTACTATCGACTGTCAAACAAAACCAAAACTTAACTATAGCAGACTACATGCCTCTCATTTCATAATTAGGAAAATAAAACAAAACCAAACCAAACCAGAAAAAGACTGAAGGACAGAAATTGGTCCTTATGACTTTGCTATTAGCCTGCATAAGCAGCCATAGACTCTATTTTCAGAATAAGCAAGTGGAAGGTGAAAAATCAATGGAACAGAAATGAAGAAGAGCAGACCTATATGACAGATAAGGCAATGAACAGATGAAACATTTCATCACCCCAGTCTGAGGTACTACTTCACAATGATACAAGGAGATTAATGTACTGCGGGGGAAAAAAGCCAGCTTTACTATCAAACCCTTTCTCCCACTTTCACAAATCCACTTTAATGCCTTTCTCTGGAGAGTGGAAGAGAGGGGTGCAGATCCCATCACTTCCACATGCTGTAGCTAAACCCCAAATGTCCCAGTAAATACGAAGCTTTGGTACTGTCACATACCTACTGCTGTCTTCCTCGCTTTCTTTTTTCTCTTTTTTTCCTCTCTTTCTAAATGTCATGTAAAATAACACCTCCTGGTTTTGGTGTGACATAAAAATGATAAATGTTCCAGGCCCATTAAAACTTCCCAAGCTACCTAGAGGACTGGTAATGTGCTTACTCTGAAGGTGTTTTAACACTGCCTGGAAAAGAAGGACTAAAAATTTCCTTATGCTCTCTCTGTAATCATTCTGAGAGACAATAGCAGAAAGCCATGCCAGCGGGCCTGTTGCTGACATGGGAATTGCAGCTGCTAAGAAAAAGAAACTAACAATCCAATAGATGGTACAAGTGCTTACCAGTATATAAAAGTGCTGAAAATCGCCACGCTGATGACACTGAAGGGCAGGAAATGTACTATGTAAGCCAAAAGCATTTGCCACTTCTTATACAAGCCATCTTTACTTTCTTGGTCGCTGATAGCACGTAAAGGTGGGACTGGATTAAAAGTATAAGAAAGAAATTAAATCACTATTGAATAAAAAGGACCAAGACTTGTTGCTAGCAAAAATGACCCGAAGCACACAGACAACCTTGAGAATATATCAGAAACACTGTCTAAACCAGTCTGATCACTTTTCCCCCCCACTATAAATGCAAAACATGCTCCCTGCAGGTTGCAGAAGTTGGTAAATTTGACGAAAGAGGCCTATTAAAGACATGAAAAACCTGCCATCACTGGATAATTTCTTGAAGTGCTCTGATCTCAAGGTGATGACAGCAGTGTATGTTCCCTGCATGAGCAGAACAGTTTTTAGGGCTGTAAATAGAAACTACTGTTTGTCTTGGTATGGCAGGTTTAAGAGAAATACCCTCTAAGAAAAATGTAATCACCACATAGTACTCTTAAATCTAATCATGCTTCATTGATGTCAAGCTGGTTTGTAGTTCTGTCCTTCACATGTCTTTGGTTTTGATCTCAAATTGTTAACTACAGACCTAGACTTTCTCCTGCCTTTATAACGCTACACACAGGCAAGTTAAGGGCTCTTGCACAGCTAAAAATGAAGCCTCTGTACACAGGCCAGCTGTAAAATGGAGAGGCAGGGATCAGGGCTCATTCCTTAAGTGGAGTAAACCTGGAGCCCCTCCGATGTGCTAATCTTTTTCTGTGGTGTGACGCTTCCTGTTGCTTTGCCTTTGAATTTCATGCTTCTCTATCAAGTGTGACATTACTTAAAACTGTTAAGATCCTTTAAATTACTATCTTCAATAAATTCTTTTTCCTATATATAAAATAGGGCCAGCAATAACTGCTGCTGCTGCACATAATACCGGACAGAAACTCACAAAGGGCAACACCATTGAGCATCCCTGTGTAGGGGGGGGCACTCACGCACTGGTAGACAAGCCCCACACGGTCCTGCACAGCTCCTTTTACCAGGTCATTCTTTAGTCTCAGAAGGAAAAATGCTACAAACAAGCCAAATAACAGATTCTGGAGGAGACGCATGATGATGCCTATCTTATCTCTGGAGAAGTTCCTTGTTGTCCTCCTGATAATGAAACAAAACAGTAACAGTGTACTTGTTAGCTATGACTGACCTACATGTTGGGAGGGTATTTAGCTTTGAACAAATCTTACACACACAGTGTCCACAGAAAGGTACAATATTAAAAAAGACACAAGTACAGTGGTAGACTAAAATAACCAAGAAAGTGCATTGGGCGGGGGGGGGGGGGGGGGGGGGGGGGGGGGGCGGGGGTGGGTTGAGGGGTGAAGCCAAAAGATTAGTGGATGAGAAAAACAATTTTTCTTTAAAAAAAAAAAGGGGGGGAAAAAAAAGGCTTACCGCAAAAGAATCCATAATTTGTAAGAGGCACTGGGTGAATCTCTGTTTTTGAATGGTATTGGTGGCAGCTCTTTCATATGCTTTGTTCTTTCAATGGCTGACAGTACTTTGCTAAAGATCTCTGAGTTTTTGTAGGCTGATACAATTATCTGAACCCTACTGTATGTTTCAAGTTCACGTTCCTTGCTTCGGGTGTCCACAGATGTCAGATCCACTGTAAATTTACAAACTGTTTACTACATATACACATCACTTTCTCTTTACATCTCTTCCCCCCCCTTGCAACTAACACCTCCTTGTCTCTATCCCAAAATCTTCTATCCCAAAAAAGCACCATTAAAAGTATTCAAGGTGTCTTTTACTCCTCCTTTCCGTTAGAAGCAGCATGAATGAATAATTGTGCAGCCACAACAAATCTCTTGCGTTTTGTGGCCTCTGTAGGACCCTGAAATTCGAGTCCTTTATGTGGAAACACAAGGAGTGAGCAGCGTGCTGGTCAGACCTTTAGCGTTCTCCTTGCACAGCAAAGCGCTGTGTAGGTGAAGCAGTACTGCTGCCGAGAGCAAGGCAGAGCACCAGCTGAGGGTGGACATTGATGAGGATGAAGAGAAGTATTTCTCATTCTCATGTATTTCTCAGGTTTTCAGGCAAATGCTCAGACACGGCTCCCCTGTTCCCCTGTCCTCTGCCTGCTCCTCCATAACCACGGAGCTTTATTTTTTAGTTAGTCTGAGCTCATGCTGCAGAGACACTGCTCTTCTCTACTTGAGCCGTTACAGCATTGTTGCACTGGGTTTCATCCACCTCCTTCTCAGACATACTTCTCCTTTAATGTGAAGTCAGAGGGTGTTCAGCAGGCCAAATTCCCCTTGCAGGCTCAGCCCCAGCTGAAGAAAATACTACTTACTGCCATGGAACTTATGAAAGGCAAATACTTCACAGACTTAATGTTCCTTTCTAATGAATGTACCTATACCTATCCCCGACACCAGCAGTTCTTTTATTGGCAGATGGGAACTTTGTGTGTGCTATTGGCCCAAGTCATGTGGATTCAGCGATAGTGCTAAAATGCATTAGAAATTTCCCTTTTCCCTGATAGCAATGAATTATCTAACATTTCAAAAACTAGACTGTCATTCTCAGGAATAGCTGTACTTCCAGATTTTTTAATTACTCTTCTACATCTGATGTCTATCCTGGTTTCGGCTGGGATAGAGTTAATTTTCTTCTCAGTATCTGGTATGATGCTGTGCTTTGGACTTAGGATGAGAATAACGTTGACAACACACTGAAGTTTTTAGTTCTTGCTGGGTGGTGTTTATACCAAGTCAAGGACTCTGCAGCTTTTCCTGCCCTGCCAGCAAGAAGGCCGGAGGGGCACGGGAAACTGGGAGGGGACACAGCCAGGACAGCTGACCCGAACTGGGCAAAGGGATATTCCATACCACAGAGCGTCGTGCTCAGTCTATAAACTGGGGGGAGCTGGCTGGGGGCCGCCGATCGCTGCTTGGGGACTGACCCGTCATCGGTCAGTGGGTGATGGGCAATTGTATTGTGCATCACTTCTTTTCTTTTCCTTTTGGATTTTATTCCTCTCTCCCTCTCCTTTTCATTACAATTGTTATTGTTGTAGTTGTTATTATTATTTTATTTCAATTATTAAATTGTACTTAGCCCATGAGCTTTACCTTTTCCCTGAATCTCCTTGCCATCCCGGGGCGGGGGTGTGTGTCTCTGTGTGTGTCTCCAGTGACTAAACGGCTATGTGATAATTACTTGCCAGCTGAGGTTAAACCGCAACATCTTCATCACGTATTTATTCCTAAGGTTTCTGTCATCCTTCGATTTCAGTCTTACAGTGTTATGTTCAACTTCAAAATACAATTTGAACAAGAAAAAAGGAGGCCTTGTCCAAGAAGACTCTCGATTTGTCCTTAAAACCTGAATTACACTTATGAATACTTCCCTGGTGTTCTGAGAGCTCAAATTCAGCAGATTTTTCTTTAATAGTAAACATATCCAAAATGAAGTCTTCATATAAATATGTATATCTGAAATGCAGACATGCTGCTTAAAACTTGGCCACTGTGATTTGCTAGAAGCCAAACAGGAAATAAATGACAACCAGGTGTGTTTGAAAAAAAATAACAACACCAACTAGTCACTAGACCAAGCAGCTATTGCCTACCATGCATTAGTACTTTTTTTAATAAACAGAACATGTGACATTTCAATAATATAGTCCACACTCAATACATAGGATCTATTTTCCTCTGCTGTTGGTGTAAATTATATCAGAATCTGTCCTTCATTCACATCATTAAATCATACAAAAAATATAAACTACCAATTTTCCAAAGACTAAATATTCTGATGATTCTTTGCTCTAAACTGTATTTTTTCCTTTTCTTGTCACATTCAAAGGTTGACATTTGAAGAATGCAGTACTCTCTTTACCAAGCTTTTTTAAAAGTGGGTCTAAATCTCAAATTATCTACGCTATTCAAGACTATTCAAATTCATGAAGGCAAAATTATCCTCACTGTCACAGCAGTATTTTCAGCTTCATCCCATTCCAGCTTCATGTCAACAACCATCCTCTCTTCTCTCTGAGTTTAGGATGCCATCTAGACAATAGGAAAACGCTGCCTCCTCTGAATGCAGCTTTTTGGATTGGTCAAACTCCCTGCTTAACGCTCAGCTAGTATCGTCAGCAGTCAGTGTACATACTAGATTTAAAAAAAATACGTACATGTATGTATATGTGTACACGTACATGCACACATACAAACACGTACACATTCTCTTCAAATGTGTATCTGCATGGACAGGTACACGGATGCCCTGCAGCAAAACCAAACCCCATTTCCAAATCTCATGCTCACGCTTTTTTTACATCCTGAGTTGGTAAAACAGTACTCCAGCTTTTGCCAGCAGCTTGTTGTCGTTGTCTCCTGAAGCACTGGTATGTTCTGCTCCAGTAGCTCATCCTGGTGAGTACTCCCTAAACTTTCAGAAACCTCAGACTCAGAATCTCTGGAATTTGATGCCTCAAGTCATCCCATATTTATTCTACCTCCTTCCCTCCAGGCAGCAGCTGTTTTCAGTTGCTTAGCACCACAGTCCGTAAGGGCATGGGACTTTCTGCAGTTTGGAGATCAAATTGATTTTCCAGCATCCAGGGGACACCCACAGGGAGATGCTATCAGCAATCCACAGGTTTCACTAAGCTGGGATTCCGTTTTTAATTTGTAGTTTACTCTTTTCTGCTGTGTTTCAGACCTACCGCAAACTTTTGCTGTTTCATGGAGTCAGCGGAGGTTACATAAGCCCAGTCCTCTCTCTTCGCTGACCTGAGAATAGTTACAAACTTGGGGAATAATTCAAACACATGTTTATCTCTGGGAAAACTTTGATCTGGGGAAGAAAACAACATTTTTGCCTAAAGGAAACACATATTTTAATCAAAACAACTTAGACAAACTTACCATAGAAGTCAAAAGGATTTGATTGTTCAGGGCAAGAATAGCCACAGTCACCAAAAAACGTGATCATTTCCATTGGGTTCCCACAGAAAACCATTTCTCCGAAGCTCATGATGGCTATTTTGTCAAATAACTGTGGGAGGCAAATTTAATATATTAGCAATGTGTACTGAGAAGTGCATTAATTCTTGAGTACAGCTACTGTCTTGGTAATAAAAATGCTTTGACAGGATGTGTTTTGACAGCTTCAAACTTCCTCAGTATATTTCTCTCAAAGTTAGTTTGTCCTTTCTTTCACTTCTCTCAGTGGTTATGCAAGATGACACATCTTTAAGCACTTAAAACTGGTAGTTCTCAAAACTGTCAGTGACAGCAGCATACAGAGGTAATTCACAAACAAAAAGGGGAGCTGTGGCCTCTTGACGTCACTTCTAATGCACCTTCCCTTACTGACTGCCCTCCTTTGGTGCTTAATAGCCCCAGTCCATAAAGTCCCCAAATTGTTGGGAAGATTAACCCGAAGTGCTTAAGGACTTTAAGAGCACTGCTCTTTGGGTGAACATGTGCCAGGGCAGGGTTCACACCAGCTGTGATCAATCCATGTCCCCAAGGCACCAAGACTGCTTTCAGTCCAGAAGAGCACAGTCACTCGCCTCTGGCTTCATGACCACTTCGACTCAATTCAGTCTGCCACTGAAGATGTGCCTTGCAGTCACGTGGTGGGTGGTGGATGTGTCAGAAGAGCAAAGTGTGAAACAGTGATGGGAAGGCACAAATGCTTTCCCTAGCACAAGCCCTCCAAGGCAGGCCTGCCTCACCACGTGACCAAGGTATACTCACATCGCTTGACACAAAAAAGAAAAAAAGATGATTTTTTTTTTCCTTTCCATTCTAAATCATGGCTTTATCTGTCTCAAATGGCAAGTGTTAGTGAAATATAAATATGTAAAGATAAATAAAGTGCTCGTATTTACAGTGCCTGCGCACATGGGAGATTTACACATCTTCTCCCAGTGTTTCTGAATTGGGAAGCTGCATAATGCAAACATTAGGCACACAGGCAGTGTACGTACTGTTTTCACAGGACAGTATGTGTCCCAAAGTGTCCTGTGACTGGCAGAAGGCCAGAGCTATGAAGTTCAAGACAAGCCTCTATATATGCAGGGTGGAAGGAAGGGAGCCTTTGAAGGCAACTATACTGGATCTTGCACTTTTATCCTACTAGAAAGCCTGGGAAAGAAAATCAAATAGTGATTAGACATCATTCACCCTGAAGAGTTCTGAGCGAGGCTGATGAATTGTAATAATCACAATCCTGTCTCTGTGTGCAAGCTCTGAGAGAAGCGAGACAATCTGGTTTGCAGTCAGGCAGTCCAGCCCTGTCGTTGGTTCATCTAGTAACATGACCTCTGTGAAATGACAAGGAATAACATTAAAACGCAGGTAATGGGGGAGCAAATGTTATAGATTCTGCCTTTCCAGCTAATTTGGCAAATAGTGTAGAAATTTCTTTACATTTGAAGTTCCACATGTAAAGCAGAACATGCATTGATATTGCCATGATGTGATCTTTCAGGTTTAGTTACCTTTAGTGGTTCAGTTTCAATGACTAGAATATGAACATAAAACACAACTACAAGATCAGAGTATAATAATTTTTTTCTAAGTTCAGGTGAAATCTGAAAATTACCAAAATACATTTCATGTATACATCTGCTTCTAAGAACAATAATGATAATTACAAATGTAAATATAACTGACATAATTAGCTAGAAGTTGTAACTTGAATTAAATCTATATGTACACACAGAATTTGTTATGAACAACTAAGTCTTATTAAAATACAGCATATGTAATTCCACAGATTTGTGTGTGTGTACACTACATTTTCTTCGTTATTTTATTGCACATGGAAGGGTAAAAGTTAGTAAAATCCATTATTTTTACATAGATAAGTCACAGCATGGAAGAGGGCAGTTAAACCTTAACCAGGACCAAGGGGGCGGAAAACTTTCTCTATAGGTTTATCTACACAGAATTACTACAGTGTTTACTATAGAGTTTAGTGAACTTAATGAGCAACAGCTACACCCAATGAACTCTCCAGGAGTCACAGTAGCAGTGATACACTTCACTTATTTAAATGCTCCTTCCTGCCTGGTAACCAGGTCTAGCACATCTGCACTACCATGAGGACTCCAGAATCCAACAAATGCATGCCATACATTCGCTCCATACGATTCTGGCACCTTGAAGAAACTATCTCAAAACGGACAGAATTTAAGTGCTGTTTCCCATGGCTAATTGTTCTAGTTAGTCTGCTTTGGTTTACCAAAATTCTGTGGAATATTTTTGGCTCTAGAAGGTACGTGGCGCTCACACATACATGGCTAAATGACAGCTACTTCACTACAAGGCTCAATGCTTTATATGAATGGCTCTAATACACTCAAAAAATACGAACAGGCCACAATCAACATTTCATACACAGGAAGGGCAAGCCCACAAAGATTTAAAATGGATAAATGCAAGTCTAAACCTATGTTCACTCCCTGAGATTTTAAAATTGTCTACTTTCTGAGATCAAGTAGTAGATTAGTGGCAATCCTGAGTTACTGTTAGTGCTTTTCTGTCATTACTAGACTAGCTTTTGCTGAATTACAGAATATAAATGTTTTTGTATTTTAAAGTGGTTTATGGAGGCCCATGGTAGGAGCACAAAGTGACATTGCTTTGTTTTATTTTGAAAATCCATGCAGTGGTACTTACTGGGATTTTGTAATAGCTGGGCTGCAATTGAAACACGACGCCTCTCACCCCCAGATATTCCTACAAAATTACGACTTCCAATGACTTTGTCAGCAATGTGGCTGAGACTCAGCTCAGCCATAACCGCATCTACCTAAAAGATAATTACAATTTAGAAAGACTAAACACAGTCCATTTCAGACATCTGTGTGCAAAATGAAAAAATGAAAGAAAAAAAGACATAATTTTAAGCTATGGCTTTTCCAATATGCCACTTGCATCCACTGAAAGCTATCTGGCCTCATTTCTATTTTATTATTTTTAATATATTATAATTGCTATTATATATTATAATTACTATTTTTAAATTTTTATTTTCATGTATTCTGAAATGAGTAGACTTTCAGCTTCAGTTGATGTTAAGAGATGAACAGTTCAGAGGTGGGACTAGAAGTTAAGATATGAAGCATAATGTACTGGTCTGGCTTCCAAAATAAAGAAGCAGAAACGTACGTCAATTCTGCAGAATTGTAAAATACCGAGTGGAAGACAGGTGAGGAGAGAAGACAGAGAGCAAGAGCCTTAGGTCAGGAATATCCAATCTTTACTCTCAACAGCGGGCAAAACCAGATCTGAAACACACCTATTTTATCAAGAAAGTAGCTTGGTAGGGTACTTATTAGACCAGTATTTTTTGGAGCTGTTCTGGTTACTGAGAGATGTCCTACAGGAGACAGTGTCAAAGTCATTTCTGCTGTCCAAGAGACTTGCCAGCGCACATGGCCCCAAACACCCCAGAGAACTGGGTTTCCCAGCTGGCGAAGGGGAACTGATATCAAGGAGTACCAAGAGCAGCATCTCCTGCAGGAGTAACTGCTGCAGCTTTGGGTGGGAGAGTTTTGTCCCTGGGGCATCAGCACAAGCCCCTTGAAGAGGCGGGGCACATCAGAGACCTTGTGTCCTACTCCTCAGCAGGAAGATTTCTCCCCATCTGCAGAATGAGGATTACAAAACCTTATAAAAGTAAAACACAACCAGGGATGGAAAGTGCTGCTGGTGAAAGCATTACATGACATCATGTCTGCCTTTCTGGTGGAAGATGATAAAATACAGACCTTCTTGTTGATTAAGTTGTTGGAGCATTTCTGAAGAGTTAGTAAAGCGGTGTATGTCAGAGACTCTTGTATGGTGAGGAAGCTTAACAAAGTGTCACTCTGAAAAAAAAAGTGACAAGGAAGGAGGAGTTAGCCCTGTAGTAATTAAGATCTTGCTCACACAACTTCCATCCATTCATTCATAGGATTTATTAACTGCTTCGTACCAATTTTATTAGTAAATTCATAGTCAGATTACATTACCCCATTACACTAGCAACTTTACTTTCTTTACATGAGAGGAAGCACAGTACACAAAAATAAGTGTAGAGATCAACCTGGGGCACATAAGAGAAGCAGTCTCTAAACTGTTCCTTCTTCAGCTGACGTCCGTTCACATACACTTCACCAAAGAAGTTGTCTTTATGTCCCAGTCTTCCGGATATTGCATCCAGAAGTGTGGTTTTCCCAGATCCTTTCAAACAAAATAAATGAATCATGTGATGAGATGAATTCTAGGATTTCAAGAGTAGTACCCTCACTTTGATGGAGACATACGAAAAGAAGAAAGTATTATTTTTCTTAGTAACAATAGGTCCTGAAAATGCAGTTAAGGGGAATTAAATGGGAAACTTAGAATGTGCGTAAATAAGCATTTAATTCATACAAATTCACACTTCATACTGAAACATTTTGGTTTAGAAGCAACCTTATCTTTTATTGAAGTTGTAATTGTTAGTTAAATGACAGAAGATTGAACTCTGAAAACCAAGCAAAGGTTAAAATCAGCTGCAATTTCATTATTTAAAACACAGACCTCAGTCACATTCATACCACTGTGGAAGTCACTGGTATTAACTCTGATCTTATGTCTTTTAAAGTATTGGAATAACTTACCAGAATTTCCTAAAATCCCCATAATCTGGCCACTCTCTATGTGAAATGAAACATCCTTAAGTATTTGCCGGGTCCATTTTTTATGATACAAAGAAAAGTTCCACCATGGGCCAACACGCTCTCTTGGAACACAAACATCAAAAAAGATTAAATAGAGAAGACTTAAAACTTTTGTATAGAGCAAGCAAATGGTTTGTAGCGACTTGCATCATGTGGGATGAGAGCCTGCAAAGATTTTAAAATATGGGGCGGGGGGGAGGGGGGGGGAAATCAATCAGCCTTCACCCCCTCATCCCCCTCAGGCTTTAGCATTATCTGGAAGATAAAATGAATTCTGAATGGATTTTTCAGAATGACTGCTACGAGGCTTTCGGACTACAACCAAAAGTGGAAACAAATGGACCTTTGCTCGTTGTTGACGTTTGCCAGCCATTAACCCCCCTGACCATTTCCTTAGGGCCTCCCATCGCCCTTCTGGCAGCAGCAAGCGAGGCGGTGGGAAAGGGCACAATCTTTGGGAATCTCCCCTAAAGCATTTCCTTCAGAGATGTGTGAAGAACCGTTGGACCCTCTGGGGGCCAGACTGGCCCCGACCCCCTCAAGCCGTGTACCCTACCCCTGCGGTGGGCAGCCCAGCACCATGAGGCGGGTGGCTTGGCAACGTCCCTCCTGCTTTCCTGGGCTGAAGCCAACCCACAGCCCACCGCCCCGGCCCCTCTGCCCTCGGTCCCTGGGCTCAGAGCAGCTCCTGCCGGGCAGGGCTCACCGCGCCGCCCTCCCCAGCCCTACCTGATGGTGTAGGAGACACCCCGGACACTGATGCTGTCGGGGGGCTGCGCCGCGGCCCTCGCCTGGCCTGCCTGCCCACCGCTGCCGCTGCCCTCCGGGGTGGCAGACACTCTGCCCGCCATCCTCCGGTGCTGGGACCCACAGGCTCCCTCCCTCACGCTGCTGGCCAGGGGCCTGGTGCCGCCACCACCACCATGCCTCCCCCGGCAGCCAGCAGGGCCCGGGTCGGAGCAGGTCGCTGGCCCTGGCACTCACCACCCAGCTGGGCAAGTGCCTAAAAGAAAACAGAGGGACTCCTCTTCCTTTTTTCCCCCCCGAGAACAACTGACAGGCAATTAGCTGAAGCCACTATCTGATGTACCTTTAGCCCGAGCTGTTGCAGTCCCAGAGGAGGGGAGTATTTCCCTGTCCGCGGGGTCACACCAGCTGCAGAGGCACAGCACACCGGGGGAAACGGGGCTGCAGCGAAGGCACCTGGAGGGCCCTGAACTCAAAACCAAGAGGATTCCCGCAGCTTTCAAAGAGCCAAGAGTCAAACCACCGCAGAGAACGAGACCTTGCGCCACCAGCATGAAGGAAGCCACTGAAAACCTCTCTCTGGACGGTGCCGGCTGGAGCCAGGTGGCACACGAGGGCTTGCCGGTGAGTGAGACCTGTGGGGAGCAGGGGGGGACCCGCCGGGCTCAGCCACCCGCAGCCGCAGAGCTGCCCGGAGCTGGCGGAGGAGCTGGTGGAGGCGGGCGACCAGCCTGCCGACTGCGCGTTCGCAGGCAGCGAGCCCTGCTCCTCGTTCCAGCCCTCCTCCCGCTCCGCAATGGGGACCCGAGGCACCCTCACCCCCAGGGACCCTGGTGCCACACAAACTGTGCTCAGATGCCGCGGCAGCGGAGCTGAGGGAGGGCACCCTCAAAGACATGCACGGAGCAGAAAGTCCCTGAGCACTGGGACGGGCTTTCCCAAAATGTGCCTTTGGGCTGTAAAACTGGCTGCCCCTGTTTGCTGCGGAGCACCTGCTTTTTTAAAAATTAAGTTCAAATTAAGCAAGAGCGTAGAGTGCTTTGGCAGTGGGGGGAGTTTGGAAGGCTTTAACATGGCTTTTCAGGCTGCTTAGCGTCAAGTTGCTTTCTGGGGTGTATCTAGGCTGAAAAGGTTAATCAGCCTCGTTTGCTGTGAGGGTGGGAGGTGTACACAAGAACTGTGGTCACCATCTGCCAAAGATACCACAGGCATGGGTAGAGTCTGCTACACAGGGAACAGGTACGTTTGCCTTGGCTAGGGTATGAGCCCGACTCGTAGGAAAAGCACAAGGCTGTGTGAGAGATGTGGCTGTCTGGAGTAAAAGCTACAGATGTACGCACAGAATTAAACCCAAAGCCAGAAAGCTGCCTCAACAAAGACTTCGTAATCGCAGCTATATGCAGAAGATTAACCAAGCCAAGTAGAGAGTCTGTTATTTTAACTGGTATCTCAGAACACAAAGTTCCAGTTGACAGCACTGTGAATTTAAAAAAAGAGAAAAAAAGACTGTGCTTGCGGTTGCACACCTACTTGTTCGCAAAGCCTCCAAGTTAACGAGTCCCTGTGGAATTCAATAATGAACTTACTTTCAGTGAACCTTAAGTTTTAGCTGCCATAACTTATAAACTTAAATATGTGCCATTTTGATCCAGTAGACCAACATTGTTGAGACAGTACTTTTTTTCCTCAAAAACAGAAAGAGACCAACCTCTTTCTAGTGGCATGACATGTATCTCCATTTTGAAAGTGATTTCATTTAAACTGAAAGCAAACAGAGCATAGCACAGCATGTTTGGCCCTCGTATATGCTGCTAGAACAAAGTACATTTCACGCTGATTAACAGATAACTCATTTCAACCCTTCAGGCTTTTGCACTACTGTAACTCATCAACAATACTGTTATATCCCATAGAATATCTTTCCCTTTGTGGTTCACCTTTTCTGAACGCAAATTTTAACAGCACTTCAGGTATTGTAATTAACTATGGTAATTAACCTAATAACTTTTCCAGACCAATGCCCAGGATACTATTTTTTGCTCTGAAGAAGATAACAGCCTGTATTTCACATACAGTGGAAAATCAAATGTTCTCGAGGTCAAAGAACTCAACTACCAGGTAAAAGTTGTAATTTATATACCTCCTTCAGCAGGGAGCATACCCAGCAACTCCTGTTTCTATATGCAAGCTATTTTAAAAGCCGAACAAAGCTGAAGTTCACAACCAGAGTTCACACAGTGAAATACACAGTTTTGTGAGCAGAACCATGATTTTGGCTGCAATACTGACAACAGGCTAAGCCTTCCGTTGTAAATATATCTAGTAAAGCTGGGGGATAAGACAGGGAAAGGCATCTGTTTCTAGGCTCTGTTTTTTCTTAGTCTTGAGCCAAATTATTCCTCTGAGAGCTGGGGCAGAGGGACTTTCTGTCCAGCTAGGGATGGTGGGAGCCCTTGCTGACAAGAATGAGTATGTGGAAGGAGACAACGAAAGGATGACTAAGAAGGAGGATTTCAGGGAACCAGTGAAATTTTTCATCTTGCTTTGTGCCACCACGGCATCTGAAGTAGATTTCACAATTTTCAGTTTTGTCTAATTTCAAATTATATTACAAAATTTAAACATTTAAAAACTACAATAGCAATAAATTACTAAAGTAACAGAGGACAGAGATGGCTTTAGTGATTAATAGAAAAAGCAGCAAAGCATGGAAACCATACTTGGCTGCAAAAGAACTTTTTTCCCCATGTATTTCTGGACATTAACAATATTTTAATATATACTCTGCTTCTAACATCATAACTTTGAAGGTATTTATCGCTAAATAGTTTATTCTTTGAATCGAAGGGACTTGTTTCTTTCTTTGTTAGGTTAACACAGCATCCCAGATTCCCTGGTATGAAAACCTTGCGCACATGAAAATGCCCTGGACATGGAAATCAGATCCCCATTCTCATGTGTCAATAATCCAGAATCTGAATTTAAAAGTTCAAAGTGGTCAGATGCTAGCTATTATAGGAAGCACTGGTAAGAACAAAAAAATTTCATTATTTGAGCAACTTTCAGATAAAACATACACAGCCAAGAGCAATAACCTGCAGTCTTTTGAATGGTAAAATCTGGTTAAGAAGCAACTATTGGAAATGTGTCACTTACATACACTCTTTAAAATGTATGAGGAAACAAAGAATGAGACTGGGGAGAAAAAAATAACATTTACTTTCAAAACCAATTTTGTTATGACTGGTACACATTTGGTAGTTGTTTCCTGAGTTGTAGTGGGGTATGGTTATAACTGTGACCTGCAGTCCCAGTTCTGCTGTGCATGAATCAGCTTCATGGCTCAGATTCAAACCAGGCCAATTGCAGACCTTATGCAGTAACATAGCAGACAAATGAGGCCAGACCCTGTAAGAAAGTCAGCAGTAACTTGCATAAGCATAACCAGAAATTCCCTTCAGACTGAAACGATTTTAATAGGATAAACCACTGCATTGGGATTTAATTAAAAGAAACTTACGGAGAAGAAGAGATAGCTCCTCTTCTGTTTGGCTTTATGCCAAATGGGTCTCTGCTTTCTTACCTCTCTCTCTTTTTTTTTTTTTCTTTTTTTTTTTGGCATTTTCTGGTAGGACTGCATTAATTTTCTCCAGGGTGAGGCTGACTAATGGAGAAAGAGCTTACCCCATGTGGTTAGCTCAGTCTAAGCTCATCTAGGGGGGGGGAAGAAGTAGACACATGACCTGTTAAACTGCAGCAAAAAGTACTCATACTTTGGACGTAAACACCCCCATGCTGCGTCCCCACTTACATCAGGTTAGCTCTGTGATTCAGTGAAGAAGCTCTCTCTCGAAGGCAAGGCATATTTGCCAAAGAAGTTTTTAACTTTATTTCTACAAAAGACATTTTTTTTCCCCCATTGCCATGGGAATTTTTTCTTAGTGCATATCCTTAATGTAATTGAAGTTGTACCTTAGAAATTCTCTCAATAATAAAAGGAAAATCTTGTGATGAAATAACATATTGAGTTATAGATATAGCACCTTTGTAAGGTAACATACACTGAGCACAAACCCCTTTCAGCAAACTAGTCAAACTATTTCTAAAAGCTGTTTATCATCTTTTTCATCAAATGCCTTAGGAAAATGGATTAAACTGCTGATGGGTTTCACATTGTCAATGGCAATCAATATGTCACTCTTAAATAGAGCAATACGTGGTTTACAGATGGATGGGTTTCTTTTTTAAAATGTATATATTAAGAAACAGGTGTGGAGTTAATCTTTCAACAGGGAGACTAGAAATAAATGACATCTAATCATAATAAGAGAGCTCTGTGTGTTTACATACAGTATCACACAGCAAAAAAGAAAAATTCATTTGCTATTTAATTCCAAAGCAGGTGTTGTTTTCATTGTTTTACTTTTCTTACCTCTGAGTATGAGCCAGCTTTTCCTAATTATTTAAATTACTTTTTGTCTTATTTCAGTCATAATAATTTTTATTTCAGTCATTGTTAAGATTCTTATTGCTTGTATAATCACTCAGCACCTTAGTCACTCAGCTGTTCCAGCTGCTGTTTCTGAATTCACAATTCCCTCTACAAAGCAAGCTCTTGCCGAGCATTTAGGCACCAGCCCTGCAGCCAGCACAGGACACCACCTTCCACCTGTGTTTCCAAAGGGAAAGACAGATAACAGGAGGACAAAGAGATCTCGTTTCTTGAGTTCATGGTGCTATCTGCAATGCTCAACTACCCAATTCTGTTGAGAAATGACAAAGGTTAAAGCCACATATTCCATTCCAGAGGAGATTTCCTGAACATGAGCTTATAGTTGGTGTTTTCTTTCAAGACCATTCTGTCTCTGTGGTTTGGAAAAGGTTCAGGAAGCATTGGGGAAAAGGTGTTAAAGAACAAAAACTTCTATCCTCTGTCTGTAACTAAATCACTTTTCAAAATGATTCCTTGGAAATTAATCTAATTTTCAATTTCAATTTTTCTAGCTGGTGGAAAGACATCCTTGCTTGATGTAATAACCTGCCGGGACCATGGAGGCAAAATCAAGTCCGGTCAAATCATGATCAATAACAAACCCAGCACTCCCCAGCTTGTTAGGAAATGCATAGCACATGTGCGGCAGGATGACCGACTGCTCCCTCACCTGACTGTCAGAGAAACATTATTGTTCGTTGCCAAACTGCGCCTTCCAAAGTTTTTTTCAGACTCGCAAAGGAAAAAAAGGGTAATTAAGCTGTTGCAAAAAAATAAAGTTGTCAAAAATGTGTCTGACAGGAATTATCCAAGAGATCCTGTGTGTTTGGAGTCAGAACAGCTAATCTGGCATTTTTTAATGTAGATTATGAATTATAACGCTTTTTCTTCTTTCACGACAGAAACCAGCAATTGTTCAAAAGCTCATAAAAAATGACAATCTAGAGAAAGCATGAGAGGCTGAAAGAAGAACTAAATTGCTGATCACTGAGTCTTTTTCAACGTTATCTCTAAAATGAAGATTTGTTTTTAAGTGTCTCATTCAGTTACCACTGATGTATCAGATGAATTTTAACCACATCAATCGTATTTTCAGCTTTATCTATGGATGAATGTGCAAATAAACTCTTGCTTTATCTCTGTTACCCTTCGGATCCCCTCAGGTAGAAGACGTCATAGCAGAACTACGATTGCGTCAGTGTGCAAACACCAGGGTAGGGAACGAGTATCTCCGTGGTGTTTCAGGAGGTGAGAGGCGGCGGGTGAGCATCGGTGTGCAGCTCCTCTGGAACCCAGGTAGGCAAAGCCCTGACACTTTCCTTGTGCCAGCCACAGACCACTGGGGGAAATGGGTCAGTACACGAAGACACGAGCTTTCAGGTAAGATTCATATAGACGGTTGCCCCTGGAGCAGCTCGAGGTGTTCATACTCGGGACACTTAACAGGTTTTGCACCAGTTAGACACAGTAACCACATGCTGGTCCATTTGCTTAAATTGAAATCAGTGCTGATCACAGATAACACTGTAATTATTACAGTAATAATTTCTTAAATGGAGTGCTTCAGCAGCCAACCTGCTTTCACTTTTGTCACCTTTGCTAATGAAAGAGCAGTGACAGAGCCAGGCAGAGCCCACCTGGGAGCCTTCACCCATTGCTCTCCAAAACCACCATCACTCAGACCACTGAATGTTGCCTGAAGTCACCCTCACAGCAGTGCTCTGCTTTGTACATACAAGCATGAGGTTTGTTTTTCATCTGACCGCATGCCACAAGTTATTTTGGAAGGCTGCTGGCCTATTATAACATCAAAATTGCTTTCCTCTCCAACACAGCCTGTTTACATGTGAAATTTTAACAGGGAAGGTCATTTCCTTGGCTGTATAGTCAGTTGTGCTCTTGTGCAACTCACTGACATAGCTGGTTCATGCCACAGATGAACTACAAACTTCCATTGTCTGCAGTAGAAGCAAAATGTGAGGCTAGATCCGTAGCTGATTTTGCAGGACCAAATCCCCTATATGCTCTTATATATATCAAAACCACTACTAATCTTGGCTGAGCCGGTTGTTGAGCAAGATTTCGCATCAACTCTTCCACTGGGAAATGGATCTGAGAATTTTTTGTTTGTATGAAGTTATGTTTTTGTAATTATGGGGAAAGCAGAAGTCTTTTTTTGTAAGAAGTGGTGCTCAGGAATAGATGTGCTGGTACTAAAGTGAAAAATAATTAGTTCTAGGAAATATAAGTAAATCTTTATTTACGTTTCAAACGTGTTATGCCTCTCAACACAGAAACCATGTCTGTATACAGACATTACCTTGTGCTGATTGAGGCCACTGAGTTCTATAATAACACAAGCACTGCAAAGTAATAAAACACTTTCACGTTTATAACAAACAACTGCAAGGCAAACAAAAAAATGCAGACGTGCATATCTCATATATATGTGCAAACAGGTGCAAAATAGAGCACAGGCTGGGAGGAGGAGGAACTATCTAAATCAATACCATGTGAGTATTTACACAGGAACAATGCAAGAGGTTTAAATATCAATCATTTAGATTAAAACATTTTGGTAGGCAGGATACAAATTGAGTACGACTGTATTAATTAATATTCATGTACATGATACTGGTACAGGCAGTGCAAAACTGCAGAGAAGAATGTACATTTAATAAGGAACCTTAATCTGCATCCCAATGAAAAATAAAGAAAATTCTTGTTTCCAGTGGGAGCAAGATAAGGTTTAAAATAATTACTCTTGGTCATCACGTTCAGTAAGATAGTGGAAGCAACTGCCATTGTGGAATACTGTGTGATGCTGGTATGAAATATACTTTGGACTTTAAAAAAAAGCAATATATCAGTGAGATTTCATGCACTAGATATCTCACTTAGAATATATTTTCCAAATCAAACATTCTGCTTTCCGCAGCTAAACTTATTGTCTTTGGCAGGAATACTCATACTTGATGAACCCACATCTGGACTGGACAGTTTTACTGCACATAACCTTGTGATAACGTTATCCAGACTGGCCAGAGGAAACAGATTAGTTCTTCTTTCACTTCATCAGCCCCGGTCAGATATCTTCCAACTGTTTGATTTAGTTCTTCTGATGACTTCTGGAGTCACTGTCTATTGTGGAACAGCTAGAGACATGGTACAATATTTCACAGAACTAGGCTATCCCTGCCCAAGGTACAGCAATCCTGCGGATTTCTATGGTTAGTATCAAGCACTGACATAAAAAAAGGTGCTGGAAATCATTTGCTTTCATAAGTGTATCAGCTAAGATTGATTTTTATTGACCATAACTCTTAGAAATGCCTTATAACTGACTCGAATCAATACTGCAGCAGCTTCAGTTTTTAGTAAGATCCTTATTTGTCAGTACAGGAAACATAACAAAAACAAGAGGTATGAACAAAAATCAAGTTTAAATAATCTTCCTTCTAACCCTGCCAGGTGTAGCAACTCTTCCCCATGTTTAGCAAGCTTATTCCCATATTCCAGCCAGTTGAAACTTTTACCCTCACTGGGAAAGACATGGGTGAACTGATCAATTGTAGCCCATTCTCTGACTTCTGAGTCAAGAAACGTAGGAAGCTAGTTTCCCAGGACAAAGAATAACACACACCTGGAACACTAAACAGGAAAGAGGAGTGCTGCCCAATGGAGCACGTTGGAAAGGAGAAAACCAAAACCAGAACGGCAATTCTTTTATTCCTTTTCTCAAAGAACATTAACTACAAGGTTTCAAATCCATTCTCCTTCTGGTTTTCCCAACATGCAAAGGGAACCTGGCCCTGTTAAACTAATGACAGTAGTCTCTTGCCACAGAGACTGGTTCATGTCCAGCCCTTAGGTCTTTGCACTCAAGTTGGCTAGGAAACCTTGTACAGACACCAACCTCAGTGCTCTGGAGTAACCTCTTTGGCTGCGCCTATGTGGCAAGCAGTGTCAGCTCATATCAGCTGTGCAGAGATAAACAGAAGTTAACCTCAGTGTCAAGCCCTGCAAAAAGACCTTTGTCACCACCACGGTTCAGAGCAGTCCTCAGCCAAGTGCAGCCTTGAGGAAGGCTTGCAGCACCCCAGTAAGGGAATGGAGAATATGAGGCAGTTCTGGGGAAACTTGTAGCTACAGCCTGTGGTTACAGAGACAAACCCCTAGGACATGAAGATGGGGAGGGATGAGAAAGGGAGGTCATTCAGCAGTATGCATGGAGTCAGTACCCACAGGAAGAGAAGAGAAATATGGGAGCAGGAAGGTGGAAGTGGTAGAGGACACCACAGCAAGAAGCAGCACCTGATGGAAACACACCAATGCTGGCTGTGTGTCTGACAGAGAAACAGGAGAGCGTGGCAGAAGGGAAGAGGTGGCACAGATTGCAACTCATTTCTCATGAGTCCTGCTGAGTGGCTGAACAGAGGTGATCAGCCCAATGTAAGGAGTTATGAAATGTGCAGCGGTAGTTCTCTCAGAAAGCATCTGCAAAATGTCAGGTACTGTCACTCTACGCTGAAGGTCAGCATTGGAAAATACTATTTTTGTTTTGATTTTTAAAAAAAGTTCATTTTGTGAAGTACATAAAATAATGCTAAGTCAATTATTGTTGTTGCTACTATGTTGCCCTTAGATAATATTATTGTTGGGCTTTCTCAGTATCAGGTAAAGTTTATGGCACTTCTGTAAGATACAAAAGAAGATGGTAACTACCATTTTGCAGATGGAGAAAAAACCCATATGATTTAAGTTAAAGTCACAAAACAGATTGTAAATGCCTACATGCCAGGAAGGGAATTCAAAGTGTTTATTGTCAGCACCCCTCCCAAGCCAATATTAAATTTAGATAAATTGGAAATAGTGTTTTACAATACTATAATAAGCACTGACGAAATCTCTCAGTGATTCATTGAATGACTAGGTAAGAAACATCTCCCAAGACAAAATACACATTAACAATCTGTTCTTCACTAATGACCTAAAGTAACCTCTGATTCTAAATGCTCTGATTCACAAAGTTCTCACATCTGTAGCATGTGGCCTCATGTCAAATAATGTCTTACAGTTGACTTGACCACTATCGATAAACAGACTGCAGAAAAGGAGATGGAAAGCCAAGAAAGAGCAAATACTCTTGCCAACTTGTTCCTAGAAAAAGTCAAAGATTTTGATGATTTCTTATGGAAAGTTACTGAAGGAGACAATGTTGCAACTAGATTCAGCAAAGAAAGGTAAAGAAAAGCGCCACACAGCAGATCTGGAATAACCGCTACAGCCTGTGCTGATTTCAGAGTTTTTTTCTGTTTTCTTTTGGGCAGGTCCCATTTAAATTCAGAAGAGGCCATCAACATGCCTCACCATTCAAGTGATCAGTTACCAGGAGTCTTAAAGCAGTTCACTATATTATTAAGGTAACCTTATTTTTAACATAAACAGTTATGTAGCATGCCCATTTGTATTTTAAAGCATAAGAAAAAAGCACAAAATGAGAACTGACTGCATGCTGAAAGTGCAGAGCTAGTTTCAGGCCTGAGCAAGCCGTAGATCGGAGATGGGGCTGTACCAGCTCACCCCAGCCCCCTGAGCAGGACAGCAGCCAGCCAGATGTACAGCCCCACCTTCCTGCCCCAGGGCTCCTTCCAGACACAGTCAGCTCCAGCTCGCATCACTGGGAGCTCGTGGCTTTCAGGAGCAGCAGAAGCCTCCAGAATCAGGAACACATGTCACAGATTTGGGTACTGCCATTCCGATACCCACACTGAAGTGAAGCGTGGTGATTCAACCCTCAGCAAGCCCAGGCAGCCGCCCGGTAGGTTCAGGCATTGCCATCTTCACACCTCTGCCTCACATTTGAAGCCAGGAGGCTTCACTGATTATGGCCAGCATAGATGAGTATTGCAGTTGGGTCTCACGCATGTGTACTCAAAAGAAACACGATCAACTAGTTTAATACATGTAGAACACCCCTACTGGTATCAGCTGTTGTTAGTGTACGCTACAGGTCCTTACCAGAGAGACTTCTGTTACTGATGTAATTGCTTCTGTGTCTGAAATCAAACTGTCCCACCCCTGCTGCCTTTCTTCAAGCTTTCAGCATTTCAGACCTGAAATACTAGGCGGCTACAGATGCTCAATAGCTTTGATTAGGCAAAATCCTTTACAGAAACAGACAGCCCACCTCCCGTCCTACTTAAAGTCAGCAAGTTCCACAAACTGATTTTAGCAGAGCATTTGGGACAACGCATCTGAATATTACCAGCATTAGTAAGTACTGTACCTTATGGTCAATGTCGCTGTTTTCCTAGTCGTCAAGTTTCCAATGACTTCAGAGATCTTTCAACGTTATTAATCCATGGATTTGAGGCCCTTCTCATGTCATTATTAATCGGATTTTTGTACTATGGCCATGAGAAAACCAGACTCTCTATTCGTGACACAACAGCCCTGTTGTACATGATAGGTGCACTAATCCCATTCACAGTGATTTTGGATGTTATTGCCAAATGTAAGTGTCAGTTTTCTTGTAAATGTTACAAGCAATCAAAATCAGAAAATTCCTAAATCAGTGAAAAAATTATTAATGCAACCCTAGGACGAAACAAACCTGTTTCTTCGCACCCTGCAGGTCATTCAGAGAGAGCTATGCTTTATCATGACTTGGAAGGTGGAATGTACTCTGTTAGCCCGTACTTCTTTGCTAAGGTAATTGGTTTTGTTGCCAGGGAATACCAACAGCTGGCTTTAACGTTATAAAACACAAACAAACCAAAGCCTTGTTGTAAAAACGTTCACATTCGTATCAGACTTTGTTCTTCTGTGTCTGCCAGCTAAGGCTATCATTCTTGCTTTCTTGGCATTAATGGATTAAACCTCACACTACTTTAGCTCCATTGCCATGAGCCATGGCTGACACCCCACCCCAGGAAAGCCAAAGAAGAATCTTTCACTGGGTTGTTTGGCCAAAATTTGAGAAATCTCAACTCAAATTTGAGGGTTTCGAAAGTTTTACATGCATATTTCATTCACTGAAGCATCTTTGAAAGTTTGATTACATCTTGATCTTTAAAGCAAAATACTCATATTAAAATACTAAAGCAAAGGTAAAACAGAAATAATAAAATGCTAACTGTGACATTTCCAGTAGTTGTTTAGGCCTGTACTGGTCAGAGACAAACAATTGTATTAAATGCATAAAAAGCCAGAGTTTCTGGAAATAAATGTAGGACTTTGAAAAAATTACATTCTCTTTTTTTGAAAAGGTTTAGAATAATCCCTTCTTTGTGATGTTGCCACTGTTAGATGAGTTCTGCCTGCCATGGCATCTGTAATTTAGGTTTCCATTTCTGCACAAGATTTTAAATGCTTATTAGTGGTTGCCAGAGAAAAATATTCTTTGCCTTGTGTCACAAAACTTGCACGTTATTCATAGAGAAATCGATGTAATTTGTTACAGCCTTAGTGGTAGAGGATAGTAGCAACCTCTTTGGGGAAAATAATACTCTCTATAGGTATCTTTAGATATTTGAGAAAATCCTAAGCATGTTTTAGTTTTACAATGACTTAAATAGTTACTAACCCGACTGCCCTTGGGACAAAGTGGGGAAGTGACCAATGGCCAAAATTGTCTCAAATTTGATCTCACACTAGGTTCAACCAAGTTTGGACAAAACATGCAGTTGCCATGAGTCAGTAACTGTATCACTGCTATCAAGCACACCAGTTCTGAGGAAAAGTGAAGAAAATTCTTAGAAGCTACCAAAACTGTAACAAAACAAGACATCTCACCTGTAACAAGAATCCTCTCAAATTAACAATTAGTCATAGGAATTGTCACAACTGGAGAAAAAACTAGTGAGGATTTCGATTTCTGTTGTGAATTGGTTTCCACTGACAACACCTGACAGGGAGATGATTGCATTCTAAAGAAGCATCTCCTGTAGTTTCCATAAACAGTCCATAAGTCCATTAAGCTGTATCTCAGGTGGTTTTGTAATTATTATTCAACTTCCTTCCTTCCTTCTCTTTTTTTTTTTTTTTCCCGTTCTGTTTGTTTTTTCTTCCTGAACAGATTTTAGGGGAGCTCCCAGAACACTGTGCTTTTGTTATAATTTATGGGGTTCCTATCTACTGGCTAGCAAACCTTGTTCCTGAACCAGAACATTTTCTGCTGAACTTACTCTCGGTGTGGCTGGCTGTGTACAGTGCCCGCGCGATGGCACTTTGGGTGGCAGCACTGCTGCCAACATTACAGCTCTCAGCCTTCTTTGGCAACGTCCTTTTCACATCATTCTACCTGAGCGGTGGTTTTGTGATAAGCCTGGAAAGCCTCTGGACAGGTGAGACAAATGTCCCACCATCCCTCTGAACTGAAACATCGATGGCTTTCATCAGCAACCGGTGGTTGTGAGGCTGAGCATGTCCTGTATGGGAAAACTCAGCTTGATTCCTACCTTTGCAATTACCTTTTGGGTGGTGATGGTGGAGTCAGAGTGTTCCTTTCCCATCAGTTTCTCCACCTGAGAATGAGGTAACAAGAAGTTTGGTCAAAAAAGCACTAGTGAAAGGCTCGATTCTTACATGGTTGCTAAAATTTTCAACAAAGATAACTATATTCAGTAGATCAAGACTGAGTTCAGTGAGAGTTGACACTGGGAGTTTGAAAGGTACAGATACTAGCGCTCTCCTAATTTTTGATCTCCATGTAACAATATAAAGTATATTTTGCCCGATAATGAACTGTTATATATTTTTAGTCTCTGGTTGTCAAGAAATTAGACAAACCTGCTGTGTTTGGCAGCAACACAGCAGTTTTTGAGGTCTCAAGTCTTGTGTATGTGTATCAATGTCTGTCTGTCTTTCTGCCATTTTTTCCCCAGTTCCATTTTGGGTTTCCAAAATCTCTTTTCTCAGATGGAATTTTCAAAGCATGATGCAAATCCAGTTCAATGACTTCACATATGAAATGACTGTTGGAAATACTACTTTTCAAATACCAGGGGAACTTGTAAGTCACTAATAAAAATTCTTACAAACATTTGATAACCAATTAGAGCGCTAGTTATATGCCTGTAGATTTAAGTAGATGTTGTAGGCCTCAAATTTAGCAACCAATACGTGACATCATGTTACACTCTGTATATTTTACATTTGTCCCTATAGCAGTTACTCCTGTTATGCCTTTATTTTTAGTGGAAAGAAAAAAAAAAAAAAAAAAAAGAAAAGAATAAAGGGCAACCATTTTCTACACAAGCCCCAACTACAGTTGTTCAGAAGCTGAACCGAATTCCTCTGAAATACTGCAGCCACCAGACACGGCATCGCTGTCGCCAGCTATCGAACCACTCTGAAAGCAAGAAACCCAGTAAACGCAGTAAAAAAAAGAAACGCAGCTGGAAACCCAGTAGCAGGGGCCAGGGGAGCTCACACGTGAAACACACTTCACAGATGCAGCAGGATAATTTTGGGTCCATTTTTTGCATTTTCTGCGGTTACAGGTCACCGAGGCTCTGGACCTGAACTCCCACCCTCTCTACGTCAGCTACCTGGTCCTCGCTGGCATCGTTTGCAGCTTCCTGCTTCTGTACTACTTATCTCTGAGATTCATCAAGCAGAAATCAAGCCAAGACTGGTAACAGCAGACCAGGCAGAGGGGGCAGCAGGTTGCGGCGGCCCCCGGCAGCCCCCAGGGACACCCCCCGGGTGCTTCTGTCCCCCGGCAGGCGGGCGGGGCGCAGGCGGGCGGCCGCCACAGGGTGGCAGCAGAACTCCAGCACTGGGACTGACTGCAGCCCTGGGGGGGGGGGAGGTTTGGGGGGCTGGTTGGTTGGTTGGACACTGGGATTTTACAGGTGACAAGACACTTATGAGTTCTTCACACCCTGAAACATTCTGAGATTTGGGCCACCGATTTGTAAGGACCCAGCCCACACTGTAGAAGCTGATGTTTTCGCCTGGCACGTTCGAACACAGGGCGATCACATACCGAATTCGGAGCAGGGCTGGCACGCACAGAACGCTACTTTCCGTCGCATGTATAACATGCAGCACTCGTAAGAACAGTGTAGAGGAAAGCAGCACTGAAGGTTTCACTGATGCGCCAGGACAACACACAAAGATGGAAAACCCAACTGTTAACTATTCTGTGTCATTTCTAATTGCTTATCTGTTTAAAGCTCTGCCTTTGTGTTCCAGTTAGATGCTGTTCATGCCCTAAACGGGTATTTACTCACCAGGTAATAAAGAAAAACATCGCACCTTCTTGGATTTATTTTTAAAGTATAACTAGAATAGTATCAGAAAACAGTTTCAGTTGGAAGGGACCTTTAAAGGTCGTCTAATCCATAATCACGTATTTCTCCGTGGCAATACAAATCACAGCAACGAGCCAAGTTTGGTTCCTAAGATTCTCAGGTAGAAGATACCAAACAGACCCTTTGGTAATTAAAAATCTAATGATGCAATCTGTGAAAAGCTTGTAATTGTGCACCTAGTTATGCTCAGCCATAAGACACAAATGCCTAGAAAATGAGTAACAGTAAATGAATGGCTGTTAATTCACACACAGACATGGTAAGTGCATGTGCAGATTAGGTGTACAGGCATTGTGAGCATAGGATTAGCTTGCTTCATTTTAACTGTTTGGATGCGTACCTCTGTGCTTATACCCACAGACCCAAAGTACATCAGAGTCTACTTACATGTTGCATGCAGTGGAAAAATCCTAGTGTAATCGGCTATAATGCCCCAGATACTGTTATGTAAATCCCTCTTCCTTTATTATTATTTTTAATAAATAAGCATGAAAGTACATCAATGTTTTATTATTCTATCTGGCAATTGAGACTGCCACATTACTTTCCGCAATTGCCATGTGGTAAATAAATTCCCAGGAAGACCCTAGTCTGAAGATGTTAAGCCAGTCTGATAAAATAACAGCTTCAGCCCCAGGCAGCAGAAGGAATCCAAAACACTCCAAGGTTCTTCTGAGGTGAATTCTACAATTTCGTTCTGGTTCTGCTGCATTTGATTTTGAAGAAAAAAAAAAAACCACTTGATCTGATCCTAGTGCCATTTTGAAATGATCAGATTTTCATTGCCTTTTAATGGCAAAACCAATTCTTTCAGTCCAATTCAGCATCATTAAACTGTCAGAACAGCAGCTTCCTGTTTGAGTCTTAATTATTCCTTTTTATTATATTTAAGACACTTAATTTTTTTAAAGTGGTTTACTCTTCTTTGTAATGATCTGTTGTGATTAGAATCTCTTTTATATCACGCTGAAGTTTTAAGGGTATATATTGGTACTTCTAGTCTAAACCTCTATTTTCAAGGTATTTAGAGGATTAAATTCTAGGCTGACTCTCTGTTGTGAATTCACTTTGATGTTTAATAAAAAAAGGAAGAGACACAATGGGAGAAATTAAAAGACATAAGGGACAGCTCTGAATTTTAGGGGCATATTGTCACGCACAAAAATCTTCAGGCATCTAGATAAGAATATACCATAGCCTTAACTTTGAATTTCCTTCCTTTTGTGAAATTAGTCAGGCTGCTGACATTACTTAAACAGCCTTTTTCAATTTAAAATTCCACCCTCTTAACATTATGCAGCAGGACCAAACGGTGTGAGTGTTTCAGAGGTGGTGTTATGACAAGGGTAGATGTATACATAATGGGGACTTGAGCGGTGAGCCTAGGAACAGCCATCGTATGGAGTGTAGGAAGAGCTATCATAGGATGTGGCCGGGCCTGTGTTTACACAGAAAAAGCTCATATTCTATATACTACAATTACATTAGCACGCTGCCTATGATCATATCTTGTTTCCTTGATGCCTAGAGATGGGGAATATAGGCTGTGATTATTGTTACAGGCTTTAGCAATAAGAAGATAGGAGCCTTGAAATACCAGCAATTAGCGTTCATGCCTAACAATAGCATGCCGTGGGGCTGTGTACAGAGAAGAGCACAGGGAAGAGTGGGTGGATGACACACAACCTGCCCCACTTGCACTACCAGGAGTTGAAAAATAGTACAAGTTTAGGGGGGGATTATGTACCTCTCAGCCAGCGAAGGTCATGTCCTGTACGTTCTGGCCTCTGCCTTCGTGTCCTGCTTCAGGTTAGTTTGGCACAGAAAAGGTTTCACACTTCCACAGCGGAGCTGCTGCTGCAAAATCAAGGGGTTAGTGACGGAACAGAAATCTTCCCGTGAGTTCTAATCAAGGCTAGATGTCATCATTTCATTTCAGCACAGCTTTGCTTTCCAAGTTTCAGAGTAGCTGTTCCCTTCCCTCGCACTCCCCAGTGTCGGCAGCAGCTCGGTGTGCCCTCCTGCCTGCGCTCCCCGTATCAGGGCAACCGAGGTTATCGCAGGCCACAACAATCTCAACAGGGAAACTAAAGATCACAAGCAAGACACTGCGCAAAACACGTTGTACCGGACATTCCCACGCACGACAACGTTTAGTTTGTTACGGATTTAAGCGCTGTGGTAAGGCAGATCTACCACTGCCCGACAGCGCCGCTGTCCTGAGGATTTACCCACTGCTGTCTTTGCTCTCCTGCATCCTCCCTGGACAGGTTCAGAAAAGATCTCGTCAGCTGTAAGCCACGATCCCTGCGACTGCAGGCAACCAAGTCACTACTTCAAAGCCAGTTTTGCACGAGCACCGCGTCTCACTGGTTGCAGAGCCTCCACGCTGTTTCGCCCAGCTGCCGCATGAACTGCCCATTGCACGAGCTCCCTGCAACAGGCCTCGGGGTTTCTGTCTGCAGACACATTGTGTTTGGGAATGGGAACATCAAATAGAAGCAACAACTATTTGTAAGGAAAATTCACCAAACTCAGAATCAGAAAAATCTGCGTTGGTGACATGGATACTATGAAGGACAAGACGACTGTGTGTTGTTACACCTCTGTGTACTAGAGGTGGTATCTTACCTGTAAAGAAACAGGCAAGAAGAATTTATGTTTATTAAAGTATTTAATACAGGGAAAGCTGCAAAGTTCTCCCCCAGCCTCTACTCCAAGTTTATGCAGTCTCTCCACTCGGCAAAAGGGACAAACTTTTTTAGCACTGGAAAATGGATTCTAGAAACGCTGCTTTGCATATTGGCTCAGCAGTAGTGGCAGTCCTCCAAAATACTTTTAACTCGTCGTTTGGAAAGGACTAGCTTTCACTACAACTAAGCTAAATTAATAAGTAGCTGTTGGAAGTTTCATCCCATATTTGTTCATTGCAAAATGCATTCAAAAGTGCTAAATAAGTAACAAGTATCAATACCCATCCCTTTTATTTAACAGAAATCCATGAAATTCCTTAAAAAAACATAAAAATCACAGACAATATGCTACACAAGGAGACTCAATGGGTAAGAAATTGCGGGTGTTGGTATGTCCACTTGTACCAGAAATAACAAACCTTTCAGGTTTTAGCCACAATGATTAATTTTAATGGCAGTAGACAAGAAACAGTGTACATAGAGCTCTGTGACACACTGCTAGGGTTTTTTTTTTATACTCTGAGAGCCAAGACAAGCCCTTCATATGTTAGCAGCTATTAATTAAGGCAACAATGTTTAAGCAGTGGGTTGAGGTAATTTTAAAACCGCTTAACCCTTTTAAGAACTGACAAGCTTTAAAAAGCATATATATGTGCATGTGTTCCTATTAATATGCGTATGTAGAGATATCTGCATGAATAGATTACTTACATATGTATATACACACACATCTAATGCCTATGATAGCACATAATTTTTTCCAGAGAATATTTAAAAAGCAATTCAGATCCACAATTTATAAAAAGTGATGTTGCTAATTTATATAACTAATTATAAAACTGTTTGTTGATGTTTATTTTGTCATTAAATCAAACTTACGGTTATTTTGAATTGCAAATTTTGTTGGCATTATTTTGCTTTCATGGACACAATTAGATACTTTTAATGCTTCCAGTGCTAAGAAACTGCAACAAACCATCACATCACGGCTCCAGAACCAGCACCTCCTACAAACAACACATTTGGATCTTTTGGTCCTTTGAAAGCATTTGATCAGATTTTGCTAAGATTCCTAGTGTATCTCAGTACTGTTTCTGCCTCACCTCACTGTTTCATGTTTAACAAGTGGGTTTAGAAGCATAAATGTTAAACTACTGGCCAGAACCCATACGGTGAGTCAACTAAAAATGCCACTTGTTTCAAAAATAATTTCTATTTTGTACACAAGCAAATTAGCCCACAAGACAGTCATCTACTACTTCAGTACTGCATTTTCAAGCAAATGCACAGCACTTGGAAATCTATGGACACTGACAAATAGTCAAAAGCAAAATGCACAGAGCACATAATTTTCAATAAATTCCCAGTGTCTTACAACAATATACAACATTACTAGTTAGCGGTAAACATCATCATTCTTCAATACAGTACCTTTGGTCACTTTCACTTACTGGGGGCTGAGGGAAGAGTTCAGAAAAGAACAGAAACATTTTTTTAATAAAAAAGACTTATTGTTTCACCAAGAAAGTCACAAGAAAAAAATAAAAGGTAGCCCCACCACTATGCCCATCTAGTCTCCACCAGCAGCTCCTCCCTGACACAAGTGATCTTCCTTCTCATGATTGAAATCACAACACTGAGTGCCCTGAAAGAACAGAGTACTATATTAATGCCTGCTTTACAAAAACCCACCCAAATCTTCTACTACTCCTAGTTAAGAACAGCTGATCAACTTGCAGCAGTGCTTCAACTAATTGTAGAAAGGCACAAAGCCAAAAAATGGAGTTCCAAACCAGGCAACAGCAAAGTGTGCTACACAAACTGAAAACTTTTTGAAGAGTCATCCATGTGCTGCCCTGGTTAGCTGCTCCCAGGTGCAGGATATTTACTCACATGAGGCAGCTGCTGCATTTCCAGGTGGGTAAGTCAGAGGGCAAGCCTGTGGTAGCCATCACCCCAAGAGACTGATCTCAGCTGAGAAAGGCACAGCACCAACAATTGTTTCCCCTCTTTTAGCACCCCCTTAATACAATCAATTGAAGAAACTTTTTGGCTTCCCATTCCTAGCAATAGGGGTACGTGTCGCCACCCCCCATGGAGCCGCAGGGGCATTTTCAGGCCAGTGGGAACAGTCAAAGTGCCATCCCTGTCCCACCAATCCTGCAGAACTTCTGTGGTCAGTGGCTCTGGGCGCTCACATCACATGCTGTTCCTGCTTCCCTGCCTTCCTCCTGTACTGTACCCACAACTCGTACTAGTAATCATGTGAAAAAGCGTTTTGGCCAGGAATTATTGTTACCTAGAAAAGCATGCTGATTACAGAAGGGCTCAGAACTGCTGAATACGTGGGACACACTAGCTTCAGGTTTGCCCCTTCAAAAAGCCAGACAAAAGAAAGGTGAATGAATATTTTTAGCTTTATATACTTCATAGGGAATTTCTCAGTGCTTATATATTAGAAATATGTCTTGCAGCTTTGTAGCACGTTCAGTGCCAGGCGCATGATAGATTTTCCACTGGAAAAAAATCTTGAACATGACTGACAATAGCAAAGCCACAAATTACCGTAATTTTATGCCCCCTGCAGCTAGTGGTATAAAACATAGTTTTCAACCTTGTTTTTACTTGCTGAATTTAGACAAATTTATAATGTTATTGATGACAGTGAGAAAGACACTCAAATGCAGAAATTGTATTCCTGGGCCTAAGAAACAATTAGAGCACAATATTTTATATGTACTATAGATGTTGGAAAATATAGCTGTCATAAAAACTATAAAAAAAGATGGAATACTGAAGTTGGTTGGGGTTTTTTGGGGTTTTTTTTTGTTTTTTTTTTTTAAATTAACTGTATATACATATTTATTTCTTTTCAACTATCACACTTGATCAGGGTTTTTTCCTCCTCCCTGGAATGCTGAACAGTTAACCAGGTATGACATGTGGTATTACCAGCTCTCTCACTCTGAACATTTATGTTTGAATACAGGCTGAGTCAACAAAATCATGAAGGAAAGCAAAACCCTTGTTTAAGCAAAGTCTACGGATATATGACTTCTAATGGATTTTCCAATAAGCATGCACTTTCTGTCATATTTCCAATTTTTAGAGTGTAATTTTATTTACAAAGGGTTCAGAGGGCCCTAAGAATTGACAATTGGTAGAGGTGGCCGAGATTTACAGTTCGGCTAACCTCCACCTATGAACTGTTCAGGCTATTAGCTGAACTAATCAAGTAGCAGGAGAACTGCTTGATTTATTTCTGGCTTAGGCAGAAAGTTTTTCATAGTATGGCTAGCTAGTGGGCTCAGCAACCCCACAGCTGCTTCGGTAACAGCCTCACCTCAGGCTGCAGCTGCACTACCAGAGCAGGCAAAGGCACGGCAAACAGCCCCGGTGCTGGACACTTGGACACTGCCCCGTACTCAGACTCATCGCTAGAGCCACCGCAAATTACACCAGGAACGCACCGATTCCTACAGCTGCTTTGGAATTGGAGAAGTGTGAGGTTTTAAAAGGCTGCTGCTGGAACAAACTTTTTTTAGGATTTCTGGCACATGCCGATGCTCCCGTTTCTTCAGTTACCCAGGAGTAATTACAGAACTAGCACCACCGCAGCCCCCCGGGGTGGAAAGGCACGAGGGGCACAGGCTTGGCTCAGCAGCCCTGATAGTCCTTCACAGCCCCTTCCTTCACCGAGTTGGGCTTTGCAGCCTACTCACCCCTAGCAGCCCTTGCTGCTGCCACTGCTGACTTCCCCGTGAGCCTCCAGGAGGAGGAGGAGACTGGGAGCCATCAGAAAGGCCAAGATCCGCGGTGGTGTGTCACTGGCCCTGCCTGCCAGCGAGCTGAGGGTTGCTCCTTCCCCTCACGCGCCCGCACTCCCCGTCCAGCCAGGCCCAAGGCATCGCGCTGAAGCTGCCGGCTTTGTCTTATCGCCACCCACGATACGAACTCTCATCCTTCCCACCTAGGTATTTTCCCCAGTACCTCCAATCCCTTCAGAACTCCTCTGTGGCAATCCCATGTTTTGAGAACCACTCTAGCCCCTCTCCCATAAATAAAAATCCAGAACCAAACAAAACAGCCCTTCAGAGCCACCTTTGACAACCTCAAAGGTTGGCCAGGCCAAGCCCATCCTGTCCACACCCCTCTGCTTTCCCTCCAGCCCGAACTGTTTTCCACCTAAAAATCCATCCTCCTCTCCTCCCCTGAAGATTCACCTCTGCTATCAACAACTCTTCCCCTAACCCCACTTTTCAGACAGTCCATCGGACCAGGGCCAAGGCGATGAACAGCAGCTGCAAGCTACTTGCAAAATCAAGAATGATATTTGCTGCTGGTTTTGAAGACTCATCACTTGCTGTGAAACACTGAGGTCTGCTGCTTTCTGAGCCTTGAGTTCATTGGCACTGGATCTGACGGCAATTAACTACAAGAAACAGAGCTACCAAGAGGTTTGGAGCTGCAGACAGCAGCGGTTCTGTAGGTACCATTGCTTTATCATGGTGTTGTAAGGGTAATCACATGGGAAATTGTGAAGCATTAGCCAGTTGTAATAGATATTTAAGAGTATCAGAGAGAAACCTTGCATTAATAGTTTTATCTAAAAGTAGATCAATGTGGAACCCCCGTCTACTGCAGGCACTGCTTAAGACAGTTTCTATTATCTCATTTTCTTAATTACAGGAAACAGTAGAGAAAACTCAAACCTCAAACTTCCATATCTGCTTTTATTTCCATACCTAATGGGAAACCCAGAACTTTGCTCCTGTAGCTGAGGATCTGCACACTCATACTCAGAAAGATGCCCTTGGATTAAATTACACTCCCCGGCAGAGCTACTACCTTAAGAGAATATTGGGTTTCCTCTGCCTATTGATTCACAGGAGTACTGGCAAACCACCAGAGGCTGCAGCCATTCTGGAAGGGAAATAGCTTTTTGCAGTTGCCTTTACACAGGAATTCTAATAATAATTTCAGGAAATACAAAGAAATCTTTGCTAAAAAAGGCTAAATTCAATGACAGTCTCCGCTTTTTCTTACACTCTTTTTCACCTTCACAGCAACAACATACTGGGTGCAGGAAATGGGACGTTTCTTCTAGATGCCAGCAGGCTTCTCATTGAAGAGCAAAACTTCCTGGTCGCATCCATCACTTCTATCACCTCCTCCTCTGCTGCGTTCCTGGGAAGTCTGGAAACATCACACATTCAAGGAAAGCAATAAATACGGTAGTACTCTGGTGAACACGTTTCCAGTCTATTTCTCTGTCAGTATGTGCACTCGTGATCCTACCTTCACTGTTAACGATCCTCTCGTGTTACTGTAAACTGCAGCTGGAATCCTGCTGACTCAGGCATTCCATCTATAAAAACCTGAGCTGTCACTGCCAAAGACACGATCTGTTCAGCTACTCCATTTTCAGCAGTGGGTACGTATTAAGGAAGTCTAAAGGCAACTACAACCCAGCAAGCTACATTTCTTGTTAATAGAAAAGGGTCTCAGGAGACAGAGGTGAATGAACTGGTTTAGTAGATAAGGATAGAAGTACAGCATGTAATTATCATGCTGCAAAATGACTGTATTGGTAGTTAACACGGATACTTATCCCATGTTGAGCTCAACACCAAAAAGCAGCCTCCCCCTACCCCTACTTCCAGGGGAGTGGGGGAAAGAAAAGACTCTGTAATGTAGCGCAGGGCACAGAAGTGAGATTAAGTCATCTCAATTCAAGCAGCAAGCTTTCTCCAGTCCCCTCAACCCCAACCAAGATACAGTATTATGCAAACACATAGACGCTCCCACAATTTGCTTTTTACAGTAACGTGTCAGGTCATTTCATGTCATCAGACTCTCAGCTTCCCACGGAGGCCTCTGGAAAAGTGCGCTCCTATCTCACAGGCACTGCACCTGGTCTGGATCTTGCACAGCCAGTTATCCATTAGCCAGTGGCAAAGAATTCTTTTCTGCTTTGAAGGGGTGCATGCTATGGTCAGTATGACACAGTAACTTTGGTATCTGGACTAAGAAAACACCATGACAAGTTTGCAAGACTGCCATTCTGCATTTTGTCATCTTGCAGGTTCCTTTCTTTGAATATGAAGAAATGAATAATGAAACCGCCTCCTTATTTGGCGAAGAAATGCTAACCTCCTAAACTGCATTTTATTTCATGCTTGAAATAGCTGAGTCGCAGCACACCAATGCACAAGACATATCATTTCAAGCGTATTCTAGAAGAGTCGGCACAAATGCCGATTCTGCAAAACCTTCTCGGCAGAGCCTTGTTTCAGACTGAGATGACTGTGTCCCAGCGTGGCACAAATCCCTCACTGTCCCACATTGTAAAGACAGGAGAGGCTGCACTCCTCTGTGTGATCATTCCTTAATTGCACATGAAACATTACTGGAACAGAAAACAAGAAATATTATCACACAAAGGCAGCCTTCGCCCACCCTTTGAATGATCTCTGCCACCAGACTCCACCAACCTGGGCTATTGCAAGGGGATCCCAAACGATCAGCATGTACCTCCGCCCACTCCCCTGCCACTGCTGCCACAAAACCCTGGCACTGTTTGGTCTCATGCTCCTGTTGTGCCTCACTGATGTTTCATCAGCTCAGCGGCCGGCTCAACGGACCGTAACTTTTCATGAGGTCACTCAAAATGCAATTTCAGGGCTGTATACAATTTAGTTTACATTCTTCAGTTACAGGCTATCAAATTTATTTTCCACTTCCATGACTGCAACTATTCAGTTATAGGGCATTATTCTGAGTTCAAGTCAAACCAGTTAGAAGAAAAAACTTATAGATGCTAACCAGTACTAATCCTGCGTGGTCAGCCCTCACACACGGGCACCAGCAACACACAGCCACGCATCTGTGGCTACGCTGTTGTGTGCTGCGTTTCTGCCTCGGAAGGCAGCAGCCATCAAACAACCTGCCAGTCCCACAGCACAGCAACCACTAATGCAGCACCTGACAATCAATTGCACCCAAGATTGCTCCTCCTTGTCAAGAAGGTAACGAAGACCTACAGATCTGCTGTTACCTTCCTCCTCTCTGATGACCTGGAGTTTGCTTCAAGTACTACTCTTCTTTATCCGATGTGCTAGCTTAGCTCAAAAAGCATACAAGCCCACGGCTGCCAGTTATGCTCCGCTGATGTGGCTCCGCTGGCTGGAACACAGCTACCGCTGTGAAACAGAGATTCACAAGATGACCTCTAAAAAAAAGAGCTGTGGTGCTAGAGAAAGGGTTGCCAACTAGGTGACAGAGTCTTCAATTATGCTGCTATTACACTGAAACACATGTAATGTAGCTGTAGCTTTAGAAAAAAGAAACATCTCCATTTGTGAAATGAAATAAACCGACTACTGCCTAGGCTTGCTTTCAGATAGGGCACACAACCATTAGGCTATGAATGAAATTTCAGATGTTAATGCCTCATCTTGACAACCCAGGAACAAAGGGTGCCAAGAGGGTTAGAGCCAAGTAGGTGTGGTATGTTGTGAAGTAACGAAGGCCATTGTAAACCCACACCAACAGAGCAGACACAGCTAGGATACATCCAGTTTGTTTGGAAAACGGAATTTACCACTCCCCTCAGCCCCCGATTAGTTATGCCTCATTTTTAAAGTACAGCAGGATTTCTCTGTGTATTTGTAAATATATTAGTTAATGAATTGGAAATTTTACTCTAAAAAATTAGGTCCCACTTCGACACATTCAGATTACTGTACAAGTCTTCCAAAATTTTGCCAAAACCTTGTGTGCACACATGAATTTAATTACCACAGTGCTGTCTATACAGGAAAAACTAAGAAAGGTAAGGTTAACTAGCTAAAAAAGTGAAGATTAATAAATTAAACACACAGAAACAAACTTTCATTTCATTAAAACCTGTTTAACTGCATAGACACTTATTCCACCTGTTATATCAATATGTACTTATGTGAGTTTCCATTATTACTCACAGAGATAATGGAGATATTTATTCTCTATCTGTTCTTTTATCTTCGTAATTTAAAAGTATCTTATTTTCATGATCCCAAAATTCTGGACCGTAAAATGTCACAGAGTAGCTTAACTACCACATTTATACAAATAAAGCATGCCCACCCGTCTCCCACCCAGTAAAACCTGCTACCCCTGCAAATAATGGGCACTGCTTTGTTTAAAAGGCATGTTTTCATGGGTATGCAGTCCTCGTATCCATAAGATTAAATGAACTATATGAAGTTATAAAAATGAATTAAAGATGCTATAAAACTACAACACGCAACCCAGTGTAAAAGGTAGAACTATTTTGTCTTTACCTGTAATATCAAACACCCTGATGAGATACTTAACAGAAGAGAAGTACATTCAGGAGAAATCTAAAAAAGGTGTGTTTATTCTCTGTGTACATACAGATGAACCCTGAAGATGGTGTTCTTTACCCTTCTACTTTCACCCCGAAGTGCACTGTCCAGGCAAAGAACAACAAAGGATAAGACAGTTTGCTTACTGTTATGGTTACATACCCCTCTAGCAACTTTCTTGATATACATATATTTGGTTATTCAACAGGAGCCAAAACACAGTTCAGGTTAAAACAGATCATGTATCAGAACAGAAATAATCTAGAAAGCTGCATCTTGGTATTTCATTAGCAATTTTAACAGTGTTTCTATTTGTTTCTATCAATTACAGCTATGGAGAGTGCTGTTTAAACACAGATTTATATTGAAAATTACACAGAATAACATGCTTTTTAAATTTTTTATTGAATGTAATATTTAAACAATTTCATAAACAACTAAAGCATAAAAGACTATGTATTCATGATGCTTCCAATCTTGCTTTCCTCGTTTTCTCCACATAGAACTTGAATGTCTCCTATAAACAAGAGTGGAATAAACAAGTTCAGCATTGTTTCAACTGCAAAGTTACTAATTCTGAACCAAGTCTTATGTCCTGACAAAAGCAAAATGTATTCTCTGTCAAGCAAAACTAGATCTGTATTGAAGTCTGTATAATTAAGAGAAATGCCAGAGAGAAAGAATAAAAGGAAAAGGAAAACCTTGCCAAAAACGCATAATGAAGCTTCTATTACAAAATGCAATAATATAATCAATTTCATTTTAAAAATGAAAATACTTCTTAACTGCAATCTGCAATTGTGTCAAAAAAATTGAGACACTTTTAAAGATCAAACTGCATTAAAGAAGCTGAACAAGGAAATCAGAAAGTGAGTAATTTCAGTGACTTCGAAATAACACTTATTTTCACTAGCTACCAAGAAACAGACGTTTTAGGTTTTAAATTTACACAATTCAAATAAAAATTCACATTATAAATTATGTCAGGGTTGTGGAAAAAACTCCACAGCTGTTAAAAGGCTAAGCCAAGTAGTTTATGGCAAATTTTCTCCAGTTCTTTACAAAATGAGAAAAGAAAATCACACTTATGAAGCAATATGGAGAAACAGCATGTAATCAGGTCTTTACAGAGCTATAGAAAACCACTTATTTCTAAACATAAAAAGTGGCTAGAAAATCACAATAAAAAGTTTGCTTGAAGGGGGAAAATATAGTAAGTCTTCAAAGTCTGCTTTGCTAACATGGCACTAGTAGACCATTAGTTAAAGTAATGATGTGAAAGAAGTGTTTACAGTCTTGACAGGTTTAGTCTCACACCATTTGTCACCCTCAAATAAGATCTATTTGCACAGTTGCATATAGCTATTGGCAAGGCAGGTAGAAGCAAAGCTGCAATAGAAAAATAATTCCCCCAGTTCTAAAATCCCATCCTGCTAAAGCAGCAACTTGTACTAGATACAAAACAGGTAATTAATGAAAATTAAAACCTATTAATTGTTAATGAAATACACATTTCTATAAGCCTTTTAAAGTTCAATTCCTTAGATGAATGCCCCAAGGACATTGAATAAAGGTATACCTGTAGATGAGTGCCTGATAAGGATCAGGTAGTTTAAATATTGTAAGCCCCAAGAAGTTTTATTTCCTCAAGTTGAACCCAACGCAAAATTACCACAGCTCCTACAACACTCAGTACTTCACACATTACCTCCTTTGAGGAGTCTCTGCAGAGATCTAATCCCTATGTAATTATTCATGCAATTTGTTTTATTAACACTAAACATACACAGTTCTGCAGATCTGTTTCTTAATTAGGAAATACTCACAGGGGGTTCAGTGAAAGGGACAGGCTCTCCTACTTTCTTCAGAAAAGTTGCTAAAGACTTCAGAGATAGCTCGTTCAGCTGTATATTCTTCTCTTTTGTTTTCTCATACACAGCTTTCACAGAAGCAACATCCTCATCCAATTCTGAGGAAAAAAATATAAAACAAAAAAAAAACCCCCCAATGATTAAGTATTTCTTCTTTTCATCTGTTTCCATGATGTCACACATTCCTTCTATCTGCCAGAATATATGCTAAATATTTTCATATACAATATTCCAAACACTTTGGATACTCTTCATATCCTACTGACAATTCACATAAGACAACAGAACATACAGCCATTCTAGCTCTCCTTATATGAGGCTAAATAGTAAATTCCTTCAAGCCTGTGTTGGAACCAGAAAGGAGTAGGAGCCGCACAACACCTGGGTCACCACAACCCCACACAACATCTGCAGGCTGGGGCAGGGGGCTGGGAACTGCCCAGCGGGGAAGGGCCTGGGGGGCTGGTTGATGGGCGGCTGAACATGAGCCAGCCGTGTGCCCAGGTGGCCAAGGCGGCCAACAGCTCCTGGCTTGTGTTAGAAACAGCGTGGCCAGCAGGGCCAGGGCCGTGACCGTCCCCATGCTCGGCCCTGGTGAGGCCGCACCTCGCACCCTGGGCTGGGTTTGGGCCCCTCACTGCAGGGGGGACGCTGAGGGGCTGGAGCGTGTCCAGAGCCGGGCAGGGGCTGGGGACGGGGCTGGAGAACAAGTCCTGTGAGGAGCAGCTGAGGGAACTGGGGGTGTTCAGCCTGGAGACAAGGAAATTCAAGGGAGAGATTATCGCTCTCTGCAGCTCCCTGAAAGGAGGCTGCAAATGGGTGGCTGTCATTCTCTTCTCCCAAGAAACAAGTTGTGCCAGGGGAGGTTTCGGTTGGTTATTAGGAAAGATATCTTCACTGAAGGGGTTGTCAAGCACTGGAACAGGCTGCCCAGGGAGGTGGTTGAGTCACCATGCCTGGAGGTATGTAGAAAACATGCAGATGTGGTACTTAGGGACACAGTTTAGTGGTGGACTTGGCAGTGCTGGACTTGGTAGTGCTGGGTTAATGGTTGGACTCCATGATTTTAAAGGTCTTTCCCAATCTAATTGATTCTATGACTCTAACACACCACTCCAGGATGAGGCAGAGAGCCATATGCCTCTTTCTGAAGCAAATGATAAAAAACAAAAAGAAAAGCTAAAATGAAAGCCATTCAACTTCAGCATGTGAGAACTCTAGAACAGAATTTAATTCCCTTAAGTAAGGGCAGAGTGTTGTTATGATTCCAGGTGCTGGCTACCTCTAAACTATAACCTAAAGAAGCAAAGGAAAAAAAAGGTCAGTGCTCATTTTAGAGCACAAAGAAAAACCCATTTCAACCTTTAGAGCAGGAGAAAATTTTTGCTAACCCACTGCTTAGGTAACCAATAACATTTTTCTGGATATTCCATAAATGCACCAACCCTGCAACAGGTCCCAACTAATCCATTCTTCATTTATTTGAAGCACTATGCACTTCTAGCTGTAGAAGAGCAGAGTATATTTCTCGCTTTAAAGTGGGAGAGGGAAGAAATCCCTCCTTCTACATTGACTCATGCTTAACCATAGACTTTGCTGCTGCTCAGACATTTGCTTGAGAAGCATCACAGTGAAGTTACCCCCAACAGTTTCACTGTTGTCCTCAGTGTCCTAGATGCAGCACAACAGTTCCTAGCACCTTGTGAACAAGCAAGCCATAATTTCCAGTTAAACTAATTTTGTTGCCCGTGAAAAAGCAAACATCTGCAGTACGGGAGCTGCCTCAGGTCTTGTTCACATTTAGAAACACCACCTTCACAACCATAGGGCTACAAAAAAAAAAAATTCTTAAAGAAAAAAACTTTATGCAGAAATGGGTAACTTGTGTCCCTTTCTCATGAGAAAAAGCTTCCCACTCACATCTGGCAAGTGGCTAAGCTACTTTTTGAATGTGGGAGGTTACTGCAGAAACTGCTTGAAGCGATGGTTTAATGAAAGCCTACTAGAAATCGTTAATTTTCTATTTCTTTAAAATAGATGCGATGTATGGAAAACAACAACAACAAAAAAAGAGCTAATACTTAGACTGCATTTAATGGATGATGCAAATGTGATTTTATGTATTTCCTTTTTCTAGAAGATATACAGTGACGGATTATGCATCTCACCAGATGAAGGAAATCTAGCCTTTGCAGTGGCTCATACCTCAGGACAAGGAAAGGAATAAATGTCCCTTTACTTGTCCAGTTGCGGGTGTCTGATATATGATCAGACTTCTTTCAGATGTGATGTATATTCTACTACATCTTTGCTAATTAACACAAATAATTATAATTTGTCCATTTATTTTGATAACTACCAACAGAAACCAGCTGTAGTAATAGTACTCTGCTATCCTTCAGTACCCTTTCTAACCAATTAAAAATAAAAATGGACCTGACAGGAGAATCATTTGTTCTCTAAAAAATGAATATGAAAACTCTAAAAAATACTATGAAGTTGGATTTGGCCTAAAATGAGAAATCAAGTTTTAAAGCTTACTAACTGTAAAATAAAAAAAAATAAAAATTGGGACAACACCGTCTCTCCCTAAAACAGAAATATGCAATAGAAAATGCAAAGATGCCCTCGTACAACTCATCCAGCTCAGCCCTGGTAAAGCAGATCAAGTTAACTGATGCACACTCTTCTACCCGATACAGGAGTGGAATCAATGTCTCATACAGGTGAGACCTGGGAATAGCTTTTAGAAGTCTTCACGCTGGTACTGAGTGTCTCCTCTAGAACGTGCTACAAGCCAGATATGTCTCTGCCTAAAGAAACTACAGCAACCATCTGTTCAGTTCACATACAGTGTGGCTTCACGTGACCAATACACTGTAATCACTGTTTTAGGTATAATAGAACAAGTGACTGATTCTCTGCAATCTCTTTATGAAATTATACTATAATGAGCTGGAACGGATATTGAAAAAATTAATTAGTTCACTTACGGAATATTTACTGAGGTAAAAGCAGTAAAGGGCTAATGATAGTGTAAAGGAACAAGTACAGTGGTGGTGACAAAAGGGCATTTTTTTTGTTTTTAAAAACATGCTGGAAATGTTATCTTGCTGTGAATGAAACTATGAGGTTAAACAATTTTGGTAGTGATTGCTGTTTTGAATGTTACTGTGCAAGTAAATTTTGTAAGTCGCATACTACAACTTGATTCAAATACAGGGAAGTTTGTACTCCCTTAACACCATACCTTGGATTTGGGTTTGAAGTCGTTTACTTAATTGTTCCTGTTTATCTCCTCTGTGATAGACTGGAGCACAAGGGCTTTGTCATTATATTTTTTTGCTTGTAATACACAAGTGTGAAGAGTATTTACTTCCTGTAATATAACTAAAGGACCATATCAGAGTACACAAGGAAAGGACACCACAGCACAGAGGTGCAAACTTCCAGCTGAGTGTTGCCACAGGAGCTGTATGTCCTGATTTTTCAAAATTGTCTGCTGCAAACACACACATTTAAAAAAGCAACCTGATTTTTTAGAGCTCTTCCTCTCTGACTTCAACTATAAAAAGAACTGATTAACCCTTCAACTACTCAGGTAAGTCCAAATGAAGGCATCTGGAATATTAACTTCGGCTAAATTGAAAAGGGTATAAAGAATCTACACTAGTAACAGTAAGATCCTTGCACATTACTGACAAAACTAATCACTTATGATTTTGAAACACACACATAAAAAGAACCAATATACTTACTACATGTTTCAGGAGGAAAAAAACTGGACTCATTTTAAAAGCAATTCATTTCTACAGTAATGAATGCCATTCATTTCTAGAGTTCCATGGGTTAGGGTGGATTCTTTTTTATTCCACGAAGCCCCAACCTAGCCACTATTGTAGCAGTATCCTTAATGTAAATACAGCTCCTTTTGTAACGGATTCAAGGCTTGGGTCAGTTGGTTTGCTTTTCGAACCCAATAGCTAGGATAGTACACAGATCCAACAGAATTAAACAACAAAAACCCCAGACAAACTCCCCACCTCTTTGTGGCTCAAACTGTAAAGCAAGTTACACAGAGTAGATCCTGTTCCCCCTGTTTCTAAGGGTTTCCATGACCTTTCTGAATGTCTCAAGAGTTCTTACTAAGAAACTATTCCAAGGAGAATCAATTACCATAACATCTCATGAGGTAATGGTAGGCAATTTCTGCATTCAGTTGCTCAGGAATCAGTTCTAGAAGTGTCTCGATCTTCTTTGCCTATGAAATTTAATGTGCAGACAAAAAGAGCATTAACCTCAGATCTTAAACCACAAAATAAAACTGCGGAAATTAGAATAAGTACTTCAGATTTAAGAGAAATGAACTGTACTGATAGCAAGAAACAGACTGCAACTGAAGGTAGACATAACTTCCTTCCCAAAATTTAATATGCAGATACAAAACAGTCAAAGAAATCAGACACAAAATAAAAACAAACAAAATACAGGACTAAAAAACATACTGAAGAAGCATAAATATTAGTTTTTCTCTTTTTTTTTTTTTGAAGGAAGCAATTAATATGTTAATAAGAATATGTCAGGATTTCAACCATTTTACCAAAAAAAAAAAAAAAAAAAAAAAAAAAAAAAGCAAACCACTCGGCAGCCTTCACTGACACTGCTTAAAAGAAGCTGGATCACTAATGTGCTTAGATTTGGAACCTCCCTCCCCCAACCTCTGAATCCAGTTTCAAAAACTCTCAGGTCTTGAATTAAATAAAGTTTATAGAAATTAACAGCATCTTTATCATGTTCTATTAACTTCTATGTGCTATTAAAATTTCAGCTTGAAAAGGTGGAAAAATTCAAGTTTTTAAATTTCTTCTAAAGACACCAAAATATGGTGTTTATCACCATATTTATCAGCATCTCTTCAACATAAGAACTTCTAATCTATGAGTATTTACTGGCAATTTCCACAAAACATAAATGCATTATCCCTCATTTGAAAAAGTATTTACTCTAGTTTGTGTATTACCTGTCTCCTGATGCTGCTCCTCTATGAAAAAAGGAATCAGTGTGGATATGCATATGTGTGTTTTGATTTTTTTGTTGGGTTTGTTCTGTGTTCGGTTTGGGGCGGGGGGGGGGGGGGGGGGGTTGAGTGTGTATTGGGTTTTTTTGTTGCCTTTTTTTTTTTTTTTTTTTTTTTTTTTTTACTTTGAGGAGGGATGGACAGGAGCAGAGCAGGCATATGAATGAGAGCATTTCCAATTACAGGGAATGAGCACAAAGCCAGGAATCTAAGCAGATGCTCAAGCCAGATATATGCCCAAACCATTGTAACAACTAATATGAAATGTGTCTTTTAATGTAAACATAGAGGCATTTTATCAATATAGAGAGGCTGAGGTTTTAAACTTGGATTTGTATGCATACAAAGTAGCCAACAAAATAAGTACTTTCAGGTTACAATACTGAACTGGATAGTGCAGTAAGATGTTTAAAGCACAATGTCGGTAGGATATGAAGTATAAAAGGCAGGAAATTACTGAAACAATAGAAAAATATTAACTACACCCTCCTTTCCATCATGCTCCGTAAACTGTTCCTTTAAATGTAACCAGCTCTGCAAATTAACCTTCCCTCTCCCCAAGAAAGCTGATCAAGCTGTCAACCACGAAGTTCAAGATCCAAAACACTTAAAGGTTGATGAAATTGCATTTTGTTACAAATACAATGACGTACATGAAGAAATACTGTACCTGTCCAGGTTTAGATGCTGATCTAGCCATAAAACTCACAAAAGTTCTCTTCTCAATTAATGCACCATACCTCTAAAGAAAAAGAATAATTAATGTAGCAGTCATCAGTATGTTAGTGATAAACAAAATTACTAAGGTGAAAATTTCCAACTACAGATGTTTAAAATAATATACAAATATTACCTATATAGAAGGTAAATAACTGACCATTAGTTTGAAACACAAACAAAAAAACCCAAACAACAAACCAACCACTGAACATAGGAAGCAAGTTCATTTCACACGCCATTTTGGTAAACATTGTTTTTAAAATGGTAGGTATAAAGTTTGTTTAAAACAAAAGGGGAAAGAATTAAACTAATACTTCCACATACCACAAAAATGAGGTTTAGGACTGCAAAGAATGAAAAAGAGAAACACTATTCCTCTCCAATTATACTGCCAAGCATTCACAAGTGAGCTAGGGATCATAAGGTTAATTATACATTTAATAAGGTGTCAGGGAGATAACTGCTCGTTTCTTTATAAAAATTAAAATGTACAAAGCAAGTTCTCTTTAAAGTATAATTACCTACACTTATGCATACAAAGGACTGATTTCAATCTCTCTATTTTATAAAAGGCTTTCATTGCAACAGACAGTGTTTGAGAGAGAGAGAGAAGTTGAACTTTTCTAAGTTTGAGACAGACCAGATAAAAATCAAAAATCTATCTTACTTTAGAAACAAGGGCAAAATAAAATGAACAAGACAATATTTTAGGGTATGTTCCTCAAAGGTGTCAGTCTTAAAATTCTTACAAAGCACACTGCTTTTTACCAGCTCTAAGATATTTAATCAGTACCAGAATGCACAGGAAGAAGAGAATATTGTGCACATAAAAATAGAGATACCATGGATTTACTACATTCAATAACAAGAAATTTTGGGTTATGACACTATGAATTTATTGTATGTGTAATATGGTTTGACAAGCTCTTTAAGGTCCAGGTGAAAAGGTGTGAGGCCTCATTCCATCAGTCAAACGGAGACAAAAAATGTACCCATAGTGTTTGGACAAAGAAACTGCTTTACAGTGATAAACAGAGGCAAAATATTCATGGGAGAAACTTGCAACATTTTATTACTGATTCTAGTCATTCTCACCTACTGTCAGTAGGTGCTCTGAGAGGAAAGACACCATCTAGTTGGAGACATGTTTTCTACAGCCCCCTTTCATGCTAAAATATCAAACTACTTTTGACCTTCATCAGTCAAAGCATTCTCCCTCCACCATACAAAAGAAACTGTAGCTGTTTCTTGAACTTTTAAACAGACTTTTAGATGTATTGTTGAAAGCGAGGATTCTCCACGTGTATACTAATATTTCAGATTATTACAAGTGAAACAATTCATTTGGATTGTGGCTTACTTTTCAAGAAAGTAACAAACAATGGACAGTGATTATTATTATCTTCTAGTTACCTATCAGTAGAATACTTGTTCCACAATAGAAGTCAAGAACATTTAACACAACTGAAAGCTTTTCCTGCACCATATAAACCCCAAATTTTCTCACAATACACAGAATTTTCGACTCATGCTTATCTGTGAATGTCCAGTTAACATGAAATATTTTGCCATTCTCCCTAAAAATACAGTGTATACAACTATCTCAAGTATGCTACAGAGCCATGAATTTAATTCCAACAGTTGGATGCTGTTGTAGCACGTTTTAGGAATACACAAAAGGAAATTATTCCATGTTTTGAAAAATTTTAAGAACATGCCGATTTTACTTAAAATTGAACTCCCTATCGTCACAAAAGCATGAAATTGTAACCAATTTTCATTCACTCTTTCAATTTCACTCATTTCAACCAAAGAGCAATCAAAAAATCAGGAAGAGTAAAATAACTTTATTTATTTTGCATTTTGGTGTTTCATGCTATATAGCAACAGGGTTCTGTATCAAAATTATAGTTTCCTTTTAATTTAATACTCAGATGACCAGTTAGGCAAAGCAATAAACCAAGTAATATCCTAGAGCAAGGACTATACAAATAATCCTCCTCACACTGTAGCAGAAATAACTGAACACATTTGTTGGTATGTATTCTTCTTGGAAGATCACAAAACATCCAATGGATGAAGCACAGCTTTTTCTTTCTAACAGCTTAAAATACTTAGGAACTGGTAAATTAGTAGCATGTACTACCAGGAGATGGGATGAGGCAGGAGCCTACGCACACATGAACAAATTGCGGATTTGGGCATGCCTGCTGGACTGTCACCTGCCTGGATGAGCCTCCCTGATGGAGCCTGTCTGTGCACACTGCCAGCAGCAGCTCCCGTCACCCACAGGTCATCCCACCTCTGGCTCGACTTTGTCCTTAGGTCTGTACAAATGGCATGAATGCAGCTGTTTCATTCCTTGAAGATCACTAACTCAGTTGAGACTGTGCACCAGAGGACCAGCATTTGTCTTTTAAAGCATGTAACACTCAAGTAAACAGGAAGCAAATTCAGCTCTTAATAAACCTTTAATACAGCATACCCAATATTATAGCAACCAAGTGAAATAAGGTCCATGAAAAGCAAACATTGCCTGCCTTTGGTTTGCAAACCAGACAGCTGTAAGGTATTATGTTTACAGCATTTAAGAAATTATGTGAAAAGTTGCAAGGAAATGGTTTGCAAGAAGCAAGTGCTGTCTAGCAGAAAACTTACAAAAATATTTGCTTTGTATAGAATTTCAAGCAATATACAAGTCTTCCTTTATTTCCTTCAGGTTGTTAGAAGGCAAAAAACCTTCTGACTCTGGCACCCACTACTACTATTGGTATGAGATTACTAGTTCATGGTTTGCAATAGTCTAAACTGTGTTACTGCTACTCACACTGTAATTCAAAAGCCTACTACTACTAGCCTATGCTATACAACACCTCTTTTTGACAATTTCTCAGTTAACCTTTGAAGAGCTCTAAGCATTTCTGTACCTCTCTTGTTGTGTCATTACCTGTATCAGCGATCTGGCATCATCCACTCTGTCTGCACTGACATATTGAAGGAAAAGATCTGTGACAGGTCTGTAAATTCCAAACTGACTGGCCAGTCGTTCTGCCATCACACCAACTGCAAAATGATGGGTACATAAGGAAAATCTTTGATTGAAAAGCCACTTTTGTAAACTTCACAGGCATGATTTATGCTGACTGAGCAGGTTTTACATGTAATAGCTCTTTCATAACACCTCTGTCTAGTCAGAATATTTAAATATCATTGCAATTAACTTACATGTTTCCAAAGCTTGTTCTAATCCTTCCTCAGACACCTTTCTTAACAAATAGGAAATACTTTTGACAGCTTGATCAGGATTCTGTGCACCAGCGATAAGCAAAGGCTCAAGGTATTCCACAGCAGCAGCAAGGTCATTGCTAGGAAAAGAGATTGAACTGGCTTAGTTTCTGAAATCAAGATTTCCAAACCTAGAGAGGCGATTATATTAAAGTTTTTGTTTTCTACATTAAGATTATATTCCCCAGGAATGGTTGAGTGCCTATGACTTCATTCCGATATTGTAAAAGTAAAACCACTTATGACTGGACAAATAAATTAACCTAGAAATAAAAAATTTCAAATGACCTTTGACCTGTACAAAGCCTAAATAATTTTGACGTTTTTTCCTCATTAAGGACGAACAGTTCTGTTAGCTGCTTTAGGAAAATGTGTTCTGCAAATCTACAAGGCAAAATCAAAAGTGCTAACAGAAGGTATCTGAATAATTAATGCATACAACTCGAGTATTTTTTTTAATGCTATTCAATTAATTATTTACCCCATTTTTCCCACGCCCACCTTTTTTGGATGCAAAAGACAACACTAAATGTCATTTGGTCAGTACCTTTGTCTAAACATTTCTAATCTTATGGCTTAAGTACAGCAAATGCAAATAACACAGGAAGTATTCACCAAAGTGTAAATTCTACTTATGGCATTCAAAAAAGTTCAAATGGCAACATCTCTTATCAGTCCACTCTAAAAACTAATTTAATTGAAAAAGAAATCTGAACATGATGAATGCTTTTAGGTGAAGCAGAAATGCACCACGCTTGAAAGCTATGAAAAATGCTTTGAAAACTATTATCAGAAACATGAATCTACCAATAAATGAACAGGTATCAAAAATATCTGTAAGAATCTGTTTTTCACAGTTCTCAAGGTACAGCTTGCAAGATGTTTAAGAATATATAAGGTGCATACTATTTACGCTGCTGCTAAGTCTTTTCACACATCCAAGCTAGTTTTGGTATGGGAAAAGTCAATGCTGCTTAAAAAACACTGGTGCCTGCATACAGCAATTTAATTGTTTATTTATTCTTGTCACCAATCTACATTTTAAGAATGTAGCATGTCATTGTAAGAATGTAGCATGTCGTTGTAACACTTATGACATGGAAACATAGGAAAATATGGAGCTTATAGGACAAGTCCTGAAATCTCTGTTTGGGCTGTTTCATTTAGGCAAAAGTCAATGCACTAGAACTTGTGCCAAGGACCACTCAGATCTGTGCATTTACAAGATCAGTCCTTTACAGACAGATTGTTTTTCAGTGGCTGAAAATACAGCGAGCTCACTACTGAAACTGGCCTGCATGATTCCCCTTCAATTCAAGTCCTCTTGCTGTTCCAAACACTTCAGTGACTGTTCACTCTGGCCTGAGGTGATCAGGTACATGTGACGTACTACACAGCTCTACAGCTTTCCTGCAGAGTTAGACACAGGCGCTCCGCCTGATCAAACCGATTTGAAAATAAAATAATAGAATACGTAGGATTGCTGAAGACTGGTTCCAGCAAAGCACATTGAGAAGTTCATGGTATGCCCTTTCTCTCAGAAGTGCTTCCCCCATGCAGTTTTATACAAAGGATAAACTAGCACAGTACCAATGTATCAACTGAAACAACAATGTTAGGTAGAACATGATACTGAATTAAACAGCTGAATACTCAGTGCAGGGATAATTATCATGATCAAAACTGTGGCGCAAAACAGCACAGCAGCCAACTTTTCTGTAATTCTGACCGCAAAGAAATATAAAACCACTCCACAGATATATGTCTGGCTTTCACATTTTGAGGGTAAACACAGTAGTATTTTGTCATTTCAACTACTGGAACAGGCAGCAGATTTTTGTTTCCAAACAAGTATTATATGCATAATCTGTGGGTGCTAAGTTCAAAGATTTTTTTTACATTTATATTGATGAAGTAATTAAATTTTACATTCAGATTTCACAGGGCTCTTGAACTAACATGAAGGAGAACGCTTTACATGAGGTGCAATACATCAGAACAAAGGTATCAAAGCTAAATTACACCACCAGAAAAGACCTTATGCTCTCCCAAATGCTTCATAGCTATCCCTGCATTTCATTAAATGATTTTCAACCCCAAATGTGTTTGGGAAACAATACCATAACAGAACTGCCCTGCACACTCCTCAACTTGACCAGAGTTTTAATCTAGGACACTGTAAGACTGGAAACAGAATGAAAAGGATAATGCAAGTGATTTCCCACCACTCTGCATAAAATAATTGCATGTAACAGTCCCAGAAATACTTACTTCTTAGTATGAGCCAATGCAATAGCATTAGCAAGTAGTGTGGTAGATACATTGACTGATTTTGGGATGTCTTCCCACATGTTTTTAAGCACTTGTAGGTTCTTTAGATCTCCTTTTTCTGCCAGAGCCTGAGTGAGTGCAATAACTGCTCGTCTAGCAGGCAACAAGCCACTGTCAAGCATCCCTTTTAAAACAGCCATGGCATCTAACGATGGTAAAGAAACAAGAGAAGAGGAAATCAGATTTTAGTTCAGAAGGCAACCATGCTGCTGGTATCATCAACCCTACCCTTTTAAAAACATGTTCAGAAAATAATTCTCTTGCTGAACTTAAGCCCCAAAATTGCTATAACAAATTATAACTTGAATACATACATATACAAAAACTTTCAACAGTAATTCAGCTTAAAATGCTTTTAATATTTGCTCAGTAAAAGTATTAAGATACTTAACATTTAATTAATTCATTTTAGTATCCAGCTCAAAGAAAGCAGCTGTCATAAATGTCCTCACTTGACCTTCAAGTCACGACCTTTTAATCTTATTTTTCTCCGAACTATTACCAATTTTCTTTGCTAAAATACAAAAATGTTGCACGTTTCAGAATAAATATAGTTTTAAAACGTCATTTACTATTGCAACTGCTGAAGTCTAGTAATCAGATCTGTCTTTTCAAGTGTGCACCAAACTCTTTAATTTTTCAATAAAAGCATGGAACACAAGTCTCCACAGGAGAACAAACTCAAAACTGGACACTTACCTCAAGAACTCCTAAAATTATAGGAATTACCTATGTTAAAAACATACATGCATACAACAAATCTCCTGTCTGTCTGTCACAAATTCCCCAAACCCACTGCAGATTAAGTCACCCTCATTGCCCTAACCAGAATTCTTGTCAATTTATGTTATACAAGAGCAGACACACGCAGAAAGACATGCCCCTCTGGTAAAAATCTCTTACTCCTTACCAGCACAGGCAGGATTAATCACAGATAATAATTATAATACCAAGGGATAACACTTCTAACATAATATACACCCACTTGAACTCCACAGCATTAACATTCCAATTCAATATGCAAGTACTGCAGAAATCAAATATTACCTTTTATAAGACACGAAGAAAAAACATCCTTCCTGTATGCCTAACCTTCCTTCACAGCAAATTTTCTTTCTGCACCCCTCACCCTTCCACCCCCCCTTTTAGTGAAAAAAGGAGCAACACATCAGAGGCAAGATTCCTGAAAATTAAAAAGCAAACTTAAAACACATGCTAAGTTCAAGTTCTCTCCTTATTACTTAGTGTGGACCTCCCTTTAGCATGGAGCATGACCAGCCCTCTCAAGAATGAGGACAGAGAAATACCTGACAGTTGCATGAGTGCAGCAAAACTGCAAGAAGTTATGTGCTAGCAGCATACTGCATAATTCCGTTGGTATCTTTTTTCTTTATGCACTCATTACTACTAATCTGAATTCAGAATTTAATCCCTTGATTTTTCAGTAAAAGCAGATAACTGTGCTTATGAAAACCAACCACTTGTCTTTTAATTCCTATAAAAGCTCTGCAAATTCCCTACCGTGACACTCAAGTTCTGACTTTTAAAAGTAACTTGGGTTTTACAGAGTTCTTGCTTCAAGACGTTAGAGCTCTTACGAGTATACTTAGGGACCTACATAAACACTTTTAACCATACCACATTACACAGCAAAGATGGATGGCAAACTATATGAGGAGGTAATAAAGCAAGCAAGTTTTATGTAAGTGAAGGCCATCACACGATGTAGGTCAAACGGAGCTCACCAACAAAAGGTTACGAAAAGACTGTGCCCAAAAAATTTTTGGGTAATCTATGAGCCTCAGAAAATGGCCGCTATGGTTGAAAAATTTAGTAGCTTGCATTTTCAAGGCTTCACTTACAAAAAGAGAAGTGGTATCTTGCAAATTAAAATAGAAGCAAGGATCAAGTCTGACTATTCATTTAAATTACCAAAGTAAAGCTTGTTTAATGCACAAGATAAAGAAAATATAATTTTCTAAAGCAATATAATTCCACAGTCTTCTTAAGAAACTTTGTACTGTGCAAAAAGAAATATTTTTAGGGTACAGCAAGGGAGAAGGTTGATGTGGCAGAGAATTTAGTATGCTAGCTAAAAAGAAATTATGTAGTTGGCCCAAGAGATTGGCAGAATATAGTGACATCAGTCATGTTCTGAAAAAAGGGAGATTTTTACTGGGTAATACATAGGAAGAACTGGCAAAACTTCACACTGGAGAAGAAAAAGCAGAAAATGTATTAGAATAAAATCAGACAGGGAAGTCAAGTGAAGGCCTTGAAAGCTGCAAAAACTTAAGATTTGCCAAGAGCAAGAGAAGCAATTGCATTCACCACAAACACTTCAGTCAGTCAACGGCACCTGGCAGTGATGTCAGGCTGGAGACTGAATGGGGAAAGAATGTGAAAGAAGAGAAGTTTATCAGCTGCAGGGAAGTGCACAGGTGAGAAGATGTGTTAATGTAGCTGGTGTTACATAGGTATGGGCTACTACAGCTACACATAATAGAATGGAATAAAATTAACTGCTGGCAGAAATCATAAATGGATTTTCTGGTATGCCTTCTGATATGAAAGTAAAACAATTCAGTGTAATACATTTTCTTCGTATGCAGCTGCTTCAATGCTTAAAGGTACTGACAAAAATACATGTCAACACTGTACTTACGCTTGCACAGGGAAAAAAGACACAGCACTGCATGTAAAACTACGCGCTTGCAGAATTTTCATCTCTTGTAAGAGTTCCACAGCACAACTAAATAACTAAAATCTAATGCTGTGGAGCTGAACTCCAGGCTGCAAAACAACCAGTGCCGAGAACTGAAATAACACAACTATGAACTTTATCCACCATCTTGCTGGGTGCCCTTACATACTCTTCAGCCACCATTTTCTTTTCTACCATCATTGTTACATTTAAAAGAAACCCAAACTGAATATTTTGTTACTGTTGGTATTGAGAACTATTAAAAAGTATTTGATTAAGTTTTTAAATCAATATTATAATCATTTAGTGCACAATCATGCACATTTAACAGTCAATTTAACTCATCTGGTATCTCACACAACCAACACAATATGCAAGAAACAACTGCTGGGAATTGTTTCAGATGCTCTAAAGTATGTTAATTTCCAAAGCAAAATGACTTGTGCTGTGAATTTTAACGCACTTGAAAGCCTGTACTTTCTCTCTTTCTGGAGCACAAATTTTGCATGTCTGAAGAGCTGTGATTCATCTTAAGAAAACCCATCTTGTGTTAAATGGAATGGAAACTGGACTAAGTGGTCAAATGACAAGTACATTCATATTCAAGCTGTATTATAAATGCATGTACAGTAATTTACGTCTCTCAGCTACCACAAAAGGCTCTTGATAAGCAGGTAATTTGCTAAATGGACTCCTTTATCCAAGTATTCGAAGGGCGTTACAAGAAAAATCTGCAGAGGCATTAATGTGACGTAAAGGTCAAGCATTGTGACATACCTTTCAAATAATCCCGCCTAACTTGCGATATGATGAGGAGGCTGCTGGCAGCACTGTTCAGTGTGAAGCCCTTGATGTGGGTCTCAGCACTAAAAGAAGCAGACATTTAGAAAGGAATTACTGACATGCTTCTGATACGATAATAAATGGTTGAGCACCAAGGTGAAATTATAAAAACTACTGTTCGTATGTTAAAAATATTGCTGCAAAATATCGACCTGGAGACAGCTTTTGTGTTATCCTGTCAATGGTTATAGAAGGATAATTTTTTTTTGCATTCTGACAGATGACAAAGTTGGAAGTGAGCAACAAAAGAAACAAAGTACAAGATTTTTTTTAAACAATCGGTTCAGATTCTTGAATGCTGACATATTAGATGACTAAAATAACTGCATGCCCTGCATTGTTCTGTTGTATCCTAAGCTGGATACTTTTTCTTCTTTTTTCAATAGTCACCATAATTATAAAATATAAAACTATTCTTTCAGCAATAAAAATGAAACATTTATTTTCAGCACTGTAGATTTTAAACATAAACTAAAGCATATTATGAACTAACACCATATCATTTGGTTGATTAATTTTCAAATTTCTGTCATCTAGATGTATACAGGTTTTTAAAGTGAACATACTGCATTTGCTGCCTTAGCCATGTTAAAATTGTATTTCGCTTATCAATTCTTTATCTCCTGTAATACAAAACTTAACATATCTATAGCAAAGAGAATCTTTAATAACACTGCTAAAGCTTTTTTAACACTCTGGAAATTAGACAAGAGAGACTAATCAGCCATCGCCTTGATCTTATACTACAAAATGTTCCCGTTCCTAAATGACATAGCCACATTTTTAATATATAAGGATAACTTTACAAATGTTCATTTCTAGATTACAAAATCTCTACACAGAAAAGGGGGGCATTGCCATTTACCATATCAGCAATCAAGATAAACCTCACTGATCATCTTGTGGCAAACAACTGAGCAGCCTACCTACTTGAACTTAGAGGCTGAGCGGATTGGGAGGTAAGCAGGGTCATTGCTAAATTATTCTCCTCAATCCCAAGAAAATCCTTCACATTGCACACAATATGACTATCCTCTCAGTCACTTTCAGCCTCCCAGGCTCGCAAATGCAGTCACTGGACTCGGGATTTCTTACTCTCCCAACCAATCCTCTTAATCCCTGCCTAAGCACCTACTGCTCAGTTCTGCCTTTTTTTTTTTTTTCTCCTTTGTCCCATCTGTCAAAGCCCTTAAGTCAACAATTCATGCATGAGACTGTAAATTACATATAACAAAGGATTTACTTCTCCAATCTTCCAATCTTTAGTGTGATTAAATAGATGTTAGCTACTATTACAGAACTAATCCATCATTCCAATACTCCTAAATTTCTATTTAAAACTTCTTGGACTGAACACAGTAAATATTCCTCAAAACAGTACTAGAATGTGAAAGCAACTAGACTTGGGTTGACCAACAGATCAGTAACCTTCTGGAGATTGTTTGCGTTGGTTGCCTTTTTTTTTTTTTTTTTAATGCAGAGTAGGACTGCATTTTCCTTTTACCACATCCCTTGCTCACAGAAGTTTCTCAGTTCTGATAACACAAGGGAAATTCTAAAATTATCTGACCTTTTTAAATTAAAAAATCACTTATTTTGTGCCTATATTAGTGTTCATAGTAGGGCGCTCCAAGTATTATTTAAATTTCAAATTTGGCTTCAAGCAGAGTAAAAAGAAAAATATGTTAGCTTATATAAATAAAGGTAGCTTTCCTGTATTTTATGAAAATATTAGGAGTTGCACAAGTTTCAGGCCACTGCACACATTTAGGCTTTGCAGGAGTAATCTATAATATGAGGTTGGAAAAATTGTCAAGCATGCAGAAATGTGTGCGAAACACACAGATTTGCTATTCCTCAGCCATGGGTACACACACAATCACTATTTCAGCGAATAATTTAAAACTTACAGACTTTTGAAAATGCTTAATGTAAGCATCATTTTGCTACTAGAAAAAAAGATACACAGATAAACAACATGAACACTGCCAATATGAAGCATTTTCTGTCTTGGTGCAACAATGAGCTGTTACAGGCTTCTTGGAATGTAATTATCTGGTATTTCTATGCTACAAGATGGAATATGAGAGTTCTGAAAAGCACAAGGGTTATTATGATAGTTGGTTTTGACCAGTGACCAAGAATAGAACATTTTATTAAATCCTATTTTCTTTTTTCCTAAATACCTCAAGATTCAGAGGTTTAGTCCTTTAAAACATCTCCAACCTTTTTAGTATTTAAAATTTTTTGTTCATTTTTTCCCTGCATTTTGAGTTTACATTCTAAAACACTTATGTAAAGAGGGAATTCTGAATCATCGAAATACTAGGAACAAAGTCACCACCTTCTTACTGCTCCTCCAATCTGCAAATTACTGCTGATAACATGCAATACTTTGTCCTTCTTCCTTAAAAGTGGGTTTGAGCCATGGAGCAGGGAAGCAGTCAACGCATGTAAAAATCTTCAGCAAAGTTTCAAACTTCTTCCCTGAAGAATCTTTCAATTCGTCTTTTGATATGTGAATGTTTTATGCAAATGTTTAACAAACTACCTAAATTTTATCAACATTCTTTGTACTCCAAAAACATCTCCTTTCCATCTTTTGTTTACAAAGATTTACCAGTTACTACCATTTCATGGAGCTTAATTTGATAAACTGTTTTAGTTTTTCCCTGATAAAAGCCATATATCCATCAAGCACAAACATTCCTTATCATAAAGCCCAGTTACTGAGAGCTATTTGAAAAAACATTACTTGTTCTTCTGAATGCAGAGCTCAAGTACTTTTTCAATGAAAGACATTTCTACAGCCTAAACACTTTTAAAGAAACCATGAAAATAATAAACCCATGGAAATAATATAGTCAGGAACTATACTGTTGCCAGACATCAAAAACTAAGGTGATTTTAAAAATTATTAAATTTTTACAGTGTCTATGCATCACAGAAGTTACCTACAGGCACTTTCAAATTCACTGTATTCAGATAACACATTGATGACAACCACTGGTTCTTGTTTTAGCTGAAGAAACTGAAAGACTTAAAATACTTGATTTTTTGTTGTTCTTACCTCTACATTGATGAGTAGTTACACTTCTACTTTGAAGCCTACAACCTGACTAGAATATACATTGCAGGCAATAATTAAAGCAAGTGGGGTACCATACAACTCACTAAAGGTTAATTCAATTCTGGTGATTCTAACGATACTTGACAGCAGGTTGGATTTATTTCAGACGTGTGAGAGTTGGATCTAAGGTTTCTGGTCATCTCCTAGCCACTGGCATCACAGTCAAATGTACCATTTTGCATTTGGCAGGCAGCCAGCTGCCAGGGAGCGTGGGTAGGGCAGGACAGCAGCAGGGATGGGCACTGAGGGGAAGGCTCACGGGCAGTAAAGTGAAGGAATCTTGTCTGTTTGGATGTTGCTCTAAAGAGGAGAAGGCAGACTGCCAGAAGGGTAGACTTTCAGTTCTGATGCCAAATACATTTGTTGATACTGTTAGTTGAAATGAGTTATTAGCAATACACTGTCACTCTAGTACCTTTTTAATATATGGCATATCGCCCTACGAAACACCGGTGTATTTCTTACGATAGCTCCTAATTACCAGTCATGACCTATTTTTCCATTGAAAGATACGGATTTACCTGAAAATGATCCAGAAACTATTTTAAAACATCCTTCCCGAACAATTAAAATCCCCCAAATGCAGAAAAGCCTTACATGTGTTTCACTTCCATGGCTTCTTCAAGACAATCCTGTGTTAACAGTGCATTTATAAGGATGCTGTAAGAATGATGATGAAACTCATTCTTCCCTTGCATATTCAGGAAAATACTGTAGGCCGCTAAGAGTTTAAAAAAAAAAAAAAAAAAAAGACCAAAATGAAATGTCATATTGTGATGATGTTGATCATAGAAGTCACCTATTCATCAAAGAGGTCCATCTTAAACCTATTTATCCTCTGCTTACATCTTTGAGCCCAAAGCTATTGGTCACAGCTTGTTCAAACGTGCTTGTATACAACAATCAATTGACGCATACCTCCACAGAACAAAATGCTTGCTATTACTCTTTTTCTATATGTGGCTGTTGCTTAAATACCAATGCAGCTGGTTAGAAGGGGAAGACTCAGGATTTTTAAAGCAACACCTAATTCTGGGGTATACGGTTACAGTGTCTGGTGCATGATCACAACAGCGTTTAACAAATAATATAGGAGGTGATTCCAATATGGGGAGATCAAATTATTTGGTTACGACAAGATTTATACAAAACATACAATTTACAAATATACAGATATTTAGCAAGTAAACTACACTGCATTTGTTTGACTGATTAACAGTTTTATTTCATGCATTCACAATAACTGTCAGTGTATGAAAAGATGTTACCAAAAAGGGGGAAAAAATGATAAGCACACTTTTCAGTCATTTATTTTTCTGAAACAAGATTATGCATCTATAAACATGCAGCTAAAACTGCCATCCAGGCTGTAACATATGCTAGAAAGCTATGCTATGAACCACAAATGATATTCTACGCCTAAACTGTGACTGCATGTTTCATTTAATGAAACTGAAAAAATAATCCCTTTGCTAATTCAAATCATAGCCACAATAACCTTTAAAACTTTTCAGAAATACTTGGACTATCACTACAAATTTCACAGCTAAGTGGTTTTTTTTTTTCCTTATACTTTGAAAGTAAAGACGATGACAATTGTTTTGAATCTCACTGTCACATGAAATGTCATACTAACAGCACTTACTACGGTGTGCTGCAGAGGCATTCCCTAAACCAAAACTTTTGGTGCGCCTTTTGGATTGACTCTTAAACTTCTTCAACCAAAGAGTATACATAAAAACCTCCTGAAATGTATGCAAAAATGACTATGCATAGAATTTATTTTTTACACACCAGAAACTCTTACACTGAGTTAATACTTAGAATTAACATTGCTATCCATAATCTACTTTGGATGCTTGCAGCTACGAGCAGAGGTAAATGATAAGAATATCACAGTGAAAATTAAGTCTACTTCTGTGTAGGTGAGTTTCACATATACAAAAGAGACAGACACACACAAGAGAGAAAACAACTGATGCCTGACATTACAGTAGTGATTGCATTGTCACCCAAAAGACCAATGACACAACAACAGGACGATACAGGAAAGATCTTGAAATCCTCCACTATGTTTACTTGAAACTCTAAGGTTAAAGCTTGGCCTATTGCAATGTGCTGAAATCTCTTGCCTGCTCATATACTGTACACCAATATTCATAGAGTATTTAGTGGAAAAGACATTTTCTCTTCCAGTTTTCTAAAATCTGAGGTACCAGTAGACTAGCAATCACATTCAATAACAACCAAACCCCTTTTGCTGATATAATTTATTACTAGTGTAACTAATTATTTACAAAAATAGAGCTGACTGGTGATAGCTTTGTTCTTTCTGCTCATGAAAGCCCCCTTATATTCTATTTTTTAAAGCCAAAACCTCTTTATGTTTGGAGACCCCTACAAAAGCTTTGCTGTCTTCAAAACGCACTAGGATTTCACCCTGTGTTCTAATATTGCTTTCCATTGGTGGGGCACAGAAATGGACCTGGCCACCAGTGGATATGACGTCAAGCACGTTACCATCAATTATTACAGTCCACCAAATATAAAATCTATTTCTACAAGGAAACATAGATTCTTTTTTTGTAATGACTACTCCAATGAAGATCCTAAAAATCCTTGTGCGTTTTGTTTTCATGTTCTAGGATGTTTTGTTGTATATGTCAGTACTGACCTCAGAATGATTATCCTGTTCAGATTATTTGCTTAACTATGTTTTGCATCAGTGCTAGTAGCATGTTTGAAGCATACCTAGATGAGACTCAAATCGAGACATACGCCTGATCAGGTATTATCAGCTTATTACTTCTTCATATGGCATCTAAAATTACTAAAGTATATTAGCATTCAAAAGAGAAAGTTCTTGGTTTCAAAATCATATTGTGTTATACTAGCTATTTCAAGTAGAAAGATTTGTTAGAAAACTGACAATTTGCCAACAAAGTCTCAGTTCTCAAGACAGTCAGATTTGTTTCAGCAATTGCAGCTCTCTGGGCTATGTGTAACATGATCCCCCAGGGGCAAGTTCTCACACCAAGGAATCCAGATAAAAATAAAAATAAGATTTTGCATAAATCAAGCACTTCAAAGAACAGATTTTCACAACAATTCCATGTCAGAGTTAAGTTCATTAAATTAGTTACATAACTAGATTAAGTTAATCTTTTTCCTATCAAAAAGCTGATGTTGACGAAAAGTTGTATTCTGCCCTATTTACATAGATATCAAAATTGCATCATACTGTTATATAAAAGCAACAACTTAAGTTTGTATAGTTTAAGACAAAGAGAACGGTTTCCCAACAATTGTCTTTTTTCCCTTAATTCCCAATAGCTCTAGACCACCTCCTCTCAAATACTGCACCTTTAAATAAAAGAATACACAGAAATGATTTACTGATAAATTCACAGTATCAAATGTCATCATAGTCTCTTAGCAGTTAAGTTTTATATTTTTGTTTTTAACTAGTCTCCCTGCAAGGTCCAGGGCATGTTTAGTTTCCTCCTGCTCTCCGGATCATTTATGATATCAAAGGCAAAGGACACTTTTCTAGGAATAATGTTATAAAATGCATTCCATTGATTTTGGCTGGTTTTCAGCTAAAACATTTCTATATTTCTCATTTTCTTTTGATTCCTAAAATTTACCAGTATTAAGAACTTCCTGAAAACATTAACTTTATGACTGACATAATGTACAAGATTCTTAAATTCATACACATAACATGAGATTGCATTCCCTATATACAGAATATCTAGGCTTCACTTCAGGTTTTTAATCATTGCTCCTGCAACTGAATAACTGTACAGGGTCGTTCACTAACAACAGAAGTTAATTGTGTGAATGACTGACAGATTCTTCTTTTAAAAACTCAAATCTTAAAAATCTGTACATCCAACCTGTAAAATACACTGATAACAGAAAAAAATAACCAGGTATCTTTTTCTATTTATGTATTTTCCTCATTCAGCAAAATTATTTTTTTAAATTCTGTTTTCTAATCTGCTTTCAAGTGACATAGCTAATTATTTGCCATACTATAGGCAAAGAAAATCAGGATTTCTGGAATACTCAAATGCCCTGCACCTTAGCAAATGCTAGAAATGGACTGATTTCCTCCTCCCTTTGAATGGTTCACTAATGCCACTTCTGACTCTGTGACCCTGCTTTGGGATGAGATGGATAGGAATGGATTTCCAATGATTTGAACACAGACCAAGCCAAATGACCTGCACTGACGTACACTCCTCCTTCCTATATACCAAAGCAAACACCCATGTATAAGTTAATTCTGTGTTTATCTGAGGCAGGGAAGTTTGCACAGACAAGCTATTACTTTTCCATTGCAGAATGGATCTGAAGTGATCTCTCAATAAGACTGTTTCATCTGTGGGGTGGCACCCACAGGCACAGGGATTTGGAAACAACGAGCTGTGGGGACACATTTTTATCTTTTGTTTATAATATGTGTATTTCTTTCAGGGAGGAACAACAGGAGGAAAAGTTTGTGAATTCACAGGGAAGGAAGGACAACTTCAGATGTTAGCTGTAGAGAAGCTAAAGACACTATGCAACAACACATGGAATCCTCCCTTCAAACAAATGAACAGCCTTGTCACGTCAACAAATAGATGTAGAAAACAGAGTAACAGATAAAAGACAGGTAGGAAGACAACAATGACTATCTCCATAACATAGTCCCATCTCATTTAATCTCAACTATTTAATTTTTTTGCCAAATCTATAGCTTAAATAAGGTACCTGAAGTATACTTTGGAATCATATCTGATCTTTTTTCAACAGCTGGAGCCAAATACAAAATCTCTGAACAACTACTTTTAATAGGTGATTGTCTTCCCATAAACCTCTCCCAGCTATTTCACTTGCTATTAATGTTTCTTCTTACTACACTTCTCATGTCTTACAACATAGAACTTGTGACTGAACAGCTAGATTTTCTGGAAAGCATAAAACTGGTATTTTAGCATCAATCCTGTAAATATAATTTCTACTGTTTAATGGATACATTTTGAAAGTTTAGAATATAGTGTTAACAGCATAAAGTGAACTACAGACTAGCAAAACTTCAGTAATTTTTAAATTGGCAACTTCACTGCAGACTGGCTTTCAAACATGCCTTTAGAAGTCTGCATTTCCAATGACACTTTAAATATTTTAGCACATCCTTCTCTTATCAGCTTCTGAACCATAATATTGCCAGGTAACATTAACATGTACCTTTCCTCCCTAACACATTAGCAAACCAACAAAAAGCAGCACCAAGCACCTGTTACTCTGTAGTTAATCGAAATCTTAAAATTAATGCTGAAGGGGAAAAAAAACTCAGTGATTTTCAGGTTACCTTTTGCATTGTTTTTTCTGCAAAGCATCCTTATTTTTCTTTCTTCCACATTAGAAACACTTAAACTTCGGGTATCTTCGTGTCTAACCTTTAAAACAACCAAACTATTTCAGAAACTGTAATATTATCTGTTAATATTTTTCAATAGAAAAAAATATATTCAAATGTGTTGTCAGTTAGTAAATTTAAACTCCAATTACCTTAGGTACCTCAAATGGAACAACCTGACCATTTTTCTCAAGTATATCAGCCAGTAACAGTAGCGTTTTCTCACGAGGAACAACATTTTCTTCTTGAATTTTAGTCCAAACACCTTCAGCCTTCTTCCAGTCACTGTTCTTTTCTGAAATAAGATTCAAATCTTCAGATAAAACACACTTAGAGTACACATACATACATATTGAAAGCTATTCAGAAAAGTTATCTTTGGAAAATAATGTATTAATCATGTACTTCTGCTTCATATTATCATCAACCTGAAAAGTTCAAAAGTTCTAAATTATTACAAAACATTAACACTCTGAGGTAGGATGCCTAAGTTCCACTCTGAAACTCTTGAATTGAAATCCCCTGGTTATGTTGCTACCGTATTAGAGCAACTACATCCCAGAAATTTGCCACTTTCAAGTCAAAGAAGTGTTCTAGACCCTCAGGCTCTCATTTTGCTAATGAAAAAACGCATCTCTGGCAACTGTAAACGGTAAGCTTTCTGAAAGAGAAAACCTTAATAAATTGCTACCAAATTCACAGAATAATTCAACTGTTTTCAGCAAGAACAGCAATTTACATACGCATCACTGTATATAACTGTAAATAAATAGAAAGCTGGACTTTGTGAAAGAAAAGTTAATTACTATTTAACTACATACAGCAGGTGGCTTCCTGTGCCTCCTATCATAAGTTACCAGAATAGCATTGCCTTCTGGTTGTAGATACTATTCACAGCTACTTAACCACAACTGCTAGCTGTTATCTGTCCTTCCTGTGGTTTCATTCAGAATCCCAGAAATGAAGAGATGCAAGGCAAGAAGGCAGATGATGGAATGAATCATTTACACTGCAACATCTCAGCCTATTAACAGCACTTTAGCTCTTCAGCTATTCTTCCACTGTTCCACAGTTAAGGAACTTCAGCTGGTCTGTAGCTCAAGCTCCACTGGACTAAATCACAACACAAGGAAAAGCTGGAGCAGCCACCTGGAAGCAGCATGGCAACATTTCTGATCACGGCTGGGACTAGACCGTAGATTATTTTTTTTTTGTAAGCCTAAAACAGATCTGAAATGATGGCTTAGGTGCACAATGACAACTCTCTACTGTACCTGTGCATGGGGCAGCTTTGACAGATAATATAAAATGTTTGAAAGCCAGTATGTGCATGGTTTTTGTCTTTTACAGTGACAGAAACCCACAAACGTTTTCCACTTCTTTGAATAGACGGAATTGGTTTTGTCTTTTGAAAGAAAACTGAAGATTTTGCATGACAGAATTTGATAAATTGTATCTTCTTAGATTCCCTTCCTAGCAGGCACACTGTCAGCCTTAGTCACTGCCAGAGGTGAACAGGATGAGTGGAGAAATAGGAAGGCTCCCCCCGGTAGAGACAAGCTTGCTCTTCAGGCCTACTTGATTTTTGATGGTGAACCAGTATGTGCAAAGGCAGAACTGGGTAACGCTACAGTGTGGTTCTGAGGCTCTCTGAAGTATGCTGAGGAAATGAAAAGCAACAAGGTTCTCAAGCTGTCTCTGGTCTTTTTTTTTTTTTTGGTGGAAGTACTCATCTCTTCAGCTTGGGGTGAGTGCAGTGGGGAAGAAGGAAGTCTCTTTCATTACCATTATGAAAAAGACAGTTCAAATAGTACTTTATTTAGCATTAAAAGATTACTAGTTCTAGTCAATGAAAAATATACATGGGGAATGGCCTAAAATTACTTAATGCTCAAATGTAATTTTCACATAACCAAACTATCAAATTTCTTTAATGGCTCATTAATACGTATCTATCTACACATTACGAAAGTACACAGCAATCCCTGTAATGCCTTTTTTTTGTCCCAATGTACTATTTAGTGCTCCATAGCCAATCTTCAGACAAGATGTTTTTTCAAGGTAACTCGAACTAGAGTTTCCAAAATTTTTATTATGATACAGTATGGTACACTGAATAACAAAACCAGCAGAGAATGAAAAATACAGGAGGAACGAAAAACACTGCAGATACATCCTACACTAAGCCTGTAGCATAGAAATTAACATTTTAAGAACTGTTCCATTCCTATAAATGATGCAAAAATTAAGCTGTGGCTGGTGAAGAATTGGCAGATTTTTTTTTTTTTTAAATGCACCTTTCAGAAGCAGACCCAATTACAGGAGACTCCAGCTCTTTATCAGTTATGAAGATACAACAAACAAGCAGTTTTTCTTCTTTAAGCATCTTAAAAACCAAAATGGGGTAAACTTTTAAATTAGCACATAAGACATAGCATGGACTGGAAGACTTGTACTTACATAAATTCTATGGGAGCATTCAGGTCTGCAGGTAAAAAAAAAAAAAAAAAAAACACCAAAAAAATCCTCACCCCAAAATCCCAAACTGTACTCCTCCCTACCCCCCAATGCTTCAGAAACAGTACCCAGGCTAGTTTCATATCAGGGCAAAACTCCCCTCCAATTCAGGGTTATTTCCTATCTCCAACCACAAAAGAAAACCGATTACAACATGAAAGAGACCACAAGCTCACTCACCACACAGCTGAAGCAGGTAATAGTACATCTCATCTCTATCACATTCAAATAGATTTTGAGTTAATTCTACAAAGTGTTCCAAAGCCTCCATCTTTAAAAAGAATGAAGAACATAGTTATAACTCAGCCAAACAATTACTTCTGTATATATGTGCACTTACATGCTCTGGGCATTCAGCTAAAAGAATATTTCTGTTAAGAGTATACACCAGGATTTACACAGAGCAGTAGGTTCACCTCATCAGCCTGTCGCATGTCCTTTCAAAAACATAAAAATCAAGCAATGAAATATTTCAAAACAATTTTTCTTGGAATATAATGACAGTTACATAGGAGACAACATACAAGCCACATACCTTATTATTTGATATACACTTTTTTGCAAACCACTGCAGCCTTGCAGAGTGTGCTCTCAAGCCAGGAGTCTGTAAAATATTTCCACAACAACACACACATTACTTCACACAGAACATTACATGAGGAAAAGTAAACATAGTACATGTATTCATAATAGAAGTTCATAGTTTTTGAAATTTGAATGAGACTACAAGCTCACAAATAATCAGGTTAGGTTGCCTTTATGAGAGAATTGAAAATTGCAATAATTTTGTTCAAGACGTTTTCCTTTTTGGTTGAACACTGCCAAGAGAATTAATTTAAAATACACTTCAGATGAACAGAAATGTTAAATAATTTTTATCACCACTGTAACAGAGTATTATTGTTATTACCCACAGTAATCCTTTGTATTAGTCATAGCAAAAAATTACACCAAATGTTTCCAAACTGTCTTCACAATGAAATGTTCCTATTCAACACCACTGCAATGTCTTAGCAAGTAGAAAACCATGCCTGTGAACCTCAACATCACCATTTGGTACCCCTCCTATGCTAACATTAGCCATTTTCTTACAACTATTAACACTCAAAAACAATAGTGTTTTATATGTTGACTTCTCTTGCTACTGCTCAGTAAGAAAAATATGAATTTACAGAGCAGTAACTGTCAAAACTGAAACGCACTGCCAATGCAGACGCCAGGTATACAAACCCTAAGGCAATTCCTACCCCAGAAGAGAGAAAAAGCTTACTCTTAAGCATGTGTACATGGAGGAATTGATGCACAATAGTCAATATGCCATAGTTATTAATTTTCCCGGGTTTGAATGCTTTTGATTACTTATTCCTTTGTTGTTCCAAGCAGGCTACAACCTGCAGAATACACATCCTCAAAAAGATATCAATCTTTGGGAATAGACTGTATAGACTACCACACTGCCTTCTCAGCACCGCATACCACAATCAAAGTATGGGTTTCTCCACTTGAATAAATTCTTAAACATAAGAACATGTTACAGGCTTGCTAGTACTTAAGTCTGACATATCTCAAAAAATGATTAAAAAAAGAAAGCCTGTGTGCAAAGCATCTGTCATTTTCACCTCCTACCCTTCCTTCTCACAGAGTACTTGGATTTACTTTGTTTATACTCTCTTGTTTTAGCACAGGGATCATTTACAGAGAGGATTCTGCTTTCATTGCAGGTGTCCAGATTCACATTAAAATACCTCAAAGTGATTCCGAGGAAATGTCTGTTCATTCTTACAGAAAAACATGTTTTGACTCTTGAAGGCTTTTAGCTGTTAATATTATAAGAAGTCTACTGTGTAAACGTGAAGTACAACTTCAAGAATTTGAACACTACTTTGCATAAAAGAGGCAGTCTGAACAAAAAGCAGTGAGAAATACTGAGTCTCAGCTCCAAAACAGTGGAAACAATTACCATTGAAAATGTCCATTTACCTTCTGTCTTTTTAACACTGATTATTTTCTTTTCCCACATTATCCAAGCACAGAATTATCACCATTACATCTTTCTGAAATAATTCAGCATACACTAGAAAACCAGCATGCAAAACTTCAGTCAAAACTGTTAAAATTTACTAAATACATAAGAAACAGTGTTCTGCAGAGTAAATGTTAGGCCATATAATCCTACCAATCATCCAAACCATTTTACGCAATCATTGTAAGGTTTTCAAAAAATAGGGCCTTAACCCCACAGCTCTTCAACATGGAGCATCTTCTCTATGTATTTAACTGTATTATAAAAACAGTCTCAACCTAAAAGGTTACAGAAAAATAGTGGCTTCTCAACCATTCAAAAGTGGTGTATGTAAACACAGGTTTGCTTTCCAGGTACTTGCTTTTTTTCATTAGTTTTTCTTTTTTCTTTCTTTTTTTTTTTTTTTTAAAAAAAAGAAGTTATTTATGTTTATAGGTACCTGTTCAGTGCTTTTTTTAAGAGCTACCAAGCAGTTTCACATAAAATATGCCGAAAACTAAGTCAAGAATTAAGATCTTACACAACAGGCTCTTGAAAATGAAAAAGAAAAAAGTATGTTGCCTGCATTTGTAGCTAATCCTCTTTAGGAAATGGTAAAATTCAAATGCTGAATTCACTTACAACTTCCAATATCATTGTTGATCCGAATGCCAATGAACTCAACAGCTCCAAAGCTACAAACTTTTTATAGTAAATCCTTTCCTGTTCAGAAATGATTGATGTGTCTGTCACTACAAGGACAGCTGAGTTATACAACAGATATCCTTGTGTTTCATTTTGAAATTGAGAAGTGTTTTCACATACTGCAGGTCTCAATCATCAAAAGAACATCTAGGTCAGATTAACTAAATCTCCAGGGCTTGCCTGATAGTCCATATTTGTAGCTTATCCCTTACCATCTTAGGGAATTTTAAACATTGCATTAGCAGGAAGCAGACTTTCTACAACACAGCAGACTAAAATACAGAATAAAAACCTGCAACGAATAAAATTTAAAAAACTGTTATTCTAATTACTCTTCCAAATTCCAATTTACAATTTTGATCTTGCTTGCTTCAATAGACACACAAAAATCATTATTGAGTCTTAAGTGTTTTGTTGTTTCTGGTTTTTTTGTGTGGTTGGTTGTGACTTTTTTGGTTGGTTTTGGTTGTTGTTTCTTTTTTTCATTTCTAAAGACAATCACTCCTTTAAAGAATGAAGCAACCATTGAAAGTCTCAAGCAATTCATGCAGCATATAAACTAAACATGGAGATCTTCTGGCTTTTACATTCCCTTGGAATACAAAAGCAATGCTGTAACAAACCCAAAGGTTCATGTAGCTTGTTAACCTCTCCCTAATAGTGCCTACAGGAGAATATAAAATGACAGAAACCCCAGAAATATTTCCCCCTTTAATGCTCTGTGACTCTCCAACTACTAGAGGTTCAGTGGGTCACAGTTTCTAGCAAGTGGTTTCTCTTCCATAAGCTTTTCCGGTTACCCTGGGAATCCCTTAAGATTTAGCATTCTTAAGATCTTTTGGCAAAGGGTTGCCTCAGCTACCTTCTGCACAACCAAAATACTACCATTTTTTGTTTGTTTCCAGCCTAGCTTCTACTGGCTTCGTTTGATTTTGTACTGGAAGACAATGCACAAGTGATTTTTCTTTAGCATCTCTATTTCACATTAATTTCATGAGTGGTACATATAATAATTCATTGTTTCTTCTCCAGACTAAGTAGAACACAGCTCCTTAGCTGTGTCTTCTATAGAAACCATTCCATATTCTGAACACCTTTGTTGCTGTCTTTCTGAGGCTCAACTTACAACCCTACACTAATTTACTCATTGATTCTAAACCTTCACACACAGGTAAACTAACCAGAAGGGGAAAAAGTATGCTGCATCTTTAGAAGAACTCTTGCCAAGGAGCACTCAAAAATCACGTGAATGCAGCAATCCCAACATACTGAAAGCATTTGACTTGTTCTCCTCCTTCCTAGAACCAGTCACTTCAGGCAGGTGATTGAAAGGGTCCAGTCACCAGAAAAAATCTTTTTCTGTACTGAAGAATTTTATTTGAGCTAATTTCTCCTTATTACAGCTGAGAAAAACACTGTCCGGGAAAATACTGACCTGTCAGATGGGAATCTATTCAAATTTTTTTCCAGATTTTTAGATAACTATAAAAATATTCAAGCTTTTTTTACATTAGTGTTCTGTAACAGCTACTAGACCAATACTCTTTTTTTTACTTCTAAAAATACTTTTATTAGAAGTAATTTACAAAAGACATATGGAAAAAATTTACTTACTTCTCTCTACTTGCCTGAAGCAACCTTTTTCTCTTTAAACACAAAACTTACTTACAGAGAAAAACCACAACATACAGACCAGAAACCTTATGGTATTATTCAAAAAGAAGAGTTTCAGAAAACTAAGAGTTGAGAATGTCCCAAAACACTACCACTTTTGCTACAGCTGGCTTAGAATGCCTAATTATTTGAAAGCAAGCAGAAGTATTCTTCATTTGGTGTATCATGAGAAGATGGATGACTCTTGTTTTAACCTTCCAGCACTGCACTTCCACACACTACTCGTGTAAGCTGGCAAAATAACTTTACATATCCCAGACAATTTGTTCTAGCCTTTCATGGTGTAACTTCACTATGAATAATACGTTAATTCTACCCATTCAAGTTTAACTCTGCCCTCCATACATGTTGTATGTTTTCTTCTAAATTCTATTTTCCTCCCAAAGTTTGTTCTTTGCTGAAGGAAACAGTTCTGTTTTCATCACCAATCCAAACAGCGGAAGGAAACAGCTAAATTTTATGAACATCATCTGTGCTGCACCTTCTGATGCTGTTTTTTCGACAGGTAGATCCATTCATTCCTCTCTTTGCAGCTGAAAAAGCCAGTAATAATAAGAGACAGCTAACGCTGCTAAAGGAAGAAGAATGTTTCATGATGAGTTACATCAACAGCCACTACAGACTTATGTTACCAGTACCAGAACCAGTTACTGAGATTTAGATGCCAAAGCAATATCTTGCAAGAAAGTGCGTTACTCCTCCAAACAGACAGCCTTGAACAGACAGCTATAAGAACTGATGTATGTCATTTCTAACAGCTCTCTCTAACATAAGCACCAGTGAAAACAGAACATTTGATGGCAAGTTCTTAATTTAAAGACAGATTTTTCCCTGATTCCACAAAAACGTCTACGAAAATCACAAATTCCAGGCAGCTTCAATGAAGCCTGGGTATTTTTGCATGGCAGCTTACTTGAACAAGTTTTTTTACAATATAAACACTGTATGCTATGGTTGAATCTTCCCCTATGTTAAAACTCTTGGCAGAAGTCCTCACTTCTACTAAGCAGTAGGTGTACTACTTAATCAGAAAGTTGAAAAAAATACGCAGATATAAAGTTTCTGTACCTTAGGTAGCCATCCAAGTCTAGTCAATAGATGAGATGAATATAATTCTTCCATTTCTGTTATATTTTTGCCTCTTATTAAATAAGCAATCTGTGTCAAAAAGCATCTTTCTGTTACAATTATATCAGCTATCTAATAAATACATTACTTCTCTAGCTTGGCTTTTCTTTAAGTCATTGTATTACCAGGATGACACTAGAGCTACATCTGTCTATGGCAGGCAATGCAAGTAATACTCCTACAAATTAATTTCCCACCTCAAAAAAAGTTTAGCTCTTCTGGATTTCCAAAAGGGTTTCTTTGGTGATGACATGGAAAGATCCTCATTCACTTTATTTTTTCTACACAAAAGAAAACTTTGTGAACAGCTCATACCCAACATGGGACTTCTCTAAAAAAAAAGAGTAATTGTTTTTGTTCTTTATAAGCAATTTTACCCTAAAATAAACACGACTAAACAGACTCCAACTCCCACAACACTGATTTATTTAATGAGAAGCTCATCTGAAACATCCAAACACTTGCACAACTTTCTGGGCAAGGGACAACTGTATGAAAGCTTGAATACAATTAAATCTGTACCTTCAATATGCGTACTTTTTATGTTTGATAGCAAAGGCAAGTACTCTAATGCAGCAGCAGAGTTTTGCAAATCATTAATTGTTCCGCTGCAAGTTATAACTTCAAACCCTACTCACTGAAGTGTATATGATATTTTATTTGCTCTACCAGATACTTAATGAAAGACATAAAGGGGCACACATCTGCATATATATCCTCCCTAACTCTCTTGTTGGGAGTGATTAGAATTCAAGCTCATGCTTTCCTTTCTGCCTATCCTACAATCACCCAAGGTATCAACTAGCCTACTTCTGCTAGGTTAATTTTTACATAAAAAGCAGCAGTAGTTCATAATAAGAAAATAAAAAGCTTACAGTCTCCACTGGGAAAGCTTTTACTGTCCGTCTGTGGTTTTTTTCCTGAAGTATGTATTTGCTGCAAAGCTTCTGTCAGTTACATAGTTCACTGACTTTACTCAACAGATAATAATCGTGTCGGTAACTATTCCTGATTTTATTATTTCACTTGAAACAGGAATATATGCTTCTTTATGTTAGGCAGATACTGAGAAAAATGTAAGGAAACCTGAATATTTTCCAAAAATACGAAAATAGAAACAGAAAGAGCTTTACAACTTTAGCACTGCTCATGACAACTAGACTGATGTGTGTTTAAGCATTATTGGAACATTCTACATTTACCAGTAAGTTTCCTAAGATAAATTATGCAATATATATATATATGTGCGTGTGTGTGTGTATAATCATTAGACAGTAAGAGAACTTCACAACAATAATCACGCTGGAAGAAAAGATGACATCAAAGATAAGCAAAAAACTCGCTCAAAACAAGATTCTCAAGGATGTTCCAGACTCAAAATAGAGGAAAAAATTGTTCTTTGTATCCTAACGTGGTTTTATGTTGGATGATGAATGAAAAAAGCATTACAAAACTCAGCAGTATCCTCCCTCTAACACAAAGTTCTGAAGCCAAGAAAGGATGCACAGCTCTTGCCACGATTCCACATTCCAAACATATTACCCTCTCCCTTTCTGGAAGGAATTTCTTTAGTTGTCACGTCCTTTACCAGATCTACTTATTTGAAACATATTCCTCTGCTTTATTTTAAGAAAGCAGTACTTCAGAACTTCCAAATAATGTGGACTGAACTATCAAGCACCCTTTTTTTATTAAACCACACACACATGCATGGACACAAAATCCAACTTCACTAATAGTTGTATCACAGTCCAGTTTCATAAGGAGAAGCAATGCTTTTATTTGACTAACAGGACTCAATAGTAAGAAAAAACCCAAATCTTTTCTTGTAATTATAGGGCTTGCATGTGTAGGAGCTCTTCAACCTTTCCCCTCCCTCTCAGTTGTATACAGTTACTTTAATAAAAGCTATTACACCCCCTACAAACTACTGCTCAATCTCAGACCACCATTATCTAATACAATTTGCATTCAACATGCACAAATGTTTAAATTTTGTTCTAATTGCCTCCATTCTTTCCTTAACAGCACCAAAAACAAGCCTCTGTAGGTAAATTCAGACACTAGATACAACCATCATTAAATTACACATTGAAAAACACTAAATCCTGCTGTCGCAAATCAAGAAAGCATCTTCTCCCCATAGTTCATCTCCAACATAAAATCAGCAAGACTCAATTTTATGATGCAGACTCTTTAGGAAAAAAAAAACCAAACCACAATCTGGATGAAAGAAGGTTGTAATCTCTCAATATCAAGTAGAAATATTCTCGTTGTTTTTATGGTAGATTAAATCCAATGGCAAATGGTATCTTGAGGTCTGCTGACAGTGGATGTCACAATTCTTTGCTTAAATCTATTTACCTCCTGAATTAACTTGACATCTGTTGATAGATATATTCCTGCACACTAAACTCACCCAAAACAGTTCTTTTGTCAGGTCTTGAATTTCCGCAGCAAATGTCTTCCATTTATTCACACTGGAACACATTTCATTAAAATATTTCACAACTGTTTGTCCCTCAATTCATCACATGAATGCCTTGAGATATGTGAAATATGGCATGATATATTTAACTATTAAATGTGAATGATAAATTTAGCATAAGAGCATAAGATGAGTAAAATATCACACTTAATTAAAATCTGCTTCAAACAATTCTGAAGCCATGCACTATGCATTGCTATTTTCAAAGGAGGTTCCCCTAGTGGTAGCAAAGCTCTACAGGCTGGTCTAATAAAAAATTTTGCCATGCAGTTCTGAGATCCTTCCCTATATTCCAAACACAGTCATCCTTTCCTAGCCTTCATCTCCAGTAAAACTACAAACACATGAGAAAGAAGAGCTTTTACTCTTTTCATTGAAAAAACAATTTTAACTTAATAGCTGACGTGATTTGATCCAGACTGATTTCAGGAAGTATCTGTTAAACAACAGAAGACAACTGAACATCTCTACCGTAAACTCCTAGTTCCTAACAAAGGAATCCATCAGCTCCTAACTAAAAATGCCAGTGACCCGATACCCTTTGTTAATGTGGTGCTTGTTTTGGTTTTTTTACAGAAGTATTTTGCTGTCCAATGAAATATAGCTTAAGGTGTAACGATTTTATCCATACAGCGCGCGCAGAAATGGATTTAACTTCAGTTTAAAACCTTGCATACTTTAGCCATAGGTGTAGAGCGCTCATTTCTACTTCATGAAAACATGGTTTAGATCTTTGCTAAGCAGATTCATAGAAGGGCTTGCTTGAACCTCTGCTGCAGGACTGTTTACAGTACTTAAATATTTAAGTTTTGTAATTCTACCAGGAAGAGCCAAGCATGGACATGGGCTTAATTAAACATGGATTCAGAGAGTACTTTGATAATTGCATTCAGCATGAATAATAAACGAAGGAAAATGCGCAGGTCTACAAATATTCAACCACCATGCAGATAAGACAGCTGCAAGTACGAACGAGATCTCAGTATTAAATTCAGAGATGACCACATAATTACAACTGGACCAAAATGATGGACAACAAGTGTAAGTACTACAGGTAGTGAGATTTTTAAACCTCCATGCAGCATGCAAACAAAATAACAGAACAACAGATAAAGGGAAGAGGAAGTAGATTCCTCCAAGGTGGTGCAACATTCCCTTTTTCATTCCCACTCTCATGGATGACCTTCATATCAGTCCAGCTCTCAACCATCAGCCTGATCAGGTCAATAAAGTGGCGGTCAACAACTGAGTAAACATAAGGGAATTCCAATTGTCCAGTTCTGGCAACAGGTAAGTAAGTACCTGTGGACTGGCAGGATTTGGGGGACTAGGCTCTAGAAAAATCTCCCACCATTTATATACCAGTCTTGCAAGAATATTAGGCCAAACAGCTCTTCCAGACTCTCTGATCTACTATCTGGAGCTCTGGAGCAACACATAAGAAGAATTACATAAAACCTCTCTCCAGGAGAAAATCTGATTAGATGTTTTCAAAGTAAGACAACATTTTACAAGATAGGTGAAGAAAATATTATTCTAGCAAAGTACTTTTAGCTTAATCCTAGATACTGAAAGTTCATATCACTTTCTTTTAGCCTACATTAGTTTTAATGTAGTTTATTTTACTCATAATGTCCCACCCCTGAAAGTGTTCAGGGCCAGGTTGGATGGGGCTTTAGGCAAACTGGTCTAGTGGAAGGCGTCCCTGCCCATGGCAGGGGGGGCTTAATTTTATATGAAAAACAAAATTGAAGGAAAAAAAGGCAATTAAACTGCCTTTCCAAGTAAGGGGAAAAAATCTTAAGTAACTAGAGCTAGATTTGATGACATGCTGTGCCACTCCAAGGGAAAGCAAGCTAGTATGTGACTTTACGGTAAGGGCCAAGAAGAGAGATGTGCCAACTTTGTTTGAACATGATCAACTCTGAAGGACTCAAGACAAAAGAACTGAAGACTAAATCATGCTTTGATGTACTATAGCACCCAATAGTAGAACTTGTTTCCAGTGGAAAACAAAAGAGCATCTACCAGCATAACTTCAAGGGCTCAAGAATCTTCAGGTACAGCTAGAATAAAACAGGCTACCTCATTTGGAGGTATTGCCTCTGAGAGAGGTTTTCTCTAGCTACCTGCCACAGAACAAATGAGAAGAAACTTTCAAAAGCTTAACAAGGCAATCCAGCAATCCAGCAGGCTGTTCCTTTATCAACCAACCTCTGTGCAGCCTTAGAACTTAGCTGCATTTCTGCCCCCAGTCTTCTCCATCACAGCTTCTCTTCCACTTATCATTGCTTCAACAGACTCTCACACCACTGAACTTCCACGTGCTTCAGTTTACTTGTTCTAGCACCAGTCAGGGGCATTCTTTGCCTCATCTCCTTTCTATTCACCTTTTGCAGTCTTTTATACTATCATTCTCTGCTTAGTCTTGCTGTCCTTCCAGCAAGCAGATGAAGCCCCACAGCTTTCAGCTTTCTTGCTATGACAATATCCCACAACACAAGCTCATATACACACATATATGCATGCTCAACATGTGTGACTGGATAATGTAGATATACAACTCTGATGTCATTTTTCTAATCTCACTCAAATCTTACCCTTCTTCCTTTGCCACTACTGTCACCTAGTCATATTTTACCAAAGACTGAGATTTAAGACTTATTTTCTTATTCCTGGGGCTTTCAGTTTTAAGTTTTCAAAGCAGCAGTTGTCATGAAGTTTCACATAAGCATCTAGTGTACATGTGATCTCTAAAAATAGCAAAAGCCAGCAGAGGCAGTGGTCTCCAGCAAGTAACACCCCATTTAAATGGCCATATCCTCCATAACCTACAATTCCTTAGTTTCTAAGATTTTTTTTTCCAGCTTCATTACCGTGCTTTTAGATACTCTATTAACTTTGTATATTCTCTCAAAACAAATGGTATCACTGAAATCAATTGACCACCACAATCAGCAATATATGATAAAAGCACATGCTGAAACATAATCTATCTCTAATACGCAATAGCATCTGAAAAGAGAAAGCAGTACCAATTGATCACCTTCACTGAATAATATTTCACAAGAAAGGAAAATAGAAAAACAATCTGAGGTGACCAACAAGAGAAGTAAATTTACTCATAAAAACCACTGGTCTAGAGAAAAGGATACACATACACCTCATAATCCATCATCCACATTATAATGACTAAGGCTTCAACTTCCCAACAAACAAAAAAGCAAACAGTAACTTGTTTATGGTTCAAATCTATAAAAACTATTTTCTTCTTTAGTAAAAAAATCCATTTTAAGATTTCTCCCCTCTACCCCTTGTCGAGTTCTTTTTACAAAAAATACTTAACCATCTTGTTACATAATAAAAGCATACTTGAAATATAACACACCATGTAGTAATTGATTTTGTGCCACTTCATCCACTAGTAAAAATACATGCATGCTAATCCTAGCTAAATTCCTGAACTCCTAAAACTTTTGGAACTTAAAATCTCTTTTTCTCAACAGCATGCATATACAAAGCTCTAATTCATACCTGAGAGAAGTTAGGTAAAAGCAAGAAAACCTACTTCAAATAGCATAAAAAGCCAGAAAAACTTCCACTTAGTCTCCAGATACAGGTGTTCAGATTTATACCAAAGTGTGCGTCTGTGTTTGCTAATAATTTATGATCAATCACCAAATACTGACTATTTGCAGAGATCATTTAGCATCTATTATGAAATTGACAAGTTTCAAAGTCCCAACAATTTGATAATTGATTCACTATCCTATTCTGATAGTTCTGGCTGCTGAACTGTAGTCACCAACACAAGTTTTGAGAAATTAAATGCCAGTATCAAAGAAACAGCTGCTGAATCACATCAAGCACCAGTTTTACTCATTTAGCTTTAATTTTACTTCCAAATCAGATTTCATCCTTTTATCTCCTATATACTTTAATCACTATAAAAAGAACTCAACTCCTCAGTGTCGTCGTCTTCTGTCAGATACTGTTATTTCTATTTTTCTGTATTATAAGACTCCGAGGTCCAAAACCACTCTTAGAACGAAAATACCAGTGCTTCAACGTTGTGCTTAGCAATTTCCACACATCCTGCAGCAGGACAGTATTGTTCCACCACAGACAAGCAGATCTTCAGTTAAGATTTTTTTTAAATGAAAGAATTCTATTAGATTCTTCAAGTAGGTATAACTGGTATTTCACATATTCTAGGGGGAACGAGGGAAAAAAGCATACTTTGTCTTAGGAAGAAAACCCCCATAATATTAGGTTACAGAGTTGTGTATGTAACACAAAAATGATGAAGACAAAAGTATTACTTTTTTCTTCAAGATGCCTCCTCCCACACATTAACTGGGAAACTTATGCAGCATTTTAAAAACATACAACTGTGTTAAGAAGAAAAATAATCACAATCTGGGCAGACTCTGCAGCTGCCCCTTTGACTTATCAATTTCAGTAAGCACAATTTCAATCAAGTCTAGATAAAATATACTAATCCTAAATAGACCAAGTTTGTCACCTACCACTTCCTATAAGCTGCTTACTATCCTGAAAAAGAGAGAGAGAAGAAATGCTAAATTAAATGCCAAACAGTAGCAGACAGCGCTTGTTTGGCTGATTAACTTGTAGACAAGCATTACAAATAAATCTGAGCATGGTCTGCAGCAAATTAAATTCCAGTGCTTTTAAGAACAAAGAATTCCTTCGGAAAGAGGATTAGCAACTTTACACCCAGGAATGCCAGTTTAATTTAATTGTTCCACAATCCGATATTTAATATGCAAATATCATTTTGATATATAACAGCGAATTTGAGAAAGTGAGGAAACAATTTCAATATACAAGACTGTCTCTCTTCTGAACTGTAATTATACAAAATAAAGCTGGTCGAGGGTGGTTTTTTTATTATTGGATTGAATTCTATTAACATGAATCAGAACAAGTCTAATTAAAGGTTAAAAACTTTAAATGTTTCTAATTAAGAGTCTAAATAGCTGCATGATTAAAGTACTATAGTTAAAATCCCACCTCAATGACCCTCCTGGCCTCTTTGTATTTTCCTGTTTGCAAGAAGGCAAAGAAGAGATCATAAAGAGCCATCATGTCACCATATTCTCTGCTTATAAAATCTGAAACTAAAGAGAGTAAAACTCATTAATGTACTAAATATATTGAAGCATTTTTTTATATATATATACACACACATATATATATATTAGATATTCTTAACACTAATATTTTCCAAGCATCACAAAACTCCCAAGACTAAGCTATAGGGAGACAAATTTTGATACATACGGAATAATTACAACATATTATCTGCGGTTGAGAATATTTAAAATGTTTTTCTATTTATCTGCATTGTACTTTGCATCACATTCAAGAAAACAGACTATATATTGGCATTCTCTACTGCAGAGATTTCTTAACTGCACAACTATTTGAAAAGCAGATGTGTTGTTATACAATTAAGTTGTTTCTCAATAGCAGACATAACTAGAATACGTATCGGCACTAATCTGAGAGCTTGACACTGTATTACCCAAACATCAGGATTCTTCTACAGTTAAAATTTAAATTTTCAATCCAAAGAATGCAGGCATCATTTAAGTGCTTTGAAGTTACACATATAAACATAAACATTTTTTTTTTCTTTCAGTTGAAAGAAATAATATACAACTCCTGGAAGAAAAGCCTCCAGAAAACACTCCATATAACTAGACAGGATCTGATTACATGCAACTAACCCTTCTGCAGAAGATCAGTGTCTCCTTTTTCTATCAGTCTACAGTAGACGTTATGAAGCTGAAGAACTTTACCATACTTCTTATAACAGTTGATTAAAGCTTCCAGAGCTGCAGGCATGTCATCCCTTGTGGAATGAAACAAAGCAAAAATAAAAATAATCAAACATTCCAAGCAGGAGCAGTGCATGCTGAGCCCACTTCAGTCTTGAAAATTTCAAGGAAAATTCACTCAGCAATCTATAATTCAAGACTATATTTCGCTCCCCCTCCCCGCAATATGTTACGGTTATTTTTAAATAACCAGTGAAGTTTTCCCACAAACAAATGCCATGTATGCTTGACAGCCACAGACATGAAAACAGAACTACAGATTTATGCTTAAACCTCTTGGTTGTGTGATTTTAGATTGCATGAACACTGTTCACTACAAATTAACCAAAGGTGTGAATGCTCTCCATCATTAGATGCACTTTCTCCTTGAAGTAAAATTCTTAAGTTCTGCTATGTACTATTATTGTGACAAAATCCCAATAACAGATATCTCTGTTTGTATTTGAGTTCTATTTTTCTTGTTAGTAAGTAGTATTTATGAACATTACATTACCTCCAAATGTCTCTGTTTAGACATTTTCTATTTTTAAGCTCTTGAAACTTTTTCCACAGCACTTTTATTTCAATACAGATCTCCAGAGTTAATTAAGATAACCACAGTTCTTTAGATCACTTTATACTTGTTTTACACCTTAACAAACTAGCTATAAATCATCTCTTGATTTCCATTTCATCACAATTGAAGGGCTAGCATTTTTTCATTCTATATAAAGGTCAGAATCCAATGTATATTTTCTGCAATACAAATGTAATTTCTGCAACTAATTCAACAATATATTAAGGTACCAAAATGTATTGTATGCTGGTCTATGTCACATAGAGCCATGACACTAGAATGTATCCACGGTATTAGTAAATTAGTGGGTAAGATGCTAACTTCCTTGAAGTCACTTATTCAGAAGCCCTCGAGCAGTAAGTACTAGTAACAAGTACAGTATTTCCATTTTTGTTATCTCGGTCCTTTGCTGGATTTTTTCCTACATATACAGTATTGCACCTTCAGAAGAATACATAGTTTAAATGCAAAACTGAAAAGCCATAAAAACAATCAGATCTGAAACTTAAAATAACAAATATAAATTAACATCCTCTATTGTGTAACTAACAGAACTAAATCGTCTGCTGCAGACCCTTTTTCAAAGGATTACAACCCAATTAAAAAGAAAACACAAAACAAAACCGAAAGCAAAAGAAGAGAACCGCTGAAACACTGGTAAAACAGTATGTGAAGGTATTCTTTGAAGGGGAAGGTTTAAACTAAAACTGAAACAAACGAAGATGACACACACAAAATGTACTAAGTAGCCAAGCAGTCAATTAGACTGCATTTTAGATTTCAAAAAGCTTATCAAATAAAGGGTGGTGGAAGTAGGCAAGGAGAAATAATAAAATAACATTTAAAACAACCAACCATCAGTTAACAGCAGCAGCTGAAGGCCATAATAAAAAGGACCTGAAATGGTTTTGCATTCCTGAAGCAACTGTATTATTGATCAATTAAACCTTAATAAATTAAGATATTACTGTTAAAACAAACTGAATTCAGGTGTCCTCTCCTCACACTGCATTTCTTGTGCAGCACAGATTTTGTTTTTTCAAAGAATGAACTGTCTAGACTACTGTATACTACTATCTTCATCTAGGCTAATATTTTAAAAATTTTAAGAGTAAAACACAGAAGAAGAATTAATTTTGTTCAGCAATACTGGCGTTCTGAAAATGAACCTAAGATGATGGATTTCTACCTTATCCCCCTTACTGAGCCCTGTTTACAGTGCATCTTCTGGCACCCCATGGAGTCATTTGAATTTTTGTCATTTGGGGTGAAGACTAAATTACAGGTTAATTTCAAAACTGCAAGTAGATGTTGCAGGCTAGATTACTGTCATAAAAGAGAAATACTATGGTAGTTACCATAGACAGATATAAAGCTTTATATAATCAGTATTTTTCTCCTGCTTTAGATGCAAGTTCAGTTAACATCTAAAAAAAAAAATCTAGTTTTACAGAAAACTCCTCTAAGGAGGCACAACAACATTTATACATTCAAATTAAAGTTTTCAGTGATAAATCTAGCTTTTCAGTGATAAATCTAGATTGATGCTCAAACAACCATGCTATTGTCTCAGCTGTATTCCTAAAGGATTAAAGTGACTGTTTTTAGGTCAAAGCTATCAATAAATGAATGAATAATTGGAATGTCATTCAAACAGGAACATTACAGTTTGCTAGTCTCTAAAAGTATACTTCTGAAGGCATAAATACTGTATATGCAGAGAAAAAAAGTCAGCAAAGAACTAGAAATATCGTACTTGTTACTGGTACTTACTGCTCGAAGGCACCTAAATAAGTCTGCATTTAAGGAGGTCTGTATCTTACACACTAATTTACTAGACATTTGTTTTGAATCTATCAAAAACTGATATTTGTTCAGTTGCATTCAAGCAAAAAACCAGTCATTCCCAGTTTACCAGAAAATGGGTTTTATAAAACAGATAAATGATAAAACTGGCAACAACCAACTATAAAACAATAAGTTACAGAAGTTCAGCCTCTACAAAGAAATTGTTTGTATTACTACTGCAAAGAAAAAACCACCAAGCCTTATGCTTGTACTTGAGTTAATATGTTTTATTCAGCAACCTGCAGTATTTTGTAATTGTCACAAACTGCAGTTAATTCCAGTAAGTACCAGCAATGACTTTTGTAAGCATTTTAACAATCCTGTTAGAAAATGAATGAAAATGAAAATTAAGAACTTACTGCAGGCTTCAAATTTTGAGTGTAGTTAACACTTCAGTATATTTATTATGATTCGCTAACTTAAAGAACTGTATGAAAAATATTTTCCAGATTTTAAGAAAATACTATTTAGACAGGAGACTTTTAAGCTAATAATCAGCTGTACTTTTGAAAATATTTGGCAGGCTCTGAACAAACTTTGGCATGTCAAACATCCTTTTAATATCTTCCCAAAGGATACTTACTACACTATTACATTAAAAACCTGGTCCAAAATTACTATTTAATTAATACAGATCAAGTCAAAAAGGAAATAAAGCCCACATACCCGTGTCGGGAAAATCTGATTTCCAGTGTCAGTCTGGATAAAATACTATTTAAAATGTGAACGCAGGTGATCCATGCTTCATTTTGAGTTGGCCAGATACTACAGCTTTAAGTCACTCACAAATATTATCTGTTGAGGGCTAATACCCATTCCACTTACAGATTAGGTGTATTTTTCCCTCTCATTGAAACTTGTTCTTTTAAAAAAGAAGATACACTATTATTTTTGAATGACAGAAGGAGCTTCAGTCATCACTGCATTATGCTTGGCCCTACATCATCTCAGAAGAGTACTACTTTGGCATTATTTTTCAACTAAATCAATGCTAGGGTTAAGATATCAAAAGTTTTCAGATTTACTCGGTTTCTGTTTAGGACGCCTATGAAGTCCAAGATACTATGAGCACAATCTTCCAAAATACTTATGTGGGCAATTTTACTCACACAAAGCTATCTGAAGAGACAATATAACTCGGTATCAAAGGGTTTGCAGAACACACTGTGTAGCAGGACTGGCTCTAAGAGGCAAGGATGTAACAATCTCCCTTCAATTTCAACAAGCCACTCCCCTTTTGCTTCAAGAATGTAGCACTAAATCTAACCCTTTTACTTGTAATAAACAACTTTCCCAGCCAGAGAGTCTGCCTGATAAAAATAAGACTCCAAATATTGATTTTAATTGAAGTGCTGCAACATTATGCATAAAGCTTTAGTGAAGTGGCAATTTACCTAAGGGGTTTACTGATTGAAAAGCTCTCAAACCTGAAATCGCTAGAGAGGTAGAAAGAAAAAAGGGACTCTCTGGGGTGGGGGTGGAGGGTAGACTGGTAAAACAAAACCCTCTCTACAAATCTGAAGCAGATGTTAGTGTAGAGGGAAGTCAATTCAGCAAGGTACAATCAGCTTTACAAAAATTATTCTGTTAAAAGAGAATGGGCTCTTGAAAGAGCTAAATGTTTTTCTGTTCATTTGCTATACTAAGGAATCTTCAAGGAGACTGGTGTTGCAATTACAACTAATCCTCCCCAAAAAATTAACTGTGTTGAAGGCTTTGTAATTTCCCTAGGTACAATTTAGCTGTCACTTACTTTAAAATTTACTCAAACATGCGTTCCGAACAGCACTAACTTCACATGTCAAGTGCTTTCCAGCCAATTGAGTCTAAACTGGAAGTCGGTGTTAAACAACTGAATGATTAGACAAGATAGCTCATTTCCCTGCTCTTTTGTTCAGAATAAAATGCCACATTTACATTATCAGACTCAACAGGATTTTCTGACAGAGGGAGAAAAAACCCTAGTGAACACTGTCCGTACCAAGCACATGAAGCCTGTCATTTACCAATCATCCTTCAAAAAGCAATAGCCATGAATGTAACTTAATTACGACCCAATGATCCTTGACGAAAAATCATCTTATCACTGTCCTGTCCCCATAGGGCAAATGAGACACTTTTGTCCTTTGGCACTGATGATGCTAAATTCCTAATTGCAATAATGGAGTAAGAGAGCCAAACATCCCTAATTTCATTGCAATACATAAAGAGTTTTAATATAAATATTTGAAATAATGCCGCTAAAAATCAGAAAAAACTCTCCCCACTAGAGGCATTCTTTTTTCCGCCCCCTAAAAATATCACCTCATTTAAAAAGATACCTATTTTTTAAAGCAAATTTAAAGTCAATTAACTTGCATGTGCCACAGTATCATCTCAAACAAAACCACAGGTGAATTTAACTGTGTAAAAACAACAGTAGAAAAAATTGTCACGGCACTGCATTCACACTGTGCCTGCCACATCAGAAACTAAAGAAAGTGAGTTTATATAAGATTAATCACAGAGCAGAACACAATGCTTTACTGGACAATGCCGTACTAAAATACTCTGACCATTTTTAAAGAAGCACTATCCAGCTATAGCTTTGTGATCATTTAAAATGCAAGTATTAACTGCTTGCTTTCAAAATAACAGAATGTTATTCATACAGCCTGTAACATGTTTTCATAGTTTACCTGCAGATTTTCCTCCCTCTGCTTAAAAGCACTTCTGAAATAGGGCATTAGTAAATTTCAAACCTGAAGATGTTTTGGTTTGTTTCTTTTCTCAGAGGTGGTATTATTTAAGGAGAGCAGAAACAAACTGACATTAATGAAAAGGCAGGAGCTGTATCAAGTTCTTAAGGAAAGTTGGCTTGTGCAGCTTTTTTGGAGAAAGAAAATAAATCATCAGTAGTTACTGTATCTGCTAATTTATCATCCTGTAAACAGGTATTAGGAAAGTATCATATAGCACGGGAGCAGTTTAGCTTTACAAACCTCTTCAGTTTTGTAAAATGGCTCATATTGAAATAGGCTTTCCCTGACAGTTGGTAGAGAAGGTAAAAGCCAAAATTACGATTCTTAAAATCATAAGAAATTTTATATAGTGTATGTAACATAACCTTCTCCAATTATTTGCAGTTGGAAGAACCAGTACAGAAGACGTGCTTTAAGGAAAAGTACCAGCTCTTCACATCCTTGTATATTTTCGAAACTACGATTTTGTCATACTGTTCGAGGCAGGTTTACCACCCTGAATGGCACAACAAGATTCCACATGTAGACTGTCTCAATTTCTAATGCAATTTCACAATCTTGCAAAACTGTTCAGAGTCATAAATGAGGAACGTGTAATTAAAAGGAGAAGTGTGGTTCCCCTTAAATTTACTCAGGGTAAATAAACCCAAGATAGTGTGAGTTCTCTCTCTCATTACTTCAGTTAAATATTTCTCAAAATATTGAAGGCAAAATGTCCATTTTAGTACAATATTGTATTTTGTTAGCTTTTGTCAAGTTGCACTGATCATCATCATCAATGTATTTTCCATGCTCTGCTGCAAAATATCACTTTTAACATGCACGGGGACTCAACAAGAATTCCAGAATATTCAAGGCTGAGTACAGAGAAAAGGGGTAGATAATAACCTTTTACACCTACAATTGTTGAAATCTTCAAAAGCAAACCACAGATCCCTTTATATGCAATCAAAAAGTTTGAAATAAATTAACAACACAAAACACTAGCCATAACCACTGCTGCGGAACATTAAAAAATATCCCCAAGCTAATTTCAGAGGCATGATGACGACCTGCAGCTAAGTGACAGCATTTCAACATGATACCTGAGCTGCTGGATGTCAAACAGTAAGCACTACTCCTGAATGAAACGACTAGCAACTCCTAGCATCTCCAAGACAGGAGGCGAAAAAACCCAAAACCAAACCACTAAAGCTCAAGTTATTCCTCCCAAGCAAATTACGGGGAAAAAGTTTCTCCCTTCTGTTCTGTCTAACACTGAAAGAGGAAGCAAGTCTCTCCACCCATAAGGTGGCAAAAAAAACCCCACAGGAAATTAGCTTACTTTGTATCGTATTTATGTATATGAAATGTATTAAGACATTGGGACTCACCTGTATACAGGTGAGTCCCAATGACTTGTAGCCATATGGCTCCCAGTGTGGAATAACTTTCTCCTTTAAAAGTCTAGTCTCATCACAAGTCTCGTGACTTATAAAATAAACCCAACTTTTTAGAAAGTTTTACCAAGCATTTATAATCCAAAAGAATGTGCAAATCAAACTGAAATAACACTCCTTACTGTCCCCCTTTCCGCATCTGCACATGACCACATCTTTATTTACATCATCATACGCTACTTCTCAAGCGATAAGAACCCAAGTAGTGCCATGTACAACTTGCATGTCAATGCTCATAAAGCAATTATGTAAAATGCAGCTGCTCTTACTGCACACTGCAAAGCATATCAGGTATTTTTCCGACACGTTACATAGGATTGCAGTTAAATTACTTTCATACACATCCGCCTTTTCATGTGACGTAACCAAGGCAGTGCTGCTGACCGAGATGTACACTGTATTCTTAACTGTTGACCACTGCACTAAAATACTATTTTTTAGAAGAGAATGTAGATGCATCTACCAAGAGTTACATCTTTTTTACAAGAATTCTGTGCACAGAAAATGTTATACAGACCTTGCATACCCAGAATACTTACAAGAACTAAAAAGTTCTACATGTTAACAGAGATATTAGTATGCATCTTTGAGGCTGACTTTCACAATACTATGAAAGATTTATTTATTTCATAGGTGTTCTATTTAAGCCAAGAACATTTCATATACATGAACCAAACTGCAAGAAATTAATCAATCACTCTAGCTGCAAGGTATTAAAATCCAGCAACTACATAAATCACTTCAGAAAACAATAAAAGGATTGTGCATATGGTAAAAGAAGTGAAAGGAACTCTTGGCTCAGTTGTAACACATTTTAATATAGTTCATATGTACCTGAATTCAAATATCCTACAACTCATAATGAGAACTTATGCGAAGGAGTATGACACATGGAATTACAGATACGTCCTGCGAGAATGAATTAATGTATGGATGAATGAACTTCCTTTTCTCTATTGAGTGGTATTAAAAGTATATGGGGTGGGAGGGCAATCACCACAGACAAACTAGACATTTTCTTTGAATTTTAAATTCAGCAACATAGCAAACTATTGGCAATAACATTGAATTATTTCAATTAATGAATTAAAAATATTTCAGTGTTCAACAACTGCCCTTCAACTCACCTGAGATGGATTGGATGGCACAGCAAAATAATGCTGTTTTACTGGGAGAACATATACTACTTAACCACAAGAGCTGAGAATGTATCTATCAGGCTCTGAACAGCTATCTTGTCAAACAGACTTTAGGAACAACTAATTCATAAGCATATTGCAATATATAGCCACTTTCATCTCTGATGTGTCCATAAAACACAGCTGTTGTTCCCAGAAAACATGGTGATGTACAACTGATGAAAACAGACTTACATAACTTAAGAAAATATATTCGCTCACAACTATTCCTAGTTCACTTAAGCATTATGTATGTGCATGTTTATGTGCACAAGCACTTTTAAATATGAATGTGCAGCTGTGTATAGCACACACAGGTCATGTAACACAAGTAAATTATCGTATCGTAACTTGTTTCATCTGAAGCCCCAACATAGCTTACTTTTCAAGGTGAACTGCAATCAGAGGGGAATGAAGGACAGCAGCTTCTGCCAACCCCAGGTTCACAATGGTCTCATGTAATCGATTCACTGTTTCAACTTCACCTCGCATGGCAGCAGCATTAAGAATGCGGGAAAAAGATGCAACTGTTCTGTCTGAGATAGGAACATCCTTCTCTTTCATCTCTGTTAGAATGTTAATAGCATCTACAATGAAACAACACAAAAGACCCTTAGGTAATTTCATGTAGGGAAAACAAACTGCTATTAAAACAGCATTTCAAACCCAGCAGGAATGTAAATTCTGGTGTATAATGCCGATTTCAAGTTAATTACTACTTGCATTTCTAAACGAGACTACAATTATAAATCCACAATAGCATGGTTTTATCATTTTGCTGCAACTTTGACTACAAATTATAGATAGGAACTGTGTGCCCACTCTGCACCACATAACCCTGTATAGTCTGCCCTATAGCTGCAAGATTCTACTAAATGGATGCTTTTATCGTTCAGTGCTAACATCTGCTAAATCACTCCATTGTTTCTTCAGCAGATGGCTTGTCACGAGGCCAGATAATAAAGATATGTTTACACTGTATATACAGCCAGACTAATGGTCTGATACCGATAGGGCCTGTTTGCTGTGTCGATACTAATTAGCCAAGGAGAGCCAATGAAAGCTTTCTAACAGACTGCATGTTAAAACATTAGGTTCATTAAGCTTCATTAGTAAGGCAGAAACAAACATTTTAGTATATGGAATAAGTGCATTTTTATAATGTTCTTAATTATTGCATAGACAGAATGTTTTGACCACTCTACATTTGGCTACATTTATGAATTGGTTTATTTTCTGAGGGACATTCATGCTCTTAAAAGCAAGCTAATCTTTTCAAACTGCTTTAACGTAGAGGTGGTCATGATCCGATTCATTATGATTTGGAAAACATCAGCTTTGTTTATTATTTTTCTAACAGTAAGCTTAGCATACTAAGAGGCCAAGAAAATTTTTAAAGAAAGATAAGAAAAAAATTACATCAGCTTTTTTATTTTATTGTATAGTGTTTTATGTAAAACCGTAACATTTTTTGTCTAGGCTTGGACCATGCTGTTATAGTGTTAAGACTTCTACAAAATCATAGATAGGTATTCAGAATCACCTTTTAAAGTTGATGACAGCCTAGAGATCTTTTGAAGATCAACCAAATCATGTAAATTACAGAATTGTATTAGACTAAATTACAGAAATTAAAGAGCACACAGCTTAATGCAAACACCTAGAAACAGAAATAGAAAATAGGCAGTTTGCAGAACACTGATTAAAAGCCAAAATTTCTAGGCAGTTTGACAGATTGACTAAAATTCAGTAACAAACATAAAAATATATTAAGAGAAAAATATATACTTCATAAAAAGTTAAATGATTTTTTGCAGTAACTTGGCTCTTATGAGAAGGTTATGTTTATAGGTTTTATGTTCAGCCTTCAGACCTTCTTAAGCAAAAACAAAGCCATTAGTCTAGGCACATACGCAATTTGTGCCATAAGTCATGATCTTCAAACTCAATCCAAACAGCAATGCTAATAAAAACTAGCTGCAGAAATGCAAAAAGCACTGAGCTGTGCAAATGTAAATGACAAGCTTGCCAATCCATTAAAACTAATGGCCTGCACTGTCCAAGCATCTCTGGTTGAATTCACATGCAAATTTGTATGCAAAATGTTCAAGCACTTTTCAGGACATGATATACCATTAATATCAACTCACATTTTTATTCTTAAGGCAAGATACCTTTATTATATAGCAGAAACACACAATGAAAGCAAATGGATTACCTTCTAGTCTACCATGCTTTCCTAAAACTTCTACCAGTGCTAGGTACTTTCCAGTGTCAAGAGCAACAGGTGAATTCTTAGGGAAGCTAGAAAGTAAAACATTACGAATTGTATCAACAGAAGTTCACATTTTATGGATGCAGCTTAAAGATATATTTTTAAAACTACACAACAAAGCAACAGCATTAAGAACTAAAAGTTTTAAGTATTAAAAGAAACACCTGATGGACTTCGAAAGATGCACCATTAAAATGGGATTAAAAAATATTACCTACACACCCTTCACATCCCCAAAATCCCAGCTGTATTTTAAAGAGCCAAAAGGTTTAACTATTTAATTATTTGGTAGTTATTGCATAAAATAGGGTATTTCCCAGAAGCCTGGGAAAAAAACTCAGTCCATGTGGCTGGTGCAGGGCTATATTCCTTTCAATAAAAGGAAATGAAACTATTTGCCTATAGTAACAAGTCAAAAGCTACTGTTTTGAAGTTTCTGCTATGTATTTTGTTCTTTTTTCTGGAAGTTTTAAAATAAATTCTTTCTCTGTTCTTTTTTTTGGGGGGGTAACAATTCAAAGAGTCACTTTTTAGCAATATTATGCTACACTTGAGGCAGATCAGTAAAACGTGCTAAAGCAGCTGAAACTCCACTAGAAGACTCTGGTTTACTTCACACAAGCTCACCATGAGGATTGTGAGAGTGGTAGTACAGCCAAACCAAATACACCACCATTATGTGCAGGGTAGCAAACTTCTTGATATTCACAGCTCAATCATTTCACGTAATTTCAAGCACTAACAAAGTATAATGAGCACCTGCCTGCAAACCTAGTGTAAAACTAAAGCAAATACTTTGTAGGTGCATCTGAGAGAGAAAACCTGAAAGTAACACATAACTTGTTCTATAATCACTGTAGCATCAGTCTTAAAGGAGGCTTTCAAGGGAAAAAAGGGAAGGGGCAAACAGAAAGATGATCTGTAAGAATCTGTTCCATCTTTTACCTGGGAGCTAATTCTCACAGCCAAGATACAAAGCTCTGAAAGTAAAAATTAAGTAGAATGCTTGTTGACAGTCTTAAAATAATGTTGCTCAGAAACACTGCTATTCTAAAGACAATATAGGTACAGCGCATCCTAAACACATTCTAAGGTGCTTTCTAATACAGAATACAAGTACTTTTTTTTTTCCCCCAAAATTAGGCCAAACTTCAATCTGGATGCTATATATGTTTAAAACAAAAACAAATCAGATCCTACATAGCAATTTGTCTTAAAAAAAGAAAACGAAAAAGATAATTATTGACCATACGAAGTAGCTGCTTCTGATGTTCCATTATACAAAGCAAATTTTTTGTTTCAAAAAACCACACCCATGACTGTTTTAAATGCACATACATTGGTGGGGAAAACTAATTAAAAATGGATGAGGGGGTTAATACTCAACCTACTTAATTCAGTAAGGTCTGTGTATCAGCATAAATCTCTCTGACATGTTTCAGTGCCGGTGTACTTACACTTTTTCTTTCAGGTTCATTGCCTCTTCTACATTATCATGTCGACAGCACAAATTTATTAAGGCTGCATAGCCACCGACAACCATGTCCGGTTCGTATTTGGCTTTCACTTCAAGGGCTTTTTGCATATTCTAAAAAAGGAACAAAGCAACGATGTGAACTAGAGGAAAAGTCAATACGACACTAAGATTCTTCTATGTTCAGTGTGCAGTTACATGACTGCTTTAGTGCTTTTAGTAGTGTAAGATCACATTTGAAAACACAGTGCTGTAATGCTTTAGCAAATTTAAAGAGTGGAAGTTATTTTGCAGAAATTAACTATTTTTCTAAACAGCTTTTAGACTAGCTTGAGAGTAGATTTCTAAATATATTTATATTTTCTTGCTTAACATTTATATTTCTAGTATGTTTTAATGTAAGACTTTTTTTTTATTCCAGACAAACACCATAAACATGATTAATCCAAATTCTAAAATAGTTCTTGTTTATTTGGAATTCATAACAATTTTCACCTGGTACACTGCCAAACACATAACAAAACTACTTTCTAAAGAATAAGAAACTACTTAATGATCCCATAGAAAGCTTATATTTTATACATTCCTATTCATACATTTGACCACTTTGAACTTACAATGGTGTTTGCTTCTAGTCTTATTTCACATGCAAAATTGTAGAGACAGACAGCTGAGAATCACTCTTTCTAAATTGTACTCTTCGCAACAGAGAATATTGTGCTATCATCTGCACAACTGTGACTGTTCCTATATATACAGCTTTATAGGCAGGATCATACTGAACAAGAAACTGAATAAAAGTGTGGTGATACCCCACAAATTACAGACACACACTAAATGAATGTAAACTACAGCTGGACGCCTGCCGAATGAAGGCAAGAGACCCTTTATCTCAGAAGAGCTTTCCTCCTGCAGGAAAATGGAATTTCAATCCCTGCATTAACAACCTAGTAATATTTGAATTGCAAATGACTAGTGCATGTATCAGTTGCTTGACAATCTAGATATAAGAGACCGGAGCCATGGCTTGAAAGGACATTTGGCATGTATGATAAACCTATCAAAGCTGTTACTATCATTCACTTTGCAGATTATTGTAAACAAACTTCAGCAACCCCAAAACATGCCATTCAAGGTGTTGCTGAAATTAGTTAACCTTTTGATTTAATTGCTTTTTGCACTTCCGTTTGATTTATAAGCATCAAACCATGAAACCTCAAGCACTGCACTTGTCTTTGCTTAACTATGTCTTTCCATAATACAGTCATTTATGTCCCTTTAAAAATATAGCTATGTGTTTCCAATTATCTCTGCATTGCTTAAGATACCTCTTCTTCACAAAGAGCATGTATGAGTTGTTTCAAGACATCTGTAATAGGCTGGTTTTCAGCTTTGCACTTTTCTAGCTTCTTCTCCAAAGCAGACACGTCAGATTTAGCACTCTAAATGGAGGTAACAGAAAGAATGTCAATTGCAAAAACACCCTTCCCTGAACAACTTGTCGGATCACTTTAATAAAAGACAGACAAAATAATCCTCTTCTTTCATACTCTAAGAAATTTTTTAATCATTTAAGGTGCTTTTATCTGTTTAAATAGTACATACTAATTGAAGATTTGAGTCAGAATACAGTAAAAAAAGCAGTAAGCAGTGTATCTATGAAGGTCAACGTTACTATTTCTCTCCTACTCAGTTCTTTGTGTTCAGGGAAGTAGGGAATAGAAGCCTGTTTCTTTTTCCATCTCCACTCTGCTCAGATCAGAGACGTAAAGACTTGACACTCCACCATTAGAAGCTGTGTGGATTTATATGGTTCCTGCCATTCAAGTGGATCACTGTAATTTACAAGCATGAATTAAGTCTCACACCACCACTGTTAACTAACTAGAACTTTCAAGAAAAAAATTTACCAGACAGGGAAACTGAGGCATGAAACCTTAGCCAACTCCAAGGTCAAGTATCAGGTCTATGTGAATATCTGGACTGCCTTTACTCTTACTCTGGAAAGTAACCTCTGAACTTCAAATGGTAGATTTAAATAACATTAATATACTTCCATGATCTGAAAGCTAGTGATTACACTTCATCTAAAACCCATATCCAAACATTATTATTACAGTAAGAACAAGCACAGCTATCTGCGAATTTACTTACTTCTGGAATGTTGTCTGTAGACAGGATTTTTTTATGAGACAGTAACCTTGCATCCTAAAACACAGTAAGACAAAGATATCACTAATCCCCCCACAAAAGTTCCATCTCTAAGCAAGCATATCAAGCTAAAAATGTTCCAAGTTAATTATATAATTGCAATGTTAAAAAAAAGCTGTATTCTGCAGCATTATTACATTGACTTGAAAAAAGCACTTGTTAAATGTATCCCTTTCACATATGAAATGAAAACAGCTTCAACGGTGAAAAATCATGGAAAGTTTAAAAGGCTTACATAAAATCACTGCATAAAGGTATTTATGTTGCAAAGGAGAATATATTCACAGAGTACAGATTTTTTAGCTTCAAAGTAATTGCTATAGAACCACAGACCTTAATTAATTCAGGAACTTGAGAGGAGTCCAGCAGTCTGCAAATGCCGCTGCAGTGGGCTGTAGGGATAACTATATTCTGTACCAAGAGGTGGGGAAAAAATTATATGAGTTTTGAAACATAACCAAACTGAAATTTGTCTAACAGAAATTATCTCAGGCGTAATTCAAGTCTCCAGCTCTTGCATGTCATTGAGAAGTGGTCTGGTTGTACTTAAAAGCAGCAATTTTAAATCTAATAGATACATGTCAGGCAGGACAGGCATTATGTAGCAAAAAATGAAATGGTACCATCTTCTTCAGCTGATGGAAGTATTGTCTCAAACGCTCCTCCTTGGCCTGTACCTCTGAGTCACTCATGCTGTCAATCAAGTGATAAAGAAAATAGCCAACAGCTTCTGTGGAAAAAAAACAAGAGAAAGCATTCCACTAAAATTACTGAGACTGTCATGTTATCAAGATTAATTTATAAGAAATCATTTTGGTGTGAGATGTCACCCTGATGAGAGGCTCTGAAATGGCAACAATGATCACTGAGGCATAGAGATTATGTGGTTTGGGAGCACATATCTAACTGGTGAGTGAAAGGAATATTAATTATTTTCAGACCTAGTGACAGCTTTTCAGTACAGAATCTTACTTCAATCTATTTTTTCCACTACTGTGTGACAGAAGTGGTACTGCCCAAGGCCTTCCCCCCCTTTCCTGCCCACTACCCCAAATAGTTGCCACAAATATTTTGTCATTGCTCAGAAAAAAAAACAGATTTCTAACACTTTGCATATTTATTCTGTACATTTTACCCATTATATTCCATTACCAAGCTACATTAAGTATCCTAATATTAATATAAAAATATTTTAACCATTAGATGAACTAATATTGAAGAAGCTGGCTATTACCTGAAGAAAATCAAGACTAAAAGACTTTAGCAGATAGCGTTAAGTGTCTTATATATGAAAGTGTAAAAATATATGGAGTCCTGTAGCCACGAACAGGAAGAGCATCAATTTATTTTCTTCTCAAAGGTTATGCCTTCCCCATATCCCCTTGCCCCTCCAGCCCCACCAGGAGGAAAAAAAGCTCTTATTTAAAAAAACAGATTATATAGAAAAGTATACTTATATCAAAGTAGAAGATTTGGGATGTTAAGTACCATTTTGCTTCACGAAATTGGAAGAGCTACTAAAGGTAAAACTGGGTTGAAAGACTGCATTTTTAAATATTTTTTAAAAACTTTAAACACTGATATTATGTTCATTCTAAATCTTTATTTCAGTCAATAAATTTAGAAAAATAAATCAGCAAGATTTGTTTATAATTCTAAAAAAAGACCTCATGGATCTCACAAAATATGCTCTGATTATTCAAATCAGGATTTTACCCAACATGTTTTCAAATTTCACTTTCAAAAAGAAGCAATCAGTGTTTACTGTTGTAATCCCTCAAACCCATCATTACACAGAAGAACGGATTTGTGGATAAGTTACAATCATAGAAATTGAAACTCTACCAGTTGGTCCTGGAGGCGTCAGGCAATAACGTTCATCCTTGTACAACAGTTCTGTTATCTGGTAAGACAGAATAATCGTACATTGCAGCCAAAAGAAGCAAGCAAGGACAAACAGTATCTGAAATTGAATTCTCAAAATAATAAAGCATTTCTCTGTTAGAGTATTATTCTTTACCACATCATAGTAATTCCCTAAGAAATACAAAGAAGTTTTTTTTTTTTTTTTAAATAATAGGTTTTTCTTGGAAAAATATTGCAAAGAGAAATGCCTTCTGAGGTATGGCAGTAAGACAGATACTGTAGTATTCTGTTTATGTATCATTTCTGTAGAAAGTTAGCTATCGTTAAGACATCGCTTAAAGCAAATATTAACTAGTGTCACTCCTGGAGATACTACAATTATGTTGCAATTTACTGAAAGGCTGAAATCGGCCCAAATATATAAAGAAAATAGAGGAACACAATCTATCATGCTTTGCTAGATTTAAGATAACTAGTAGAGCTGTTGTAAACAAGTGCAATTTGGAATGATAAAATATGCATCCATAAAAATTAATTGCGTTTAACTATATTTAGCACACGTACCATCAGTCATACAAACTGAAGGAATACACAGATTTTACTTCATCATAGCAAAAGAAGCATTTACGATAAGTCCCCACATCCTACCTACCAATACTTTAACCTAAACTATATAACTTGAAAAAAACCATTTGACTATTCTTAAGGAAATACCATCATCTGTAGTTAAAAACTGAGATTTTAAGCATCTCAATAATTTTGCTTTATCTGCCATGATTCTAGAATGCAATCTCAAAGAAGTCAGAAGGAGATACATTCCCCCTGTTAAAGTGCTGTGTTTTAAGTAATGACAAATGAGAAGGAGCCCTCAGCTTTAATTGTTAGTGAAAATGGGAGAAATAAAGCCAGAAAATACCAAATGTGCAGTGGAATACAATATCTATCACTTCTCATTCTACAAACACCATGGACACTGTGCACAGTTAAACTACAGCTGTCTTCTGCCCTTTTGCCCTCACCCTCCTATGACAAATCAACACACGCTACAATAAAATCCAAGAAAGTCATAACTACACAATTCTCCTTCTGAATCAAATCTCAGAATAGCAAAAAGGATGGATTACAGGAAAAAAAACCCAAAACTGAATGTGTGGTATCATTTCTAATGCTAGATATCTATTTATTTCCCAAGTTAGCATTTCTTATTTTAAAAGGTTGATACACGTATTTACTCAAAAATTTAGTGAAGACAACAAAATGTGTCTTTCTTTCATTGTGGAAAACAGCAGAATTAACTCTAGACACCACTTCATGTGCAGACCACCATTACTTCAGTTCTCTGACTGTCCTTCAAAATTAATTTCTCAATGGGAGTAATAAGAGATCCCCTTTTTTCCTTTCCCTATCCCCCCTTGTCATTTTTTAAATGCAAAAAAGGAAAGATAGAGGCAGAGGACAAAAAACATCCTCTCACCACAGTCTTTACACAACAGAAAATGGTAGTGAAATAAAAAAAAAAAACCCTGCACCTCACAAGCTGTACCCGATTTATATGTATCGTTAATCAGTGACTTTTCAAACTACAATTTTCATTTCATTCCAAGATTTCTCTGCAAAAATCTAAAATATACTGCAAACTATGTACTAGTTCATTAGTTCACCAGGTACAGTGTCAAAGAAAAAAGACAAAAAGCACAGTGCATCTCTTCCCAAATTCCACATCAGGCAGTATCTGCCAACAGCTCTATTCTAGTGCTCTGCAAAATTTATTGATCAAGTTATATCGTAGTGTCTTCCTAATGCAGCCCATACCAGAGAGGGCAAGATGATCCGTCACTTTCCCTTGACTTCATCCAGGTGATTTCTTTTATCTGGCACTGCCTTCAATGTTTTATGTTATATGACAAAAACTTTACAATTCTAATTGTACCTTATTATTTCATTAGCGCTAGCGTGGGGATGCAACAACTACAGATTGCAAAACCATGGCAGACTTTGTTCTGGAAGATATAACTATATACTACCTTCAGCTACAACATCAATCTAGAAATTGGAGTGGCTAACGTACACTCCATGGTAACACTACATTTGATTTTTCACAATTACACTTAACTATCCAATTTGAAAACTCAACTTTATACAGTTGTAAAATCTGCCACTGACAAAAGTCTTGCTCAAATTAATTGCTACAATTATGGGGCTTACAATTCAGATTTACAGTAACATATCATAACCATGTAGTGCCTAAAGAACTTTATTTTATTTACAGCATTATCTCCACTTACCTTGCTCCAAAGATGTACATCATCTGAGCTGAAGAGGGCAGCAAAGGATAACAAATTAAGAGCAAGACAATGATTTTACTGTTCTTTTAAAAAAATAAACCCATAAATCCTTTACACTGAGGAACTTATAAAATAAAAAAAATACAACATAATCTTTGTAGTCTTAATTATCTGTTTGGATTGCTGCATTATTTTAAGTTATTCAGCAGAAACTATGACCACATGCAGTATAGTAAAAATACAATACTTACTGTGTATGAAGTTGATTTAAACTGAAGTTGGCAATTATTGTATTTTAATTTTATTGAAATAATTTAATAAGTCACTATTTAGCATTTAAAGAAAATAAGCTTCATTTAAGTTGCACTTTACATAGCAAACACTTGATATGTGGAATTTGCTAGAGCAAAAATCTAGACCTCTCTGCATTAAAATTCCATTTTGAGTATAGAAAGACAACTACAGGCAGCTATAAATTCATTTATACCATACAGAAAAGCAAATAAGCAAATCTCTTAAGGTATTATGTTTCTTATGGAGAGATAAATAGATAATATTTACAAAAATAGAAAACAAAACACAGGAGAACTCTTAACTTCTCCTTTCCTAGAACAGGACAGAGCTCAATGGAGAGCACTTCTCTGTACATCGTCAGGTTATAACCAAACATCACATATTAACCAGTTCACTAACATATAAACCCCCAACATATTATGTTAACTACAAAAACTCCTGACATATTCCTGTAATTTACAGAACATCAAAAATCTTGCTAGAAGCTATAACTTTTCAACAACTATAATGCAGCATTAACCTAGACAAGGTTAAGAGAAGAAAAACTTATGACCTTATTTTATCTTCCTATGTCAATCTGAACAGCTGCATAGAAACTTGAAAGCATTCACAGAAGTTTAGGATTTTATGCAGGAGGTTTAAGCCTATGAAAGAGTTATTGTTTTTGTGGAGCTGCCACTTGTATTTGAAAACGAGTCAAATGTAGGTCCACACAGTGCAGGGGCAAAAAATAAATTGCTATCTGTGAGGTTAGTTAAGCTTTCCTGGGTGAACTTGCTCCACCACTGACAGCATGACAATGAACTGCAGATATCAAATGCATCAATTTCCTAAAGTACTTCACTCTGAAATAGTAATGGTACATCAGGCAGATAGAATGGGAATACTTCAAAGCAGTACTAGAGGAGAGCAGCTTCAAGAATAATCCATAAACTAGTCTGCCACAGACATTGTTCATGTGTCCCTGGTGTCCATACCCTGTACTTTTGTACGCTGGTCCTAAACTCCACTCACTTGAACATTCGAGACCTGCATTTAGTCATAAAATTTTGCTGGAGTCTTTACAGGAAGTACAAGTATTCTTTTCTTCTATCCTATCATACCCTCAAGCTTTATTTTCAGGCTGTTCTAGCCATTAAGTTTAAAATAGAAAAGGAAACATGAACGGACACACTTTCAGAAACACTTTCAGAAACAATGTAAAGGTTAAATTTGGGCACAGCCAACCTTGTACATCCTTTCTGAAATCAGGTAGCAATAAAAGCAAACAAGAGAGATTAAGATTAAAGAAATAAAAAAAATAATGTATTCCACATTTCCAAGTGGCAAGGAGAAGGGGGGAAACAGTAATCCTTAATTTCCCTCAGAATTCTACGGTTTTAGCCCAAATGTCTGATATCTATTGAAATCACAACAGTAACTGTTCCACCGCCGAGGAGAGTAACTGTTTTGATTCAGTACACTATGATTATTCAGCAGCTAGTTTTCCTAATACAAGTTGGTAATGTCTCAAAGATACTTTAAATCACCTTCTGAACACCTGTACAACTATCCAGTGGTAGGGCTATTTCGTGCCAGCATTTGTTGTGTGTGACATCGGTATGGTTTGCTTTCTAGTTTAAGTCTTTCTTCAACTGAATATTTATCTGTACTTACAGAGAGAAAATGTGTTCAAAAATCTGTTACTTAAATTAATATATCTGAAATGAATGATTCTGGGGCTGACTACTAAAAGCGATAGTAAAAGACTCCTCTTGGATCCAAGATGTTATTCCACTTATCCCTTGATGGTCAACTAAGGCCCAGTTACCAAACCCAGTTTGAACACTGGTTGTTTTTTTCTCATCTTTTTCCCATGGTAGAGCAGGATCAGCTAGATAGAACTTGCAATTTACTAGGAAATTATTTTAGTCATATTCACCTGGTATGTTTTACTAATATCCAACCTAAACATAGTTGTATCTCATATAGCCATTACAAAATTTTAGGAAAAAACTTAGTCCACAAAATCAGCCTTCCAACACTGACCCTGAGAGACATTAAGTGATTTCTCTGGTTCACAGCGGTGTAGGTATGTTGTAAAAATCCCTCATTCAGTCTTAAGTGCTTGACTGGGGCAAACAGTGAACAATAGAAATGCTTGCTAATCCACATATACTTGTATAAGTGTAAGACAACGCTCCAAGTTAGCAAGGTAGCAAGGAGCCCTCGTTGCAAAACAGGACCCACAGTGCTGTGAATACAAAGTCATGGTGATATAATACAACAGCAGGTGTTACACATGAGCATTTGGGAGTCATATTAACCCAGAAGGCACAGAAAGCTATCGGATATAGTAGAATATGCCTGGCTCCTACTGGTACTTCATCTTCATTAAGCACCCATTTACTTTAATAGTTAATAGTGATAATCTTTAGGGAAATCTTACATTAGCATAGCAGCTTATAAACAAAAAAGTGAATCAAGATAACGCCTTGAACGTTTACTACACTGAAAAGTTTATACACTGTCAAATACCACAAAACAAACAAGAACAGTGAAGTTATTTTTGATCTGCTATATGTAACAATTGTATGCTCATATACAAGCAGACACAAGAAAACCACGGAGAGCCAAGAGAAACAAAGATACACCTCAGATCTGCTACACCTGGAACCCTACTTTTAAATTTTCAAACACAGAGTTAGGGGGTGGGGCAGGGGAAGACTTCACAGACTTGTACTCAACAAGGCAAAAAGAGAGGGAACTTTGCTACAGGGGCAGGGCGCGAGAGGTAATCATATAACTACCTTACCTTTTAAAACCCAAAATGAGGTTACTTCTAAACTGACGAATATCAATAGGAGGTGTGCTTGCTGAAGACACTGTAAATGAAAGAAATGTTTCTAAATAGTGATTTAAGAAAAATCCCTAAACTGCAACAACTCAGTAGGTCATGTAAATAGGGTGTCATTAGAAGAACTATTTTGTTAGTTCAGTAAACGCTGACAAACATTTGTCTAACAAAATTTCAAATACCAAAGTATTTGAAACAGTCTTGGGTTTATCAGCTCTAGATCTGCTCCATTTCAAAAGGCATCACATATTCTAAAAGACATATCTTTTCCCTCTTCATTGCCTTTAATCTCAATAGTTAATACATTAGTCTTTTATACAAATTAGTAATTGGAGTAAGCATCTTATCCGTAGAAAAGTTCAAGACCAAAAAAACCATTCTGTTCCAAAAAGCAGAACAAACCCCAAACAATCCTAATCAAGAAAACTTGATATTAGTGTTGCAACAAAGAAGATCCACCAGAGATAAATAGTTCACTGATTGTTTCAGACTGAATACCTGCCTTAAAAGGCTTTACAATTTTGCCTTCTGTTTCTTTTTTTATTTAAACAAACAAACAAAACATATGACACTTCCTTAGGTGTTTGCTTCTGCTGGTGTAAACTGCCTGAACAAGAGAGAAAAAGTTCCATCTAAAGTACTATCCACTTAATTAAGTTCAACATATGGGGAGAAAGATATACCTTTATAAATGTTGATATTTAGAGTACTGGTTGAACATAAAGGAAACTGTAAAATTACTTGAAATTAAACGTTCCCGAGAGGTCATTTCCAGGTATGCCTTACATCCTCATCTTTACATAATTTCTTGGCTAAATATTTCAAATCATTCTACCTCCTTCCTCTAGAATTGCTGTCTCTCATTCCAGCACTACAGCACACCCAAAAAAAGCCCAAAACTAGTAGTACATGCATTTAAGTCCTGTATGAAGTTATTACCATCTGGCTTCACTATCACAACAGAACTAACCCCTCTAGAAACCTGAATGCACTGGGCCCTTTCAGCAAGGGCTGCAATACGGTACACGGTAGAAGAGGACTGAAATAAAAACACCAGCTCTTGTAGGAACCTGGGGAATAAAAGGCAGGAACAGCATACTAAAACTACTCCTTAGTCTAACTCCAGGCATTTAGAAAACTCAAAGTTTTAAATGTTAGAATGTTTATTTTAGTTTGAAAATCCCAGGTAAAGTTGTTTTCAAGAAACCCTCAATACAAATCCTCCTCCAGTAGTACATTAAACTTTTTGCTCATAAAAAGACAAGCAGAAAAGCATCTTAGTATGCTCAGCTGCTGCTGACAATTGGCAACCTGGTTTCCTTAGCAACAAACAAGTCTGAGAAAATCAAGGGGCTGACAATGAAGTGGAATGGAACGGCATGATAAAGGGAAAAAGCGGTTCTCGTGTACACCGCCTTATGTGCCCAGATTCCTCAGCTGATGCTTCGTAGTTTTCATCTTGTCAGTAGCAGAAATCTATACATTATAAGGCATAAGAAGCTGAATCAATACACCTAGATAGCAACCAGCATTAATAACCAACCTTCGCCTCCCCCGACTACACTGATGAGACAATCTTGAACTACTTTCCATATTGCATTTATTTTTTCCTTCTTTGTAATACTGCAAAAGGAGCCAAGTAAAAAAAAAATAAATCGGTTGTTTAATATCTGTGCCTTATCATTACATAGGTGCTAATTAGATTTACTAGCATTCATTTCAGCTTTGTAAACTATTTACAGGAGCACCTTCCTTTAAAGCGCAAGTTCAAAAGAAATTTTCTATGTCTCCATGAATTATTAACCCTAGTCTTTGTAAACAGAAATACCACTACAAGATTTAAATTCAACACAGAGACAACAGCTAAATAATGTGCTAGGTAAAACCGATTTAATGACAGGAAGACAGAATGCAGCCTACTATATGTGCCTGTATCATACTTTCAATATCATATATATTTACCATATATCAGGCACACATGTATTTGTGCCTTATAACACATTAAAATCTGACTATCTCAGTTAATCAAAATTAGTGTGCAGGGGTGGTTCTACTCTTTAATGCAGGCAAAAAACCCCGAACCAAAACTATTTCACCTTTCAGAAGAAATCTCATTGTTTCTAACTGTTATCCTTTCAAAAAAATTTCAAAGTTATTTTAGGTACTTCATTTTTCATGGTTAATGTGGGGGGTTTTGAAATAACAACAAACAAAACAATGGCAGAATGTAAGGTGAATCTTAATGATTCACTAATTGATAAATCTCCAATACACAAATTAAATCACTGATTAGTAACTACTCATTTAATTTTCTCATTTTCAACACAACAGTTTCCCAGGGTCATTGCCGATAGACTACATAATTCTATATTTGTTAAATAAAACAGTTAATGACAACTGCAGCAAAAGACTGCTTAAGCTTTTCCCTGAACCTTGGACACATAAAACTTGTCTGAAAAGAGATCCTTCTGTACCAGATTTAGTCCAAATTTAGGTGTTTTATTATTGTCTCAGTACACAAGACAAACAAAAGCTGTATTTGTTTTAAATTTTGAAGACAAACATTTATTCCTACTTAATCAGGCAAATCATCCCCTCTCATACACTCAGTCAATGAGGTATATGAACTTTTGCAAGCACTGAGCATCAGAAGAGTCTTTGGAGAAAACTCTTAGGAAATGATTAATTCATGCTGTTACAAGTTCACCACCTCATTAACCCATCAAATTTGTACACATAACTTCCATGACCAACAGATCAGCAATATACCCTCAGGTTAATGTCAGTGCCAATCAGTTCTTCAAAGTTGGTTCTTTCATTAATCATTCTGTAGTACTTCAGAGCTGCATTGTTAGACTAGCATCCTGTTGTAATTGATGCTGCAAACAAAAAAAAAATCCCCACACCAACTTAACAGCCACTGTGCAAGGCAAATTGTTTCCTTAAGCCCTCTTCAGTACAAGAGGATCACAATCCTATCACAATCACAGCAAAGCTGTGATTTGTAAATATCTTATATGTAAATCTCACGCCCAGGTTCAATACTAAAAAAGAATTTAACCATTTGTTATCCAGAATGGGTAGTTTCAAACAGTCCGACATCTCATCATAGAGGACCTCATATTATAAAAGCTTTGCTCAGCTTTCCCATGTATCTTTAAACCTCATACATTAATACACGTAAATCTCTTAGTCTCAACCAATCAACGCTACCGTCAAGTATGCAGTAACACACAACTTGAAAAATACTTACACAGAGAAAAGACATTGTTCAGTCTTCCATGTGCTGCTTCATATCTTATTTCTGCTACAGAGAGTCCAACAGTTTCAAACAGGCACCCATTTTTCTAGGATAAAGCAATCAATCATTGAAAGTACACACAGAGAAGACCTGATACTTGGTATCTGTAAAAGTTTCCTTCCCAAAGGACAGTGGTATTCTTGTATTGATAGCTGTTGAGAACATAGAAGATGCTCTACAGAAGTCTACATGGCTAGCTGGGTAAGTTGCTACTGATCAAAAATTATCCAGCTTTTGTACTGAAATCAATTGCAAGAGACAAAATTACTAGAGGCAGAAGAAGTGGGACAGTTAAACCTAGTTTGCAATAATGAATTCTTTAGCAGGTAAAAAAACAAAAAAACCAACCAGAAACAACTGTAATCTCCAGTTTAAAAAAAATACATAATTCATTTTAGTTTTCCACTGCAGGAAACAGAAAGCTAGTAAGTCTTGAGCAAAATATTTTGGTTAGCTCTGGAGAAGAGACAGAAAAGCAGCAGGAGAAAGACAAAGTAAACATACCATCAGTGCAACAACAGTTTCAAAAGTAGTCTAAATATTCTGAATAGGCTTCATCAAACCAACTTCATGTTCAGAGCACTACTGGGATCTAAAGCCTTCACAGACAACACAGAAAAATAAGCCATACTATAGTCATTTTTATGAATTCTAAATGTAAACTCACCTTCATCTGAGCACGGGCGGTTTCAATATCAGCAAAATTTTGAAAAACATAATCTGTGTATGTTTCTGCATTAAGTTCCACCCCCAACTCATGCATCACTTTGAGGACCTCAAAGATACCTATCAAGGCAGAAATGGTAAGGCTAAACATTTCAGAAAAATGAAAACCTGAGAGTCAACATTTAAAAATACATGGTGCTTTTAAACAACAAGGACTTGTTTCCTCAATGTCCCTCCTTGATATTGCCACACAAGATCCTATACTTTTATTTTAGGTGTTAATATTAAGCTGTTAACTGTGAAACTTACAGAGATTTACGAAACCTCCTGTTCCATGCTGTACTACCAAAACCATGAAACTCTTGGCTAGTTTGGAAATTGCTAGTACACAAACTAATCTTCTAACACAGTGAATATATGACAGTTACTCTTAGTCATGTTTGTAAAACAACTTTTAGAGCTGTATATCAAAACGTCCATATTATTGTGCATAAAAAACAGATCTGACATTTGGTGTAAAGTATATATAACCAAATTCAAGATACAAATGCATTCCTCAATAGGTAATACATTCTTAGCTTTGTTCCCAGTATCCAACCCTGATCAGCAAGGCATGTTTTCAAGATTTCTCTCTAGATTTGTTTAAAACAAAAAAAATTTTTGTAAGTAAATAGGTTTATTATCAACGCATCAGCTTCAAACTGGAAATCCAGAAAAAGGCTGGAGTCTCCCAAGCCCCAGTAAAGTGACATTATAACTTTTACAGGGTTCAGATCAATTCACACAACTAGACTGTGTATTACTACTGTAGATACACATTTGAAAACAATAGATACCAAATATTAATAGTTCAGCAATTACAGTGTAGAGTTTAAGAGTATATGTCACACTTTTTAACTGCTCGCACTCTTCTGATTTGCAGAAACTTCTGACAGTAACCCTAGCTTACAAACTCTGAACCCCTGTCAAAACCAATACAGGTATTACCATTTTTTGCTGGTCTAAAAACGATTTGTCAGTTGCTGCAGGACACCAGTACCAAACAGCATATGTTTTTTTCAACTTGCATTTCATACTTATTACTTTAAAAATGTCCAAAGTCCCTGTCTTTGCCCTGGAGTGCCACCTATGGAAAAGTGACACTTCCATGAATGTTTTATGCAGTGCACTATGGTGCAAATAATCAAATGTGAATTCCCTTTGAGCACTTGAAAATACATGCAGGCAAGTCACACAAGATTAAAGTCGCATCATCTGTTCGAGTTTGCCTTAAACAAAACCCTGATTTTGGCCCAGAATCTGCAAAAATATGAATAAAGAATTAATTACAGTTAAGTCTTTCCTGATACCTTTCAAATTTTGACAGCTAGTTTCTCTTTCGTATTTTCCGTTTCCCAGATAATATATTAAGTCCTCGTATGCTGAAACCTTTTCCAAAGTAACTCTATCACTAGGAACTAGTTTGAAGACCAAGAACAAATACCATAGTGAATAAAGTGTGGTGAATGCAGGAGATTTCAGTTCAAATTTGTATCTAGAACAGCGTAGCAAACAGGCTTGTTAAGCATTCCCTTTCCCTAGTAGACGTTTGTCACAAGTGTCTACTAGGGCACAGTTCCTGAGCAGAAGAGGGGCCATGCATGAAGATCAGAACACCAGAACAACAGTGAGATGCAGATTATGGAAGAATACCAGTACCAATACTGCACACACCCAAAATACCTGCAAACTTAAAAAAATGCTACCACACACTTCTTCGCTTCCAAGATGGCTGATGTACAATTTTTTTAGGAGACAGAAGATTAATGAAAACTAACACAGAATCCTACAATTTTACATACATTTTCTATCTCACAAAGAGTAGAACTAATTTATTATCAGATATATCTTCTACAATACAGAGCCATGAAACATTACCACTTCAATCAAAATACTAGGAAATTGTCAAATACATCCTGAAATAGGATTTGAGCATTATGTGTGTGGACTTTGAGAAATACTTTGCTCCTCATATTGGAAAATACACTAAACTGTTCTCTCTCCCCAAACCAAAGAACAGAGACAAAAGTGCCGTCACATTTATCTAGTACACTGGTCTCCCACACTTTTTTGAGAACACTCGCAGTACATGTGTATTTATTTAGAAATTATATATATGTGCTACTATACTATTATGCCCATCATAAAACATACACAAAAATAGGATGATTAATTAAATAATTTTTATTTTATCTACTAACAGCCTGCTCACACGCCAGTGTATTGCCTGGCACACTCCATTTTGGAGACCACTGATCCAAAAGACTGGATATGACTAAAACCCACAGTAAAGTCTCCTAGCCATTCCCTGCTGGATCAAGAACAGGTTTTTGAGACCCTGGGCTGAAATAGGTAAGCACTGCAGGAGTTTAGTATATAAAAATCAAATAATTGAGTGATTGGAAAGAGGACAGAAACAGGGAACAAAATACAGCCAAGCTTCTGTTCTCCCTTTTGTCAATACTGGAAACAGCACTCAAAACATCTCAACAGAACAGATTCCACCCTTGAATCAGTATATCCAAGAACAAATACAGAAGAGATTAATTATAAATAGTCACAGTATTTCTGTGGTAGAGCACAGCAACTTGCTGCTTTTGAAGAAGTGAGAAGTGAGGCCTGCATTTCAGTCCACCTTTCATTTCCCAAGTTTCTCAAAACAAATTGTGCCTTTTTCTAAAGCAGTCCCATCAGAACAGGGAGGATTTCTAAGGTGGTTACATACAGTTCCACATGTGCAAGGGCAGCAAAATTGGGCTTTAAGCAGTTTACTAAGAAAATAAGAAAAGAAACCTCCAGATCGAAAAGTGAGGTTGCATCCAGGGAAACAACACAATACTTGACATATTTTTGCTATGCTGTTAATTTCAGATGAACTCTGAAAGTTCTTTGCCTGAAAACTATGTCTACCTAACAGGATTTCAAGCAGCTTATTTGTGAAATTGCCACCCTTATTCCTGTCTAGACTAAGACTTCTATCTCCATTAATTCCCAAAGTAAAAATTTAATTCACTAACCATGCTTTGTGTATATAACAACAGTTTAGTAGAAACCAAAAGTGAAATATACAACTGACTTCGAAACTGTCTTTAAGAAAAAATATTACACAAAGATGAAGGGAAGCTATATAATATTCAGTTACAAGTGTAAGTCAAACATTTCTGCTCATTTATACTAGGCCCTCCTGTTTTTAGTGTATCATCTGACACAGTATGACTGTCCGTGCCACTAACAGTTTCAGATTCACTGCACATTGATCTTTTAAACTCTGCAAGCACTTTCCATTCTTAAAAGCCTAATAGCATTTACTCAGATAAATGGTACTTTTATACATATATATACACACACTTAGATACTATGGAAGTAAGTAATTATCAACTTATATAACAGATGCACATAAAAGCAAGAATGCCCCATCTGAAATTATTTACTTGTGTAAAATGACTGAAAAAAGCTGTTTGCTATTTCAGAGCAATTAACTTCTCTACAGTGTATTTAAAAATGGCCTCGTTTAGTTTCATTCCTCTCAGCCACCATTTCACTGCTACTTTTCTTTCAAACTCAATTCCCTAATACAGACATTAGGGAATTTCCTTTGATATCCAGTGTCAGCTTTAGTTATAATAAATGTTAACTAAACATATAATTTAATGTTGTTACTAGTTATATTTGGGTCACATTATCCATACTGATTCAGGCATTTTTACCCTGCAGTTCTAGATAGGTTGTTGCTTATATTTTGTATTCTTTAATGATTATTTAGTCCATTGTCTACATCCTATCAGATTTTTAATAGTTCTTCCTCAAAGTTCTCCATTTTCAGCTTTAACTACACCAAGATACAAAATTGCACACATTAGGCCAGGCATTACTACTTCGTAGAGAAAGGAACTACTACCTCATTTTTTGTATGAGATGTGCTGCAGTGTTTGTCTATAATTTTGTTCATACATCTCTGATATTTTTTGCTGTTAGAAAGCACCATTCTGTTCATTTACTGTCTGCTCTCAACTTTAGGTTCTCACTGCAGGATTATTTTTTGCTCTATTATTTCTATGAAACAATTTCAGGGTGGGTGGGGTGTCTGTCGTCCTCACCCCCCCCCCCAGCTACTTTCCTTCAAGCATATTGGTTATATTTTTTGATACTGGATCTCATATATTCATTTTTTTATTATTAAATTTCAAAAAAATGAATGTGAGCTTACACATGGAAAAGAACAAGACAACTTGTTTCACTGCAGCAAGAATAATTCCACTGATTCTTCACTGCAGAAGAAATTACTTAGATAACTTCTTATGTATTTTAAAAACTGCAAAATCACCCACAAAAATGTGTTTGCAAATGCACAGTATTATCATACAGCCATATGGAAGTTTATGTATCCCATGTCTTTCCAGATAGAAAAATAAAGGCTCCCTAGAAAATGGCAAAGAAAGTCAGAACTGAGAGTTCCTTCATCAGTTTTCTTCTGATGACTTCCAGCAGGAACTACTAGCCAAAACACAGTTGATTTCTACACTAGAAGAATTAAGGCAACCTCTGATCTTGCCAAAGACCAACAGAGGTCTGAAAACTTAAGTTTCTCTCAATGCTCAGATATTGCTTCAGTTTTGGGAGCAAAGTCTACACCTAAAAATACTTCCAACGTCTCTTATTGCGTCAGTGAGGTGAAACTTCCCATGGAATAACACAAAGCATGTCTTTCAGTAGGCAGCATCCATGTAGAGAAGTATGACACCAATTTCATTTTACTTATTTTTGGCAACATTGTATTTCAAGTAAGTCACAAAGGACCCAACTAAAACAATGTTGCCAGACTTTTAAAATATCATAGAACTTTCAGGCATTCGAAAACATGGGAAGATAAACTTGGGAAGTAGTCTAGCAGGAACAGAGCCTAAGGAGTTAATAAAAACTGAATATTGTTTTCACAAAGGCTTTTTGAAAAAGACTTGAGACATTTTTATAGCCAGAAACAATTAGGGAATACTTGTTTCAGCATTTCTTCCAAACTGGAATGTGACTGTATATTTAAGATAAAATTGCGATATGAAGAGTCTGCTAAAAGCACTTTTTTTTTGTTTGTGCATTTTGTTTGTCACCCAGTGTCACACTAACAACTCTGCATCTCATTCTAAAGCACATTATACTGTGAGATAAGATGAAAAAGACAGTTTTTTGTTTCCCCAAGGGGGAAGTACTTCTGTTAAAAGCATCTTTTTACAATACCATTCTTTCTGAATTACCAATAACGCAAACCAAAGAATTAGATACTGTACTCTAAAATTTAATATTTGTTCAATTCTTATTCATATCCTGTAGACATCCCCATGTGTAACAGGGGAAAGTAGGCTAAATGCTTAAACCTACTTAAGAATCCCAAAGATTGAGCATTTTTGTCCTTCAATCAGTATGCTGTCAGGTCAGGCTCACACACTCAGCAATGTAAGTTCTTCTGCAGTTTTTATTATTGTCACAAATCTCATATCTGGTTTATAAGGTAGATAGTAAGAAGCTGGCTTGAAAAAATGATTGAGTTTGCAGTCCAGGAGAGCTATTATAACATAACCTTACTTTTAAATTCTTCTCTCACATTCAGATTCTTCAAGAGTAAACTCTGTAAAAGGTAATGAGCAACAAGAACCACCAGTGGAAGGCAGAAAGAATGTGAAGAGTTAAAAAGATAATTTAACACTCCTCACATCTTTCTATACAAGGGTAGACCTCAAATTTGTCGAAGTGTACTGTGACTAAGAAAGGAGTTTTAAAAAAAGTCTTTCTGAAGGAAAAATTGTTTGCAATGAAGTCAGACATGCAGCAAAGTTTTCATTTACTTTCAAGACTCTGCTGAATCTCACAACAATGTTTTAACAAAGATTTGTGCACTAGTTTTGCAGTAAAGCTGGAGGAGCATTTATCAAATAACTAACCTTTAAGATTCTTCTCTTTCTGGAACCCAACTAGTAGCGGCCAGGAATAGTGAGGTCTGAGTGGCAAGCATTCCTCTTTCATCATCTTCATCACCTCAATGGCCAAGGCTGAAAATAATTACAAGATCATTAAAGCCACCAAGTACTTTAAATAAGCATATGTAAAACAACTAAATAAGCAGACTACCTGATTTGTTGGTCTCCAAAGCGCAACGCAAAATAAACTGTAATGGTGCCGAGTGCATGTTTGCTTCTTTTAACTCACTACAAAATTGCTTCAGCTTGTTCACAGGCTGCAAATAATGTAAAAAAAATTAAATATTTTTCAATTTCTCAAATTTTTAACAGTGTCAGATTCTTTTAATGTTTAGGAAATGGATATTACACATGCCAACATGATTCCTTTGTGAATTTCAATTTACTATGCAAGTTGATATGAAATATTAAAATCCTTTTATTCTTTAAGAACAACACAAAAATCTACCATTTCCCATCTTCACAGTCGCATTCAACTAAATAAATACTTTTTTATTAGTATAATAAGAAAGAAGTATTACTCTTCTGCATACCATATCTCTATTTACACAATGTTGCAAGAAGAAGCTACCCTGGTCCACATTATCACGCGATAAATGATTAAAAGACTTCAAAATATGAAAACTTGTATCTTCGAAGCCATGAGTTATCAGAGTCAAACACAGGTTCATTGCATCTAGCAATTGAAAAACAGAGAAAAACAACATTTTAAAAGTGCCTGTAACTATTTTCGCATTAAACTACTAAAATTGGTGAAAGCTAGGAAAGTAAACGTTACCCAAGTATCATTAGCATACTTTTAATCAATCAAATCTGAGACTACGTTTTCCAGATTTAGCTTTTGAATGAAATTCAATTTTCCCATTAGAAGACCATGCAAAAAATTACAGAAGCATCACCACTGCAGCATGACAGAAGGATACCAAATAAGAGAAAAACATTTCTAGACATGCCAAAAAACCAAAATACGGATAAAGTACAATTAGCAGTTATCAATCAGATTACACATACTGGGATCCAACAGGGACTTTAACTGTAGATAAAGAACTGTATTACATGTTTAGTCTCTCTTTTTATGATATCCACAAAGAGCTGTCACAACAGGAATTACAACAGCATTGTTTGAGGAAAGGACTCCACATTGCTTTCCTATGAAATCTTAATTTTAGAAGTCTAAAAAATTGATAATTTTTGTATGTAAATGATTAAAATTGATTTATATTTAAATTTTATAAAACGTGATCTGAAGCAGCACAAATCCACAAACTAATGGCAAAAATATTATTTGCCCTAAGTATTCAAGAGAAAAGTATAGAACTGCCTATTTTGGGTAACATTTGTTATTGCTGCAAAGAAAAAAAAAAAAGAAAAGAAAATGTTTTCCCTCTCCACTCTGAGTAGCAAAACACTGCTGCAGTAACCAAGGACATACCTGGAATTAATTCCCTTTCAAATCTTATGTGTTTTTTAATATCTTCAATGTACTGAGGATATCCAGCCTTGGCAAGGCTAAAAATCACCTGCATTAAAATTCTATCCATAAGGTACCCTTCAGTCTTCTCAACCTCTTGTAGAGTCTGTAAACCAGAATAAATTTAACTATAATAAATTTACATTAAAATAAAAAAAAGCAGCTAGGGTTTTTTTACTTTTTTAAAAACCATGGGGTTTGATACATGGAATATGGTAGAGAGAATACTCAAGATCTATAGAGAGAGCATCAAACACCTTTAGACTGTAAAAGGAAAAAGGGACAGAGAAAAAGGACATAATATCTAGTAGTATATGAAAACACCAGAGGTATTCCCATTGTGAGATGACTTTAAAGAGATTACTTTGAAAAGGGGAGAATGATTAATCAAACTTTTTGCTACTGTTTGGAAGAAGGTTGGTTGATGAAGATTCGTTTAATTTGTAAGTCACAGAACAGTACAGTACTGCTTCCCACATCCTTCTCCTTGATTTGATCCTCTCCATCTGATACTACTTATTAAACTCAATCTGACTTTTTTTCTCATTCCTTTCCAATCACTTATTTGATTTAAAAAAAAAAAAAAAAAGAAAGAAAGAATACTTGGAAAAAAAAAACCCAGCTACACAAAGGCCTGTAAGGCAGCATTTGCTTATTTGCACTTCATGAAAACCTAAGTTGTTGGTATGAACTACCAAAAAAAAAAAAAACCCTCACATGCATTATTTGCCCCTCTAACATCCCCACCCCCCCCCCCCCCCCCCCCCCAAATTACCAAATCACTCACTGGCAAATCTGTTTACTCAGAGTGAAAAGCAACTATCAAAAGACAAGTATTTTTCATGAAGTATGAAACTGCTTGCAGTTAACCAGCTATTCAGATGGAAAAATAAGAATTTAACTGCTGCAGACAAGGAGAATGTAAGTTATAAATCTCAGTATTATTCCTCCTGCATGGATAGAAAGCATTCCAAAGCTGAACTGAACAAAAGATCAAATAAGCTGTACATAAACTCAAACTTGCAATACCTTTTTGATGCTATCAGCATCACCCTTTTCAGCATACATATTCAGCAGTGATAAATAGGTGTCTGGACCCGGCTCAACACCGGCCATCCTCATCACAGAAAGGATATTTTCTGCACTCTTCATATCTCTAAAAGAATTCAAAAGACCAACCTTCAGCAGATTTAATCATAATAATGTTTATTGTGAGTTCCACATTTCATCATTAAATTAATTCAAATTGGAAACAAAGAACACAGTAAGCATGCAGAAACTTATTTTAACTAAGCAAACCCTGAAAGGCAAAAGTGCAAATAATTTATTTTATTACTTAAAATCTTCTTTCAACTTTAAAAGTTGACAAAGTTCAAAACTAAATGCCGCAAGTTTCTTTTTCAAACAGTGTAAAAGTACAGTTAATTTATCTTGAAATTCAAGATTTTCAGATACAAAAATCTACTTTGTTAAATGGGCCTGTTTTGCTTCAAAAATGTATAAAAAGACAGTCTTTTAAACATCACACTATTCTGCAGTATGTAATTTTTCTGTACAGTATCACTTTATATTGTAGTAAAACTAAAAGAAAACATAAGAAAAAGGCACTGAACATTACCCTGATCTTGCGTGGCCTTTCACAAGGCTACTGAATACTGCCTCAGTGATTGGGAGATCTTTGTTCTTCATAAATCCAAGAATCTTACTGCAAAATACAAGGCAATGAATGATTAGGTATTTTTTTTTTCCTTTGAGAACAAACTACCAAGCTATCGCTGCTTTGCCAGACAAGTACTGTAACAAAACCAAATCCTGATGTCACTGAGCTATTAAATTTAGGGATGCTGCATAATATGCTCATAATTCAGTTATTTTCATTTTTTCAGATTAATTGTATTTGTTACTTTGAAATATGCTGACACAAGGCTAGGGATGAGATTTTTTATTTTTATCTTCCTTTACTTATTTCTCACGCCCAGCAATCACACTGTTGAAACTCAACCTTGCTAAAATTAAAACGTTATATAGATATCCAGCAAGCCCTGCATAACGATGACAAACAGAATTACTACTATTTGCTCCTTAGCCCATTTTGTTCTCAAATGCCTTTTCCAGTAGTCATTTTCTTACATAGCCACTAAGGCTTCATAACATACACTTTTTCAAACTGGCTCTAAAAATGACAACACAAGCTATTTTCTGAGCAGCTTGAATAGAATTTGATTTGAACACACTGGTCTATCGCTTGTTTTAATTTTGCCTGTGTAGGTTCCAGCTGTCTCTTAAAAAACTGCTCTTCAGTGCTTGGTTAAAATATACTTAAACCCCCTCTTTGCTCAATTTCTAAGAATTACACTGAAATAAATTTTAACATTAATGGTAGGGAATATGAGAACGATTTTGCATAAATCCCTTCAAACTTAAATACAAAAGAATACCTCGCTCCTTCAATGTCACCTTCATTGCAATAAGCAGCAATCAACCTTTGGTATGTAACCTACAAAAAACAAAAAAGGGGAAGTTAATGACTTCCATCCAATAAATGGATACTAGTATTAACACTGAAGATATAAAAAGGTACCTACTCGATTGGGCTGCACATTAGCTTCCTCCATTCTGGCCAAGAAATCTGTCGGAGAAAATTTGTGCTCGTTCTGAAGGTAGACTTTAAGTAAAGCATTATAATGGCTTGTATCATACACAGCACCTAAGGAAATATTTCAACCACAGTCAGTAAACATTGATTCTCTGAATTCAACGTGATTTTATAGCTTTCTCAGGTGATTAATTTTGCATAAATTTTATTCTGTATGAGCCTTACATATAATCAGACTGCTTCCTTTTATCCACCTTTGAAATATCAGACATTTTTATAAAAGGCTAAAACATAACAAGAGTACAGAAACATCATGCACATGCTATTCCACAGTCTACATTACAGATTCAGCAATATTACCATCAAGAAGTAGTTCACCTATGCAACATCTATAAATGACTCAAAAAAAATCTGATAAAACAGCTGGTAGCACTCAGCCCACCAGATGTCAAGATAACATCTAACAGAAAAGTGAAATATATTCTTACAATAATCAAAATCAAGCCAGAGTCCAGCTTAAGCATCTTATAGGGGGAAAAAAAAAAGTCTTTATTATTAATACCCCTAGATGTCAGTATAACTCCCAGAATAGGAAATAGGTCTCACCTGAACAATAAAACTTGGCATTTCTTTGGCAATGCTTATTTGCTATTATAACCCAACATTTAAACACTACTAAAATATATTCAGTATTGTATTTACCAAGAGAGTAACTAAAGTACATAGCTGTTCCTGAAGACAGGCTAACAAAACCAACTTACCCAGTTCTTTCATCTTGTCCCATATCATATGGGCTAGTTCTGTTCTTTCAGGTGACAATACCTCTGGTAAAAGAGCACCACAACTTCGCAATAAAAGCAAGATCTGGTTACTCCCTGGACACCCTACAAGTGGAACACAATCACAACTTTCTTTATAAATAATTACACATTTAATATTAGAAAAAAAGATTTGAGATTGATCCACTGTGGTATTTATGCATATTGTATAGAATAGAATCTTTTCCAAGGTCAAAGTTTTTTACTGAACAGGATATCCAAATTATTAATCTATGACACTGTTACGCACTTTCATGAAAAAGGTTCATGATAAAACATGCTATTTATCATAGAATGGTTTGGGTTGGAAGGGACCTTAAAGCCCACCAAATTCCAACCCCCCGCCATGGCCAGGAACACCTTCCACAATAGCATAATAATGAGCCCAGCTGAGCAGAATTTTTAACAAGTACAACACAAAATACTAAACTCAGATGATCTAATACTTTAAATTTCCTAATCCAAGACCCATAAATGATTTTATCCTACAGGGACATAACTTCCTGGTAAATTTCTAAAATGGCAAAATAATTCATATCAATTCCATACTATTCTAAAACTGGTATTCAGAGACTCCACAGTGAAATTTCCATTTCCACTTCTGTCCATGCTCAATATAAAATCAATAACTTATATATAAAAAAATATTGAAGAAAACTGCGAGAATGCCGGCTTTTTCTGACTTCTGCACTAGCCCCAAAATGCTGAAAAAGAAACTATAAACTCATCTGCTTTTCTCAGACTTCATCACTACTCCTGAGGCTAAGTAAGGCAGAGCTGCAGAATTTATCACAGATTATCCAATAAAATGGAGACAGAATTTTTTTCTCAATTGCATCTTTATAAGCAAACCCAACAATTTCTAATAAAAAGAAGAGTTTATTTAGAAAGTGGGAAGGGGGGGGGGGGGGGGGGGCGAGGAAGGCAAAAAAAGTTGTCTATTCCTTTCCTATTACAGAGAAAGGTGTACTTCAGAAGTAATTTCATCTAACAAGGAGCAAGGTAAATGTTCACATACAACACAAATGATGAAAAAAATCTGTAAGGTTTTTTGTGTCTCAAACACACACATACATGCAGACTTGAAAGACTCAACACTTCCAACACAACCTGAAGTCTATAAGCATCACTTATGCTTTGTAATTTACTTCCAAATCATCATGCCAACACTCCAAAACTGTGTACAGCCCAGCATAGAGGCCAGAGCTGTTGCCAGTAACTGTATGTCCAGCTGCTGCTATTCACTGTAAATGTAATTTTTAATTATACAGCACTGCAGAAACAGCTATAAATTAATGGCAAAATCAAGTGAAAAACCTCAACTGCAGAAAGCTATATACTGCCTAGAATTAGATCTTTAGGTACTGAAAAGAGTCAGTAAATCTAGGATACCATGTAACTATTGCAAACTGTTTCAGGAGTACAATCTACACCGGGAAAGTTAATATAGAGTATGCTCATCTAGAAAGAAACACAGGCAGCGCTGCGAAAAAATGAGTGACAATGAGAAAATGAGAAGTTAAAACATTGAGAGGGGCCAGGTAAAAATTGCAAATGGGGATTTGAACTTCTGAAGTCATAATGGAGTGGTGAGATAAGTCATACTTGACTAACTTTTAAATCCCTCCATACAATTAGTTCATGCAATAAAAATGCCATCACATCTCCAGTACTCATGATGCCAGTTTTACACTAGCAACCAAGTACCTTGAAAGGCAAAAAAACCCCGCCCCAAAACAGCAACAATAATTAAAAAGACAACACACACCCTCACTCCCATCCAAAAAAACTCAACCAAACAACCCAAAATGGGAAAAGGTTCAGCAGTATGAGTGTAGAAAGATGCAGGGTAAGAGATCTACAGCGAACACCTTAATCGAGCATTTTTTGTTTTGTAATTAGAAATGTAAGAATAATATAAACAGGCAATTTTTTTAAGAAATCAACAGTAACTAACCTCCCACACTTTTGCTAAGTTAGTTTTTAACATTATTAGTAAAAAAGGACCGATTTTTTCATATGGAAATATTTTTCATTTATCTTAACAGCATCCTTGTTAAATCTCTTGTGACATTCTACACTTCTTTTAAATTTACTTACACAACCAAAGGAAACCACTACAAGTAATTAATCTTTTCATAATATGACTTCTTAAAAAATGTGTAACTAATCAAATGTCAAGAACTGATTTGCAAATAAGCTTAGAGACACAAAATTCTTGCCAACCCACACTTGCAAACTATGTTTATACCTAAAAAAGACAAAGCAGTCAGAATCAGGAAGGATAACACAAGCAACAAGAAAAAACTAAGTTCAACAGAAAGAGAGCATGAATTGAAGACTCAGCTTTTAAACAGTGAAGTGCAAAACCTTTAAAAGCACAATCCCAGGTACACAAGCCATGAACAGTCCAGAGTAATACACAGCAAAATTTAAAACAAAACAATACATGCTGCCATTGATAAATATTGGCAGTAGAACTTAAGAGAGCATATTTAGCAAATATCTTCATTGACTCATGCTAACTAGTACCAAACCTTATCAATTGTGGCACCTGGTTTGCACAGTGTTAATATAGACCAGCTATTTTTTAACCAAAGGGGTACGGAATCTGTCAGAATGAACAATGCCTCAACTGTTTCTTTTTGTTTTATTCAAAAAAAGGGAAAGCTTTCTTGTCCTGAATAACCACAGCTACCTGGCAGTGTAGAAGCTTGGGGATAACCTCCATATTTCCCCGTATAATTTCATTTTAAAAACAAATCACTTCTTAAGGACAGCATGGCTTATTGCACATATTTGAAAAACACGCTGTGTAAAGCAGACAGATTTGATCCCTGTTCAGAGTGCACAATGCAGTTTTACGAGAAAGGTGTAACATTACCAGAGTAAAGTCCGCAATAAGGCAGTATGATAAGCTTTCTTAAAAGCACACTGAATTTTCACAACTTACTAATTCCCAAAGAAAAAAAAAACCCAACACAAAAGTAAACGTGCATTCAAAGCAAAGTAACACCTCTAAAGCATTTATAAAGTCTGTTCACCAACATATAAAGCAAATTAAACAATACTCAAAACATAAATCTTTCAATTAATTTGCTTGGTTTGATGATTTATTATATTGAGCTTTGAATTTAGCTTTTACTTTGTTTTAATTGGAAGCAGCTTACCTGTTTTACACATTTCACCGTAGATTTTTAGTAGAAGAGTTTTAGGGATGCGGCCAGTTTTTCTGACAGAGTTATCTAGTCTATTTAATGCCCAGTCAAACTGCCTGGTCTGTCTGGTTTGAATTTCTGAAACTGGTTCTTCTTTAACACTTCCCTCCTGTTGAGGTGCAACTGTAAGGAACTTTATTTGATACACAATGTTGCTGCTGAAATAAAAACAAAAACAAACAAACAGAGATTACACTTCATTTTGCAACTAAACTAGCCACACAGTGACAGAGAGATAATGCACTTCTTTCTGATGAAGTTACTGAAACACTTTCCATATTGATAACAACAAATAAATACAGGTAATTCATTACAGTGTCTTTCTACTTAAAAATATATAGTCACGTATATCTTTTCACCATGACAGCTGTTTCTCTGAGATTTTCAGTTGGACTCATCTCATGAGTTAAAGGGTTCAAATGCTATTCCCAGAAAAGGAAAAATTTTGAAGCTGTTCAAATGCTACAGAAGTCTATTGCCCCATTACGACTTCTCACAAAAGCTCCTGCATGCTTTTGAAAAATCATACAAAAACTAATGCAGAGGTCAGTGTTTTAGACACCAATGGCTTAACAACGGGATCAGTCCCCATTCTGCAGAATTCACATTAATGAGGACAAAGCGGCCATCCTGTGATGTCAACCAATAAACATCAACACTGGATTTGTTTAAACATTTATTTTCTCAAAATAAAAGTCTGACAACAAGAACTAACACAATGAGAGTCTTATTTCTACCACAACAGTAAGAGCTTGCCAAGTTTGTTTGGTTGTTGTTGGTTTTTTAAGAATAATTTGATACACAGAAAAATAAGGAAATAGTATTTGTGCCAAAACAGAATTGTGAACAGCCTGGTCCGGTAAAATTATGGTTGCACACATGCATTTTTGGAAGTCTGTTCTCAATTGTCCTTACATCCACTTCTATATACCTTTTTTAAAAAGCTTACTGAAAGCTTTTCAGAATACTTCCAAGTCAGGTTGCAAAAAATGCTTTGAAAGCCAACAGCAACACAGGACTTTCTGTCTTTATAACACAGAAGTTTATACTTTGATGTCCAATAACAATCAAAGCACAAGCGGACAAAACTCCTGTGCCGCATATTAAAAATTAAACGTATTTTTCTATAAAAAATCTGCTATTCTTTTATAGTATTCTGCAAATTACTGAATTATATCTTATGCCACACAGCACACTTGTAACAGTAAATGAATTTATATCTACAGTTCTTAAGTGCAGCACTGTTTTAAGAAAGCAATCTTTGTAAGATTCTCCATATGTCAAAACTCACAAACTTTTTGAAGCACTTGCATAGCTCCATAACATTAAGTATGAAGGTAAAAACAGTATGTGCATACTCCAAAATATGCTGGTTAACAGCATGAAAGGACTCAAGTTTCATTTGTTATTAAACTCTCCTTGCTTAGCATTTAGCATGATCACAGAATTGTAAGACTAATTTGGGTTGGAAGGAACCTTACGTATCATCCAGTTCCAACCCTCCTGCCATGGGCAGGGACACCTTCCACCAGACCAGGTTGCTCAAAGCCCCATCCAACCTGGCCAGGAACGCTTCCAGGGATGGGGCATCCACAGCTTCTCTGGGCAGCCTGTGCCAGTGCCTCACCACCCTCAGGGTAAAGAATGTCTTCCTAATACCTAACCTAAATCTGCCCTCTTCCAGTTCAAAGCCATCACCCCTTGTCCTGTCACCACATGCCCTTGTACAAAGTCCCTCCCCACTTTCCTGCAGGCCCCTTTAGGCACTGGAAGGCTGCAGTAAGGTGTCCCCGGAGCCTTCTCTTCTCCAGGCTGAACCACCCCAACTCTCTCAGCCTGTCTTCAGACGAGAGGTGCTCCAGCCCTCTGGTCATCTTCATGGCCTCCTCTGGACTTGCTCCAACAAGCCTGTGTCCTTCTGATGTTGGGGGGCCCAGAGCCAAACACAGTACTGCAGGTGGGGTCTCACCAGAGCGAGGTAGAGGGGGAGAATCCCCACCCTCCACCAGCTGGCCACGCTTCTTGTGAAGCGGCCCAGGACATGGTGGGCCTTCTGGGCTGCAAGGGCACATTGCCAGCTCATGGTGAGCTTCCCGTCCACCAACACCCCCAAGTCCTTCTCCTCTGGGCTGGTCTCAATCCATTCACTGCCCAGACTGTATCTGTGTTGGGATTGCCATGACCCACATGCAGGACCTTGCACTTGGCCTTGTTGAACTTCATGAGGTTCGCATGGGGCCACCTCTCATACCTGTCAAGGTCCCCCTGAATGGCATCCCTTCCCTCCTGCGTGTCAACCACACCACCCAGCTTGGTGGTGTTGGCAAACTTGCTGAGGGTGCACTCGATCCCAGTGTCTGTGTCACAGACAAAGATACTGTTTACACAATGCTGTTTATAACAAGTTTATAATATTATACTGTATCAATTGCTACAGCTGCACACTAAAATATTATACTCACACATGCAGCGTTTCTTTCATACACTAACTTACCCTTCTCAAAGATTAGTAGAATTGGGCATTTCTATTTAGACCCCACCCCCAGGTATTACCAAACATAGTACTGGTGTTTCTGTTAATTTATACTGATTGAAGATATTTAAAAAATGGCAACATAGGTGTCTGAGTTTCAGTTTTAGACAGATGGGAAAAGAGTATGAGAGTATAAAACAAACTGAGGGACTCTTAAAACTTCCACAGGCATCCACCTAAATTACCATTATCAATGTGAAATAGAATGTCTATCATAAGACTCATGAGTACCTTATCATATGTAGGCTTTCAGCATTTGAATAAATTAGACTTTAGCATTACGCAGTGCCTTAAATCATGTTAAAGCCAATCCCATAATAAGAGTTTGTTAAAAATAACTGTGGCTTCAAAAATTGGATGAAGGTGCAGGCATCTACTGTCTTACATTTGGTTCGTAGTACTACAACTAAGAACACAACATTTAGGAGAATATTTAAAACAAAAAAGCTAAAAGCTCACTGTGCTTAAAGATGAATGATTAAGCAGACCAGAAACATAGCTTCCAAAAAACCCTGTAAAGTTGACAAATTAAGGGACACAGTATTAGTTTTGATTTGGGGCAATCGATCGAAGGACAGAAGAATGCAGTAGACAACACACTTACTGAAAATTGATACTAACGGCACAACCTCCCTGTGAAACAGAAAAAGAAGCTAACAAAATAAGGCAGTTATTCATGTGTCAGGAATCTTCAACCATCCTGTGTGATTCTTTTAATTCTCAGAAGTTGAGAAAGAACACACGATTAAGGGGAATTTAAAAAAAAAAGCAAGGACAAACATCAAGAAGGCAGTGTTAAACATTTTAGTCAGGAAGTCACATAAAAACACAGCAAGGAAGGCTTCTAAATATAAGACAGGTGGTTTTTAAAAATATACGGTTACTCTTAAAATGGGAAAAAATTACAGATCTTACACTGTTTAGCTTTCTAAAAATGTTATTTGCAACCATACTATGTAAATTTTAACCATTTTATCATGAGTAAATTTTAATAAGGAGATGGGGTTGTAGATGAGAACAGGGAAGAATGTGCTAAGTAATTTCTAGAAATATTAAGATATGTTATATTTAAGACACATTAACGGACCTTACTCAATCTCCACTCCTTTGGAATAACCTTAAAAAATTCATTAAAGTTTTGGCAAAAATAAAGATTGATATACAGACTTCTGGCATCACGTTACCTTACAATGTCATAAGCAAAACAAAGAGATATGATCTACTTTCAGTTACAAAAATAGGGGTGCAGTAGTTGTTTAAAAAAAAATTAAAATATACATAACTTTAAAATGTGCTAATCAGGGTCTGTTGCAAAATTGGGAATATACATGTGGGATCCTAAGTTAAGCTATCTCCGGACCCAACTGGGAAAAGAGTGGTACGACCCACGTCCATTCAATAATTTCATTAACAATTTGGATGACAGAAGAGTTAATAAACTTATAAAATTTGTAGACAGCACCATAACAGTGGCAAACTCTAAGGAGAGCCTCAGACTTCAGAGTCATCGTGATTACTTGATGTAATGGTCTGATATCAACAAAAAGGAAATTCAATACACACCAACAAAAGCTTTATGTTTTGGGCAAAAAACCAAATGCAGAAACATAAGATGGTATATGACTAGCTAGACAACAGTACAACAAAAAAAGTACTGAAAATGAGCCACTGCTAAACACAAAACATAACACAGAAAAAAAAAACCCCACACTTAAAATCTTCAACAAAAGCAAAATAGATAAAATACAGAATTATTCTATTTGTCATGGTGTGTTTACTCACAAAAACACAAAAACCAAGTTTAAAAACCTCAAAAAGAATCATCTATCCCATCTCACTCTCCAAGCAGAGAAGCAACTGTACCTAATCCATCAGGCATCACACTGGTAATAATAATTATTGTCATATTAATTGTAATGAAATACTAGAACAGGATACTTTGACAGTCAAACTTTCTCATTTGGAAGCTTATAAAGTATGACTGGGGGAGGGGAGGGAATCTATCATGACCCTGGCACTTCTGATCCAGCCTCAGTGCTAGACATTGGATTATATAGTCTTATGATGTAACTATATTTTTTCAATTATTTTAATTAACTTTGTTCAGAATTAAATGCTATGCTACACCACAAAATGCACGACACTTCTCCAAGGGCTGCAATGAATGTCAAGTTTTTACTTTCATCAATTACCTGTACATGGCATTTTAAGAATTTCTCCATATGAAACATTACATTTGCAAGCACGTGAAGCTGCACAATAATCTTCAGATGTTTCAATTAGCAATTTGATTCTTCCCCCACATGTGTAATTTCTCTTTACTATGCTTCATAACTATGTTTCTTTGTACCTATCCAGAGAAGCTGAAATGGATATTAAGCCCTATAAAGTGATCTCTCTCCCATTCACACAATCAGAAATTACAAGTAGCCTTCTGATACTACTGTACCTTTACACCATTTTCAGCTTTGTCTCTACAACTGTGAAGATTAAAAGCACAGACCTTGCCTACACAGCAAAGTTTAACCAATTGTACGTTCGTAAACCCAACACACGACCACCCACTATTTAGTGGCAACTTTTCACCTCCAAAATAGCTTATTTTGGAACATTTGGAAAGTACTTGAAGATAAACTGAAAAAAAAAAAAATTATGCAGAGGTGAAGTGCACATGGGGAAATTCATACTGACTCAAGTAGTAAAATTGTTTGCAATGGTTCAGTGAGAAGCCCAGTACCATACTGATGTACTTACATGTTTTCCATATTTCTAGAGCACACTGAAGGCAGTGCCTTCAGTTTCCTAAAGGAACATATCCTACACATCAGACCAAGTAAAAAATGTCCTATCTTTCCCAAAATTCAAGAAGTAAATGGTTCCAATGCTCTCATTGGCAGCAGCAGCAGGTTTACTTTCTGTAAAACTTGACCCATTCCAGACATTCAAAAAAAGAATCACAAAGCCACCATACAGATATTTGCCTGCCTTTATCAGAGGCACAATAAGGTAGCTGCTACGCTTTTTCTAAGAAAGTACTGAATGTTTTGTTCTTACTAAACTAAATAGGTGAAATGCGTATGAAATGGTTTTCAAAATACAAGCCATATTCAAAGTAGAATAATGGTAAACATAAGAGTTAAAATTCATTACTGTAAATACAAGCACTACAGACTTAGCATTAAATTTACTAAATATAAGACTAAATAAACCACCTGAGATCCCAGCATAATTCACAGGACTGCTAAACAGTATTTCCCCTGACTATAGTCACCTATACCAGGGTCACCTACAAAAAAAAAGAGCCACAATGTTCAGGCCACTGTACCCTTGTTTCAGTGAGATCCAGAAGGATTCTACCTCAGACAAAATTTTGATATTTTATGCAGACTGAGAAATCTCCAGTTTTTTGGAGAACTGTGCCTAAGTGATTCACAAGAAGCAAAGCAGAAACACTTTGCTTTGTGCTATTTCTTAGGAAGTCTCTGGATGTTTTATGTCCATCACTACAACACATACAACAACTACAGCAGTGCAGCTTGTGAAACTTCACTACAACAGAGCATTGCTTCATCACTACCAAATACAAATCTATTGAACACTTCCTCTGCATTTAAAGCCCATGCATTCTACCACTTGTACCATTTTGCTAAAGTAATTAAGCATTCAATTCTAGATTTTTGTCTACTGGTGATGGATTGCCAAGTATGATAGTAAATAACCAAAAACAACTTGTTTGCAGCTAATTAAAAACAAAAAACAAAACCCACACCATATCACACATTAAGCCATGAATATTTGGGATTTTAACTTCTGGCTTACCCCAAGGCTCAAACCAAATCCCCCGTAGATCTGACACAAGATTCTTTAAAAGGGTATTCTCACCAACATGCTTCACTGTTGTACAAACACACTACAATGTACCAAAAGGCAAAAGTCTTTATAAGGTCAACTTGAGAAGCATCGCACACGGTACCCTCTTACTAACTTCATAAACAATCACTCCTCTGAACGGAACACAGATCTTGCAAAAAGCAGGTTTCACTACAGTACAATCTGCTGTCTGGGGAAATGCTCTTTGCTCTGCATTCCTAAAAAGCTACATTTAATCTTACAGCCAAGAATCTCAAGGTGAAGAAGTGACAGTAAAGCCAAAGATGCCTCACAAGACTTGCACATGGATTCCACTTGATCTTCCTCCTCAGCTATACTTTCAAGATCTATGCCTTAGGAGCCCAATTGTTCTCCTTTTCTCTGAAGATACATAGGGTGTTGACTTCAGGATGAGTATCATAGCACTCACACATCCAAAAGTACAGTTCAACAATACAGCTGCAGTGATCTAACATCACACCATCATCACAGGGTTTGGTTCCCTCTTCTCCTTTTGCCTGTGGTTCCACTCTTCTGGAGTTCATCAGATCCTTAATTGATCCAATAAAACCTGTTGATCCGTCAGAAATGTTCTCCTTGCAGTCTAGCAAATGAAATGAACGCAGTAATAGGTCCAAGGAGCACCATGACAGAGTAGGACAAGCTGTCCAGCAATGGGTGGGCGATCAGTGTGGGAAGAATGAAGCCAATACCCTTTCTCCCAACACTAACTTGCCACAGCAGCAAGCTGTAACATCAAAACATAACATAATCACCGCAAGTATGCAGAATAAAGTTCCCAAAAGATATTCTGATGTTAATTCAAAATCTACTCTGAACACTCATTGACTGAGAGCTTGTAGCTAGTAGCTTGAGTCAGCTACTAGCAGCAAATTCAAGCATTTCTCTCCTTAGCAAAGCTTGTATGAACAAAGTTCCTACAGCTAGTTTGCTGTTGTAGATCTGAAGTTTGTTGTACATCCCATTTTAATTGCATGCCAGAGTCACAACATACAGCTCAGTATATTTCACATCTCATCCTAGAGGCAGTCAAATGAAATCATAAATTTGCCACAGATCTGATCTCATTTGCTATGAAATGCTTCTCAACCAATGCAACTGGATATTCCATCTACTGTCTTAACCCACTTTCTGAAGTTTAGATTAAAAATCAGACCGGTATGACGCTTTGATAAAATCTCTGCTGTAATGTGAATGACTGCTGTCTCACATTTCTAAATAAGTTAACGTATTTGCAACTTTTCTGTAACCATTACTGTAACGAAAGTCACAGACCAGCCTCTGAACTGACTTTATTATGTTCAATGCTAAAGCAACTATACCAAGAACATGTAAACTTAAAGTCATTTACCCCCTTCTCTTGCAAAATGCTAATTATTCCTTGTTATTCATTTACTCTTAAAACTGTGGGGGTTCTTGTCCACTATTCCAATCAGAACTTTATCAATATTCTCTGGAATTTACTGCAGCAGACTGCATTTCACTCTCAAAATACCATCTCAAGACCTGAGCAGTGACTATACCAAGTCTAAAAGTTGTCCATATGTCATTCTAGTTCTTTACAGAGAAAATTTCTTCCAGAAATTAAGGCTTAAGTAGAAAAACACAACAATAGTTATTTAGGGAAAAAAAATAAAATGAAATTATATGCTTAGATGCGCAATTTCAGTTCATAAATGTTGACTTTTTTATTTTAACAAACACTTTGGCCCCAGAGCATCGCTTGTGCACTAGGATGCCTAAATTCATAACTAGTACAGTGACAGTAAGACAAAGATTGTAGGTAAAAAATTATCTTGGGAATGAAATTACTGGACAGAACGTACAAATTCACATGTGCTGCTCAGTCTTACTCCAATATAATTCAGTTTAGACCAAAACCTAAAAACTATGAGCTAAATATTGCTGCTGTTTCCTGTGAATGTATTCTCTACCACGAACCTACTCGCATAGTTAACTAGATCTAGCCTGAGAACTGAAGAGTTTTAGGAACAATCACTGAACTATCCCACATATGACCCCATTTATACTTGAAAATACAGAGGAATATTGGTGCAAGGGGGGTGCAGGGGTAATAACTACAAACCACTAACCAAAAACCCAAAACTCAGCTATCAGAGCCAAGTTACCATCGCATAAAGCACTTTTCAAGTTTTTTTCCAGAAACAGGGTTCTAGGAGAAAAAAATACACTGTTAGTCCTTCATCAAGTCATATGTCAATTTCGGTGACTATTACTTCTCTGAACAAACTAATTACGGAAACTAAGTTTCCAGCTGAGGAAAACAAAAATCAGCTGAATTACCACAAAGTAGAAAAGTTTATTACTGATTTGCCCCTAACCAAACATGTGGTTCTGCTGCCAACCATACAGCAGACATCTTCCCAGTTCCCTGGTCCCTCCTGCACAGGTCTACTTCATCCTTCCCACCAACTTTAGCACTCAACAACCTGTTACGTTTCCATCACTAAAACCAGCAGAAAACTGTTGGTTGATTTTTTTTTTTGTAAGATTTCTGTCAGACTACCAAATAAAATCGGCTCACGATCGGTTTGATAAGCACTAAAGTTAGTGCATGTAGCAACAGATTTATTTTGGTGGTGAGACTTGCCTGTAGGAGTTCTCTATTGCTGACTCTTGCCTGTTTCCATCCCTTTTCCTGAACCAGCTCTGGAATTTGTGAATTGTGAAACCGGAAGAATTTTTTGCCATTCTAGATTCTGTTCCCCAGAAGACTTTGTGAACAGAATCTAGAATAGCAGAAAACTGTTTTGGTTTTCTGCCAGGAATTGTTACATTGACTTAGAAGGACCACCAACACTATATTAAGGCACAAGCAAAACGGGACAGAAGAACTTTCTCCCCTTCATAGCACTAAGTTATTATGTCAGGTCATAAAACTCCGTGTATGTGTTTAATACTTTTATGTTCTTAATAGTTATGCAAAAATTTGTCTACAGCATCATTTGGACATCTAAGAAGAGATTAATTTCAAGCTCGGTCACTAATACTAACTAAAGCTACATGCTGATAGTTTTTTTCAGATAACAACTCTGTGTTGCCACATTGAGAGCTAATGGCAACATTAGCTGCTATCTGAATAGAAGCATCATATCCCCTTCCCACCTGCCTGCACTGAAATCTCAATAGGCTTTGCAAACACTGGAAAAAATACAGCAAACACTTACATCCTTGAAGGAAATGGATCTATACTTCTTTTTAGCTAGACATCTATATTTGCAAGTTATTTTTAATTATTACTTACTTTTATACAAAGTTTTATTGAACAACTGTAATTATAATCACAGCAAATCACTTGACATAAATGAAAAGTCAAGCATCTCAACTCATTGCCAACTCTCTTTTTTCAGACTTAAACCTGGACATGGTGGAAGCCAAGAATCTAACCCCATCACGGCTCAGAAGTCATAAACAGACCTTTCTCATTCAACAAGTCTGAGAACTTGCTGACAATTAAGTAACCCCTAACGTTAAAAAAGCTTGTGCAAGTCTTCATGTAGTTTTAACAGCATACTCGGTAGATGAAATACAAAACATAAATACCAACTCTTTGACACAGTCATCATCTGCACATGGTGCTTCCTTCTTAGAACGAGTAATTAAGGAAAAAGTTACAGAAGCAACCAGCTTGCCTCTACAACAACGGTAACAGCACCCTCATGATCTGTTAAAAACAAACAGTGCATTCAGAAAAACCTGAAATATTGTATGTTTCCTACAAACAGGGGCTCTGACATTTGCTCATGTATCCAAGGCCAAGCCTTATACACTTTGACATCCAAGACATATGTGATCAGGGCAAAAAACATCCCAAATGTGGAGCCACAGTGCACCACCACCAGAGAGAAAGCTTAGCTCTCCCAAAACAAAAATTTTGTTAATTAAAAAAGCAGACTCGTGTTAAGGCAGAGTTGTGTCTCCAAACGTGCTGCAGGGCCCCAACCATGCGTTAGTGGGGCAAGGGGGCAGTTTTCCACCCCACCTGCGCGATGGCAGAGGGGCCCGCAGCGCAGGAATCAAGCCACCCCGGCCGGCTACTGCCACAGCGGAGCCCGGCTGCTGCCCAGACTGCGGCCGTACGGCTCCCCACGGCCGGGCACCGCTCCCCGACCGCGGGGGGACAGCGCTCTCCCCACGGCCGGGCACCGCTCAACCCCCGCTCCCTGACCCCCGAGGGTCAGCGCCCTTCCCAGAGCGGGGCGCACTCCGCCCGGCGACACACCGGTGGGAAGCGGCCCGCTCTCATCGGAGGGAGACGGGGCTCCCCCGCGGCCTTCAACCCCTAGCCGGCCCCGCCGCGCACACGCAGCCGGAGACCGCCGGGCCGGGCCGGGCCAAGCCGCAGGGCTGCCGCCGGCAGCCACAGGGGCAGCGCAGCAAGGGAGCGGCGGCGGGCTCGCCAGTGCCCTTGGACACGGGGACCGCCGCCCCAGCGGCCGCCGGCCCACCGGCGAGCGGCTGGCAGCCCCGTGGCGCCGGGTCTCACCTGGCGGGGGCCGGAGGGCGGGCGGCGGCGGCGGCGGGCGGGCGGAGCAGGAGGGGCAGGAGGCGCGGGCAGAACGCCCGCAGGCGCCCGGCGGAGCTCAGCAGCGCAGCCATGGCCGCCGCGCGCGCAGGCCGCAGAGGAGCACGTGAGGCGGAATCCGCGCTACCGCGCACGCGCACCAGGGGGCGAGGGGGCGGCCGGCGCCGGCGCTCCGCCTCCGCCGCACCACGTGACGGGAGGAACCATTCCCCGCAGGGGGGACCGACGGCCCAGCCCTCGGAATGGACCCGTTCGGGCAACGGCGTGCTTCTAATTCCCTCCCCCGCGCCGCTGATGGGATGCTCCACGCAAGGTCGGCGGCGCAGCGCCGGCGCCGGGTTGGGTCGATCGGCAGCCAACCCGGAGTTGCTCCACCGGAAGGCGGCCGGGAGGGGGCCGCTCGCTGAGGGGAGAACAGGGTGAGCTCTGCGCGCCTCGCTCCTGCGCGCGGGGCGGGGGGGCGGCACCGACTTTCCCAGCGCGGCACGGCCCGGCAGCTGCGTACCGCTCTGCGCGCCCTTCTCCGCGGTTCCGCGGCTGGTGTCGGGCCCGCCCGCCCTTGCCCTAGGGAGGAAGTCACGTGGGCGACGGGGCGCGAGCGGCGCCATCCGCCCGGGGCTGAGCGCGGGCTCCCGGCGCCGCCCGCTCGCTCTGAGGGGAAGGCGGGAGCTGCCGCGCTCGGTAGGTCCGTCACACGGGGAGCCACTAAAAGCGTGGCAGGCGGCGGGCAAATGCCAAGAAAAATGCCTCAGCCTCGCCGATAATAAGAAAAACTTAAGTCCTCGCGTTGCCCCGGAAGGGCGGCGCTGGCGGCGCTTGGGAATCCCGCCGGCCCGTTTCCTTCTGGGATCAAAATGGAAGTGAGGGGCAGATGGAAGAACCTTAATAAAAAAAGAAAAATTAAACTGTGTTTCTCTGCCTGAGCTTGGTTATGTTTACAGAGATGCTGCCTGCTTTGATGTTTCATTTTAGTGTGCAAGTTACGTGGGTTCCTATGAGATAAACCACCAGCTTGCTTAGGTACTTGCAAGCCAAGTGAGTGTTTTCATAAAAAAGCATTTAATTATTCTTGACACAAATGGAAAACAATTACTCCAGGTGACAGATTGATTTTTTATCAAATCAACCACAAATCAGCCATCTGCAATTACAGTTTACTTGGAAAGACTTGCAAAGCCTCCTCATCAAGTGATGCAAAGAGCCCAATTTTTAAAAGTTATGAACACTCATTTTTGTTATTATAAGAAAAGTCCCAGATGTACGACATTTCTTAAGCCTGAAGGCAGGAGTCACAGCTAATAAGACAATATTACTGCTTATCACGGCTTCTGCTGTATCACAGTGTTAGGATATTTACTGGAATACAGAGCTCAGTCTTAATGAGGAGACCAAGATGAATTTTTTAAACCCAAATACAAACAGCACACATGCTAATAGGCCAGCCTAGCTTATGGACTAGAGGCCCTGGGAACTCGCTCTTAACAACCCAATACAAAAGTGTCTACAACACTTACAAATCAGGACCAAAAATGATAGAAGCAAATGACTGGAAGAGTAAGAGAAAATGATGAGATTACATTCATCAGCATAGTAAGAAGTTTCTTGTTGCTGAGACTTCCCTGCTACCGAATCAGGAAATAAGTCTTTAGAAGGAGAATGGTGGCACACGTGATGACCAGGAATGCCTCCAAAGGACAAAGGAAATGAAAAGGTGTTTATTTTACAATCTAGTGAGTGGATAACAGGATCTGAAATGATCTCAGAGAGGAGCTGTCTTTTCACTGCTGAGTGAGAGGTCATGGGTATGATTCAGCTTTAGAGGTAAGGACAGCTATTTGCTTGATGTGGAAAGGAAAGAAGGTCCTGAGGAATTAATTCAAAATGTGATATAGCTGAAGCAGTAGACTTAGAGATAAGTTATTCATGGAGAAAAACTATTGGTGTTTGTATATGAGAATCTAGAGAAAGCACTGTATGGTGGTAGTGTCACCCATAGTAGTTGGGAAACAGGAGTTATAAGGTGGAGAGCAAGCATTTTATTTTAGCCATGCCATGCTTGAGTCATACACAAGGTGTGAACGAAGCACTAGGATTTCAGTATGGACCAAAAGCTTGAGACAGATCTGTGGGTCCTCAGCACAGTAACTGTGCTCTATTTGTAGAAAATACAAACCCAGAAGTAAAAGATACAGATCCAGAGATATGAAAAACAAAAGGCCAAAAGCACAAACATACCCAAAGAGGGGGCTGAAGATACTCATCCAAGTAGGATGGTTGCAAAAGATGTGCTAGGGAAAGGAAGGAGTTTTAGAAGGAAAGGCTGTGGTCAGCTACATAAGGGACAAAAGAAGAGTCAGATGTAAATGAGTCCAGGCTAAGAGATGTGGGAGGGAAAGACACACATGGCAGACAAGGGACAGGAAAAAGGAGCAGCCTATGGAAACCTGGTTAGCTGGTCTCGTCACCAAAGGAAAGAATCAATAAAAAGCTCCAGGCAAGCAAAATAAATCCTCTGCTGACTTCTTGGGTTTTTCTCTCTAAATAGACCACATTCTCCAGGGTTCTTGGCCTAATTCATTCTGCCCAGGGAATTTATTCCCATCACTAATAATTCTCAGGAGATTACCCCTGGGGATAATAATTAAGTAGTGATAGGTTATGTTCCTGGGCTCTGAAGCTGTGTCTCTAGTATTGTTCTTTACAACAGTTTCAGTGCATGCTAGACACTTGCCTGGCATAGTCTGAGGAATTAGCATCCATCAGCTTGGGGCTGTTGCCAGTAGGCAGTTTAGTGATAACCACACTATGCTGGAGAGCAGGAGGATTTAAAATCGAGGACCCTGGCGAAATTCTTCCAGTTGGCTTGAAGGCCATAGAATGGTTCTGGTTATTTAAGGGAATAGATGGACACTGCCTGCATGCATGCTACCTCTGCTGGAACTTGTACATTCTGATAAGTCTTCTGCTAATTTCTTTGAGAGTTTATCATAAACACTTCTTAATGATTTTTAAAACTTAATTGAATTGTGGCATGAAAATTTGCAAAGCAACACTTAACTTGTGGTAATTAGAGCTTTCTTTGCTCACTCTCCTGTCTTTCAAATAAACCCCCATATGTACAAAACTGCTTAAAAAACTAGCTTATGCCACAGTTGGCTTTGGAAAATCTGGAAATCCAAAGCTGAAATTACACTATAAATGCATCCCCAAATCTGAGCAGTAAAACTTCTGGAGTGACTGATCCAAGTAGTGTCAAAATGCCTTCATGACAGTGGAGGAGACAAGAAGACATGCAGAAGAGAATCAGTATTGGCCTAGGACTGTTGCCTTTAGGCGGTTTAGATGTGGCTGCTGTGTGTCAGGGGATAAGGTGATAACAGGGATCACGGCTAATTGCCTTTCTCTCTTATAAGAGGTTTATGAGATATTAACCATTGAAAAAAGTCAAACGTGGCCTGTGCTTGCAAGCTGTGCGGTGGGGTTTGGGGGATCCATGGGGCCGTCAGGTGTCTCAGAGGTGCCCTCTAATGGCTTGAGCTCTGACAGAGCCATCAAATCCCCCGTTGGAAAGGCGAGCTTCGTTTCTAGAGTTGTCAAGGCAGGAGGATTTAAGGTGGGCACATAACATCTTGTGGTGTGCAGGGGGGATTGCCGGTTCTCCCTCATTCCCTAAATTAACATGGCCTCATCTAGAGGCAGCTCTGTGAGGATGACAGCAGCGCAGTCTCCTCCCACCAAGGTCATAATTCCATGTGGTGCATGGTCCGTGTTACACAATGGGGAAAGGGAACATAGTTCCCACCATTCATTTAGTGGCTGCATTCATCTTGGGAAATGAACTGTCAGGAAGGTTTGCCACAGAGAGAATAATCTGGGGCATTTACCTGAGACTGTGGGGGAAGGTAGGTCAGGGACTGGAGAAGATGGCGAGATACATACATATTTGTATTGTATCAATATTTGTTTTATTTCTGATGGCTGAGTGAAGATAACCTTATATTTCAGACAATGTGGTACTTAGGAGATTCTGGTATGAAGAATAAGAATTCTTGATATATCTTGAGTGAACACGACAAAGAAACCAAGAAGTGACCTTTCCCTGTGGCTTATTCTCTAAACCTGGCTGAAAGTGTTGGCTTCAGCCTCTTGCATAATCTCAGGCATGCAATTCAGACTGAAGCAACAGCCCCTTTGAAAGAGTTGATGCTCAAGACAGTAAAAGACAAGGATAATAATGAATGTGGTTCCCTGTGGTTCTGTGTATGTTTATATAGATATAAATCTGGACAGATCTATATATAGAGATACTCTTCTGTGATAGTGAAGGAAAAGGAAATCTAAGTCTAAATTCACACTTGCTGAGGTTTTTTTTTAACACCTTTAATATCTCTTTTCCATTTTGTTCTGAGAGGAGAAAGTGGGATCAGCTGAAGTATTGCATAATTGTTATTGTAAACCCTCACATTTTTCTGTTGAATCTTTTAGTTAATGCTCGGATCTTGTGAAAATACGTATTTCAACTTCATTTGCAAAAACAAACTTGTATTTCAACTTCATTTGCAAAAACAAACTTAAAGCATAACCTGAGAACATCTGGTGAATTGAGAAAAAAAGTATGTTAAAAGAGTGTTTTTTTGAAATAAATGTGTGATTTTTAGAGCTTGAGTTGCTTAATGCTAGCAATAATGTGATTTCCTTGTTTGGAACATTTTCCAGGATCCCAAATTGGCTCCAGATTTTATTCCTTTAGTGTTTTTCAGGTCTTGTCATTTGGCCTGTATTACCTAACATACAGAAAAGCAGGTGCTCCAGAAAATATCTCTTGCAAATAAGATTGAAGTCAACAAGTTTTCTGAATTAGTTGTTTTATTTTAAGAGGATGAACATGAAGTAAGAAGTTCAAGAGCTATTGAATTAAGGCAGAGATGGTACAAACATCTACCTTGTTCAGAAGGGAAGGGGGGAAAGGTGACAACAGAATAGTTTGACAGAAAGGAGGGAGAAATCTGTGAAGTGAGAGTAACTGAGTAACTGGTAAGGCTGCTGTGGATGGAAAGGTATGCTGGTTTTGGCTGGGCTAGAGTTAATTTTCTTCATAGTAGCTGCTATGGGGCTCTGTTTTGGATTTGTGCTGGAAACTCTTGGTAACACAGGTCTGTTTTCATTATGGCTGAGCAGCACTTACACAGGGCCAAGGCCTTTTCTGCTCATCACACCGCCCTGCTAGTGAGTAGACTGGAGGTGCACAAGAAGTTGGGAGGGGACACAGCCAGGACAGCTGACCCCAACTGGCCAAAGGGATATTCCATGCCGTATGTTCAGCAATGGAACTAGGGGGAAGGTTGGCCAGGAGGCCACTGCCTGGTGACTGGCTGGGAATCCATCAGCTGGTAGCAAGGAATTGTTTTCCTTTGTATCACTTACCTTTCTTGGGGTTTATTTCTCTCTCTTTGTTATTTTCCTTTTAATGAAATTTTTACATTTTTTTATCTTATTGTTATTATATTTTATTTCAATTATTAAACTGTTCTTATCTCAACCCATAAGTTTTCTCACTTTCACCCTTCCAGTGCTCTTCCCCCCCATCCTGCTTGGGGGGACAATGGACAGATGGGACGGGACACAAGCGAGTGAGCAGCTGTGTGGTGCTTAGTTGCTGGCTGGGATTAAACAATGATAAAAAAGGATTGTTGTTCACCTCCCAGAAACAAGATGAAATTAAGTGCAGCTCACCTTCAGGAAGATACTGGGAAGATCCATGGGTTTTTTTCATGGAATTTTAAGATTAAATTTTGTTGCTCAGATGCCTTTGGGGGCTGTTTGTCTCTCAAGTGTCAACTGTTTCCCCTCTTACCGCTAACAAAAAAGCTCCCCATATTCACGTTGAAAGCTTAAGCCATTCTCAGAATCGGCGGAAGTCTGACTGCATAGCTTTGATGGTAACGTACATTGTTTTGCTGTGTTCTGGGTCTGTCAGAGTGATAAAATCCAGCTGAGGTACTGGAATGGGAACTAGCAGTAGCAAGTAAAAAATCAAAGAGCCAAGTCTTAGGATTTGTAGGCTAATATCTAAGTGGCTTGTTGAAATGACAAATAAGGCAAACCCCAGGAGACAGACTGATAACAGGCAATTTGAATTGTCTGCACAGGGAGATGGTGGAGTCTCCTCTGGAGACATTCAAAACCCACCTGGACACAACTCTGTGCAGCCTGCTCTAGGAGAACCTGCTTTAGCAGGAGGTTGGACTAGATGATCTCCAGAGGTCACTTCCAACCGCAACCATTCTGTGATTCTGTGAGTCTGTGAATGGAAAATTGCTGCTTGAGAGTTCTGTTGATTTCTATATAAAACATGCTCAGTTTTCATGTAAAACAAGTCCTTTCCAATGGCCAATGGTGACTTAATCCCTAACAAAATGTGAAATTTATTCCTTACTGTATTTATCTGTTAGTTAAAATGTTTCTGCAGGCAAAAGTGTGCCTTTGCTGTTGTTTGATCCTGCTCAAAATCTTTGATGAGCTCTTTTAGAGCTGTATTACACTGCAAAAGTATTACTTCCATTGAAGATGCAAAAGAATTTAGCTCCCTGTTCTCCTGAGCTATGTTAGTTTTGCAAGGTTAGTAGAAATTTTAATAAGTAGTAGAGCCTTCATTTTTGTAACCAAGTCAGCAGATCTTATCCTGGCTATCTATGGGGAGTAGATCTGATGAGTAAGAAGGTGCGCTTTTTATATAGCTACTTTTCAGAGGATCACAATTTGAAAATGGTTGTGACATAACTGGGTCACATCTGAAATTTTTCTATAAGCTGTATAAAATGAGAAGTTGAGGTAGCTGCTTTTGTCAGAAGGTATATATTTAGAGCTGTAGTGAATCATATAGCTGAGAGATTTGCATATTGTACTGTTACTGAAAACTGCAAAATAGTCATAAAACAGTAACTGATTAGTAGTCCTTCAGTATCTTAAATCCGTTGCTTTTAAATAATAACAAAGGAAGAATGAAGATATCTATGCATAAGCATCCCATATTGTTTTTCTTCTGTCATTGTCTCTGTTTTACATGTTTAATTATGGGAATGCTGTACAGCAAAGAATATCACGTCCCAGGGTTTGGCTACTACGAGTATTGTAGAGGGGAAAACAGTAAGACAAGTTTCAGGACTGGTAGAACTGTGTTTCAGCTGCCTCTAGCTCCAGTATGTAATAAACCATTTTCAGGTTTTGATGCATGCTTTAACTTTTGGCTGGAAACAAGAGTGGAATGCTTCAGAGATCATGCAGATTGCTAGTTGGACTAGGAAATTATAACAAAACATGATTCATAAACTCACAGGGTTTACCTTAGATAAGAATCCTTATTCTGTTTTTGTATCAGTGGGCAGACTGGCTGAGTCTTTCTGCCAAATCTCCTCCTATCCCAAGCAATGAAAAAATTTTATAATTCTGGATATAAGACAGATTCAAGTGACAGCATTGAAGCATAAAGCAGGGGTCCTCAAACTTTTTAAACAGGGGGCTGGCATGCGGATGAAATGGCAGGCAGTCATCTGCGGCCGCTTGGTTTCTCCCCCCAACCCCCGGCAGGGTGTGTGTGTGGGGGTTCTGTAAATACCGGGGGCCAGATTGAGGACCCTGGGGGTCCGTATCCAGCCCGCGGGCTGTAGTTTGAGGACCCCTGATCTAAAGCCTAGGCTTCTGCTTTAGTTCAAAGTATTAGAGGTTTTCTTACAGATGTTCTGATTTATCTTAATAGTTACTGAATATATTATAGGAATTGGGAAGTTAGTTGTATGTGAACTAGAAGGGTTAATCCAAAGGCCATTTGCAGTCCGCAAAGCATAAACCACTAAAGTTAAAACAAATGTTAAATCCCTTCATATACACATACACCATATCTGTACCTCACACGTGTCTGCCTCACCGGTATACATGCCAGGGACAGATACAGCATGCTGCTATACGTTTGTACAGCTCATTTGTCTGAATAACAATTTAGTTTCATTCGGGCCATTCAAATATGATATGGGTGTCTAAAATGGTAGTTGGATTGTTATCTCTATGAACAATAATCAAATTAGCTTTTATTTGTTAAGAACTCCCATTTTTCTGTTTATTTCTCTTTCCTCAGAGTAGGTCCACAGACCTGACTGACCGAGAAGACAGAAATATCCAGAGAGGTGTAAACAAGCATTTTGAAGGGCAGAGACCAAGAATCTCTTAAAACAGATCGGTCACTGATGGAAAAAGTTTTTAATATTTTTGGCAGCTGATCTGCTTTGAGAGATTTTTCTTCTTTTGCCAATTTTTCCATCATCCCTGCTGGACATTTCTGCCCCACTGGTTAAGTCAAATGCTAAATAAAATGTTGCTATGGCTGTGCTCTAACTGAGGAGTAATATTTCCAATTGTGAAGGCAGGGAAGAAACAATTAATTTTTTAACCTTTTTTTTAAAGTAAAAGTACTTTACTTGCACTTGCAAGTACAAGACAAAACTTACAACTCAAGAGTCAATTAGTCATGTAGAAAATGTGTATTGTTTCTCTGGCTTTGTCTTCTGAAAGCATTTCCTCCTGAACTCCAGAGCTGCCGAGTTTAAAAAACAAATAGATATGTTTACCGTAAGTAGGGTTCAGTACTGCTGAGTTTAAAAAACAAATAGATATGTTTACCGTAAGTAGGGTTCAGTAATGGCGTTTTCCATGTTACTTTAGGCCCTTGAATGAGTTTTATATGTATTTTTAGGGGTTTTTTCCTCAAGAAGTGCAGAGTTATAGTAAGACAACTTTCTGGCTAGACCTGTGTGCACACACAGTGAGTTAGGGACAAAATGTCAGCCCAACTGAAATAAAATTTTCCTTTAATGGAAGTCAAATCCAAGGGTGAGTTCCAAATTTGCTTAACAAACAGCTTGAATTCTCTTTGTTTCCGAGTACTTTATATTTTCCTAACTACTTATCATTTATACTACTCAAAATAAACATTTAACATTAAATACTGCAGATGCTACCAGATTTTTTTTTCCATAAACTTCAGTTAAGATGACTGGAATGGGTATCATTTAACTGGAGAGAGTAACCTGTTTCAACAACATGGGTTGTGTTGCTGATATTTTCCCATTGCTGCAGTGTGTGAAGTCTGGGAAGTTCAAATATTTCTCATAGGGCAGATACTGTCTGGATAAATCAAGATAAAATAGCAGTTGAATATATTGGGCTATCCAAGGTGCATCAAGTGATCCCTGCAAAGGAAGAAAAAATTATTAACATTTTAAACATACCTTATGTGAAAAAAATCACTCTTACTTTTCCCTAATTTGTCGAATAAATTACTTTAAATACAGGCCTTTGTGTCATAAAAATACTTGTGGATTTCTGTAAACTCATGTTTTAAAAACATTAATCAAAAACATGCAAAAGAGATTGTATTTTTAGCAGCACAAAAAGAAATATTTCAAACATGGATTCACTCTGCAAAATCCTCTGCTTATTATTGGCAAATATATGTTTTGCTGAAGCCATGAAACACTTTTGATTATTTTACTAAATCAGTGACTCGGACAAGGATTTCATGCTCCACTAAGTCTGATTTAGTACACTGAATATTGGCCTTAAAATAAAATTTAAAGAAGAGCTTTGTCCTCATTCATTTTGTTTCTTGCTTGTTGCTGTTCTTTGGAAAGTACCAGTAAAAGTTGCTTATTTTCAGAGGGAAGAACATATTGCATCTTTCCCAGTGAGAATTTCTTCCCACATATTTGTAATATTTGACCTGAACAAATGTTAGAAAGGAAAAAAAATAAAATAACCAGTTTTTAAATGGTGTGGCTAGGTTTATAAATTTGCAGGACAAGCTGAGATTGAAGGATTCATCCTCTTCTGCTTTATGCAAAGGAGCTTCTGGCTCCATCTGACTCTTGGAAAATTTCTCTTCCATCCAAGGCACCAGATGTCTCTCCAGCATGCACTGTACTAGAGTCTGCAGCTTCGGTGAGCTGCGCTATGTTACCTTGAATCCTGTTTGAAGGTTAGGCACTCTGTAATCTTCAGTTCTTCAGAAGTTCTCGGTGGCCCAGTACCTGATATAGTGCCTTATTGTTACGCAGGTACTCTGTAGTCAACATTTGCAAACAAGAAGCAAGAAAGAAATGTATGTTTACTGCTGTCTAATATTAACAACATAACTGTCAGGTTTAAACACAGACTTTGAAAAATATTCAACTATCTATCCTCAAAATGAAGACATTTCTCTGTTTTATCTAGCCAAAGGTTTCAGGTTGCCTATACAGTCTAATGGCTGGGATCTGGTTGTTTTATTAAAACTCTCATCCCAGAGACTGGTCTCATTAAGCACAAAAGTAGTGAAAAGGAATTTTTTCATGACATGAGAAAAGAGGAATTCTGTTAGTAAAAAGCCAGTTTCTCAGCAGAAAAGGCAGAATTTTCTACAGTGTGGAACATGTAAAGAAGTACTTAGTTGTGGCTGTATATTTCCAACAAACCTGGATACCTCCATACATATGAACAATAAAACTTTCTTGTGCCACAGTGAAATGGGTAAAAGGACTATTTTTTAGCATTAAATATTTTTATGTAAACAGGTTGAAACAAGTCATCCGGAGAGGGTCTTAACAAACCTGTCTGGACTAATGATGTCAATTTTAAATGACAATCTGAGAAGTTCCAGAGAATCAGGAGGATGATCTGCTACCATTTTAAGTGGTAAGACAGGTAATTCGGAAAATTAAATATAAAACAGCTATTTAGGCACAGAGCTGCAAGGAAGTAACAGGTCAGCTGATAATGGGCTTCAATAGAGAATTAAATGCTGAGAATATAGTTAATGTTAACCAGCATGGCTTCATAGAAATTAGGTCTTGTCAAATGAAATTGATACTGTTCTGAAGGACTGTGAGTCTGGTTGATACAGGTGACAGCTGTGTTGGCACACCTTTGTAAGGCATTTGACTTAGTGACACCAATTCAAAAACATTTGCTCTTCAACAACAATAAATTCAGAATGGGTTACCTAGTAATACTCAAAATTTATTTCCTAGGAATAGCTAGCAAAATAAATTATAATATAGTGAGGTTATATAGAGATCATTCACAGCTTAGTACTTTAATTAAAACCTAAAGGAAAAGTCACCATCTGAATTAGTGTGAAAAATCTTGGAGCAGTAAGTGGTAGAAATGGTTCACTTGCACAAAATTATTTGGATCATGTTGTCAGCCAGTGCAGATGAACAATAACTGAGATATTTCAGCACATGTAAATTCAGGTGTGTTGAAATGGGTGGTCATTGCTCAAGAGGACTTTCTTGGGAAGGGAACCTCCCCAGAGATGCAGAGTTACCTCCGTGGGAGCTGCCTGTGAATATCCTCTGTGTGGGTCAGGGCAGCGCTAGGTGATGGGGAGGATGTTGCTGGCACTGAGAACACCATCATGTACTGTGATCAGCTTGATGTGTGCATGTATTAGCTCCTTTATCTGCTTAGTGTGTCAGGATAATGCTATGCCATATCCATACCCACTTCTCCGTTTAAATCCTTCTTCCACATGCTTCTCATTTAATGAACATTAGCATCCAGTTTTACTGTGTAGCTCCAAAAGCTCATGGAGGAAAGGAAAGGGCAGGAGTCAGGGAAATATGTAAAATTTGAAAGAATGTTGATTAATCAGGTAAATAAGCTTAGCCTGATCTTTATACATTTGTCCTTGTTTCAGCTGGGATAGAGTTAGTTTTCCTCTTAGTAGCTGGTGCAGTGCTGTGTTTTGGATTTGGTGTGAGAATAATGTTGATAATACACTGATGGATTTAGTTGTTGCTAGCTAATTTTTATACTAAGTCAAAGACTTTTCAGTTGCTTGGGCCCTGTCAGTGAAAGGGCTGGAGGGGCACAAGAAACTTGGAGGGGACACAGCCAGGACAGCTGACTCAATTGGCCAAAGGGATATTCCATACCATAGAATGTCATGCTGAGTATATAAACTGGGGGGAGTTGGACGGGGCTGGCCGATCACTGCTGGGAACTGGCTGGGCATCAGTCAGCAGGTGGTGAGTGATTGCACCATCCATCACTTGTTTTCTCCCTTCTCTCTGGATTTTATTCCTCTCCCCTTCTCCCTTCTTTTCATGGCAGTTGTTATTATTATTATTGGTTTTCATTTTATTTTATTTTCATTATTAAATTGTTCTTATCTCAACCCTCAAGTTTTACATTCCTTGCTGATTCTCCTCTCCATCCCTCTAGGGAGGGTGGTGGGGGGAGTAAGCAGGCAGCTGCGTAGTACTTTGTTACCAGCTGGGGTTAGACTACGACAACATTGAAAAGTGCTTGTTCTGTTTGAGGCAATGGACTATGTATCAAAGTGTGAGGCTGTTGGGTGAACACAGCCTGGTATCTGTGGGGAAATCAGTCTGTCACCAGGAGCTGAGAAACACTCTGGGATAGGTAGCAAGAAGGATATATTTCCCTCAACCTGTGTTTTGCTTCTGAGTCCTCATCTGCACCATCCTCTTGTGCTAGCACAAGTGTTTACATAGCCACTTGATGAACCAGATGAATACATCAGCCTGTTTTAGTTTTAAGCCAGATCACCTCCCCAGCCCTTTACACTGCACAGCCACACAAATAGAATCATACAGTGGTTTGGGTTGGAAGGGACCTTACGTATCATCCAGTTCCAACCCTCCTGCCATGGGCAAGGACACCTTCCACCAGACCAGGTTGCTCAAAGCCCCATCCAACCTGGCCAGGAACGCTTCCAGGGATGGGGCATCCACAGCTTCTCTGGGCAGCCTGTGCCAGTGCCTCACCACCCTCAGGGTAAAGAATGTCTTCCTAATACCTAACCTAAATCTGCCCTCTTCCAGTTCAAAGCCATCACCCCTTGTCCTGTCACCACATGCCCTTGTACAAAGTCCCTCCCCACTTTCCTGCAGGCCCCTTTAGGCACTGGAAGGCTGCAGTAAGGTGTCCCCGGAGCCTTCTCTTCTCCAGGCTGAACAACCCCAACTCTCTCAGCCTGTCTTCAGACGAGAGGTGCTCCAGCCCTCTGGTCATCTTTGTGGCCTCCTCCAGATGTTTGTGCTAATGCAAGGCAATGACAGAGAGTGGACCTTGGCAGAAATGGGAAGTTAGTGACTGATGGTGGCTAGATGTCTTTTTTTTAGCATTGATGCTATTTTATCCTGTCTTGAAGTGCTCATGAAACTTAAGCTAGATATTAAATTCAATATTTAAAGAGATCTAGTGATCTTACTTGCACTTATTTAAGTGCAAATTGTAGTAGAATATTACCAAAATTGATGCTAATACTGCTGACGTGTTCCAGTGCTTTATAATGCTCTAACTGAAGTTAGGCCAAGAGAATATTTTCCTGACTTAGTTAGGGAGCAGAAGGGAACTGAAGAGAAGGATCCTGCTGCTGACTGTTAGCTATCCATACCCTGGGTTCCTGTGTTAGATTTTGCCTAGCTATGCAGCATGATCTTTATTAATAGTTCTTACTTTGCTTCTTTCAGCACTGAATGCAATTCTGGAGATAAGCTTGATATAATTTATTAACATGTTTAAACTTTTATTGAGGCATAAGAATTCCTTAAAGCTGAAGCTTCAAGCCATTCCTGAAGCCTAAACTGAGAGTGAAAACATACTTCATACAGAATAAGGGGGACTCCACAAAGATTTATTCAGTGATATATATGAGGCTTTAAATTTACATTCTGCACTGTGACAGGAAGTTAAACATACAGAGAAATCTGTACAGTCATGGCCCAAAGTTGTGTTTCTGGTCCTTGGAGAACTTCAGTGTAAGGCCTTCATTGATGGCATTTTAGTGTGTGCAAGGACTTACAGATCACCTCATTTATATTAGTTTAAATTGCTTTATTTGCTCCGATTCAGTACTACTGTACATTTTTCTGGCCAGGTTGTGTTTGAGCCTTGGATAATTTTCTCATTCCTAGCTTAAGACTGACTAGAATTACAGTCATGTTAAGAGTGCCCGCTTTTATGCAGGTTCATTTACAGTTAACTCTCGTTACTTGGTCAAGACTTTTCACCTTCCTAGAGCTTTTAGTAAAGGTTATCTGTACATGACAAAATTCAAGCTCAAGCATATAGAAAAGATTTTTACAAAAACAAATGAAATCAGCTTTTTACCTGGAAGACCACTTCCAACACTTTTAAATCTAAATCTGAATTTAGAAGATGCAAACTAAATTAGTTAGAATGTGTTAGGACTCCAGTAGGAAGAGGTTTTGCCTATTCACAAGGTTAGTCAAAAAAGAAAAGGAGCTAGTCCCATATACTGAGGATCTCAGCAAGTTCATATCTCCTCCCTGACCCTCCTTATTAGCCCTCAGAATTTAATTGTTTTCTTCTGCCTTTTAGTCATGTATATGTGTTATTTTTTTATCCCTGAACTACACTTTATTTCCTCATTTGGGGGAGGAATTTAATTGGTTTTTTCTGGGTTTTTTTGTTTTAATTTCTGCCTATAAACTTTCACAATTTCACATTTTACTTTAATCTTTTTAACTACTCATTTGACAGATCAGTCACTGGCTTAAATTTACCTAAGGTGTATCTTAACTAAGATGTATGTGAGGATAGAGATGTGCCTAAACATTTGTGGGGTGCAGACGCAGAATTTCATTGAGTAGGCATGTTTCCCTTACCAACACCAACTTCCATTATGAATATTTGATACATGGACAACCATGCAACATTTTCCTTCTATAACTTTTTGCATTTTCACCTCTTTTACAATACTTTCTTACTTGACTTTGACAGAACATCCTTTGTTCGAACTCATTCTATTATAAGACTTACTTCAAACATCATTTGAAAATAAAAGAAAGCCTTTTTACTTTAGTCTTTTGCTTTATCATAAAATTTATAAAAGGAGATATTTTGTTTAATTTTTGGAGGTAGCAGTAGGTCCCTAAGAAAAGACTGTAACATTAGTTAGTCACTATTTTTTGTCCTTAAGAAGATGTATTTGCAGTTAGGCAAGGTGTAAATTACTTTCTCAGTTACTCAGGTTTAATGCAATCCATATAGCACACAAGTCTTACCCTGCTAGTTGTTTAGCCATCCATGGAGTCTGTGAATAAAAAAGTACATGTGGCTTGCATTTCTAATGTAAGCAAATAAAAGTTGGATTTTTTTTCCTTTTGCATATTAAAAAGCATCAAAAAAGAAAGAAATATACTTTTGCCCAGTCCACTTAAAGTTTCTTGGGCTTGGTTCACCATTAGATTTATACTGAGGATGAATTTGGCCTCTGTATTTTTCCTATCCTATGCATATTTTCCACTCAAACCAGTCCTTTTTTTTTAACTTTTTATTCCAAATATTTGCTTCTAAGCCTTTTCCTAGCATTCTCTTTATTGTCAGCATCTGTTTTTCTTCCTTTCCTGTTACCTTTCTGTTGCTTGGAGTAGAGCTCTTTAAACATTTACAGTTTCAGAAAGTTTCCAATCTGCCATTACTAGTAAGCTCTTAAAAGAATTCCTCATCTAGAAACATCTAAGTAGGACATTGCTATTTCATCAAAAGATTAAAATATTTTTCTAATTATGTGTCAATTTAAATTGTAAAGCCCTTGTAGAAATCCTTGTGTTTGGTGGTTGTTTCCCTAAATACATTTCAGTGAGAAATACAAGGGTTTCAAGTGTCAGCAAGATATGCCTTCAGACTGTTTAGGTTTGATTGCATTGCATTATAGAATGCTTCATTACTAGTTTTAACTTCTCAGAGGTTTTCAGCTGCTGTTTTATTTAGCTATACCGACTACACTGCCTACAGCAACTCCAGGCAATGATTCCCCCAGTGGCATGCATGAGCTGCCCTGCTCTACTGCAAAAATACATTATGGCTGAATTTGCCCTCAGAGTTTGGAAAGATCTAAAGTCTTTGGAGACTAAAAATGTGTTTTTTTCTTTGTTTTAGCTGGCAGTATGAGCCTCTGGCATTTTAAAGTGCAAGTCATTAGCGTCCACAAGGGTGATGTTAATATGTCTGTGTTTCAATCTCAGGACATTTTCCAGTTGCTTCTGCCACAACAATCTCTGCCATCTCAGTGCTTTTTAAGCCCCTCGTGAATTCGAGCAAGCTTTGCAATGCCAGTAAGAATCACTGTAGACTTTGGCTGAAACCAGTTGCTACCTGATTTATTCTTTTTGCAGCAGTTGGCAGTGAGGTTCAAAGTCATTCAGAGCTACTTGATGGCAGTGGGTGGAAATTAAGAGAATGAGGGATGTAACATTTAGAAACATTAAACACAATCACAAGAAAAGCTAGAGGATTTTGGACAACCTTTTTTTTTCCAATTATTTTTACTTATTTTTAAAATTGAGGAGCTATGATTTAGACTTAGAATAATACTCAGTTGCACATACAAAATCCCAGCAACAGCGATAACATGGCATCCAGAAATAAAAGCAAACTAAAGGATCAATTGAAGCAGTCAAGAGCATAGCCTGAGGGACCAGATGACAGTCCTCATTGATGAGAAGGATGGAATCTGTCTAACAAAGGTAAAGCCTTGTGGGAAATGCAATAAGGCAACACAGAGAGATCAAGGGCTGAACCTTTCACCCAGTGTGTAAGCGCTGAGTGTGGATGTACAGCATGTTTGGTCAATTGCTGCTTGCTTTCACTGGCAGGAATGTCAGAAATATTCCCCCTTCCCTTTTAGACTGCTTTACTATATTCCCTCCAGTTCCCAGCTCAGGCATAATCCCAGTTCCCACAACTAAGAGGAACGTAATCTAATCAGACGGATAGGGCAGAAGAAGAAAAGAGGTCCCTGTGAAGACAACCGAGCGAACCTAAAAACATAAACATTTTGGCAAGCGTTGCTATTTTTAGGCATTTCATTTGGTCTTAGGGAAAACTAGATAGTATGGTGCCAAGTCAGTAGCGCCTGGGGTTAGATCACAAAGTTTCACCACCATCACTGCCTGTCCCCAATGTGTAAATATATCAAAGGTCTGGGGACTAAGAAATACGGTTTCTCTTTTAGTTTTCTTCTGATTCATTATTGGTTTCCCCCTAAATGTCTTTAAATTAAGAACTCTGCAGGGGATTAGTCTCTCCAGCTTAAAGCAGTGAGGGTCTCTCTGGCACAGGTTCCAGCCCACTCCTGCTGCCAGCATCAGACATGGGTCTTTCAGAAATGAGTGGGAAGGGTCATCTGGGCACATGTGCCTGTATGGACACATCTGCCATCTGGTACCCAGCCTGGTGATGGCCTGGTGTGAGGGCCTGAACAGAAGGGATAATCCTGGATCACATTATAATGACTACTGCCTGGCCTGTTTGGTGCTTTATAGAACCGAATCTCTTGCTCATAAAGTGTATGAAGAGTCCCAGAAGGGTTGTGGTTTGCATGAAGCTGATCCAGATCTGCAGACCTGCAGGTACTGAGATCATGGTGTATCAATTAAAAAACCGTCAGTCCTGTTGATCCATATATTTTTACATTAGTTATTAAATTTATGGATAAATATAAAGCTATTCAGGTATTTCTAGACAGGTCTCTTGAAAATGTCACAACTCCTTAATCTGGTCTTAAGTAACACATTTTCCTTTGGATCACTAACTTTGACTCATAATATCGGTAGTGTACATATTCATTCTGGCCATTTTCTTTTTGTTCACGTGTGTTACGGTAGCAAGTAGTTCTGCTCCAGGTAAGACCTTGCAGAAACTCAAGTGTTACTCTGAATGTTGGTAATAGTTTATATTGTATGTTGGTCTGACCTGCTTACACATTGGCCTATAAGGAACTAAAAACTTCAATATAAATTTCAGTTCTGGTGAAACTGCACCATTCTGGGTCTGTGCAGAACTGAAAGTGGTAAGGATGGGTGGTGCAAGTGATTAAAAAGCAGAACCCAGATGTGGGCTAATTCACAGCACCCTAAATATCAACATCTAAGGAGAGGGAGGGACTCTTAATTTTGTATGGGAGGAAGTCAAGCTGTCTTACAAAAACTGTAGCAGTAAATTCATGTTAATTGGAATGAAAATTCAGAGGTTTGTGGCTAAAGTTGCAGAGCGAATGAATGACAGCGCTAAGCACAGACTTGGTTTGACTTCCAGGCCCATGTACCAGAGTACATCTTGCTTTTTTTTATTTGATTTGAACAGGATTGGAATGAGCAAGTGAGGGTCTCCTCATGCTCTGAAAACTATGTTAAGATGCTCCTTTTGAAGTGTGAATTTGACAGGATTCACAAACAAGTACCAGGAATACAAACGAGCAGGCAGTGCCTTGTATTTCCCCTTAGCTGAAAGTTGCATATCAAAAGCAAACATACACTTGGTTTTTACTGACGAAAAGAGGCAAGGATGACTGTGGGCCTGTGTTCATGTAGCACATGTCAGTATGACGTAGATGTTCAGTGCATCTACATCTTAAGAGAGGCTGTGGGTATCTGATGTATTTTCAATTTAAATTATTACTGTTTATTTGAAAAAAATCTGAGAGCAACATACCATTTTGATGATTAATGGCCAAGTTTTCTTTATATTGTTAAAAAAATAGTATTTCATTTTATATAAATTCAACACAAATTGTTTGAGAATAGTTGTCTGAGAATAATCAGTATTCCTTTTATATAAATTCAACAGAAATTGTCTGAGAATAATAGCTACAAGAGGTTCTGTTTTGCATATCTATCATTCTTACAGTTGGATGCTCTAAAAGCATTTTACAAACAATAATAAATTTAGCTTTACAACACCCTGCTGGTGTGAGCGAATATTATGAACGTTTTTTAAAATAGGAAAACTGAGGCATAGAGATATTAAAGCAAAATGCCTCAAGGGTAGCCACTGGCATTACTTTGGGATGCTTCCATTTTCTTTCAGTGAAAGAAAATGACACTACATTATCAAACACTACATTATCAAACTGGTGAAAGTGTAAGGAAAAATTTTATGATGCTGTCATCACTTCTGCACTGTTTTTCCTTGCAAGATGAGTGGTAGTCTAGAAGGATGTTCAAGATTTCAATGAAAATCACTTTAGATTAGCTGGAGAGGACTGTTGTGAACATCATCAGATTTTTTGCATAATGTAGTGCATTATATACTATGACCCTTATAATTTGTAATAATGTACAATTGTATGTGAATGTAATTTTTAGATTACTTTCTAAAATAAATTATGAACATTTTATGTTTTGATGATAAATCCATTCCAAATTTTTGAGACATGCATTTAAAAACATTATCTTAAATGGGCAGAGACATATTTTTAAATATCAATATCCTTATACCTCCAACACGGTGTTACAAACAGAAAGGTATAGAAAAGTTCTCCCCATTGCTGCAGATACTCAGTTTTGCTAGTGCAAGAGGAAAAGTCTTATTTCATAAGTAAAAAGCCAAAGGAGATACATTGCATGAGATGTTAAAGATTTTGCATTCTCAATTAATAATAAGCAATAAGTACCACACACTAGACTCCATTATAACTGTAGCCCATACGTGCAGCCAGAGTTTGATCTAAACTCTACTCCATGGGTATGAGAAAGCTAATCACAGCTGGTGGATCTTTACAATATCATGAAGTTCCTTTGGCTTTAAACCGGGTTGGTATATTTATGACTTGGTTATACTAGCTGTCTTGATTTTTTTGGCTTCTGCTTCAGCCAGCTGCGGAAGAAAGTCTTGGAATATATTGACAGTGCAATTCTTTGTACCAAAAGATCCGAGATGAGCTATAGAAGGTGTAAGAGTGGGTATTAAAAACAACTAGGGCTGAAGGCAGCTCTTAGTGAAAGTATCAGTGGCATATTTACATACCAGTGTAAAATTTACACCTCGTTTGTGAAAGGTACACTGCCTTATGTCCTTATTGTAGAAAAGTCCATTCAAGTTTCCCATACATGGCCTCATTTAGCGTTTATAGACTTGAGGCATTAGAGTTCTGCTTGTGCTCCACGGGACATCCTCTGCAGCAAAACAATGAAGGAAAACTTCATGTGTAAGTTATGCATAAATTACTTCAAACATGAAAAATTGTTCTTTACAAATATATCATTGCTGTGCATCGCATGCTTATTTTATCATCTAGTAATTAGTGTTGTTTCATGATATGCTCCTTATATGAGCTATTTAACAATTCATTCTAAATAAGTTAAATAAATTAGTTGGCAGTAGAATGATCGCACATCAAATTCCAAAATGGGACCATAGTTAATACCAGTTGCCATGTAGGTACTTCCAGATGTAATTACCTTGGAAATCCTGACACTAGGTAACAGAGTAACTTACAGTTCATTTTGCAGCCCTCTAGAGCACGTTGCTGCAAATGTAAGTCAGAATGCACTACCTGAAACTGAACATTTACTTTTGAGTTGAGCATTAGCACTGATGTGCTGTGTCTCAAGGAATGAGCAGAATTAAGTAAATGAATTTAACAAAACAGAAAGCTGGTGCAGTGTCTGTGTACAACCAATTCTGATTTATTTGGATCTCATGTCTACCAGTGGTCTTAAAAATAGCTGTGTGGCAGTGCAATTTGTTGGTCTGTCAGCTTATTGGGGTGGGAAATCTTACTAACTTAAATAGTCTTCTGAGGACTATTTTATTCTTTTCATATTGTGACCATGTGCAAATGCTAGTGGGGCTTGCAGGACAGAGGTTACCGATGAAACAATGAAACCAGTTCCAGTGAATCCTGCTTCAGAACCTCAGGATGTTGAATAAGAGCTGGTTCATATGGCTTCACAGAGACCACCTCAGTCCCTGAAAAATCAGAATGTCTTTTTCCCTCCTTGTTCCTCTGATCGGAGAGTGATGTGATTTTCTCATGTTTTCCTACTTAACTAGAAAGCTGCTTGTGGGTTTCTTCCCTTAGCTTCCTAAGCAAAGTATTGTTAAGTATTCTCTGTTCTAGCTGGACAGGACTCAGTTCCATTGGGTTGATGGTCTAAGAAGAGGAAGGCACTAAAGTAAAAGCTGAGCAGCAGAGTTTGAGCCCTATAGTAAAGTTATTTAATCAAATTGTTTTTCAGGTGTTTGCAGGAGTGCTTGATAGAAGAGTTTTGGTGTGTTTTTTTAAAGGCTATTGGATTTCAGTATTTGTCCCTCATGACTCAGTGATGGGAAGGCTTTGAGTACGATGAAAACTTGATTGATTTTAATATAAATGCTTATTCTGAGAATAATGGTTTAAAGTTTTTGTAGGGCAGCTCCCTTCAAAAGATTAGCTGTGCTAATCTGATCATACTGCCTGGTGAATCTATGGAAATCTTGAAAGTGCTGTGAAAACCAGACATTTTTGCACACAAAGATGTAGAATTCCAAGATTTAAAGCTTGAGTATGAGTTTGTTGCAAAAGTTTTCAGTGTCACCTGCCCTGGAAGTATGTTTAGATCTTTAATCCATCTCCGCAGAGCAAGGTGGCTGAGGATCCCTCTTTCATGGATATATTCATGGACCACCATGGGGTCCATTAATATAAGATTATTAATGTATTTACTTGTATAGTACTTTGGGCTGAGGACACTTCTCAGATACAGGCCTAAATTGTACCTTTGAGCATACTACTGATAAAAATGGTGTTATAGTGCTCCATGCAGCCCAAGACAATATAAACCAAGGACCTCCTAGGTCTTCACATCAAACATGACCACATGTACTGCACCACGTAACTCTTTTCCTGACCTTGACAAAATTCATCATGCTGGGGAACAGCCCTTTTGCTTCTGCCGCTCAAGTGAGAAGCTGCATTCCAGAACTGGACTGCCATGGGAGCTTCCTCCAACAGCCCCTCAGCTCGCATACAGCCAGTCATTCATTTGCCTGTTGTGGCTGTTAAATGGAAATTCTTTTCCTTCTGCACCCGACTGAGATATTTCTTAAAAGAAAATTACATCTGTTATAAGCCTCGACAGATCACTCTCTTCATGTGTTATCTCATCAGATAGCCTCTTCTTGTTCCAGTTTGAGGAGTTCTTTCCTGAGCCAGGTGATCTGAAAGCTTCATAGTAAGGTGTCACCTAAATTTTCCAGGTAGGGTCTCACCAGCTGTGTTGCACAATGATAGTAGTAGTAGTAGTTCCTCAACAGAAAAATCTTACCTGATCCCAGCTTGGTATCATTTGCCTTTCTTATGCTGGCATCAGATTGTCATCTGCAACTCCCCCTGTGGTCTCTCATTACACTAGAATCTTTCTCCTTGTCCAGCTGATGGATTCCCAGCTTACAACAGAGATTTTGTTATTAGTCTCCAAATGCACAATTTTGCATTTTGTGATACACCATTTCTTCACAGTTCTATTATTCCAGTCATCAGGTTTTTCTCTGAGACATGCTGACTCTTTCTGTACTGCTGTACCTTTTAGCTGAGCTTTGTCAACCCATCTTGTCAGCACACTGTCATTTCTCTGTTAAGGTCAGAGAACTTTTGACAAAGCTTGTTTTTAAAATTATCCTGGAAGATACCCACTAATAACATCTCCAACTTGAAATGCTTATTTTTTACATTGTTTGCTATTATATCCTGTTTTATCGGTTCCTTCATGTATCATGTTTTCCTTTACCAATTTAATCTTCAATTTTCCCAGGAAGCAATTTGTCAGTTTTTTCACTGGAAACCTGGCAGAGATTTTCCTCATATCGTATAACCAGAAACCATTACTTACTTGAAGAAAAACAACCAGGTTAGGCAAACATGAATGACCAGTGGAAAATTCATTTTTTCTCCCATTTTCCATTCTATTTATTGAGGAATTTCCATTCATTTCCAGTCTTCCTTGCTGATTTGCTGAAAGTTGGTCCTTGCATGCTATCATATTATTTATGTTTGATTAACAGGTTTTATCTCCTTAACCTGTACAATTTTCTTCCTGACTTTAAAGACTGTTATTCTTCATTTAGACAAGATGTCAAGGACTTCAGTACTAGAAGTTTGAATTGAATGACTTAACTAAAGGAATCACTATATAATCCCGAAGTGAGAAATAAACAGCTGAACAATGGATTTTATTGCTCGCCTGCCTCAGCTGTCAATTGGAATTTTTTGGCTCAGGAAAAACAGTTTAGCTGATAGCAACTAACACAAATTTTATATCTATTGCATTCCCCTATTTTTGTGCCTTTTACATGAGTTCTAATGAAGGCTTCACAAGGAAACCCAACTGGCAGCCACTTCCCTATACATTTTATCACATATCCCAATAGAGTGACATTTTTAGCATGCTTTTCCAAGTTGTTACATTAACAAATTTGCACTGATTTCTTTATCCTGTCATCTAAAGACCACCTTGTAGTAAGACAGTGAACTTTTACAGCGTTCCATAGTTGATGCACTGTCTAATGTCACAAATGTCTGCTCAAATTACTTCACTAGGACTTGAGAAGAGTCTACATTGTGCCTTCCATTTGAGCTTGATTTGACAGAATCAGTCCCTGCGCTAGCTCATGGCACTTATCAGTTAGTCAGCCTTCCTCAGGGAAGAGAATTTAGAGTGCACCATATTCAGTTTTCAGATCAAGCCCTGTCCCCTCAGGAAGCTATGTACTGCATTATTAAACAAGGTGCCATCAGCCGTAGCACCACGCTTAAACATTCAGTCAAATAAAAGACGACATCATTATGTTAACTCTTTTTTCACCAGCTTCATTTATCTTTCAGCGGTCTGAAATAAGATGCTAAGACAAAGAAAACTGCTACATTTTTCTTTTAATTTCTTTAGAAAGTGCATAAACGTGGGCAGGAAAACCTGTCTGATGTTATAAAATAATGATTAAACTTAATGCTATATGAAGAGGGTTTTGAAAATTTGATTTTTTTAAGTTATTTGAGACTGATGTATTGTTTATTTTGTCAGTTTTATATGTGATTCTTATATAGACTACTCATTTTGTGTGTTTTGATTTAACTGTTATAGCTATACACAACTGAATTCTCATGATTGCTGTAACTATATCAAAGACAGAAAAGTTACTTCAAGCTAATACATCTAAATGAGAGAAGAAATTGGTCATAAATGTAGAAGTCCCTTTATAAAATGTATTACCTGGTATGTCATCAGTGCACTGTGCAATAAGGTATAGTAGACTGTGATCAAATTATGCACACAGTGTCAAAAATTACGGATCCTTTGAAGTGTCTTATGTCATTTCAATCAAACTGAAAATCACACAGAAGGGAGACGTGCTCCCTCTTGCAAAGTGAGTAGATTCAGGATATATACTTTAAGATCTGAATTTTAAATCTCCTTGGGTCTTCTCCTTATATTCAAAGTGAATTTTGTACATCTTTATTTATTTGTCAGACCAGAAACTGTTGAGATTCTCTGAGAAAAGGAAAGATACCCTTTTTAAAGCTTCATGTTGATATAAATATGAAAATGGATTAAACTCTGCTTCCAATTTTCAAACATATGTACTTCAATGAATATTAAATGGTAGACCCATATCATCATCATGACTTATTTACTTCTTAGAGTTTTTATCAAAAAAGGACTGGAGTTTGCTGTGGAGCGTGAAACTCCACTGTAATTGAGTTTAGAGTGGTAAAACCACTAAAGAGGCCATGGCCCCAGAGAGTTCCCTGAAACCCACCTGTCAGCTGGTGTTACATCACTGATCCAACAAGCCGTGCCTTCCCCTTCCCACTAAAGACTTCTGTGGCAAAAAAAAAAAAAAAAAAAAAAAAAAAGACGAAAAAACACCCAAAGTTGCTCCTAGAAAAAAACCCCTCTGCAACAGCTGCACAGTGTCAGCAGAAATAATGATCTGAAACTCAGCCTCCAAGGGATACTAGTCTGGGTCCCAGTTCTGTAAGGTGTCATTTCTTTCATTGCAATGCCGTTAAGCATGAAAGTAATGGAGAGGACATGAAGTATTCTTTCACCAAAGTATAGCAGAAGAGAGAAAGGGTACTTCAGGATATTGACAGGAAAAGGTGTCTCGTTTTGCTAGAAGGATCATGTTGAAGGGTCCATGCATAAAAATGGCAAATTAATTCTTGCTATTTTACCATCAAACTTGCACATTTTAACATTGTAGCTTTTGAACATGCATGTTCACATGATAATTGACTTTGTAAGCAGGTTTAGTTTTGTAATTTCTTTGGGTGAAAAGCAGTTTTTTGCAGGTGAACTGAATGACCTAGAAGACTGATACTAGACTACTTTAAAACCATTGATTAAATCAGTCCTCAGGTCAAACATTCTGCTTGCAGAACTCCATTTACTTCAGTGGAGTTACATCTGTGCAGGATCTGGTTATAAGCCGATAGTGACTGTTGATATTTAACAAATGGTTCACTAGCCTGTTTTCTGTCCAGCAGACAGTTAGATCTGAGGTGTGTGTGCACACACACAGCCCCTGCTATAATTTAAGCACCTGCACTAGGCTTTTTAGCAGAGATGAGGAGCTGAACAACACCACCAATAGCTTCTTTGTGAAACTCAGGGTGATTCCTGTGCCAAAATGTCAAGGCAAGCTGGCAGGGCCTTGTGAGCGGTTTTACAAAATGGCACATTTATTCTATTTTTGGCATGAAAAGAGGCTTTCGTCTTCAGACTGTCAAGTACGTCCCTTCACAAAAGCAAACACCTAGCTTCAAAGACAGTTAAATGCCCGAGCCTTCTTAAAGAGCTTACCTCCACTGAAATCACTGCCATTCTGACGTTGAATCAAAGTCTATAATAGAAAAGGATCCAAATGTTTTCTTTTGAGAAGATGTAGCGGATCGTATTGAGTCCCTTTTTCAAGAAAGGGAAAGAAGCTGCTCTGTTAAGACTTGGATTTGTTTCAAAGATTGTGGCTGGCAGATGCATTGTTCTGAAAACTACTCCTGCCAGTTTCTTTATCTATTACACCCACATTAATATTCAGTGCAAATGAGTCCTCAGCTTGGTCTTTGAATTACTACTGTGATCATCGGTGATGAAATTGAGAAAGGATATGATATTTCTCCTATATCTTAGCTGCACATCAAAGTCTGAAATAGTGCTGCCTACAGGAGATGTGCTGCTCTCAGTTGTCCTGCTGTAACATGCTTCAAAAATAGTTGCTGGAAGGAAAATCACAAATTGCTGTGCATTGTCTACTTACCATGGCATGCGGGCTTACTACAACTAGTAACTCTGAACCTGATCACTGCTGGGGAAAGGATACACAGAAACTTCCAACCTACTCAGGGAGTGATTTGGGCTCCCAGCCTATTGCTGAAGGAGAATAAGGCTGTTGTTAGTGTGGGTGCTCTCCTAGCTGTACAGAGATATGTCTCCTTTAAATCAGAGAAGATCACTGCAAATTCAGTGTCTCCCAATGTTTCCACTTGCTTTCAGCTTCACATTCAGAGTCCTGAGTGATTATTTATGAAAAACATTGAATTGAAGATAAGAAATCTGATGTCCCTTACTGAAGAAATCTTCTAATTGTCCATCTTTTCAATATTCTATGCATTTTTACAACCAAGGGAACTTTTAGGCACATAATGAAATTCGAAAATGTGTGTGCTGAGAAGAAACACACATTTTTGTCTTTTGATTTGATCTTAATGTAAAGCAGCATGCTTTTTTTCTTCAAAGGATGCAGTTTAAACATTAAAAAATGTCACTTTCTCTGTACTATAAATAATTCTAATTTTAGTATTCATATATCAAAATAAACTTTACTCCCCTACCTTGATATTTTACACTTCTCGAGGGGCTATAACTCACACCCATTGGTGCATACTCCGTAGCACTGCGGCCAGGGGCATGGTTTCATTTGTTCTTAAACCAGTTGAACTGTGGGCTGCTGCTAAAAGTGCTGATTTTCTTTGAATGATCAGGCTGCTGTTCCTGCCCCAGGATCTGCTGCAGGGTGTCATTTTTGGGGGCTGTCTGACAGAGCTCACCACACCCAGTTAGTTTTCAGTTGGATCCATTCACTGACCTGGCAAAATCTCTTGCTCAGGATTACCGGACCTGACATGAGGAAAGTGGTGGGAGCACACCACAGAAGGGCAATCTGAATTTTTTGGCAACAGTCTTAAGTTACACAGGATAAGATGTATCATGAAGTCACTTTGCAGGTAGTAAGACTGCTGGTTTATTGCACAAAACAAACAGGGGAAATGTAACTCCGTATCTCTGAATGACCCTCCTTTTGCTCCCCTTATGCAGGACCACCAGTGTAGTGCCTGCATTTCACATCAGCCTTAATTTTAGCAATACATCAAGAAGATGGGAGATGCTTAAAATAACTCTTTCCATAGATTTCCGCAGACAGTCTTCTTACATCTCTCTGACTGTGATAAAACTTCTTGCCTCCAATCCTGCTCACCTACAATGTTTTCTGGCATCTCTATTTGAGGGGCCCAACATGGAATGACTGAAAAAACAATGCCACAAATTATTTACATTTTTATATTTGTAGGAATGCACCAAATTTCAGGTGTTCATACTTCACTGTACCATGAGAGGCTGTAGAAATTCATTAGGAGAACTTTATGTTAACATGTTAGAAGTTTATGCTCCTCAGTGACAACAGAGTATATGTGCTAAAAGAATTGCCAGATTTTTTTTTTCATGGTTTGACTGTCAGTATCTGTGCTGTTCTTGATACCTCATCGCTGAATATGGAATAACTGACAAGAATGAAAACAAAAAATGGCACCCTGCATGTCTGCAACTTTCATTACCTATTTTGCTATTGTGTGAGGGTGGTAATTGGCTCTGTTGCACAGCAAGCTGGGCTATCACTTCCAGCAGCTTACTGAAATAAGTGATCATCTGATCATCGCAATGTCCACAGTATATTCGAGGTATTTTATTGTGATGCTGGCCAGATCTGTTTCTGCAGAAGACTCATTACTCTTTAGATGTACTCGTTATTGGATGTTGATCAGCAGCTTTCAAACAAAGATGTTCACAAATTGTCCACACATACTGCCCAAACATCGTGGAGGCGAAAAATTGTTATTATTTTTGAGCCTTACATTTAACACCCAAGCATAGTGTCAGTAGCCTGTCCAGTAAATGATGAAGGATATATGTAACAAATAATGCAAATATTGTGAGAATAACGCTTTCCCTTTGACAAACAATACCCAACACTAGATGGCACGCTTGGCCTCAGGATCACAGCTCTGCATGTCCTTGCGTTGCCCACGTCCCCTACCGTTTCGGTCTTCCTTTTCTGCAGATTTTAAAAAAAGCAATGTAGGTGAAGTTACAGGGCACGGCTCAAAGACCCTCGCTGAGTAATTTTGCAACATCGGATATGTGATCCTCCCCAAGCTGCTTCTTTCTACAATTTTCAAAAATTTTCAAAAAATCCCTGAATATGGAAAGAAAATGTCATTGAAATAGTAAAATTAGAGGAGAAACAGGAATGCAAATAATAGAGTACTAAAAATAGTAACATTTAAAAGCAAACATTAATAAATAAATAAAAGGAGAATGGGAATGCAAAACTATTGGGTTTTTTGTTATATTATATTGTTTAGAATATATATATTGTTTAAAAACAATATAACAGACATATTCTTCCTCCTCTATTCCATCTCCATCATCTATTATTCTTAAACTAGCAGATCAAAAATTGTTACATAAGGTAAAAATAAATTGCTTCCTGTCAGTTTGATCCAAATCAGAATTTTATTTTATGACAATTCTTGCTTTGATCATTGAACAAAAAATCCACAGTTTCAATAAATTTTCACTTAGCTTCTGCCTATGTCAGGAACTAGTGGGACATAATGGGATTGGGATTAAAGAGCAAAATGGATGGGGCTAAGGATCCTGTGTCCACACAAAATGAGTTTCAGGGAGGTTACTTTGGCTAGCTCTAATCTGGTCCTGTGGGCTGAATGCCCATGTATCAGGCAAAGTCTTGGGAGCTCAGCCTCTGGTTTAATTGCATTGGCCTCGATGATGGCCAAAGTCCACCTAGAACTTTCGGCCATTGCCATAAAAGATAAGTGTTTCTGTAAATCCATTTGCAACAAAAGAAGGGCTAAGGAGAATCTCCATCCTTTGTTGGATGCAGGGAGGAAACACAGTGACAAAGGGTGAGGAAAAGGCTGAGGTACTTAATCCCTTCTTTGCCTCAGTCTTTAATAGCAAGACCAGTTGTTCCATCCCCCAGCGCTGGAAGACAGGGATGGGACACAAAGTGAAGCCCCCATAATCCGAGGGGAAATGGTCAGCCACCTGCTACACCACTTAGAGACACGCAAGTCTACAGGGCTGGATGGGATCCACCCAAGGGTGCTGAGGGAGCTGGTGGATGTGCTCACCGGGACACTCTCAATCACTCATCAGCACTCCCGGCTAACTGGGGAGGCCCAGCTGACGGGAAGTTACCAGACGTGATGCCCATCTACAAGAAGAGTCAGGAGGAGAATCTGGGGAACTACAGGCCTGTCAGTCTGACCTTGGTGCTGGGCAAGTTGATGGAGAGGATCATCCTGAGTGCCATCACCCAGCGTGTACAGGACAAGGCGATCAGGCCCAGCCAGCACGGGGTTATGAAAGGCAGGTCCTGCGTGGCAAACCACATCTCCTTCCACAACAAGGTGATCCACTTCGTGGGTGAGGGAAAGGCTGTGGATGGTGTCTGCCCAGACTTCAGTAAAGCCTTATCAACTGGGATATCAGTGTATGATCTCCCCAGTGAGAGCTTAGATGTTTCTTCTTCCTGAAGGAGTGGAAGCAGAGCACAAAGCACAGCTTTCTGTTGGAAGCTTGGGGTCCTGTCTTGGCAAAGGCAGGCACTGAACAGAGTGCAGAGCTATTTTTTGCACTCTGGTACCACTCGGTACCAATATTTGGTCTAGGTGTTTTAAAATAGTTAGGTATGAAATCTTTCTAAATTTCTGCCTTTCCACCACTGTAATTTAAACAATTTTACTTGCATTGTTAGTGATTTACATCAACCAAAGTGAGAAGGAAATCAAAACACTGAAATCTTAGGAAGTGAAATGGACCTTATTGTACTGTCCACACTAATAACAGATGTATTGATTTTAGTAGTTCAGCATCCTAATTTTTAGAAGCACTAAAATATCTCCCAGCTGGATAAAAAAAATGTGGGAAAGGCAGCCCTGTCTAGCTGACACAAAGTCAGAAACCTAATAAAGGGAATGCAGCATTGGAAAGTACAAAAGTCAACATGTCAACATAAATCAACTTTGTCAGAATGAAACAGATGAGTCCATTTGTTGGTAGATCAGATTAATGTAAATCAAGGCAGTATAAAGGTTACACATTATAGGGATTTGTGACTGGTAAACTTTCATAGTGTGATCAGAGATAGTAATCATCTGGCAGTAGGAATAAAAAGTCAAAGTGAAGCTTGAACGCTGAATCAAAAATCAGTCCTGTTAATGTCTAACATGCTGGGGTCAAAAATTCATAAGAGTCCAGCTGTGAAAATAAGATGGGAGCTGTATTAGTTTTCTCCATTCTGTATCTCACGTTTAAGTGTTGTCAGTTGATGAGGGTTTGTCCCTTGGGAATTGTCATAAGGTAGTTTAGTCCATGTAAAGCAAAAATTTTGCATCATATTGAGGATCTTGTGAAATTCTGTAAGGCATGAGGACTACATGCTGAGATTCATAATGGCAAGGAAGGAACAGTAGAAACAGTAATCTGCCACATGCCCTTATCTAAAAGTGGTCCTTGACAAAAGAAGGCAGCATGTTTGCAGCATGGAAGCTATCAAAATCTGTGACACATTTTAACAGTCAGTGGTTATTAATGGGTAAAACCTGGTAACTTTAGACTGATGCTGACATATAGAACTGTTTAGAATAAATATAAATCCCCATGGACCCATTCTTTTCACACCTTTCAGTACTATTTCTGTTCGTGACATTGTGTAAAGTTCTATTACTGGGTCAAACGTTTGATGTAAACAATCAATAAGCTCTCTAGCAGGATTTATATACTGAGAAAACTTGATTTAAGAAAACAAATCACATGCAGCTTATTTAAGGCATATGTTGCATAATATCTGTGCAAATATTTTATAAAGGTTTTTTTACTTCGTGCATTTCCCCCCTTTGTTTTCAAATGATAGACTCACAATTCATTGTTTATAACTCCATACATTTCTAAATTTGTGTAACATTTTGATATCATGGGCTTACTGCATACTCTAGAGAAAGAATCTAAATCAAGCAAAGAATTAACTTTAAAAGAGATTAATGCAGTCCTGGTTCTTTCCTAAAAATTATTTGCAATCCTTGGCAAATTGTTTAACCTCTGTGATCCAAATTCAGACATGTTTAAGGTCTCTTTCCTTTGCATTTGACCCCACTCTCTTATTTTCAATCGGTTATGCTTTCCAAAGAGTAAGATGCTACTAAGAACATGAACATGTCACATCTATCCAGAAGGGATGTATTATGTACTTACAAACTACATTACACTGAATTGTTGATCAAAGGTATTTCAAAGGATTTTCCAATGTGTATTTGTTGAGTATGTTTAGCCTCATTTTATAGAAGTTTATAGAAGTTTATTATTTATAGAAGTTTAGCCCTTTATAGAAGGGGTATCGAGTGACATAAAACTGAGGGCAGATGATATCACTAACATAACTTCTCTTATGATGGTCTAAATGTAATCGAAGGAAGGCTGTCAGGATGTCGGCTGAGGCTGATGTGCCTAGGAGCACGGCCTATGAGCCCATATGTTTCTCTAACTCTATGACTACCCACTTGCAAGTAATCAAAGCTCTGGAAGCTGGAAGTCACAGTCTGAAATGGTGATCTGTTTGTCCAAGATAACAGTGACAGCTGTGGCAAAGTCAAGATAAAAATACCCAAGTATCCCAAATCTCGGTTTCCAGTTCTGGACACAAGATCATGTTGCCTCCTGCCTTTTAAGTATAGTGAAAGCAACACCAACAATAAAAATAAAGTTTTCAAGCATCCATTTATCCTTTGAAAATACAAACGGAGAATAGTGTATGTAACTAGCATCAGGTCATGGTATCAGAAGCAGAGATTCTATTACTCTTACTCAGTTAAGTATATTTTACTGAGTATTACCATGACTGCCATGTAGAAGACAGTATTGCCCTTTGTGAGTGAAGGTGCTGTATGCTTTCCAAACTGCCAACAATGGCTTTAACTTTTAAATGAATCACTAAAGGGCCAAATGTTTTATCCATGACATTAAGGGAAACACACTGTGTTGTACGAGCTTCCTCAGCAAGTTGTGAGGAGCTTGACTTATTGTTCCTGACTTACAGTTCTCATTTAGAAGGGAAAAAAATATCTTACATGATAGTAAGACAAACATTAGTGCTGATGAGGTGGAAAGGTCATAGCCAGGATCGTGAAATGTAGAGCTTAATATTCAGAGTGGCAATGAAAGATGATGAGTGGCACAAAAACTGAGGCCAGATGATGCCACTTCACACCTTCTCGTCTTGTGGTGATTCTACTGGCCATAGATTGTCATGGGATGGTGCCCTAACCTAATAAAACGTGGAACTGGTTAAAAAACTACTAATGATAAAAAGATTTACAATTAAACTAATAGCTAAAGTAATTTACTTCCATTCAGAGGAGTCTCAATTTAGTTTGACAATTACTTCTGTGGAAATTATTTTATTTGTCACATAAATCTAGCCAACTCAGAAATGGGACAGAAAGCTTTTAGCCATTCAGAGTAACAGAACACCAGTTAATGACATAAAATGAGAACCAAAAATGCTGCTGTAATAAGAGTATGTATAGTAAATGTAGTGAAATGCCAGTGTCCTGAGAGGGAGGCAGTCATCACTAGACTAATTGGAAGGCGAACCTGATCCTGCGGCATTAGGAGTTGTGGTAAACCTAGAGGAGAAGGAGGGATGATACTAGGTCAGAGCCAGGAGCTGTCAGTGAGCATTATCAGTGAAGGGAAAAATACAGTATTGGCAGAAAGATCTGCAGACAGGTAATGAAGGCAACCACAGACTTCCAGGGTAAGTGAAAAGTGAATTATCGCACTGAAATAATAGTTGTTGGTTTAGACTGAGTGTACTCAAGCTGGGTTTCACTCTAGACATGAGGTCTGTCAACACTGAAATTGTCTTGAAATCTTTTATTGTAACTTTCTAACTTCATTCCCTGGTGCTGATTCAGTACTTCTGGGTACTGACTGAGCTTGAAAAATACAGCACGGGTGGAAAAGTACTCCTTCCTGCAAACATTTGAGTTTTCTTGGAAGTTTCCCAACTGAGTACTGACCTGGCCTGACCCTATTTAGCTTGTGAGATCTGATGAGATCAGAGCCTGAGGTTATGGCACTAAACTAAGAAAAGTGATAACAAAACAAAAATGGCATGATTGACAGGTTAGTAGGCTGAACACAATAAACCTATGGAGAACTATGTGTATGTATTCCACTCCTTAATATCCTCTTTGTAGATAAGAAAAATAAGCCGTAGCCTGGAGCTGAAATAGTAATGGGATGAGGGCTGCCTGCCTTACTTGATGGCCATAAACAATATTATACAAAGTTGGATTACTGAAATGGAAAGTGGGTACTCATGAGGTGCTACCTTGAGGCAGGACTGAAGCAGGAGCCATCCCGGACCCTTATGCTGTCTACGGTGGCCCCATGTTTCTCAGTAAGCTGTGATACGACCCTGTGTAATCCACTTTAGTGCTTTTCACTGTCAGGTTCATTGAGGCTATAGAAGATTTATTTTGCTTGGAGAAAAAAAAGATATGTGAACAAGTCACTGAAAGCATTTACAAACAAAAGAAGTAGTCGGCAGAAAGCTGTCTAAAGAGGTTTCTTTTGTGGTGCACCAACGAAAAGCAGCTACTTATGACAATAGAAAAAATGGCAATAGAAGAGTTATGTAAAGAAGCCCAGGTTTCTTTTTTTGTGTCCATGTTTTTCACTGATCTTGAAAATTATTGAGACACATGCTATTAAGGTTGTGACGTAATTATATTGAACTCATTTAAGAGAGCTGTAATGACAGATTTTTCTGTCTACAATGAGTACTGGAAGTAACTTCAGAAATCAGGCCAAGTTCTGATGTTACTTTGTAGTGTGATTAATAGGGAGAAACTCCATTACCTTCAAAGGACTTGTTCTAGATCATTACCAAATAGTTGTTCAGGGCTCAGACCCTCTATTTTTCAGGTTTTCAGAAAACTAGCATATTTTCTAAACATCTTTCATTTCTATAGACTATTTTATATGCAAGCTGAAGGCTCATATAGATCTTCTCCTTGCTTGGAACAAGCTGGAACAGATCGGATGTCCCCGAGGCTTTTTTCTGCAGTGTTCCAGTTCAAGATAGGAATGCAAATTCATCTGATTAGAAATTACACAAAATCTTCCTATTTTAGAGATTCAGAGCTGGTTTGCAATTTCTGAGTGTGAACTAGAGCTGGTGGGAATTTTTCTGCTGAAACAACTGATGCAGAATGGAATTTCTGAGGGAGCACAAAATTCCGTAAATGGGAGAATACATAGTTACAAAATTGTAAATGAATAAAAATCGCTGATTTAATATATTGTAGACTGATTCTGGTGAGGATCTCATAGATCTTCTAGCCCTGTTAAACTGAATGTAAATACGACAGATATTTGGCTTATCATCTTTAGTGCAACCTGGAATACAGGGATTTTCCTCTCTACTAAACAATCTGAAGTGATTGCCTTCTGTGCTTTCAGAGGACGTGAATTAATTTTGAAAGCAATAGATCATTTTCCTGGTGACTTTTCCAAATACAGTTTTATTTCTTTGTGTGGCATACTTGTGAGTGTTACTGTTTTACATTCTGTATAAAACTCAAATGCAATAAAATACAAAATTCTTTTAGTGCCGTCATCTCAGTTGTTGCAAAGTACTGGCTTCAGACAAATTTGTAGGCACAGTTTTGCAAGTACTGAGAAGTCACTTGCTCCCTGAGAATAAAATCACTACAGCAGGGACACCTGAAAACTGGAATACAAATCATTTTATAAAGGTAAAGTGGTCCAAACTCAAGTCTTTGTGCCTAAATTCATGCATGTGCTTTTCAGGCACCTGAGGCTACTTCTTGGGAAGGATGATATTGGACAAATCCATGATTAGAGCATTTGTAATGCTAACCATCCCTACTGCGCTGGAATTGATTACACACATTTCATCAAAGGCAATTTGAATGGCAAGTCACTTAGTCATATTCTCGTTTTCACACACCATTCAGCTTCCTACTGTCCTTCTGCTCGTTTTTTTCTCTTTTCTCACAGCAGTATGCACTGCATGTCCCCACCATTGTTCAGCATAGTTTGAGATGGCATTGAGATAGAAAGATTGGTATAAACATGTGGAAAAAGTTCCCAGTGAAATGTCCAGGCTTCTCCAGTGTACGCACAGCAAAAGCTTCCTAACATCTCTGAAGAAAACAGAAATTAGCAGCATTTTACTAAGAGGTGAACTAATTACTGCGAACGGGTTAAAGCCCAGTCCTACAAGTGGCTGGGCATTCTTACTGTACCAGTGAAGTCTGAGGGAACGGAGCATACTCAGCAGCTATATCGCTTAAATTTGACCACTTACTTAACCAAAGAAACTCTGTTTCCTGCTATGTAGAATATTTGGGGTTGAAAATTAACCTGAAGATTAGAACTGGGCCAAAACAGAACCTATACCGCAACTCTAAAGCTATGTCAAATTTATCTTTTTAACCATTAGATTAAATTTCCATGTATAAACATGGTGAAGTATGAATTTTGCCAGATAGTGAAATATTTTGATTCCCTTTTTGCAAAGAGCAGCATTTGAATGGTAAGTCAGTTACTCACATAATTGTTTTCACGCAGAAAAAGGAAGACTGAAAAAAAAAAAAAGAAAATAGGAAGACTCAGATCAAAACTAACTTTAATCCACTGTTTCAGGCTCCATGGTTTTGTCTTTCTTTTGGAGCTCTTACTGTTACATAGCATCACAACTGGCCTCTCATACTGACATTTATGCCACTCAGATATCAATCACGAGGATTGTTTGGTTTTATTTAAAATAAGATTGCTGAACGGCACAGCAGCACTTAGACATAGCTACCTAGAGCCATGGTTGTAACAGCTTTGAGGTCTTTTTGTGATGGCAACGCTGTACACTGAGAGCTGGGGAAAAACATCTGTAGCTGACAGCACAGTCTTGATTAGATGTCCTTAGTCAGAGTCTGAAGCTGCAAAGTGGTGTATTCCTCAATACACGTGAGGTGTATCAACATGGCACAATGCAGTTCTGAGGCAAGAAATGTGAGCTGCTAAAACAACTTAAGGACCAGCAGTATTGCTACATTAGCACAGAGCTTTGCTCACACTTCTAAACCTCATGTTTCTTGTAGAATCAATGTTTGACCATCTGAGCTACCTGCCCCCGTGCAAAAAGCACCTGAAGAAGGGCCAGTGCAGGTACCAAAATACAAAGTGGCAGGATGCAGCAAGATAGAGGGAAAGACAAGGCCACAGAAGTATTGTCTAAGAACACCATGGGCTAATAAATGTCAAATTGTGCTGTCAGGCCAGCACCTGCTCCTTGGAGCTGAAGACATCATTTACAACAAGCATTGTGCAGTCCTGGCAGTCGCTTAGGTCTACGCATGCTCTCACTACAGCCAGCAATAAAATTTCAGTTGAACTAAGTCTGGGCAGTAGTGTCCCAACGTCTGGGAGCAGAGGCGTTATCAGAATCTCCAAAACACCTCAGAGAAGTAGTATCTTCAGAAACTGTATCCCTGCAGGAGCTAGAAGTGCTGAGCTCTCACAGGCTGCATGTCAGACATCTATAGAGGTAAGCTGAAGGGACCCTCTGGTTTGTCTTCTTGTACAACACAGAGCAGAATTTCTCCGGTTATCCTGGTTTTATTCCATATATCAAGTGGTCAACACATTAAATAAGAAGGAGAATTGTAAATAATGTGTTTCCTATGTCATGCCCGGCAAAGGCCAGATTTTCACAGTAGGTGGGGCTCTACATTTGCCATCTTTTATAGGCACATTAAAAAGGTCTGAACAATCATTTTGCATCCAATGAATCTACCTTTTAGAAATGCATTCCAGTCTTGGAAAGGTTCAATACATTTGCTGTGTGTACTGGAGGGCGCACATTGTAATTTCTTCCCTGCCTCTGTGTCAGGCAGTATAGCATTCCTGCTTTCCAGCAAATAAATCCATGCATAAATAAGACCCTAAAAATAATTTCTCTCTGATAAATATTTTAGTGAATATTCCTGCTTGCACAGGGCTCTCTTTGGTTCCCCTGAAGCCAGATCTGGCCCACATACAGTGAAAATGAGGCTGTCTGCTCAACATGCAAAACTCCTTATGTTCTAGCTAACAGTAAGCATCAAGGAAAAGGGAAAGCACTTTTTATTCCTTTGTCTTCCAGCAATGTTAGCTCAGACAGCCACCAGCACATGATCATTTACATAAGGAGGGAACTGCAGAGCTGCTGCCAACTGCCCATAGTGCCTGCCAAAAACAGATGTTAGATGTTACTGTTAGAATAATGTCTTCTTCAGTTTGACATGTGAGTGCTGCAATCTTTATTTAAAAGGAAGAGGAAAAAATATGGTTGAATTAATGAAATGAAGCACACAACATACGGTCTGGAAAAATTATAATGTAAGGGAAAGTGCTAGTTGTCCAATTGCCTAAAACTGCTAAACTCAGCTGGGTGGATTTGTTACAGAGAACTGTCCTGGTCTGTCATGTAGATGGATCTGGTGACCTAATAGGTCCGTTGTATTTTTACATCTTTACTCCCATACCTTCACATTGATTTTTAAATAGTTTCCAAAAGGCAGTGGGTAAAACTGTAAAGCTCTATATTGACCAGGATGGTGCTAAACCCAGTATTCTTTCTTTGTTACCAAAAATCTACATGTTAAGTATCAGACAGCCTTATCACAAAACCTGTGATTTATGCTTGGGTTTTGCTATAATTTTGCATGAATCCTGGGGGCTCTATAAAAACACAATTGAGATAAAACTTTTGTATTTTATCTGTGAGGTACTTTATATATCTTAAAGGAAAAGAAGGAACTTGTCTGTAAAGGTGAATAATATTATAATTGATTACTTTTTTGCCTATCTTGCTGTAAGCAGGGCGCTAAACCTCTTGGTCTACAGAACTGGAAAGCTGACTTACGTTGCAGCCAGCCTTATATAGTCAGCCTCTGTTGAGACTTATATTGATGTTGGTTCTGTGTAGTCAGTATAACTAACGAACCCTAATTTTTGCATTTGTGTGCTGAGTTTGAGCTTTCACACAGCCTCTGCCATGTCTAACAATGGTTAGTTCACTCTTCAGCCCTTCCTTTCATTAACAGCCACATTGTCTTTTCTTGCTAGCCAGAGCCTGTGGGAACTTAACATCCCTGAGACCTCTGTGCCTAAATGTCATTGGAAGTGGTAAAAAAAACCAACCAAAAAAAAACCCCAACAACAAAAAAAACCCGGATAGATGTACAGGCACACATACTGCATGATCTCACAAGCATCATTTCTTCAAGACAACTGCCTAAAATGGGTTCAGATCCTCAGCTTTCATGTGCTGTGATTTCCTTGCAGGTCCTGTAGTAAAAGCAATTTGTACCTATGAGGAGTCTGTCCCCAGATGACCAGGAGATAAGGCAGAGTATCCCTGTCTCCTGCTGCAAGAGTAGCCGATACAAACTGCCTCACAAAGGATACTCCCGCATTTTTTAGGACTTCAACTTGAAGTTGCTGTGCGGAAAAGGCAGCTGCCTAATTGCACAGCTGCCTTCTCTGTGAGGGTGTGCAAAGTGCTGCCATCTGCTTCTGAAGACAGATGGAACAAGAAAGCATGTGAGTGCTTTGTGTCCTCTCTACACTCCTTTCCATCTTCTGGTCTGGGAAAGGAAGTTGTCAGGGTTTTCTGTGGCTATTAGACTCTGGTAGGCAGGTTTGGAGGAGGTGGGCTCAGTGGCCAGGTCATGGCTGGCAGGAGGGGAAGCCCTCGTCACCTTCTCCTCACACTCACCATGCCTGTGACAAACTATGGTGCTCCTTTGCTCCTGCAGTGGGCTGTTTGATTGACGTGGCATTTTAGGTGTTTTTTCTTACTTTTTTCAACTTTGGTGAACAAAGTCAGCTGAGTGAGGAGTCCAATGCATACTAGAGCTTCCTCCAGAGACGAAGAAAAGGGAATGGGATTGCACATTTTGGTAGCACTGGTGTATAGGGTTGGCTCAGCCATCTTGCTTAAACACCAGCAGACTGTGTCGAGATGTTATCACCACCAGACATTACACTTCGTGATACGGTTTCAAAACTGCAGTAGTCTTGGCTTTTGGTCATTCTGATTCTTTAAGCATTTTTAATCCCTTTCCTCTTTCAAACTACAGACTGTTTCTCCAGCCATTTGCAAAGGGACTAGGGGAGGACAGCACAGGGAAATGTGTCCTGATGCAGCTCTGCAACAGCACACCAATGTGGAGCTTTAGCTGGATGCAAAATATACCGTGTTTGGCAGTTAAGGTCTTTTTCTTTGCATCCTCCTGTCCAAAGAAGTATTTACATGAAATGTCAGTCACCCTGTAGAATTATATGAGAATTAATTATCTGTGGAGAATGATTTGGCCCTATTAATTATGGGTCTCACATAAGAAAAAGAATAGGCATAATGTGTCATGTGATGTTTTTTAGCCACTGAACTAGGAACTCATTGGCATCAAATATCAATAATGGTTTTGTTGAATACAGATTGATGACCTCTGACAAAAATTACAGGAGAAACTTGTATCATTTTGTCTTATTATAGCCTGCTAAGACCTTAGTCAAGATCAGGGTCTTATTTTCTTAGGCTTTCATGCAAGGGTTAAAGCTGATATTTATCAGATTATTGTTTGCAACCAGTCATGAATGAATAAGACTTTAATGTATGTAGAGTCAGAAATAACTGATGTTAAAATGCAATTGCAAATCAAATACAGTATTTCATGGAGACAGTTAAAACATTATGTCTAATTAAGTCTTCATTTAAACGTGTGTAATTTTGTTGTTCAGAATTATGTACAGCCTTGTAGAATGTTCCCTGCAGTGAATCATGGTGCCTGTTTATATCTTGCCATTTAGTAAAGGAAATTTTGAATTTTATGTTTTGCAGATATAGTTAGATATAAACAAAGTCCTAAGAAGTTTTCTGCGTTATTCAAAATCTGTGTATTTTACTGAGAAAAATGGAGTATTTGTCGTATTGTACTTCTAAAATATGCTCGAAGTATTTTCTTGTTCTTGTGCTTTCTCTCTCTCTTCTGACATTGATCAGCAACTTCTTTGAATGGTTGCAAAGCACAGCACTGGCACAGCTGGAATAGGATCCTTTCTAGGGGAAATAGCTTCTTGGCTGCAAGGGAAACTCATACTTAAATACCAACAAAATAGATATCACCACCACATATATGAATTTCTGACTGTAGCTTAAATATACTAGCAACCTGGGTTGTTGTTTTTTTTTCTTTTGGGGGGAAAGTAAGTCCTGGAAATTAAAGTAGAATTGAAAGAAGGTTTGAATATCTTTTTAACTTTTGCAGATTATGAGTAATATCTAGCCATTATCTCTCTGTGTTGCCAAAAGTGTTTTAGGAGGTTGGTTGAAGTAAACCTGAAGACACCTCATGTTATCTGGCTGTTACAGAACTCCCGATGTGCTGAAGAACATCATGTCAATAACAGAGATGATCCTCCCCCAGCAGGACCACTTGAGATAAAGGGTGGTCTGGCAAGAGGATAAACTGATCTGTAGCTCCTTTTGGAAAAAAAGCAGTATGTGTACATGCTACTTCATCCAGCATATGTACTCTGCTGTCTTGCCTGCATTTGTTGCGTTATTGAGTCCAAAAGTTACCTATGTCAGGCTGAGGAGAGATGATGCAAAGGAGTCTCATGGGCCATGCCCCAGGTTTCACAGGAATTCTGTAGAAGGGGAGTGCAAACCACACATTCAGTAGGACAAATCCATCAAATAATGTTTTTCATAAATTAATGCAATACTGCAGAATGCTTTTCTCACGAATAAAATCAGTGCAAGCTTATTTTTTCTTCAGATGTTTTCCTGATGCAACAGCACACCTACTGCTGCTTGAAAAAGTAAACCTGAAACAGAATCTGCTTTTGGAAAACAGTGCTTTGGTAGGAGCAATTGACATTGTAAAGCAGAACATTCTCAGTTTTCAGGCAGTGATATTGGACTGTAGGTCAAGAAAACATTGGCACGTTCACCCTTCACCCAGTTCCTTTGAGTGTGAACATTTAAAATCAAAAATAAATGGCAAGAGAAGCATAAAGAGAACTCCCTACAAACTGGGACTTTGTGTTTTATACTTTAGAAAAATCATTTCACCTACTAGCTTGTCTGGCAAGGTTAAGAACTGCAGTTAAATGAAACTGCCAAATTGCAAACCAGTTATTTGGAAATAGAAGAGAAAGAAAATTCTAAAGGAAACTCAGATGATACAAATTCTTCCTTGATAGCAATTTTGTAGCAGTCTATTCAGATAGCATATAATGGGAAATGCAGCAAGGGATACCCATAAAGACACCTGACTGAAGAAAAGCTCCTTCTTTGTTCTGTGTATTTTTCTTAAAAGTATTTCTGTTGCATTTAGTGTCATCTCCGCAGCCCAAGCTTTGCTTTTTTTTGGGCATTTCTATGGAAAGGATAAATTGAAAATGTAAATTTTCACATATTTTTGCATGCAGATTGGGTTCACTCATGACCATTTAATCAGATGCAGACACATCTACATAGAAGTGCAAAACCACAAACAGGAAAAGGGAAACAACAGGAAAATGGCAAACAGCAAAAGCCTTTGGGAGGTTTCACTGTAAGTGTTTTCCACAGCTCTGCTGGAGATGAGTGGCCCCTGTCCTGTGATACTTTCTTGGCACCATCAGGTTTGGTAGGATCTGGGCTGTAGAACCAACCTGATTAAAGAGAAGAGAGCAAGTTAAAAGAAGAAATAAATACACACAGCTACTATTCACACCTGGACTTTAGGTCTTTGCTTTGCTTATACAAGAAAAAAAATAAACAACAGCAGAAGCAGTTTATTCATTAGTGGCAAATCATGGACTCTTTCCAGAGGTAAAGTAAAGCCTTACCCCCATGGGCACAGAAGGACAGAAGGCCAACTCCACTCTGCATATCACCACCCTATTCATCCTTCCAGACAGCTTTTTGTGGATGGGCTGGGCACATAAGGAGAGCTAGAAATCCTGCTGTAATCTGCGAACTCATTTCCCAAATATGCATAATAAACCATATTAATTTGCCATACCCTCTGCATCAGTAAATTTCCTTCTTCCAAGGGATGGGCCAGCAGTCCAGTCCAGCACAAAAGATCCTCTGAACAGTATTTTCAGTCTTCTGAAAGAATTAGGGAGGCTACAAACAAGTGCATGAATACAGAGCCTTCTCATTTATTGCCTCCTGCCACAAGTGTGTGTGTACAGGGAGGCAAGAAAAAGGTACAGACATACCGAGCCTTCCCATAGATTTCCTCCTTTCATGTGTGTGTCGGGGGGTATATGCACAACCTTCCCAGAGCACGATTAAGTAGAGTTTTTAATTGTAGTGAGGACCATGTGAAAGAGCAACACTGCATCATAATTTTGGTAAATTGTTTATCCGCATGCTGTATTGATGAAGAATTATATGATGGAAATAAATTTTAGTTCCACAAAGCAAACAGTAAAGCATTATTTCAATTCTAGCAAAAATGTTATTACCTTCTTAGTGTGTAATGATTTGATACATATATGTGATCATCACATACCAAGGACTTAGAAACATAGTCGTAGGTATTTTTCACAGCCACAGTCCTTTCATCTTTCCTGACAGATTCCCAGAGAAACAGCGAATAAAGAAAATTAGATTTATTAATAAATTCAGAAAATGTGAAGAATGTCTCTCAATGAAAAATGTATCTTCTTCTAATAAACACTAGCATTTTTCTTTCACTTAAGTTTCAGTTTCACACTGTCACAGTAATAGTGATTTGAAAATTTAACTTCAAACACTAGAATGATTAACAATGAGGTATAAAAGACAATGAAAACAGAAGGCAGGTCCTCACCTTCATAAACCGCTACAGTTCAGAGGCTACCGATGACATTTTATTCCCAAGGAGCTGACTCAGGGTGAATAGTGAAAAGGATGTAAGACAGGAGGAAGAAGCAAAAAAAGAGGAAGGCATGTACTGGTACTGTGGGCACAGTCAATATATAGTTCCCGTTTCATAAAAACCCTTGCATTTTCTGTGTATCTTTCAAGCAAATTACACTTCAAAAGGACACATGCAAAGGTATTGCACTTCAGCACTTTTTCAGGAATCGATTCAAGGAGACTTATTAACAGCTGTTTTCTATGTCTTTGTTATTTTTTTCAGCTGATTAGCCATTTGCTTAATGTGGGTAAAACGTTGTTGCATACGGTGTCATACAGGGACTGACTACTCTGCCAGCTCTGAAGAATGACAAGATACTAAAAAGTCACAGCAAGGCATACTGTCACTACAGTATGATGGCATTTACCTTGCCACAACTTTTATTCTTTATTCAAAGAGCCATTTTTGTGAAATGAATGTTACACTAGTATATCAGGATCTCAGTCTGCAATTGCTCTGATACTATCTGCACTTACATTTAAGGGGGTGTTCACTTCTCCATTGAATTTTTCTTTGAAAAGAAAGGTGTCCTTTCCTTCTCCCTTCCTGCTTCTTCCAAAGACAGTCTTAGGACTTGTCAGAGCCTCCTAAATGCACAATATACCTTAGATCTTGGTAAACTCAGCAAGAAATGAACGTGCTTGGATCTTGTGAAGAGATGAGTTGGATTTGTATATGTAGTTCCACCTGCAGGGCCCAGAGGAATTGTGCATGGCTGTAAGATCACACACTGCATGTGTTTGCACTAGGGTGATGGTGATATTTACAGAAGCATCAAAGTTCGCAGCTGTCTGTTCTTTCATAGATAATCAATAAATTATATGTCAGCTCCGATGATTGTGCATGTCAAGTAACAAGTCATCAACATCTAAGTTGTTAAGGATGGCATGCTATTTTTGTGGTGTTGTGAGTCAGTTCTCACTAAAAGAAGGAAACAGGAGTGGGGAAAAAAAAGAAACTCCATGTATGAACCATCACTTTCTGCATTTCTGATACTGGTCAGGAAATGCAGAAGTGTTTATGAATAAGGAGAGAGCCCTCACCAGTAAATTAAGTAAACCTGCATGATCTCTAAACTGCCCTACTTGTCACCAGCTGACAGATCTAAAACATGAAAACCCCTTTTGACATTTTCTGATCTTAGCCTACCAGATGGTGCATAGCACTTCTAGACCGATGTGGTGGGGAAGATAGGAATGGATGGAAAACAAAGCAGATCACAATCGTAAGCATCCTCTTTTATAATTCTGACCATTTGCCACTTCATAAATTAATCAATCTGATTTCCGATGTATGGTTATAATGCTACAGAACATCAGACTAAGATAAACGGATCCTGTTCTGCATCCCAGATGAAAATAAACAGGATTCTGTGAGACTCTGGCATCAGCTCTTTACCTCCACTGATTCCCCTCTAACACAAAGGTATTTATGGTCTAAATTAGTGTTAATGTTTTGCAGGGCTTAATTCATATTACTAAGTGGCTTTGTGATAAACAGCTAAAAGTGCAAAACATGACAATTCTGTTTCCCAGACTATAATTTTCTGCAGCGATAGAAATGCATTAGTGCTGGCTTTGACTTCTCTTCTGCTAATAAGGGCACATTTTAATGCATTTCTGAATCTACTGTACCTTATTCTTCTGGGATAGCTCATTGACTTATTTCCAACTAGTAAAACACAAGCAAATGCTGACGATCTGAAATCTGCATTTGTACATAACATCTAGGAGCTTCCCTCAAGATGGCACTACTGAACTGCTTCACATACCTCTGAACCCTTATGTAATCTTGTTTATACAGCATCAGGGTCATTTTAAAGCTAAGATCACACGATGCTAATTTGGCCAATGACTTTCATTTTCATTTTGGCAAAATGCCTTCTTTTTATCTGGGCTCAGACACTTAAAGGCAGTATATTTGTGCAGGCTCTGCCAATAGTCTTCTACTCAGGGTACACTTGTTAAAAAATAGCCAGGGTTATACTTTTCAGTTTGCCTTAGAAACCATGAACCTCTCTTTAATCTGCTCTACAGATTTGTGTGCAACAGATCTACAGGCCTCCCTTTTCCTGTTGGCTGAGACTCTAGATCCTTGCCTTAACATGTGAATTGAAAAGGATGATACGAAGCAGGGGGGAGAATGGGGAGAATTTATTTTTCCAGAATTTGTGAATAGATGGAACCCCTGCACGCAGCTGTCTCCGTTCATAAGTAGGAAAACTCTTGCCTTTCCACCATCCTGTTAGAGCCTCCTGAAACACTGCATAGAAATCAGAGGTCATACAGCATCTAGAGCGTGTCTGGAGCAACGTCATTGTTTCTTCTCACATCTCAAGCTTTGCAAGGGGTACACCCCAAACTTCCCCCAAGCTGTCCTGACCTTTGCACGCACACACACACAGCCTTCCAGACTGGGAGCTTCATTGCAAAAAAAATCTAGGCTATGATGCCTCAGCAGAGGCAGTCCTTAGAAAACAAATGCCTTTTTTCGTGTTTCTTTTTTGATTTTCCAGAGCTGTCCTCAGAATCCTGCTCTCTGAGAGGGCACTTCTTGACAATGTTATAAAGAAATATTTTTCTGCAGAGAACTATAGAGATTTTCTACATAGTTTGGCATAAGACATCAAAGAAAAACTTGCTGATCTATATTGAACTGTAGGAGGAAACTGAGAATATCAATGAACTGTAGGAAGAAACTGAGATAGTATCATTTGCATTAGCAATCACCTTAAAAACCACTGGAAAGAATCTGGTTATACTTCATTCAAGTGTTGTAGGAGATTAAATTAAATTATTCTCATCACAGGACTGACGAACCTTGCTATGCTATGCTAAAGCTATGCTATGCCCTGAGTAACTGATTCATCATAGCAAAACCTCATCTTTTTGCCTATGAATAATGTGAAGCAACCTGAATGACACAGAACCAGGGAAAAGTTTTTACACTGTGAAAGATGGGTAGCAGCATAAGCACAGACTCTGTTCAAAATATCTAACATTTTGCAACTTTTCAATTCTCCTCCCTGTTTTAAGGGTTGTTGAAATTCTAGATTTTTACACTTAAGAAAGCTGATCAGATATTTTTCTTTGAAGCTGTAGCAATCTTCAATAAATGAATAGACTTGTGTGAGACCTCCCTGTTACGTGGCACTGACACAGCTCAGTCTATGCTTAGCACAAAATTTCTTTTGTCTGTATGAGACTTCTGGGGTCAAGCTCTGTGGGACCAAAAGCCAGTCTGTTTGTTTCTCGCAGCTCTGTCAGTTGGTTTGATAAGGTACATCACCTCTCCCTCAGAAATGTTGCCTTCCCACAGCTGCAATTACAGAATCTCAAATTACTATGAAAGGAGTTTCACAACTGTATGTGATGTTGCAACAAGTGATGGCCAAAACTGTTCACTGCAGGTGAACAGGGGCCAATTTTGCCTAGCATACCCTGAGCTGAAATGGTTGAATTAAATAAAGGTTACTTAGATGATGGTGGATGTATTTGCAAATGTTGTCACACTGAAAAACAATGATTTAGCACAAGCTCTGACGGAACAGTTGAAGGAAGTAATGCAAAGACGGCATATGGGACCTCTGCCTTGAACAGTGATATCTGAGGGAATCTGTCGCAAGGGACTGCTACCCAGGATGCTGGTGGGTTAAGTGCTGTACTCACTGAGAATCACTGATTAGTGGTTCAAACCTCCAAATTAATATTGTGGTTTTCTCTCTCCCTCCACGTAATAAAAAGTTGTATTTTCAGAATTTGATAAAGTATTTGTGAACAAGTGGGTAATGATCCATTGTATGTCCAACAGAAAGGTTGTTTGGTACAACTAACCAGCTTTTGGAGGATGGGAGGAGAAGTGCATATTGAGCTGCGTTTGCTTTAAAACAAAAGCCCGGACTCCCATCACAACATTAAAAATCCAAGTTGTAATTCCTGTGTTTTTTAGGGTAAAGGAAGTTACCTGAAGAAATCCTTTTTTCTTCTTCCTTGTGAGGAAAAACTCTGTATTTCTGAGCAACAGTGGTAAGAAACACTATGATCAAAAGGGCTAGCTGAAGTCAGTAAAAGCTTGGAATTTATTCAAAACACCAGGGGTTCACTCCTGAACTCTTGGAAGCTGCTGTGATGACAAAACCAAAGCAAAGTAAAATCATGGTGTCTTGCTACTTGCTGAATGCAATGAGCAAGCTTAAAATAAACAGTACCCTGTTGCTTACTGGGACTTAATCCCAAAAGCACATATGCATGTGCTGTACTTCACAACCCCGTACCTTCTGACTGATTTATGTAAGACAACTTTGTGGAAATGTTTTGAGAATTAAGACCCTACATCTACCACGGATGAGCTGCACGACATCCTTTTCTGATTAGCTGCTCCATGGTAAAATTTTTGATTGCTTATGTTATTGGTGTGCACACAATGTCCTAAATGCTGGCCTTAGAAAGCACAGCCACTCCTACAAAGTGTAGAAGTCTGAAAAGGTATGAAACAAAGGATGAAGTGCAAGTTAGGAAGGCAGATAAAACATGAAAATAAAGCTAGACATACTTCCAGTCTTCCAATACCTGCTGTTCATTTTGCTCTGGCAAACCAGGGAAAATATTGCAGAATGTTTCTGACTATGAACGAGTAACAATTTCAAGGTATGCAAGAAGAGACTCAGCTAAAAAAGTTACTTTCTGAAGGCATCATTGCTATCTTAGAAAGAACAACAAAATTTCCACTCCCACTGTTCTGTATCTATTATACTTGTCTCCTTTTTTCCAGGTTTTCTACCCTTTCTCTTCCCACTCCTTAGACTTTACTGCATGGCTTTGATTTAGTAGCTTACTGAATGGTTCCTCTACTATCCATGCGTTTGGTAAATATTACCTAAAATTATTCGCAGGTTTAAGGACAACAAGAATAGAAAAACAGAGAAAAAAAAAGAAGTCTAAATAAATCTTTGCACCTCAGCCAAGTCAGGCCCTTGAGTATAGCCTCTAAAAATGACCCACTCTTGATATATTGAACAGTTACTTTTGCTTAGAATGTAATAGATGCCAGCAAAAGGTTCAAGAAAGGGAACTTCTAATTGCTAAATCTGTCATATCCATGCATGTATGGAATGCCTCTACTTTCATACTCTGCGGGAGTACAACGCGAACTAACATAGTAGGAATTTCCAGTGCATGGATGGACTTACAAGAATGGATGTGGGCAACTAATAGATGTATGATATGTCAGTTTGATTCTGATGAGAAAGCAATATTTACATGTCCAAGCAGAAGTAAGAAAGGAACCACTAAGCTAGGCTTTCACAGAGAAGCAGCTACACTGCTAGATGGAATCTAATCAATGCAAGCCTGCTTACAGGAAGGTTGGCATCAAAACACAACAGCTGAAGTGTAGCAGATGGCTAGATCTGAAGGAGATGTAAACAGAGGCGGAATAACTAAGCATTGCATTCTGCAGATGTCAAAGTTTCCAGGCTGTAAAAAGTTTAGTCTGAGCACTCTCCTGAAAGCTCTTTTTGGTTTTAGCTACCCAAGACCTGCACTCTACCCACACTCTCTCCATGTGATATCTTAAAGGCATCTGCTTTGTCCGGCTTCCCAGCATGAGGCTGATGAAGAGTTGTCCCTGAAAGGCCATAAGACGCAGAGGATTATCATTTCCCTGCTCCTTGTACATGGATCCTGCCAGTACTGGATGTTCTAGGATTTCATTCTCAGTAGCAAGGAGATATTGTAAAGGTGAGAACACTGCCATCAATATGGATAAAGGATAGAGAAGCACAAGGATGGAGTGGTTAATTTCAATTTCCTGCAGAGCAGGGAAATAACAGAAGTCTCTTAATACCCTTCTCCTTCCTTGCACATTCCCAGCTTGTTTATAGGGCCTGCGTATGAGGAAGGAGGCCTATACCTAGAGAACAGCAGAGCACCAGAAAGCAAGGTTGTGTTTGTCCACCAGGCCAATAGGTCTCTGTGTAGACCCCCAAAGAAATAAACAGGCTTGAAAGCCGTGTGAGTCAAACCTGATCTGTTCCATGCATTTTCTGCTGCCTACTTCTTTTTGTCATTGTCTTTTGTGACTTGCACTTCTTTTCATAGCGCACCTCTACTTAGAACAGGCCACTGCTTCGCAGATTATAAGCACCATTCGTCTCTTTCAGTCTTCCCTTGAAACACTCTACCATCGAAAAGAAAAATTGTGAGATTTCTTCACTGAGAACTGGCCTGTGCATCACGTTCTACAAGTGAGACAGCGAGTTGTTCATTCTCAGTGTGCTGTGTAAAGGGTATGTTCGTACTTGATGCTGTATACACATCAATATCTTCCAGAGTTGGGCAATTGAAACTGTTAGGGCAGATGTTTTGGCTAGTCTTCAAGGAAAGGAAAGCAAATGGCAGCGCAGAGGGGAGTACTAACTCAGATGCTGAGTCACTACCTGGAAACTAAGACTAGGAAAAATCTATAGAGAAAACGTCACTTCCCAGTTTGTGAGTAGTGGAGAATGAAGTTCAATAGAAAAAATACTATGAGATAAATTAACTCAAATTTAAAAGATTATTTTTCAGCCCCATGCTCCCATCTTTAGTTACTTGCAAATGTTCTTGATGGGTGGGTATATCATAAAGGATTTTTTGCTTTATTTCTGTCTTGCTTTGCAAGAATTCCAACTTTATGCCCCCTTAACACTGGGCTGTTGCCAGTAGTGCAGCTTAATTAGCTTAATGTGCCTGTCTCCAACCACCAGCAATGCCATCTACAGCAATGCCTTCTACTGTTGACTTTGTAAAAGGTTATCAAACAACACCCTGCAGTTGTCTCTCCAGTTCCTGCTCTGCAGGAATCCTTCTCACCTCTGGAACAAGGATTTTTAGGTCTTCCTTTGGAATCTTTTGTCCCTCACCATGGCATAAAGATGAAGTGTATTGAAGTTACAGTTGGATGCCCCCTGAAACTGACTGAATAAAGGATAATTTTAATAGTGGCTACAGCTGGTATAGGTGATCTCGGACCATGCTATAAGGATATTAATGGTACTGAAGGAGATAGGCTTTACTGAAAGAATAAAAAATGACCATGCTTCAGCTAGCATTCAGCTTGCAGCATTAGAGTGATTTGTTTTGCTTTGGCAATAAAGCTTTAGGTAATCAAATTCAATCTGAGACAGAATGTCACATTAGAAAGTAACCAGGAATCACATCGGCCAGTTTGATGACTTTGCTGGTGAATTTACTATTAAAGCTGACAATTGAGCTCTGGCATGTGGAAAACACTAAGTTGTAGCCTGGGCCATAGACCACGTGGGGAAATGAAAGTCTATATCCTTGAAAGTGTAATTGTATAGTGTATGAGTGGACTAGGGGTTCAAGTCAAGTATGGCTTTAAATTTAGATCCACATGTTAACATTGCCAGTTGTAAAGGTCTTTCTTCCAGCCATCTAAGAATTTTTAAATGCTGAAGGCAATCAGAAGTAAAATTCCGATACAAATTGTAATTAACGCTCTTCAGCAAAATGTGCATGTTCAAAATGAAGTCCAAGTCCACATTCATCTCTAGCTAAATACCCTACCTTCTCTTCCTGAAAGGAGGAAGATTAATTAATTATATAATTAAAGAGTTAATAGAGTTAAACAGAGAAAGCCAGTGACTGTAATCATCTTTGAAGTTCTGGCTGTTTTCAGGCAACATGATTGAAGCCTCTGGTCACACTGACAAACCCATTTCCCTCTCTTTCCCCAAACGTCCCATATCACTGAGACTTCTTCACTACCCAGAAAGCCCAGGTGCCACACTGATGGACATCAGCAGATCAGAGAGACCAGTTTCTCAGACATCTCTGGGCCTCCTTTTGTCGTCACTAACTCCTTGCTTCTCCAGCTACACCTTCCACTGCACGCCTTTCACTGGAAGCTTTCTATGGCTTCTGGCTATGAATGAACATTTCAGTCTTTTGGTGCAAATTCAGCCTTGCTCAACTCCAAGGCACTCAGGAGTGCTGCTCTGTGGGGTGCCACGTGCTCTTAGCCGTGGCCTAATGCAGGAGAGATGCTGTGCATGAACACTACCAATTGAACTCTGGTTTTGTAGGAGCTCACCTTTGTGGACACAGGCCAAAATTCCCCTTCCTTCTGCTGCTGTGGGGTGAGTTCAGCACCAGCTGATTGCTATGCTTTTCCTTAGGGAGGGCAGTATTTCAGACAGTGCTTCCTATAGATATATATTTATGCAAATATAGATATATATTTACGTACATACACATCTGTATATGTTTAAATACATGTTACAGCTTGTTCAGATTCTTTTGGGGTAAATGCTGCTCGCATATTGTTTTCTAAGCATCAAGTGTGGCTATTTGCCATATGCAAGGAAAATGTTATGACTTTGTTTAATAAAACAAGGAAGAACTTCCAAGCTGGTCCAAAAAAATCTAGGATCTGACCCTGGCCAATGTCAGATGCTTCAAAGAAAAATGTAAGGGATGCTATGGTACATATTTCTGGAATAAACTCATTAATTATATAGAATAAACCAAACGTAGCTGCCACAGTTAGTGAGTGAATATTAACCATGCATTGTAAGAACATAAAACATGAGTGGAGTCAGCTGTTACCACCCTGAGCGATGTATGGAGTTTGAGGAGGTCAACACAAGTCTCCAGCTCGCTCCAGACTTCCTGCTTCTGCTTCACATTTGCCTCAGTACAGCAGCAGGGACTGCACATCCCTGTCAGTAATTAAACTGCAGGGTTGTTTATCTCTGCATAGTCGTGGTATAGAGAGCTGTTTACAACTGAAGCATTCATATGTATTCTCATCAATCTTGTTCTGCTGGTCACTTACCCAATCCTTCTCTGTGGTGTTTCTCAAACACACAAGTTACAGCCATTGCTTTCAGTTTCTGAAACTCTGCAGCAGGGAAGTTTCTGTGCACTGACAACCAGATACCAGTATGTACAGTGTACAGTGGACTCCCAGACATCCATGGGCTTATCCACTGTTGGACAGTTTTGTTTTTATATCCCTTAAAGAAAAAGTGATGCTATGGGGCTTAGCTCAGAAAACGGGGTTTCCTTCCTAGAGGTTCAGAAATGCCCTGGAGTCACGTCTTTTCCCCGGTGGTTCGTATGAGTCTGTGGGACTTTCTGTGAGCTTACAGTTTCACACCAGTGAGTGGGTCGTGCTGACCAAGCCTCGGTCTCTGACTGCTCGTCAGATGTGTCACTGCCTGACTGCCACTCAAAAGTGAACTGGCACATTTCTGCCAGGAATCCACTCATAATGGCTACCTTGTTTGATTTCACACTGCCCACAGTTACAGCTCATTGTAACACAACCATACCATCAACTTCTCAGAAAGGCAGCTCAGAGACCAAGTGTGGGGTCAGTCTAAGCAGGTGGTGAGGCGTGACTGCAAACCTGCCTTCGCTGGACTCTTCCCACACCTCTTGCACCTTCAGGGAGGGGAGGATAGAGCGGAGATAACCCAGATGGGTCCTTTGGATTTCCCTTAGGTCTGAAGTCACTCTCCTGATGAGTAGCTCTGGAGAAGAGACAATGCTGCCACAGCCATTTGTGCTTTGGGTTATATAGTGCTGAGCTGCAGAGTTTTTGTCACACGTGCTTCTCCCAGGGGCTACCAAAGGAGCAAACAAACCAGCTGCTCTGCACATTGCTCCTGCACCTAGGCACTCAGGCATCCGTGTTGCTGAGTGCATGCCATGCTAGGAAAGCACCTTTCAACTATTCAGAATTAGTATTTTTGAATGAATAACTATGAATAATAACTTATTTTTACTGAAGAAATAAAACAAGCCAAATTAAAAGCATGCGTCCAGTTTTAAGAACGAAACCCCACAAAAGCATCTTTGTGAGGTCTATTTAAATGTTTGGAGGCAATTCTGAGGCAAGCATCTAAATTTAGTCAAGTGATTCAAGAGTTACATTAGCCTTCATGATACCAGCACTAACTTGTCTGGCAGACAGTCAAAGATGCAGGGCCAGAGCTGCTAGAAAGACTTACTTGTCTTAGGGAAAGCAATGCTAGTTGCTTTTATTCTTTCAGATGTATACTATATGACTAAAATACATGGAGAAAAAACATAGCATATAACTAATACCAAATGTTCTTAATTTCTGACTCATTGGCACCCAACTATTTTAAATAGTTTGCAAACACTGGTGCGTTTAGTTGCAAACCTCATGCAAGGCAAGTAGGATGCTTTACAAATAAGTACTCTATAGCACAGCAAAATTAAGATACTTGCACAGTATTTCTGAATGAGTGAATGTATGTTCATTGAAACAGTGGAAGGGGATTCTAAGAACTTAAGTTTATTAGAAGTTAGTTAAAGATCTCTCCAGAAATATTGGGTCACAGCAAAAACTTCCTAGGTAACAATTTATTTATGCCTTTTCTGACCTATTCTTCCTCCTTATAAATTAGTATCTTGGGTGGAATTGCGGACTGCTGAAATAGGTCTTTCTGATCAACAGAACACTCCTGAAATTTGCAAGACTTTTTGAAATATTCCCCTGTTCACCTCAGCTGTAATCAGATTTTTAATCCTTTCTGAGACACTGGAAGTCTCAGGTCAAATGTCAGGTCTAGTCCTGAATCAACAAATAATTTCAAAAGCAGGCAGAAAACATTTTCCTTACCATCACAACCCTAGTCTTTTTGGTGAGACGCATCAGGACTATCAGCACTGGGAAATGGCTGCAGCAGTCCTGCGTCTGGCCACCTCCGTGAAAGTGCGTGACGCTGGGAAGACCTGGCCATGCAGCAGAGCTGGCTCCCAGGCTCTGGAGCAACTTAAGTGCAGAGTGGGCTTCGTGGCAGGCCACTGTGCTCACCGTTATTCCAACCCAGTTATCTGTGAGACAAGCCATTACCATTTCTAATTCCAGGACACTTTATCCAGACCCTAGGCTCCTTACCCTATTACATTATTAATTTCTGTCCCAGCTTTGAACACTCACATACTGGAGACTATGCTGTTTTGTAATTGCTTTTCTAAAAGTGCAGATGAAAATCAGTTAGAGCTGCACTACTGGCAGCAAATGAATTTCACTTAGAAGCTATTACAGTTACCAACCCCAAATTATCCTCACCCCAGCCGGAGTGGTGCCTCAGTCAGCAATTCACCTTTTAAAGTGTTCTTTGTGTGAATAAGTCAAAGAAAAAGGAACCTAATTGGCCTTTGTTGTAATTTTTATTGTTGCCTTTCCAGTGGACCTTTTTGCTTAACATTATGACAGGGTAACTTAGAAACTCTATGTGAATCAAAGTAACCACTTGGATTAACATCACTGCTGTGAAAATGGAGGTAAACCCTCAGGGTAGAGATTCAGTGCCTGGCTCGTGCAGAATCCGATAACAACACTGAGAAAAGATGGCGTCTTTCCTAAATTTTTGACAGGTTTTCAACTTGGACTAGGGCAGCTGTGGGGATTCTGGATACCTTGGTCCAAAAGAGCACTGGTGAGTTCTGTGAGGTACCCCAAGCATGTGAACAGCATCCCAGAAAGACCTCACACTCCTTGTTCTGCTGGGATGTTTTCCCCATTGTTCCAGGGCTATCTGTTCCTGCCGTTCTTCGTGCACAGGTGAGTTATCCAGAAGCCGCACAATCCCTGTTCTGGACTGGCCATGGCCGCTCCTGGTACAGGGAAGGCCATTTGGGTCTGAGGAAGCAAAGAAATGCTGTCCTCAGCCACCAGCAGTGTAGAAGGCAGCTCCATTCCTCCCTCTTTCGCATGGGTACGGTGAGGTGCCGATCTCCGTTCTCTACGGTGCTCACCAGTGCCAGCTGCAGAGGGGCTTAAGTTTCCAGTGAGTGCTCAGGATACTCAGCACTTTAGGAGCTGTTAGAAACTTGAAGGTTTGGTCGCTAATACAAGATTTCTCAGGCATGTGTGCTTTTTTAGCTTGCACGGGTAAGAATAATTTAAACAGCAAGAAGGAGGAGGCTGAGATTCAGGGACACCTTATACTGCAACCTGCTAGAAGCCATGCTCTACCGTCATCAGATTGAAAGGCTTCAGGAGTGCTTGGAGCTTGCAGGGTCTGTGTCACACAGAAATAGGGACTAGGTACAGGAAACACCACATTACCATTTTTATTACTTGCATGACTTCAGTGGCAAAATATCTCACAAAGCAGGACAGTTGTAGAAGGAACAAAAAGGGGTCCACAAGGCCTACTGACTGCCGTTTGACTGAGCAACCAACTAAGAAGTCTGCTTTCTTTGGAAGGAACCACGTATTCCCGGCCAGCCTCTCCCTGCCCAGGGTGAAGCAGGCCATCAGCAGCTCTGCTCCATGCAGCAGGGATGGGAGAGGGGCTTGCAACAGGGAGTGCATCTGTCTGAGGCATCCAAGAAAAAACACCCTTTGGGGAGATGTGGGGTATGAGGCACTGTCATAATTTGAGTCACTAGTCAGAGTTTGGGAACAGGTTTTCATTTCCCTGGAATGTGGTCATTTCAATATAATTTTATTCCTTTGTTAAATGTGTTCTGTTAAGTTGTTCCTTGTGTTTTTCAGTTTAGATCAGCTTTTACAATGAGGTTACTCTCAAAATGATGGGTATGTGGCCCATGGCTACTAATTTCCATATCTAACTATTCATCTTGCAACTAAATAAATAGGCTTTCTTTCTGCATCATATGATATAAATTTCGTAATAATCAGCACTCCTGGCCTGTCTGATCTTCAGAGCCCTCTGAACTACAACAGTTAAGATATAGCAACTTCTGGCACGCCAAAGCACCGTGTATCTAACATCTAATTTATCTGCTTTTGACTCCTCAGCCCAACCATGTGTTTACAGTTTTGAGAGGAGACACTCTTTGGAACAATCTCAAAGTCATCCTTGTAACATCCTAGCAATCCATTTTAACCACTCCACCGCTGTACTCCTGTGCTTTCCTGTTATCACTTAGCTTAACGTGGCATTTCAAAACCGTGCTTATAAACCAATACATTCCTGTTGAAATATTTCACAAAATGCCAAAGCCACATGGTTGACAAGAACCTGAAACCGAGATGCTTATTTAGGTACTTAGCTTCAGGTATTGGCATTTGTCTTCATATACAAAGCTTTTGATGCCTTGACAGCAATTCTTCTCCACATATAATGAATCCAGAGAGCAGGGAGAGCGGCCCTGACCTTACTCTTATTAAAGTCCTGTTTCAAAGGTATTACCTGTATTTTTCTGTTGCCTGTGATAGGATTACATATTACCCTGCCTAGGTATTGATATTAGGAGAGAACAGGTGATGCTGGGTACTTTCAGCTCCTTTTCATCCTTTCAGCTATCCCAAAACTACTCTGACTTCAGGGAAGAAGGAGCAGATGTCCGTCTTCAGTAGCACTTTTGAATGGCTGCTTTACTCCGAGCCGCAGAATAACAGCTCAGGTAAGTGATGTAATGAGGTTTTGCACTGCAGAGAGCACAAATTGCAAGTGTTGGAACTCCTCCCTTTATGCAAAGAAGGGCAGGAACCAAAATCATAAGAGCAACATGGTTTCACCCCAATTTCATTAGCATGTACCTCTTCTGGCTCCACAAGATTCCATTCTCCTGAAGAGTGCTTGCTATCGTTGGAAAGGGGTTACTGCTGGACCCAGCTTTTTCTTTTGAAAACCCCACACATTTCAAGTGTAAGAGTTCAGGGTTTTTTTCAGAACCACTGGGGAAGTTAACAGAGGCACAAGACTTTAGGGAATTCCCATTTTTCTTACAACAGAAAGATCTATCAGTCCTCTCCTCCCAGGTCAGGACCATTCCTTGAGCACATGAAGACCTTGACTGGTAACAGCTAGCGCTAATGCTTCCCAAGGTGTCCAGGTAGGGGCAGGGTCTCACTGGGTTTCCTGTGTTGACTCATGGAGAAAGACAGAAACCTTCAGAAAATGCATCAGATCTTAGGTGGGCTGACTCAGTCTGTCACTCATGAGTAACCCTATGCAGACGTGAGGGTTACTGCTTACTCTTCTGATAGACTCAAACATTTGCCTACAGCTAGGTGAGATGAACCCAGACCTAAGACATCAATCAGTCTGTGACATGCAAATTCCGCCTGGATCTTAAACTCAAGATCTTTCCAATTCTTGTCCTGGCAGACAACAGAGGCTCTGTCAAATCATTCTTCAGCTGTGCCTGTGCATGGGTGGTTTCGGTGATTGGTGAAACCAATATAAATCCACTGACTCTACTGGCTAAATGAGGTTTAACAGAAGCATAACTGTATATGCTACCTATAAATAAATATATGTAAGTAATAAAACCACAACAGTAATCCTCCTGGTGATAGATGAGACAAAGGAGAACCTGATTAATTTCTCTCCTAGTTGTGGCAGCTTTCCAGAGGTGCGTAAAAGTAACAAGTGGTTACTTCTCTAATGAAATGAAGCGTTTGTGACACAGAAGACACAAAGGAACAGATCTGTCCCCCAAAACAGCAGCTGTCTTACAAAATAAGTTTCATAACAGAGTTGCCTTTGTTAGTACAGTAGAAAATATTTTTTTTTCAGCACACTGTTCCACTTGACTTTCTGAGTCCAGCTGAGCTGGATTGTACTTGCCATTGTATCAAAGAAGATACATACAATTAAATGATGGGGAGCGAAAATAAAATTTGTTCTGTTTCCTTCTGATGTGCTAATATTTATATTAAAGGCTTCCAGTTCAGTGCTTAATGTATTTCCACAATCTGCACATCTGTATTTGAAAGAGTAACTGGAATGATGACATCCTGTTGTACTTAAAATAGACTGTACTACCAAGGAGAGGTGTCATGAAGTGACATTTAGTAAAAACTGTTCACTCTTCCACAGCCCTGTTCCCTGCAGTGTCCTTCATGCTAGTTATTGATCAGATCTTCACTCGATGCAAAAAGCCTCTCTTTGAGCCCATGCTTTAAATGTAATAATAAAGTAGGTCATTGATTAACTGGAAGTATGACAGACAGCTCCTCCAGTCAGGTCCTGACGTGCTGTAAATCTTGAGGGAGGAGAGCAAGCGATGAATCAGTGATGTGAAAAGAAATAAAGCCCACAGTTTTTAGTCTTTTGGGAGAACTTTTCTTGCCAGCATAGTTAGTGGCATTACCCTTAGCAAGTCAACAGCTATGCAAATTTACAAGAGAAGCTTTTTGGATTTCCAAAAAAAGAAAGAAAAATAAACGTATAAGATAAAATTCACTTACCCAACTGCAGTACCTACAGAATTTTTTTACTTTGCAGGCAACTGACTTATATGGGCTACTCCTACTCATTGTTCTCTACATTTAGAAATAATATATATAATTAAGCACTGTATAATTAAGTAGTTTTACATGCACTGGTTTCTACTGCACTGTCTTCTGGCAGCGCTTCCTTAACAGTCCTTATCCCCAGGTCTGCTCCATGGCTGCCCACTCCACCCCAGCCTCCCATGGAGGCAGCTGGAGAACATGTACATCAGCACCCTCCAGCGAAGCCTCAGGCTTGCCCAGCTCCAGCAGCACGTGCAGGACAGTCCTGCCAGCCATTCTGCCACCCCACACACCTCGTTGTCCCCATCTGCCCATTATCCACAAACAGCACAAACATCCTCTTACTTGGTTTTCACATGCCCTTGTGCTTTCCAAGCAAAAATTGCAGTACACATAAGCCTTTCATTAGCTGGTTTGCACCACTAGTGACATCTAAGAAAGGACGGTGCTTACACCACAGGGCAAGTCCCTGTCGGGCACTCACTGGGAAAAGAACAGTGATGTGGCTTTGACTGTGCCAGAGCTAACCTTGTCCCAACCATGCCAAGTAGCCAGTACTCGCTCTTCGCCCTGCCCCCTCTGGAGATTTTCTGCTCCAGAATTGCTCACTGTGGGTCATGACTGGCATTACTAGATGTCAAATCTAGTCATCAATCAGTCCAGAGAGCAGAGCAATGTTGGCTTAGCGCTATGCACTGTGATACCCAGAAGCTTTTACATGCTCATGTTTAATGTGATTTTTTCCCCAAACATGTAAAACCTGCAATTTCTATCACTGCCTCCTCTCTGCCTCCCACTTTCCCACCCAGTAAAAGCTAGCTCATCCACTTGCATAATTTTTTTTCAGATGCTAGCACTGCCCACAGTCAGTCTACACAAACATAATGATGTACAAAAAGAGAACATGAAACAACTGGCATTTATTTAGCTATTTTTGATTTACAGCTATGCTCTACGGACCTCATTATCACCCACGCATCTCTAGCCTTTCTGTCTCTCACGTCCACACCTCCAGTGCTCTGACAACTCCAGCCCTCCACTCTCTGCCTGTAGCTGCGGTAGCTGGAGCTAAGCAGTGCCTACCTTCATAGGTTTAAGGGGGAATATTATGCATGTGAGTCAACTTGGCGATTAGTTTTAAGTCAAACCTTTGATGTTTAATTTTCATGAGAATTAAACAAATATATTTACGTACATACAGTCAACAAATATACATAGACCTGTAAAATACTGTCAGATTCCCCACTGCCCTGCATTTTGTACATTCATCACATCTGTGCAAAAAACCCTTGAAGTGATACTGAATATTGCCCAAGTATAAGGGTCACTATCAATAAGAAAGCCTCAATTGATTCTGTCATGCTTCATTTTTACTTTTGGAAATTTTATTTGACTTTTTCTCAAACAAATAAGAAAATTAAAGGATGCTGAAAAATCATATAATGGTTTGAGTTGGAAGGGTTCTTAAAGATCATCTAGTTCCAACCACCCTGCCATGGCCAGGGAACCTTCCACCAGACCAGGTTGCTCAAAGCCCCATCCAACGTGGCCTTGAACACTTCCAGGGATGGGGCATCCACAGCTTCTCTGGGCAACATGCTCCAGTGCCTGAACACCCTCACAGTAAAGAATGTCTTCCTAATGTCTAACCTAAATCTACCCTCTTCCAGTTTAAAGCCATCACCCCTTGTCCTGTCCTTGTTGAGGCTGCTCCTATGTATCTATAGAGGGCCTCCTCAGCTCAGGCTTCCTGGCTGAGCAGCCTGTAGCAGATCCCCACTGTAATGTCACCTGTCCCTGCCTTCCCTTTAACCCTGACTCATAAGCTCTTGGTGGGCTCCTCATCCATCCATCCAGGTGGAGCTCCACGCACTCCAGCTGGTCATTGACACAGAGGGTGACACCACCTCCTCATCTCCTCTGCCTGTCCTTCCTAAAGAGCCTGTATCCTTCCATCCCAACACTCCAGTCATAGGAGCCATCTCACCACATCTCCATGATGCTAAGTAAGATCATAGCCCTGCAGGCACGTGCAAGTCTTTAACTCCTAAATTATTTTTAACATTAAAAATATTATAACATATTTGCTTAAGTTCTTTTGCATAACAAATTAATGAAAAACTTTAGCTCTTTTTCTCCAGAGCTTGCTTCCTTCATTCCTTCATTTCCTTCTGCTCATTCTCTCTCTCTCACTTTCTCTCTTTCTTCATTATTTGAAATATCAGCACTTGGACCTGATCTTGACATCCAGTTTATCAAAGCTGAAAACATAGCAGCAGGTCTGTGTGGCAGAGCTGAATGTTTGATACTATCAGCAACTCTTGGCTAACAATTACCTAAGTGGTACAGGCATGAAAACGATGCTCTAAATTACATTAAATGAAGCAGCATACTGGAAAATGACCAAGATTACTCAGCAGTTTCATCTTGGAAAATCCGCCTGTTGCTAGAATAAAAAAAAAAAAAAAAAGCCTTTACTAGCCCCTTTCCAGCTAGGACACAAAATACAAAGATACAGAATGACCACATATTTCCTTAGCTGAATTTATCTACAGGCTATTTAAACAGAGAGTAAGTCATAAGCGCATCCAGGAATGACTTAAATCAGAAAAACATTACAGAGACTACACAGGATATTAAGAAAAAACATTCCTACCTTTGAAGTAAGCCCTCTTGAAGACTTAAATTGTTATCCCACTACCCAGCCACAAGGGCTGGAACTGCCTCATTCAGAGTCCTACGTGAGGTCTGGAGGGGGCTGGGGTACCTCAACGCTTTTTCAGACACCCGCTCAATGGCTGTGTAGCTGAAGTGAGGAGCAGCCCTAACCCCAGGTATACCAAAGACCTGCACATGAACCCATCTCACCCTCCCAAACAGCCCAAACTGGAGTGAGCAGAGACTACCAGAGTACTGGGGAGGCTCCACCGCCCAGGCAGTGGAGATACTAAGCAGAAACAGTGACTCACTCTCACATGACCCAGAGATTCACACTTAAATGCACCTGAAAGCATTTAAGGACAGAAGGGCACTAGATACACCTGTGTTAATACACCTGTGTTTTTTCCCCCTCTTGCAGGCCTACTCATTAGAGTACTCGTAAGGTCTTCATTGGTGTAGGCGTGACTGGAATTTTTTAGCTGCAAGTCTGAACTTCAGCATTGGTGTTTCTCCTGGGAGAATTTCTGATGAACGAAAAGGAAATTTCATGCATCTCCTTCAGGCTCTGATGGTCTTTGCTGGAAGAAAGATCCTCCCTGAAAGGTAACTCAAGAATTATTGTTTGGTATGTCATCTTCTGTAGCCAAGTATTAAATTGTATTTGACAGATCCTTTGTTCTGAACTGGTTGTATAGCTACCCAAGTGGATTTCCCCTTATCATAGCAAATTTAGAAATAAACTCCCCCAAAATTACAGCAAATGTTAATTTCAGTAGCTAATGGAAATCATAATGAATGGGGATTTTATCTCTTTTTTGATAATTTTAACCAGTGTTCATCAACCCACTTGGATTGTAAGGGATGCTGAAGAAAGAGCAATGTATCAGAAGACTGAGTGTTGCTTCCAGCAACATTTGATAACAAGTTAACTAAAATAGATGCTACTTTACGTTTTTTTATGAAATACTGCTTAAAATATACGAAGTGTTTTGAATATTTACTTTCTGTGGAAAGACTACACGCTGAAGATATATTCTAAAAAGATAAGTGTGTGTATGTACATAAGCATATGTTGCACGTATATCTCTACAATGATGAGTTTTTCTGCAGAAAATGTTTTCTGCTCTCCATTTACAGTCAAAAAGCAGCAATGTCCTACAAGTAAAGTTATTGCTGAATAGTATAATTGAATAAACATGATTGAAGTATTTCTAATTTTCTTTGTGTGTATTTTCTGCAACCTGCTAGCTATTAACAGATACGTTTCCAACTGATCTTATTTACAACTTGGGTTAAGTGCTGAAATCATTGGGCTGTGTGTGGGGTGTTGGCAACCCTGATTGCCAAGTGAGTAAACAGCACTGATGTTTGGTAAATGTGGCTTTGAGTTTGTCCTTGCGGTTGTACTTGAAGGCTGGAAGCCCAAATCCAGCATTAAGGTGCCTTGACACTCGCAACACACTTTGCCCTTGGAGCTTCTTGCAAAACTTCTAAGGGGCTTATGCTCTTCCGCAAGGTGTGCCTAAGGTAACCTGTCCTAATGGCACTAGTTCGCTCCTCGGTTCAACAAGATTCACAAAACTGATGTTTCCTCATGCAGCCAAAGGGCTCGACCCAATAGACAAGTTCCAGCTGTGGTCGATGCCTTACAAAAATAAGTAGAGGCATCAGCACGGTCAAGTGTAGCCTCCTTTGCTCAGCATGTAGGAGTTAATATATCATGCACAGAATTAAAAAAATAAACAAGTTTTCACTAAGACTACTACCATATAGCAATAGCATATGAAGGGCAATATTAATTGCCTGAAATGCTAAGTAGGTGATATAGAGAAAACAACAATTCCAGGGAAAGGAATTAGTAAACCAAAACATAAGTTAAAAGTAAATCCAGGAAACATCCTCCCCTTGAGAATAATGAGAGAACAAATCGAGAATGCATTTGCCAAGCTATTAGGAGAGTGGGAAACAAGAGTCTGTGGCCTAAAATAAGAAGTTAAGCCATTTCTGTTTACACAGATTTTAATATATCTCATAGAACTAGGGCCTCTGTTTTGTAACTAGATTAGCTGATGTGAATCTGGCTGCATCTGTGTGGCATCACTGTAATAAGTGGGATGCGAGTGGATGACTAATCATGGCAGTAGACTTGGTTTCTAGACTGGGTTGTGGAGTGGTCAGTCAGCCAAATAGCTGTGTATGTATATGCCCAAGGGCCATCCTAATCCATTCACTAGATTGTAAGCACAGTTTACAATACTTGTGAATTTCCCTAATCTTTGGCAAAACTAAAGAAAAAGTAAATATTAGAGCTCCCAAAATTGATAAGAAAAATGCATTTCCTATGTAGCTGTGCAAATTGGGATACGCTGAGTACTTATATATTGTATGTAGAATGACAGGTTGGAAGAAAATGAAATCTGTTTCAGTGGAAAATGAAATCCAGAGTAAACAATTTAACTTTTCCATGGAAATTTAGAAAAGTGAAAGGAGAGAGGAAAGCAGGCATAGTTTCAGCCTTACAAATGCTAGTCTACTTTGCATTCAGAGTCTTTCAATAAACACACCACAACTAAAAACTCTTCCAGAACAAAACTGACACTATTTTGCTTAATACACAGTTGGTGACTTCAGCTAAATAACTTCATTTGTCATAGCATCTTATTACCCACTTAAAATTTTGAGTGATGGAAACAATTAAAATTGGAAGAGAGAAAAAGAAACTCCTTGGGTTTCAACCAAGTAATCAGAAATCCACCTGAAAAGTAGATGTTGCTCAGCTGTTTGTCAGTGTAATGCAACTATGTAAACGATTTTATTTGCAACCTGAGGCTTTCCTAACAGCTTTTTATATTTGTGTTAGCTTTGCTTAATGAAAAAACCAAAATAGAGGGATTTGCTTCCCTTTAACCTTAGGTGTTGAGCTGAGAACACCTACAATATTTTAGGAGAGTTGGGGCTGTCATTAATAATATCTAGACAAAAAGCAGGAGGATGGCGTTATTTTGTTACTGTGAAATGTTTCTAAATGTACCTTGTGGATTCATATAACCGTAGGACGGTATGTCTGCTGATGACTCATGCTGACTCACCCACCAAGCCAGAATTTACTGAGCCTTCTTCTGTGCCCACACACAGTGATATGATTTCCAGTCTGAGTGAATTCTTTAAAATTTAATTTAGTAGGCTTTAACTACAGAGACAGATACACTTCTTCAATGGTTGCCTTAATTTGTATTTATGTCTTATTAAATGTGTGCTCAGATTATGTTTTGCAGAATGCTTTGAAATAAATCTTTAAAATAATGTGCATAAGTACAACTGTACTTTCCAAGTATGAAGGTCTGTCTGAAAACATTGCAAATACATAAAGCAGTGATAATTTACTGATGCTATGAACCTAAAGGCCTAATACATAATCACTGCCTTTTTGCTATGGCTTTAGCAGCAGTGCATGTGGGCCTCAACGGCGATAAGTCCCTAGGCTTAGGCAATGAATAATTAATAAAAAGACAAATTGACCTTATTGTGGTTTTATTTTTAAGACTGAAAAATCATGTGTTACCCCACAGAAGTCAACAGAATTAAATGGTATAAAACTAGGTGTGAAAGCGGTTCTTCAAATTCTACTACAAATACCTTCAGACTGACTTTGCTTTTTCTGAAATAAATAGGAATTGTATGGTGGACTTTAGTGGGAACATCATCAGTCCAATTATTTGTTTCACTTGGAGTTCTGGTCAAAATCTGATGTGATGTAGCAGCCTGAAAAGTAATTCCTGTTGCAGTACAAGCTGCAGTGACTGAAGAGATGAATGCGAGTGAGGTTCTCTCTTGGAACCAAATAAATGCTTCTCTTCATTCTCGTACTCTTTAATACAGACTCATATATATGTTAGATCAGGATTTAAGATAGCCTTGTCTTCACTCCAAGATTCTTTACCCTCTATGTAAAAACTAGAAAAAAAAATTTGCTTGGACTACTCCTGCATGATTTGCTTTTTAAACTCTTCTGACAAATGACTAATGAATGTTTAAGCAACAGAAAATGAGATGCATGTATCTTCCCTGAAAACATGATCAAATGCTTCAGTAAATTGATCGAGGTCTCTAGTCTTTTCTCCACCTTTCCAGTATTCTGAAAGAACAGTTGATGCCCCCAAGCCATGTACCCTTCCTTCTTTTTCTGGGAATTCATGTAATTTCTCAAAAGTATGTCAGCTTTGACAGTGTTTTGGGGCTGTGTGTGTTACTTCTCTTGCTTCTGCAGTCAGTCAGGCATGATTTCTAATCTGCAAGAGTTTGTCTATGATTCTGTCTTCTCATCTCTGGGATTCGCTAAATTGCCCTGTCCTCTAAATCTGAAAGTGCTGGATGAGTGGACACTTCATCCCCTGTGGTTTCTGCTTCACTGACTTCCTTGTACTTTGGCTGTACAGTCCTTTGTTTTGCTTCTGGAAAACAAAAGTCCCAGACTTTTAAGTCTTTAGTCACACCTTCCTGCCTGCATCTTTGTTCACACAGCGCTTCCTTGTAATTCTGTCACTAGAATTCAGAAGTTGTTGGTTTTGTGGTTTGAGTTAAATGTGCTTGACAATAGATATAACTTCTTTTTGTTACTTCAGCCCTCAGTGGCCATTAACATTTTTGTATGTAATGGGGCATGTTACAAGGAGAACCACGTAGCTGTATGACAGGGTTTGAATACAAGTTGAAATAAGTTTTTCTACCTCGGTCCCCATATGTTCTGCCTTTTAACGTTCCTCCTTTTGCTGTTGCACTGCCAGTCATAGTCTACATTTCATCTGAGACCATTGGTAATTTCTATCAAACAGGCATGCACAAAGGACTCTGCTCTGCCGAAATCCTGTCAGATGCTCTGCAGCAGATGCCCACATCTGAGATGCTACACCTTTCCCTAGTGACAGCAGAGGGCCATGTGCTGTGGTCCATCCTTTGCTGCAGGACATGGCAACTGCCTGGAAGTGCCATAATCACTGAATGTAAACAACAGGCCGCTTGCAGCAAGTTTCCCATGCTGAAGAGATAAGCACCCAAGAAATACAGAAGCTGAGAGTAGATTAGTATCGCCAAGTAATTCGGACAGCTCGCTGTTGGTATCCTCCTCTCCAAGCGGTGCCACAGACCTGTGAGGAGAAAAGACAGATTACTGGATTAATTGTTCTGACAGTACCTCGTTTCTAAAAGCCGTCTTTCTCAGGGGCCCTGGTCCTTCCCATGTTTTATTACTGGGCAGGGAGGTGGTAAGTAGGCTACTGCCACTACCAAAGCAAATCATCTGGCCTACAGCCTGTTCCAGAGGGCCATAGACTGAATAAACAAACCTGGTAGTCGTAGCCACTGGAGGCCGAATGCCCCTGTTATTTTCTGTGTCTCTGCAAATACTGTATCTTTTCTTCTTTTACTCCTGATTTGAAAAAAAGTATAATGATAATGTAATAGCGACGTGCTAATAATTGAAAGAGTAATGTTTTTTTCAAGGAGTGAAATTTTCCAAGCCTCGTCTAGCAATGCAAATAAGCAGTTTATGGTGTTTCAGCTAACACTGGCCTATCTTAGATAAACATACATGATTGCAAAGCCTGTATCCAAAGGTCCCTCTCTAGCTGAATAAACTGGCACTGAGGTTTTTCTGTATCTCTATAGCTTATACACTGCTGGGATCCGGTTTTAAGCATCCTACTGTGATATTACAGTGCCAGCAGTGTTTGGCAGTGTCCACTATGTACTTACTTTTGTATTTATTATACTTCAGCTGTGGAGCCTCTCAATTTATTTTTTTCAAACACTTTATGAAAAAGCTGAGCTTGTTACCATTGAAGAGCTTTGCACAGTAGTACTCTCCAGTGTCTGTTGTCATTCTTTCTTTTCTAGCTTTCGGAATTTCACTGTTCTTACACCCTTTTTCAATGGAATGTAATATTTACATTTCTTGAATCTTTTTCTGGATGTAAGATCCTCACTTGGCTTATCATGGCAGTTGTACACTCTGCAGTTCCCTGCTTGACTGTCTTGGAGTTCCACCTCTTCTTTTGCCTCACCTCTCCTTCCCTGCAATACATTGCATCCTCAGTAGTGCTAGAGCACTGTGTCAACTCCAAGAGATTTAATCTCTGGCACCTGCAACTGTGCAATCTCATGTGGTCAATGAATGCCCCACTGGAAAGACTTCTCCCCCTAGTGTAACACTGACTCTTGCTATTTGTTAAGAAATGCCTTGATTTCTCAAATTTCTCTTGGGTTGTGAGTATCCTAAAAGGTATGTGTGCCAACTCATTCATTTGGATTTGATGCTTCTTCAGAAATAGTGCCTTGTGCTTGCCACAGTCACTTGAAATCACCAGGCAAAGTTAAATAAGGAAAAAAAAAGATTATGCTAACAAAGCAACAGTTAAGTTTCTGATATAAAATGGAAACACACTTAAACACAAAACCAAAAAGTATAGAAACAAAATCCAATTTCAATACTTACCTTGTTCTGGGAGCCAAGGAGCTGGTACAACTGAACTTCAGGATGTACTTCTTGGTTTGGTTTCCGCCTGCCTCTGCCCAAAGTATGAGGGAACTGCTTAGTGCAAGGGAGGCTGAACTTCAGAACGTTTCTTTGGATCATCTGCCTTCCCTTGCTTCCTTCAGTTTAAGAAAACTAATATATTGTATGGTAGTTTTGATCAACCTGAGCTGTTTAGATGAATGCAAATGACATGTTTACGCTTATCTCAACCTGAAATGTCTCCAATACATGGTGGTCCTCTGACACATCGATTTCCAAACTTAGATTTACCTTCCTGCTTAGACAGTCAGTTGAATCATAATTTGCTTTGGGTGTCAATTTCCCAGACAGTATAATTTCTGTTATGAACCTTTTTTCATGGCTTTTTAAGATCTTATAAATTACATACAATAAAACTATCAACTGCACATTAGACCCTAACCTCGCAGCTTGTGAAAAATGGATTACTTTATTCATAGAGTTCACACATGGCATGTCACTAATAACGATGATCAGTTTAGGGTCTGGAGCATTTTCTCAAATAATTTTCATTCCTCTTATTTCCTCACTTTATCATATCAGAGGCTTTACAACTGCCATAGTAACTTCCAACTCTAATTCCCTTAGCCATGGTTAATTATAGATATCCCAGCAGTTTCTCTGTTATTTATGCCAGAGTTTCTTGATAGTGAGCAGGCTAATCGGAGGTCTTCTGTAAGCCCTTTCACTTTCAGAAATACTGCTTTTAAACTGTCAAGTCCTATCACCACAACTTTGGTAGGTTTGTTTCATTTTTGTACTGCATAGTGTAAAATTCATAAAATTCATTAATTTCTTCGAAGCTGAACATTCCCATTTAAAATCCACTATCCTTTTCTCACTAGCTTTAGATTATCTTTGATTAGAAATTATTTTCTAATCATTTGAAATAAACTTATTTAGTTGAGTAACAGGTAGCCTGTTAAAAAGATATGCTTTTACGCACTTCACTGACATAGCAGTTCTGTTGGCAAAAAGGACCTGTGCAACTTTCTTATTTTAGCTGGCAGCTCTCTGGTGGAGTTGGGAACAGAGTTCATAATATTCATTGTGCAGAGAGTCTATTCTTTATAACATAAGGCAACATATTTTATATTTTCTCTTTGATAACTACAACTACTACTTTGTTTTAGTTGTTTCAAAAACTTTATTTTTTTCCTTGAGCAGGACCAATCCTCTACTTCTTCCCTGGCGTGTATTCTTACCAAGATTGGTGGCACTCTGGCTTGAGCAGAGCTGAACCGAAGGCTGTGATCCTGGGGCTAGTTTCCCTTTGCTGAAACAGGAGGGAGTCAGAGCACTCGGTACCTTGGAGGAAGAACACAGCATACTTAACGTTGACACTACTATTATAGTTGGCATATTTTGATCATCTCATTTTCTCTTTGATACTGATGTACAGTAAAGTGTGAACATTATCTTTAAGCTGCAGTCTGATCTCACTGAGCTTTAAGTGCAGTGAAGGGCAGTGGATTTTCTCTTCAGCAACAACACGAACAGCAGGAGCTCTGGAAATTGTAGTGGCATCAGCAGCATCTGTTGTGACAGTTCTCGCGTAGGTCACCATGGTGAGAATGTATCTGAGTGGGGTATTTTTTCTTTTTCTGTCCCAACAGTAATATAATTTCCAGAAGCCAGAAGAACAGCTTATATAAATTAATACCCTTGTCATGAATAATCTCCATGTGGATATGCTAGTAAGAAATACAGACATTTTCTTTTTTAGGAAGGATTTAATGACTGGACAAAGAAGGATTCAACAATACTTTTGAAACTAAATACAACATACTTACCTTAAAACAATTGTTCTGTCTGTTAGTATATAATTGGCAAAAAAACCCACTGTTAATTTAAAAAAAACAACTAACAAACTTAATAAATAAAAACATGGAACCTGGACTACATTCTGCTTTGCTTTTCTTTGTGAAGATTCATTACATGCTTATATGTTTCAACATTAAAAATGCTAATTTTTAAACAGTGGATACTGCATTGAACAGGGGATGTACCTGGATTTGGCACGCAGAAGGCTAAGATCTTTGCTCAGAGCTCAAAATTGAAATGGCTGCAATGTGATAGTGTCTGACACGGGCCACTGGTCAGGGATAGCACCTATCAAACCACCCTACAGAAATGCAGAGAAGGAAGAATTAACTCCTTTTTGTGAGGGGCTCCATTTGGAGTCAGCGTTATCCCTCTTGCCTATCACACGGATTAGCTTTACCTCCCAGCAAGCTGGTGTGCAGTCTGCTGACCTTACCGGATGGGTTTGCTGTTGGTGACTCTCTTTCACCGAGTCACCACCAATTGTTTCCATTGGCAAGTTCACAACCACTCACATCTGCAGCTCTGGACTACTAGGACACTCCTTCTGGGGTTATGCAGCACTGGGATGGATACCAGAGAGAGTTGTTTAGATGTTAACAGATTTTAAGAGAAAGAGGCCCTTCCCTTGCTGTGGGTTTACTTTTCTTGGTTTGTTTGATTTCTTGCCATCTTTCCTTTCTACTTAAAGTGGTATTCATCAGTCACATGCATATATAAATTACTCAACAGCCCCTGCTGCAGTTCAGTTCTTTAGGAAAAAGTTCAGTGACCTACTGGATGTGCATGAAGTTTCTGTCAGAAGATGACATTTTTCCCCCTCAGTCTTTAAAAAAAAAAAAAAAATCTTCTCGAGACCCACTTTGGTGATTGTTAGCATTTGAGCTGTGTGTTCCGACAACCCTTCGCGCTGTGCATGGTTTGGTTGCTGGTGTTTTTCCCCTCAGAAGGATGATGAGTCACATCCATTCCAGTTTAACAGCTCGGCTGATCTTAACAGAATGCCCTCACTAGAAACATCCACAGAATAATACCAACCATTCACACAGATCAGATTGCTTCTGCCTGATGTGTTGCCCCATTCTAGGCAGCTTTTCTTACCCATTGTGGATAAGAACAACGTGTGTAACTAGCCCCATCTCTCACTGGGGCTCTCAAGCTGTTCTCCCTCAACAATGGGGAGAAAAAGATGGTGAATGGACACGTGTGAAAGTATAAAGTGTCCCTGATTTTATGAAGCTACCTTTTCCACTCCCAGGCAATTACTTGTCATAGTTACAGTAAGGAAGGGTAAAACAGTGACTAAACATTAATGGTGAATATGAATTAGAAAAATATCACAAAGATTAAGTAGGAAGCTGTTAAATTGTTATTAGATTACTACTAGAGATGTGCTTAGAACATGTGTAAGTGGGCAGGAAAAGGTAGCAGTGGAATTGCATCGACCGTGATATATCTCAGTTAATAGCAGCATACTTTAATGATAATCTCTTCAGATTTCAAATTTGTTTCTTTTTTAATCACATGCTTATTTTTGAGTTTTCATTGGAATGGTCTGTACTGTATAACTTTGTATCGATGCAGCATTTGAAAGATGTTTGAAAACAGAGGATATTGTTACCAGAAGTTGTCTATTTTGTGAAGCTTAAAAGAAGGCTTGCTAGCCAAATTTGATTGACTTTTTCAATAACATAAGCTTACAAGCTAAGAACAGAAATACTATACAGTGATAATGCTTACGCTTTTGACCACTCTTATAGCATTTTAAGATCTCTTAAAATATTTCAGTCAAAGAGTAGAAAAAGTAATCTGAAGTCCAGATAGTCAGTGAAGAACAAAACAGGGCAGTAATAATGAAGAAAACATATTAGGGATAATGGGTGAGAGTAGTGTAAGCAAAAATTGCTATTCTAACATCAAGGTAAAATGTTTAGCAAAATTTTAGACTGCGAAAGTAGCCATCTCAGCAAGAAGTTAACAAAACTAACACTTCTAGTCTACCTCCCGTGCCACTTACAATACTACATTGAGTTCTGAGCTTCCTAGTAGCATGGAGGAAAAGTATGATCACAACTGATTGGGTTACCAAAGCAAATCATTGCTTATCAGCTAGGATGCTATAGCAGCATATAGTAGCTTAAACTAACACATCTTGCTTCAGCAGCTGGACGGGCTGGGAGCATGCATACAGGCAGTTATTACAGCTTGCCTGTGGAGTAGTAACTTATTAAGCCATGCTAAGTCACGGCTTAATTACAAACTGGCTTGACAGCTTGTGGCTGGTTGTCCCTACCCAATTTAACAACACGAACAAAGCTCAAATGAAGGCCACAGAAATAATCATGGCACATCAGCCCCTTCAGTTTGTTACAACCCAAAGCCAGCTTATGGCTGCCTGTGTGGAGCTCCGAGTAAGTACTTCCACACTGCCAATTAAGGGCCTGTGTGCACGCAGTTAACCTGTTGCTCAGCCATGCTTAAGATTGCATTTGTCATTCTAATGCTGAAACTGAACGGCATTTCATATCATGCTGTGATAAAATAGAATATTCAGTCCTCCTCCATCATCTTTTTGAAGTGATGAGCTCCCAGGTGCTAGAGGAAATCTCTGACAGTAATCCTCAAAGATCTTGCTTTTTATACTCTTGACGTTAACTGCATTTCTATTTCTCCATCAGTTTAATTGTGTGTGGTTTCCTAGTTCTCCTTACTGTTGGTACCTCCAAGCACTGGGTCATTTGCAAATCTATTTCTCACCACCTTCTTGTGTCCATCATTAAGGAAAATGTCTAATAGGCTTATTCCAAAACTGATCTTGGTGGGGGGCAGATAAAAGGGAAAAATTTACTCAGATACTTCACCTCTGATCATTAGGTTTTACTTCATCCTCTATGGATAGTCCATCAACTCCATTAGTCTCTGGTACTGCTCTGCTAATTCCTGTCATCTCCTCCCATATGTAGAAGTTGAATGATATTATCAAAGAAAGATATTAGATTAATCTGGTAAGGTCCACCTTTTGTAAACAATCATTATGCTTTCTCATTTCCTGCTATACTTACTTTAAAAAGCTTACTATGAGACAAACGGTTTCATTTGACACTGTTTCCTGACTTCTGGAATGGGCATTATCTGTTTTTCCTGCCCAGAGGCTGTAGCCTGTGTTTTATTTTCTTCTTAGATGTGATACCAGCAATTTCCTTTCCCTCCTAGCTATTAGCCATCCTGCCCTCTAACCCTGTGTTCAACATCACCATCTTTACTGAAAATTGAGCCAAAATATGCATTTAGTTGTAGAATCAGATGTAGACTATCTCTAAACCCCACTTCTTCCTCACCAGAAAGCAACAGCAATTCTTTCTTACAATATTATGCCATAGCTGGATAACATCTTGCTGGTTTTCTAGATATCATATGCAAGGTCTAAATTAACCTGGTTTTCCAGGTAAATTCTCTCTTCATTCTCACATTGACATTTGAGATCTTTCCTGAACCAGACCATTTCCCCCCCCCCGTTTTGTTATATGCTCTCTGCTTATAATTCTTACCTCTCCCTCGATGACGCTTGTCTTCCACTTACGCCTTAAAGCCTCTACCTGTAAAAATTTTTGCCTCGTGTGGGATACAGAATCCCAATGGAATTAGCAATTTTGGTTTCAACATACCTAAGGCTTCTTCCACATTCAGATTTCTGTTTTCATCATACAAGCTGATTTTATTGCCAGGCCCCTTCATTTAGCCCAGCTTGCCTTTCTAAAATTGAGTATGTTCTTACTTTCACCCCTACCTTTGATCGCACAACTTGTGATGGCTTACTCCAAGGTTATTATCTACAGTCAGGCCTTCAAGGGCACATTCCTGAACCATGCAAAAGCTTTACTTCTTGCAGGCTTAGTGGCAGTTTGGAGGAGGAATCCATTGACTGCCCCAGTCCAGAATGTCAGCTCCAATTATGAGTAGCATGTATACCCCAAACTGTTAACCGGGAATTTGAAAACTCACTGGCTGGTTCTTGGTATCCAAGTGGTATCATCTCTTTAATAATATGGAGTTTTTAGCTACCTCAGAAACTTCCCTTCAGGGGTCTGTAACAATCTCACATCCCTCTCCTCTCAATACATTCTATAACCATCTTTTCCAAAAATACATTGGAACTAAATTACGAGCTGTTTTGTTCCCCATGTTTTATTTGCAGAACATTGCTTCCTTAACCTACCATGTTATTATCCATCTTTAGTTCTGTGTTTCCTCAGCTGCAAATCCTCTCTAATCCACGTGTTTCAGTTAGGAAGTCCATGAGTTTTCTTGTATCACAGGGGGGATGTCCTGAACTGTTTTGTGATAGTCGTCCTTTTTTTCCCCAAAAAATGCTGGAAATAGTATATCCACTTTTCAGTTATTTCATTTTGACACAGTAACATTACTTGCTTTTTGCCTCTGTATCTGTGACGTTTTCTTTGCTACCCATCCCACATTCTTCCTATTCCCCGTTGCTGTATTGGCATTTAACCTTCTTCCTCTTGAGCAAAACCCAAGGTGAAACATTACATGAATCTTTCCAAATTTTCTCTACTAATTTCTTAATATGATGATGACCTTATTATCTGTGGTGATTTCCTTCCTTTCTTCACAGATGGTGTAATCTAGAAAGGGGTATGCAGGGAAGTGGTGAAGAACTGAACTACTGTTTTTTAGTGAATTAATTTCCATGGGAAGTTACTCAGCTGAAAATGCGTTTGTTTGCTTTGCAGATAAAAAATGCTCATGTACCATGAATATTCTCAGTGTCTGAGAATGCTTTCTTGTGAAACTAGAGCAGTTGCCACTTGTGGTCAAACCAGTGTGAAGGCCAGTTAAAACATTAGTTGGATACATGCTTCAGATGAAAAGTTAACTTTTTCAAAAACAGAGGTAAAAGTTGAGATAACAATGTGAAAACACTGTCAGATTGAGTAGTTTCCCAAAGTTACTGATATTTTGTCAAGACCTGTTTTACAGTTCATTTGTTTGAACAAATTTTTGAGAGTGATCAACAACTACGCCTAAAAGGACAGATCTGTTTACTAATATCAATAGAACATTAAAAAAAAAAAAAAGCCATTTTAAAAACTCTGTATGTTAAGAATTCACTTTCATTTCTCTTAAGTGCATATCAAATATAGTAATTTGTAAATTGTCTTTATCCTGTACAATCTACTTCCCATTTATTGGTTAATATTTCTATAGTTCACAGATATTTTCATCACCACTAAGAATCAGACAGACATTGTATGTGTTAACAAATGCACACACTTTCAGGCATGCACACATGACTGTCTATCCAACACACATGTATTCTCACAAATATCCTGCTGTAGTAATATTAGATGAAGCTTAACTGGGCCAGCCATGAAAAAGTACAAAATCCCTAGATTAGCCATTAACTCCACATTGCCACATACAACCATTATTTCTCCTACTTATTACTTCACCCACCACCCCTGCTGCCTGTCACTGTGCTACTTGCCTATTGCCACACACAGCTCTTGAGCAATGCCAGTGTTCAGTTTTAGCCCACATAAACCAGCCAGATATGCATTTTCTAGTGACTAGGAATGTGCTGTTTGTGCTGGGTTAAGGACTAGTGCACGTGGTGTGGATTTTTATTAATCTCTAACATTTAAGCAGGTAATGTTTGAGAAGCAATAGGGGACATGTTTTATTACTTTAGAGATAATGTAGGGTAACATTATTTTGGGAAGTCAATTCTGTAAAGGTTATACTGGTAGCGAGGTGATATGATAAGGAAGTGTTTTGTTTTTTCTGAATTTGTTATAAGGTGATATATGCAGTTAAAGCTGAAGGTGAAATGAAGGGGATAAGAACAAAAGTGTTCAACCCAGAAGCAAGGAGAAAGGCAGGGTCAGAAGGTTTGGATGACAACTGAAAGACTAACTTGTGATTTCCTCCAGTATTTCTGTACATTTTTTTTGTTTAGTAGTCCCTGCGGGAAGAATGGCTGCTACAGTAAATGAGACGGAAGACTCAGTAGCAGCTGAGTATACCATGGTCATACTGAGCAAAATTATCTAATGCTACCTATGGTATCTCTCTGGCTGGCAGCCAAGAAGCAAAGTAAGGGGTGTAAACAGAGACCTGATTAAAACTACAGCCCAGTTCTGTACTTGCTGAAATCTGTGCAAGATTTACCATTACTTTAAAGAATGACAAACTCTCAAAAAATTCCTGGTGAATCACTTGAAATAAAAACACTTTTAAAAGTCCAAGCAGTATCTAGACTGAATGAATTTTACATTCATCAACCCGAAAATATAGTCATTTTTAGCTATATTTGTCATTGCTGTAATAATACATAAATTGTGTTTAAATGACTATGAGATATAAGCCTGGGGAAAGGGGAGGAAAAAAAAAAATCCCTAGCTAGATATATAAAAGCATCTTGAGTTCCAGATCATGTGGACACTGCTAAGTTAACTAGGTTGATTGGCAGCTGGGTCTGGGCACTCAAATTAGCTTGTCTATGAGCAAGTTTTCTATGACAGAAGGCTAACTGCAGCCTCAGCGTTCTGGCCGTTTCTGAGCTTGCTCACGAGTGCCTGTGCTGAGGCAATCTAAGTTTCATTCTCAATCAACTCCATCAGCAGGTCGAGGGCTGTGGAAGCAGCACCGTCACACGGGAGCGACCTTTCCCAGCTTCTCACGGCGGAGTAGACGCACTAAAACCCACAGAAAGCAAAGCTTCGGCGCTTAGAGCTGCAGTTGCATCAGTCACCTGAGCTCAAAGTGCCTCCAGAGGGTTTTCTCGTGTGAGTGGCGGTGCCGATGGCCTCACAGCCAAAAGCTGCGCGGTATTTTCTGTACCGCGGACATAACCCTGGAGAGCTGGGAAAAATCACCCCCCAGCGTGGCGATGTGGAAGAGGGGGAGAGAATGCCACCTCCTGAGGGAAAGTTCCCATCTTTTTCAGGGCCAGCTCCTTGCAAACACCCCAGAAGAGACAGACGTGTAAATAAAAAATGCTACATAAACCGTGTTTCGACTTAGGATCTCAAGTCCTGCTTGTGACAAGGGTTCATTCACCTGATGTGTAAAGTGTGTGGGGAAGAAACGTAAGGGGATAGCAGCAGGCTCTTGTGTGAGAATGTGTGCGCTGCTTGTACGGGCGGTGTATCCAAGCCCAGGGCAGGGACGGCATTTCCCTGTCATTTAGCTTTGCCAGGATGGCCTGCAGCGCCCCAGCGCAGCCACCGCAGCGGGGCTGCGGGGCCAGGCGGGAGCGGGGTCCCTCCGCAGGGCCGAGCCGCCGGGCCAGCCCGCCGCCCGGGATGGGAACGGCGCGGGCTGAAGAGCCGTCACCCGGACTGGCACGGTCCTTCCCGAACAAACGCTTTTGTGTCGGGGCTCGGCAGAGGCTAACGGGCCTCCCGCGGGGCGGCTCTCGCTGCAGCCGGCGGGGCCGAGGGGCCGGAGCGGCCGCCTCCCCCGCTGCCGTTATTCCTCAGGCGGCGCCTTAGCGGTCCCGGTGCGGTGCCCGGTTCGCTCCCCCAGCGGGCTCGGCGGCAGAAATGGCCCCCCGAGAAGCCTCCCACTGAGGCGTGGGGGGGGCGCCCTCCCGCTCGAGCCCCGCCGGTAGAAGGGAACGCCGAGACCCGACACCCCCTCCGCCCCCGTCCTTTGCAAAACCGGCAGCTGCACCCCCCCGAGCCGGCCGGGCACCCCCCCCGCCGCGCCCCCCGGCCGCCCGAGCCGCAGCGGCTCCCGCAGGCGGGAGCAAGGCCCCGCCCCGCCCCCCCACGACCAGGAGACGGGCCCCGCGCCCCCGATTGGCTGCCGGTGATGTAATCGCGCGCACATACGGGTACTGCCCGCCGCTCGCCGCGGGGGAGGTCGCGCGTCTCTGCCCCTCCTCGCCCGCCCCACGGCCAATCGCCGCGCGGAGCGGCGCGCGGGCCGGGACGCGCTCTGCGGCTCCGTCGGCGTCCGCCGGCCCTTCCCCAGCACCCGCCGGCCCCGCTTTATTGGCAGGGGCGACGTCCAATCAGGAGAAGGCACCCACCGATCGATTCACGCCCGATTCGCGAAGCGGCGGCCGGGGCGAGAGAGGCTGCGGGACTGGCGGCGCTGAGAGCCAATGGCCTGCAGGCAAACCGCGCCGGGAGGGAAAGGATGTGGCGGGGGGAGGGAGGCTGGGAGGGGCAAGGGCCCTCGTTGACAGCCGCTTCCGTCAGTCCTGCCCAGGCTACGAGGCCGGATTAAAAATAAAAAAAACAACACCAAAACCCGGTGCGGAGAAAGACCGACTGCGTGCAGTGGCACTTTGATTGACAAGAGCCGTAGCCAATAATTAGCAAAGCAGAGAGGAACGGCCCAATTAGGAAAAAGTTTTTGGGCGGGGCTGGCGGGTGAGCGGCGAACTGATCGACCAATGACACCGAGGAAGGGTAGGGCCTGCAGGGCAGAGGGCCAATGGCCACCGGGGGGGGCGGGACGGCGTGAGCGACGGCAGCGGCAGCCAGTGGGTTGGGAGGAACGCGGGGCGCCCCGGCCGGGAACGGCAGCGGGGCGGTAGGGGCGGGGACGGGGGCCGTGCCCCGCCCGCCCCTCCCGGAGCGCTGTGACGTGGGCGGCGGGGAGGGCGGGGCTTGCGGCGGCCTTTGGGACGGGGGCTCCCAACATGTCCGCGCTGCTGGCGGCGCTCGGTGTGCGCGAGCGGGCGGCGACTGCGGCCGGCGGCGGCCAGCGCGGGGCGGCCCGTGCCTGAGGCCGAGCCAGGGCCCCCACCACCACCTCACCCGGGCCGGGCCCTGCAGGGCCGCCTGGGGCCCGGGCGCCGGGGGACGCCGGCGTTCGTCTGCCGACAGGTAGGGGAGTCAGGGCCGGCCGTGGGGCGCGGGCGGGCGGGCCGCGTCCGCGCCGGGCCGGGCGTGGGAAGGGGCCGGGGGGCTGGGCTGGGCCTGGCGCGCGCGTGTTACCGAGTGGCACAGGGCCTGCGCGCGTGCCGTGGGACGCGGGGGCTGGCGGCGCCGGCCTGCGCCGTGGGGCTGGAGGGGCGGCGGGCGCGGAGGGCCTGCTGCGTGTGCGCCCCGGGCAGCGGGCAGGCGCCGCGCAGGCCAGGCCTCCGCCTCTTCCCGCCGCCGGAGAAGAGGGGGCTCGGGGCAGCGCTGACACGGCCTCCCGGCGCGGCAGCGGGACTGCCGGGGCAGGCGCACGGGGGAGGGACGGTGAGGAAGTGGCGGCGAGGCTGAGCTCACCGGTGTGGCCGATGTTGGGGGCCGGCGGGCCCGCCCTCCGTGCGCCGGGGCGGTGGCAGGGGGCCCGGGCCCCGCACGCCGGCCGCCGCCTGTGGGGCGGGGGAGCAGGCGGGCCGGGCCCTGCGCGGTTAGCGCCGTGCGCTGGGCGGGGAGGGGGCCGACGTGCCCGGTAGCGGCGTGGGGCGAGGGGGCGGCCGGCGGGCCGGGCCGGTGCACGTGCATTGGCTGGGGCCGGGGGAGTGGCGGGCCGGGGCCGGCGGGGCCCGGTGTTTACCGACGGGGTGGGGTGGTGGGAGGCGGCGAGCTGCGGCCGCGGCCCCGCTGCCGGAGGGAGAAGCTGTCGTTAGGCCCGGGCGCTTGTGACGAGCTGGTGCTGTGCGGTGGGGGGGCGGGGAAGTCACAGGCAGATGCGCAGCGCCTGGACGCCTTCGGCGGGGAAGGGGAAAGAAGTTGAAGGAGCTTCTCTCTCCTAGTTCGGGCCTTGCTGGCTCCCTCCGCCAGCCCAGTGGCTAGAAACGCGGTTGTGCTTTTAATATAACTTGTAGCTAGTCGAAGGGAGGGGGTCATTGTGGTGGGCTGGAGGCAGCTGGAGAAATCTGCGTGCGCGTTGTTTTGTGTGCTGTGGTAGGGTGAGGGATGTGTTTATACCGTGGGGATGCAGATGGTGGGTGAAACCACATGCATTTAGGAATAGTAGTACTTTGTGGCTTTTGAATTTAAGAGTGATAGGTAAACAGTCCTCTGAGTGTTGTGAGAAGTAAGGTGGTAAGTTGGCTGGCGTCAAAGCCTTGGGGAGAGGAAGGCTTTGGGTGGTAAGCCTATGTACAACTCGCAGGCACAGTGGTAACAGGCTGCTACAAGGTTCTGAACTCGTTTTGTGTGGTGGCCGGTGTGGTTAGACTTAATGTGCGAGACCTTAGTGTGTAATATGGGATGGTATGTGGACAGAGAAGCATGCGTGTTCTTACTGTGTGTGAGCTGGTTTGTCTGCCACTTCTGGGAGTTGTGTGACGCGTGGCTCGGTGAGCATGTTGAGGTGGGCTAGGGCAACAGGCAGCCTGGGCTGTGCCCTGGGAGGGTGAGAGGAGCTCGGAGCTGCTGTCTCACTTGTGATGAAATTGAAAGGCTGGGTGTTTGTTGTGTTGAGCCATGGGATACAAATTGGAAAACATGTAGCAAATGCCACGTGTTTGGGTGGTGATAGTGCTGTTTGGAGAAAAATCTATGCGTGTCCTGGGGAGCTGTAGAACTGTAGGTATCTGTTTGTGACAGGTGTCAGACAGTGTAAATTTCTGTCTATGCATCAGTGCACTCCTGGGTAAATTTCCAGGGGTTACCACGGCTTGTAAGAATGTGAGGGGACTGGGGTGGATATTTAGAAGTAGAAATGACTGGTGGAGTCTTTGAAAGGCTTGTGTACATTTGAAAAGGGGCCGGGGGGGGGGGGGGGGGAGGATGAATTTGGGGGGGGATTATGCACATACAGGGTGAAGATTACATTAAGCTGTGTGTACATGTGTGTATCAGGGGAATGGTATTTGTGCAAAAGGGAAACTGGAGTTTTCGTATTGCTGAGTTAGTGGGAACTCTAGTCTGTGTATGGAGAGAGGAGTCGGGCATTTTTGGCTGAGGCTATGAAAAGTTGAAATGGTGTGCGGGAGGGATGATGAACTGGGTCTGGGGTCCCAGGTGTGTCCCAAGCAGGTGGGAGCCTGTGGGGATACTTTGCTCCTGTCAGTATGGAAAGAAGTATTTTATAGTTGTGACAGCCAGTGGAAACCAAAGTGAATGAAGATGCGGCAATTTGTGACTGTTAAGAATATCATCAGATTAAAGGGGATACTACAGAACAGTCGAGGGGCTTCTGCGAAGGATGCTTTTTTTTCCTTATTTTGCTCTGTTTTTTTCCACTGGGTGAATTGTCCATGAACTTACCATGAAAAGGGTAAACTTTTGTCAAAACTAGTAGTCATAATGGTGTTGATGGGTCAGTAGCTAACTAAAAGTACTTAATATGGTGTAGACAAGCCCCATATATGTGTGTGCTCAGATGTGTCTATTGTATGTATTTATTATATGTGTTATATATACCTTAACACTTTAAGTGATTGCATGTGTCCAAAAGGTGTGAAGTCTTTTGTACTGGACCATACACTTATGTTTGAAAGAGGGTTAGTGTGTAAACATTTGAGGGTGAGAGATCTGTGCAAAGATGATCCGTTTAGAAAGGAAAGCTGTTTGGCTTGGGTGGAAATAAGGAAAAATTGCACATGTATATCCAGTGTTCTGCAGGTTTGTGATAGTATGTATTATTTGTTTACACAGCCCCTCGTGTCTTGCTCTGCACAAATATTTAGAGGAGGTTGTTACATAAGATAATGATTTAATTAAGGGACATAAAATCAAGAGGAGGGAAACAGAATTAATATAGTATAGAGAGCGTGTAGGACCCATTTTTTTTTTATTGTGGTAGCTGTGAGGTGGTCAGTTAATGAGGTAGGGAACTGGAGAATGAAAAGAGTAGTCTCATAGTAGTTGTCCTGGATAATCCAGTTCCCTTCTTGTCTCTGGTGTGGAATTATCATTGTTCACTTAAACTTTTCCAATGGTGATCAGTAATGTGTGCTTCAGACTTAATAAACTTGAGACCCCATCTTAAATAGAAATCCATCACAATTGAAATTAAACATGTTGAACATAGTCTTTTAAGGTGCTCAGTGTCAAGAGGGGGTGATTGAAAGCAGTATTTGTTCCATGAATGCGTTGCCTCCATACTACAAAAAGGGAAAGGCAGTAACAATCTGCTCTTAATATTGGATGTAAAAATCTGTTTCTGTGAAGCACTTGTGTTATAATAATTAATATCCCTCTTTGGAGCAGGGTTTATTTAGACTGCAGCAAGGGATGGGGTTGTACGTAGAACAACATTCAGGGAGTACTGTCCATCTTGAATAAAGCAAACTGCAGCACACCTAGCTAAGTGCTACCATAATATTCCTAGGTGTAAGTGTCGGGTTTTGTTGGTGTGGAATTTGTTTTGGTTGGTTTTTTTGGGGGGTGGGGTGTTTTTTTTTAAAAAAAAAAAAACTCTGAAAATTAAAAGTGATCATTTGGGTAGTGTATGTCAGTCCAGTAGGAATACTTAGGCCTGCTGCTGTAGCTTAGTAAGTGGTAAATAGCTGTTCTTTTCTGGTCAGCAGTCAAAGATAGCTAGTTAACCGTTCATCTTTTCAGCCACAGTCTCTGAGTGAATGAGAAGGCCTTCATGAAAGAATCCAGGGCTTCATGTGTGAATTGTGGAGAGGGATTACTGTAACAGGTCACGCATATCTTTGTGTCCATAGTTGTGTCTTTAATATTCATTCTTTTAGCCCACCACCATAATTGTATCAAGTATGTTCTATTTTGTGTGGGTTTTTTTTTTTTTTAAACTCTCACTACTTTGTCCAAAACTTTTCTCATCTCTCTGAATTCTGTGCTGCACTAGTGTTTCTCTTCTCAGTGGAAAAGAAGAAGCATCCTTCAGATCCCGGGCCTTTTAGCAGCCCAGGTGATTTGATCTGCATGTTGGTCTTCTCAGTAAGAGCAGTGGTGTTTCTTTGGAAAACTGTTAAAATTTTTTGCTCTCATGGCTCCTTCCCTACTTACCACTTTTTTTCATTCCGTGCTTTGATTGTTTATGCTTGATCATCTTTAAGACTTGGCTTATAGATGTATAGGCCATGAATGGTGGCTTCTTCCTTCTCACTGTCTGTTAGCAGTGTGAATGCAGGCTAAGCGTTTTCTGAAACTTCATGAAGGGTCTGGTTTAGCCCTGGTCTTCAGCATAACTATTACACACATGACCTTCAGGGAATTTAATTTCAAGATCTGGACAAGTTATTGCAGGTTATTAACAAAAAAAGAAGTCACCCAGATTCAAATAACAATGGCCAGAAAAGAGAGATTCTTTGCATGGACAATGAAAGATCCTTGATGCAAGAACAAAGATTCTGAGTTTCCAAAAAGTTAAGCAAAACTTTTTTTCTTTAGCAGACAGCCTTGCAAACTCCTCAGCTATTTGGCTGACATCTTTCAGTCTTTGGCAGATAACTAGCATGGGAAACGTTGGTCAAAGTGCTTAAAATTTGGCAAATCTTGTACAAGTTTGTACCTGTATCATGTGCTAAAGCAGAATAAAAATTCTGAAGAATTAGTGATGTCACTGCAAAAGAAAACTGGTCTGAAAAGCTGTAAATAACTGAGCTGGTGTAGCTCATATCAATTTCTGGAGATGAGCAGTTCAGCTCATCTCAACTTCTTGAAGCATTATTGGCGTGAGGAAACCATAAGGTTTGCCAATGAGCGTAGGTTAAATTAGTCTTCTGGCTCTTAGCAAAGCCTGCACTGGGGGAGAAGGCACAAAGATGCTTTAATGTAGAAAATGATAGAAAAGAAGACTCCATATTTCAGCAGATAACAGGCTAAATATTCAGGCTCAGGTATTTTTCTGTTAGGAAAAAATTCATGCACAACTTTTTTTTTTTTTTTTTTTCTTAATGCACCAGTACTTCCTCATTAACATTACTTCAATGCGTCATTTTATGATGTTATTACATTACTATCTCATGGCGTAGGTTCTGTGCATCTTTGATGGGAAGTAACCTTTTCACTAAGTATTCTTTCAAATAAATAGTACAACTAGGTGCTTCAGTCTATGCTCACAAGAGTTAACAGGAATTCAGCTCACAAACATCACTTAAGGATGTTTGACTGGGCTGCTTGCTGGAGAGCTTATGGTGGTTCTTTAGTGTGTATGGTAATGACAAGGCAATGAGCGCAAACTTCCAGTTAAGTCACAAAGGAGAGCATCTGTCTGTCTTCATGAAAATGTTGTTTTCAATAATCCTACTTTTGTCTACACCCCAATGTAGAAAGTTTGCCTTTAACAATGCAGGGCTGGATTTGCTCTACATTCAGTAGTATATGAATTAATTGTTTTTATCAAGGAGGTAAATGAAGTAAGATGATGACTTGTTGAGTAGAGGACCTAGCACTTACTGTAATTTATTCGTACAATACTGCTTTGGCCTATTCTCATCAGCTTGTCTGTCCTGCTAAAGCCAGGTATTATTTGTTCAAAGCTCATGATTTTGTATTTAAAATTTTGTATAGTAAAAGAAAAATTGGTGACTGGAGAGAACAAATACCAAATGATGGAACTGTTTGTAAAGAACTGATATTTTGATTCAAGTGGAAAACTGTAACAATGAATATTATGTTAGTCAGCTTGTTCAGAAACAAAAAAACCTCTTTTCTGGGCAGCTTTGGTTAAGCTGATGTGCAAGTAATATAATAAAGCATTACTGAGCACATGCTGCTCTTCCTTTCCTGTTGGCAGCTACAGTGGAGCCATTGATGTGGGTTGCCTTTTAAGTGTTTTTTTTAAAGTTTTATAAAACAGTGTATGTAGGTAATGTATTAAGTGTGTCGATCTTGGAAGTTTTTTAACTTTTTCAGAGAACTTTCCTAGATGTATCCCACTAGCTTTTGATACTCCTAACTGTAAAGGGGTAGAAGCAAAAGTAGATGAGCGGTGAGACACAGCTGCTATAGTTACTCCAGGAAAAGGAGCACTCAAAAATTCACAGTGCAACCTTTCTTTTTAGGGCTGATGAGGTGTGTGTTGGCAGCTTAAGTATGTGGGTTTAGTTACTGCTGCTTGAGGCTCTCTCAAATGAATGGGCAATATCTGCCACATTGATTATATTTACATTAACAAGCAATATGCTGCAATTGAGGATTGTAGAGTGAAGCTGTGAGTTAGGCAGACTCAGTGTCCAACAGTGTGTGTACTTCATGTGGCTTTAGATGGGTTGTAGTCTGGTTCTGTGGATCGCGTGTACTTCAAACACTACTGAGTATTAGGTGTTTTGCCAGAGTTTTGGTTTCGGTTAATCAGAGATGTTCAGATTATATGTTCAGAAACTTAGCTGAGATGTGAACCAAAGCACAGTGAGTGGGGTGACTCAGACTTACTTCGAAAGTGTGCTCCTGATCCAAACTGAAGTGCTAATGTGGATGTACTGACTGGGTCTCTGAATCTTGGAGCACTGCAGAGATTGTTGAGCTGTGCAGGGGGCTGGATTCTGCCTTCTGCCTCCCAAGTGCTGTTGTCAGGACTGCAGATATTGTCTTGCTGCTCTCTGAGTAAGGATTGTTTGTGTATCTTGAGTGGTAACTGAATTTCCATTTCCAAATTGTTGTCCCTAGTTTTGTAATTGTGTGTGAAAATGACTGGTGTTAAAACTGCAATAAATTCTGGAAAGTAGCTCTTTCATGAGTTTACTTCAGTTAATCAAGAATGAAACTAGCTGTGTGAGCAACAGGTTATGAAGCCTGACTTCCTGTGGCTTTGTGTCTTGTGGTTGGATTTTTCTGGGTAATACTGCATTGTGAGCTCTGAAAGTATTTTCATGTGTTTGGGGCGCTATCTGTCCTGCTGTCCTGTACGGGAGGTTGTTTTTAGTAACATAGCTGAGCTCCTGCTGCACTGGCCCTTAAGGGCACTAGTTTAGATACATCTCCTTGATCTAACTGTATTTCCACAAAATTCATAGGACCTGATTGTCTCTGAAATATTTACCCTTGTGTTAACTTCTGAATTGTGGCCAGTTTCAATAAAGTATTTTTTTTGGGGGGTGGGTGTTCGGTGGGAACGACACACACTGTAGCTTGGTGTCTTGAGGTTGTATTTTGGGTTTTTTCCACAAATGCTGTCTCTTGTTTAGCTTCTGGAAGAAATTTTAAATAGTGGTAAATAGAGATGATATTTCCCCCCCTTCCCCAATGTTTCAGGCAGCATATCTGAAATAGGAGATTATGTTCCTGATGGTAACTTCTTAAGGGATGCTAAAAATCTTGTCTCCATAGGATGGATAAAATTCTTGAAAGTATCCAACATCCTTATTAAACTACTTTTAAATAAATGTAGACAGGTCTAAAGTTGCCTTTGATGTATATCAACCTTTTGTAATACACACTGGTACCACATACGGTAGTTTTGGGCTGTGATTCTAGGAGAGAAGTGAATGAAGGTTTTGAAAACTAATGATGTATTGAAACCTCTGATGTACAGCTAGGTGGGATTGTGAGGGTAGTGGGTTAGGAATTGGAGGGGGCAGGGACTTGGGTTTGTGATTACCCTTGTGACCTTGAAAAACTGCTGCAACTGTAGTGTGCTTTGAAACTTTGCAGATAAGTACTGTACTGAAGCTATGTAGTACTGCCGGCTGAGTTCTGAGAGTTCTGTCTTGGGTGTATAAAGCTGAAGATACTGTTCCTTTTGCTTCTATTTTAAGTGGGCCTATACTCAAAGCACTGACTTCAGAAAGCTTCAGCAAAGGTATGAAAGGTGAACCTAGCAGAGATATTACTCTGTTTCTTTCTGTGTCCTTTCTGCTCCTGCTCTGTTTCCCTCGTATAGTAATAAAGTAGGTGGGTTTTTTTCTAGTTCCCAACAGGAAAATCTCATCTTGATCAAAAGGTGCTCTGCATACTAGTTTGTGCGCAGGACCTCACTTCAGATAGGGTACTAGTTGCAGGTGCTGGTTTCTACTGTCTAACTTAAAGTTGATTCTCTGTGGGGCATTGGAGAATTTGTTTATTGCTGATTTCTCAGGAAAAGGGTACTCTTCTTTAGTGTGTGTATTCAAGACAAACACGAAATGCTTCTTTTATTTCAGCTGTTGTAAAACTTGAATCCAGACGTAGCAGAGGTAGTACATTGACTTGACTCCCCTCCTAGGTAGCAATTGGTCCTACATCTTAGAAGGCAAAGAAGCTCCATCTAGCTCAACAGAGCCCCAGTGTGTTAAGGCTCAACGAATGCCTCACTTTGGGTGTCTTCAGTAAGAACTGAAGTGATGCCTCTAAGGAGGCTATTAACAGTGTCTAATTAAAGGTGGGATTTACAGGCACCTTTAGTGAGCGTTACCCGGTAATTGTGGGACTGCTACCTTTAGGTGTATCAAACTGACTTACCAGATATGATGTTTATCCATTTGCTAGCTTGTCATGATTTTGGTGTCTCTACCGCTTTTCCGTGAGACATATTACAAGGGATTTTTTGTTTCTTTTCTCTGAGATGATGTCTTTCCCACTCTCTTCCTTACTGATTGCTTAGACTGGTGGGTGAATTCATTAGAATCATTGAAAATCTAGGTTGTGGCTGATAATGTTACTCTGAGGAGCACCTTTTCTAAACTAGTAGAAGGTTGTGCATAAAACTTCAAATAGGAGGGGTTTTATAAATAAGCAAAATGAAAACAGTCTTGTGAAAACAGTAGCTAGAGCTGGCGGAAAGGAGATCTGTGAAACCTGTTCTGTAAATCCTCAATAAATGCACCACAGTTTGAACTGCTGTTTAAAAGATAACAGAGAAGTTCATAGGCATTTGGTCATTTAAAAGATGCTTTAATAGTAGTAATTGCTTGTTTTGTGGATTTTTTTCCAACCAGCCCTCCTCTAGATTCTGTGAATCTCCTAAAATGTAAAGAAACTGGAAGCAGTTTAAGGTTTGTGTCTCTTTTAGTAGTCATTTGTGGGATCAAGTATACTACTTTTATGAACAGTTACGCTGGGAAGAGAATGTTTCACAGAGTTTGCTACAGTCAGATAGCTGTATGGTCTCTGCTGCAGGCTGGCCTTGAGAGCTCATCTGTTTTTATAAATGGTAAGAGCTATAGTTTACCATTTTTCCCATGTCTTAAAATGGAAATAATAATTAGGCTTGTGTGTGAGGTGCAAGAAAAGCGTTGTTAGGACTCTGACATAGTGACATTGGTGTCTTGTGTCTTACATTTATATTATAGTGAACAATGTGATTTTTCACTTGTTTCCTGTTTGTTTTTCCTTATGCTGGATGATGTCTGCGCTTCTGTATGTTTTATCACTATATTTGAAGTGTAAGAGTGATGAAGGTTGAGCTGTTGAGAATTAATATCTAGCTTGTAACATAAAATCCAATAGGATAACTTCTCAGTTTATTAACTAGAATGCACCAAACACAAGCAATTCTGGGCCAGAGAAGAACTTCTCTACAATATTTAATGAACTCAAAATAGTAGGTGCTCTTAACTGTAACAGCTTACTATGTGGTTTTTACTATTGTTGCAGTACTGTTTGAATTTAAAGAAAAAAAGAATGCCTTTAACTTAGAAGTTGGACTTCTGGAGGGAAAGGGATAAGGTGGTGATTTGGTGGTGGTTTTTTTTAGTTGTCAAAAAATTTTCTGATTTTTTTTAACGTGAAGTGAAATGGGATTTGACTTACGGAGTCAGAGGGGAAGAAATAAAATTCCAGTATATTTCAGGATTCTTGAAATGAACTTGTGAGCTGCTGTTGCCAATTGCAGGGAATAGAATTTAACATGGTCAGAAAAATGTCACTGGGGAAAGTACTCTGAAATTGTATTTTTAAAACCCTTTAATTTATATTTGGGAAAAGTTTTCCTTGAAAGATACTGTATATTCAGATATATTTAATGACAGTGTCCTTCTCAGTCTGAAGTTTTCTGTATTTCTGAATCTGTACAGAGGGAAAGTAGGGCTCCATCTAGGAGAAGTACTAGTCACTTACTACTTGAAGTTACCTTTTTTCACTGTTTTGCTTTGTTCAGAGTTACCAGATGAAAATGTGTTTTGTATAAATAAAAATTTGGGGGTAGCAATTTGATAATTTAAGTAAGTTTTTTTCAAGGTCTCTTAAGGTTTGTCCAGACTTGAAACCTGGTTATGTTGTCAGTTTCACAAAGAATACAAAGTTCATGTGGAAAACTTATTAATATGTCTCTCCATATTGTTTCTTCCTCTGTGTCTTGTTTGTTTATTGAAGCACTGATTAAAAGAGAAGCAGACAAAGTAGTACAAAGCAGACATGACAGCTTATATCCATCATGAATGGTCAGATTTGTGCCCGAAACATTTCTAAAATAATGGTCCTGGAACACTGTATTGGAATCTCCATCATACTTTTCTGCTATTTACCTTTTTTAGTAATCACCTCAAGATACTGTGCAGTACAAAAAGAACCAGTGAACCCGGACTACTGAGCACTTTCTTCTGTACAGTTACTTTGTTCCAGTTTCAGAACTGTTGATTCTTTCTTAGTGTTTCTCCTCTCCTTTCCTTGGTTCAAAGTCTGATACTGTTACTGCAGGAGAGAAACTGAAATGAGACAGGAGAGGAAATGAAAAGTAGTGTTCTTGAAGAGAGCTACAATTCTTTCTAAAGAATTGCAGTCATAAATTTGCTGAGAATTTAAGCTAATCCAGAGAACACTTGAGTAGGCAGAGCTCATAGAGAAGTGTTCTTCCTTATTCTCTTATCACGGGGTTCTGTTTTCTGTTCATTCATCTCTTCATCATGTGAAAGATTTTTATCAACAGATAAGCAACCTTTTATTAACAAGTTCTGCTGTCTGCCACTAGCCTACTGGAATTATTTGCCTTTCAGAGGTATCGTGACTCTCTGATACTGGTACGGGTAAAAACCAACAAGTATAAATTCACCGCTGGCACCTGTATTGCTTAGTGAAATGGGGAGGACTGCTTTAGTCTTCTGTCTCTCTCATTATTTTTGTTGATGTGTGGTTTCTTTGAGCTCGTTTTCTCCTCCTGTTGTGTCTCTTTTTTGACAAGGGTTGAGAGTGAGTTGGAGAAATTTAGTCTATAGCGCTTTTTCCTGAACTGTGTAAAAGTTGTGGGGTGTTTTTCACCCTGAACTGTGTAAAAAGTCCTGCAGACAGTGGAAAACCTAGTGCATGACATGATCTATTCTTATTATGGATTTAAGGTGTTATGGAATTGGTAGACTTGCATCACTGTTGCTGAGGAAGCAAAGATTACTACAAGGTCTTCGGGTGACTGAAAGGATGTACTTGGACTAAACTGTCATGTTCAGAGAAGGAAAGGAAAGCTAGAGTGGACTGATGTGACCCAGAATAACTTTTTCATTAAGAGGGGAAAAAGCAGTAAAGCTTGTTTAGTTCAACTGCCAAAGTGTAGTGCCTTAAAAAACCTAGACAGGACAAAGGTAAACCAAGCACAGTTAAAGAAGTAGCTAGCATATAATTCAGTTGAAACTAAGCTTTTAATTCTGAATTTCTTCTATATTAATTTCTAGTCATTAAATCTTATGCTACCTCAGTGAGAGCGCTGGGCACTAGGTATATCTGTTTTCTTTGTCAGCTGGACACTGTTGTTTCTTCACAGATGTTACATCAATTGTTTTTAAACATCTTGGAAGCTGGCTGAAAGTACGCAATATAGGTTTGTGTTTGTCTCATCACTGCAGGGAGTTCATTCCCTCTACTCAAACTGCTTCCTGCTACATGCTGTCTAGTTGGTGAGCATCTGGTATTCCTCTTTTTAGTTAAAGGTCCTTAGAATCATTTGGTTTTTCCACCACTCTTCCGTGTTGATACAGTACAGAAAAGAGAGTTCTTGTTAGGCCTCTGCGTGCACTCAGGCATTTGGTTCTGGAACCCACTCATAGTCTTGACTTTCATTAAGAAAGAGCTGCTTACATAATTACCTAAGTATGTTAGTGCTGCTGTGTTTCTGCAGTCTTCTGCCTCTGACCATGGGCTCCTTTTCCTTCTCATGCTGATACTTGATTGCCTCTGCTGTCCTGGTGTATGTTGGGGTATCTCTTGCTAATTTCCCTGTAGTTTAGCTGCTTGAATCAGCTTGCTACATGAGGATGTGATAGCAACTACTGATGCAAAAGTTGGAGTAGAAAGTACACATGGCAGGAAGCGGGCTTACAGCAGTTGTTGGTTTAGCTTAGCCTAATTTTTTTAAGACTGCACCCTGAGATGTCTCGAAGGAGGTTCTTTTTTTTAAGTTGTAGTTATTAACATCGGTTAATACTGATGGTCTGGATACCTGGTGACCTATCTTGCAAGTGGAGGTCCTAAATTTACTTGGAATTACTGCTGATGAAGAGAAGACCACACTGAAAGTCACATAACTGACTTGTTATGTGTTAGCAGTGTCACCAGCTATGTTGCAATCGTAAAGTAAAAACATGCAGTTACATTACAACCTCTATTATAACTAAATTAAAAATGCCCATCTCCTCTTTTGGATTTCCCCCGAATGTGTAGCCTGCTACAGATGTTGATATGACTCCCTTCACAGCAGTCATTCTGGTTTAATTAAATCTCACCACTTACTGACAAGAATATCTTTATTCTGTAGGCACATGAGAATACAACAGAGTTGGCATTGGTCACTGCTGAATGTGGAGCTGGAATATATCTACTCCCTGCCTTAAGCATAAGTTTTGGGGAACTGTGAAGTGACTGAAGTATTTTGGGTGAAATATGAGTAATCTTATCACTGGTAGAGGCTAGAGTTTACAGTTGTTTGTCAGGCACTGACTGTTTTCTGTGTCCAGGAGTTCCTGAATTTTTTTAAAGTTCAGAGGTCTCAGTGAAGTGAATATTCTTTCAATAAAGTCCAAGAGAAATTCAAATAATCTGAAAAGATATAAGCAATCTGAATCTCAGAAATTCTTTCTAATATGCATAATGATGCATAATGAAACATACTTAAATTTTGTTGAGCACTTGCTATTCTTTTCAACTCCTTTCTTCTTCCCTTTCTCAGCCACCAGTTTCTATAACAATTTTTAGGTAGTTATGAACACCAATTTTTTCCTTTTATAACGTCTGCTATTACTTGTTGCCAGATACTTTGGAAATTAGCCAGAAACTCAGTTGCATGATGGCTCTGTTCACTTGTTAAGACCTGCTTATTTTTATGCACAGAGCTCTTATATTGAGGTTTTGGGACACTCGAATTTTGCAAATTGTTAAAGCCTAGAGATGGTTCATGTTTACTGTTTCAGGCATCCTAGCTATTTTATGTGATAAAGAAAACTTTCTATTTCACTTGATAAAAACATGGAATACTGCTTTACTTGGGTAGCACTAACAGTAATTTTTTTATATCAACCTGTAGCAAAACATTTCTGAGCCTTGAAGAAGGTGACTAGAAATAGTCAGCATGGCTTCACCAAGGGTCAGTCATGCTGGGCCAGCGTGACTGCCTTCTGTCAAATGACCAGGTTTTCAGCTGTGGGGAGAGCAGTGGATGGTTTTTTTTACTTTGACCTTAGCAAGGCTTTTTACAGTGTCCCACAGCATACTCCTGTTTACAGTCTGAATGGGAGGATGACTAGGCACGTGAAAACTGGTTGAAGAGTCATTTCGAAGGGTGGCTGATGGTTCATGCTCTGCCTGGACAGCAGTTACAGCTGGAGCTCCTCAAGGGTGTGCTGTGACCTACTTTTCTTTTTAATGTCGTTATCTGTGAGGAGGAGGTGGAATGCACCTTGGTCAGGTTTGTGGTAGACCCAGAACTGGGTGGCTCAGAGGCAGGATGGCCATCTTGAAGTACTTGGAAATACTAGAGGAGTGTGCCTGTTCAAATCTTAATGCAGTCCGACAAGGGTACGTGCCAAGGCCTGCTTCCAGCATCAGTAACCCTCCTGCAGTGCTGCAGACTGGTTGGGTTGTAGCTTTACTGAGCAGGACCAGGTTCTGGTGAACAGTAGGATAAATACAAGTCAGCAGTTTACCCTGGAAGTGACTAAAATGTTTTTTTATTCCCCTTTAGCTGGCATTTGTTCTAGGTGTTCCCAGACTGCGTCTGTGATATTCTGTGCAGTTTTGCTCCTGTTCTCCCTACCCCAAACAAGAACAACATCAATAAACTTTGGGCCAGTCTGCCAAGGTGATCAGGGGGCTGGACTATGTGACCTGTGAGGGGATGCTGAGAGCTTTTTGTAGCCGCCTTTATCCTGGAGAAGAGGTGCTTAGGAGGGGACCTAGTAGCAATGATCTGGTATATACAAGGATGAATACCAAGAAGATAGAGCCAGTCTCTTTATTGAGGTGTCCAGTGGGAAAAAAGAGACAGTGATCATAAATTGAGATGGGTGGGTATATGTTGAAAAATTTTACTGTAAGGGTGATTTTTAAGAGATTATACGAGGTAACCTGTAAGCCTCTGTGGAGGTTTTCAAGACCTGAGTGGCTAAAGCCCAAAGCACCTGGGACTGAGTTCAGTGTTGACTATGCTTTGAATTTAAACTAGATGACCCTCTAGGTCCCCTCTACTCTGAGTCATTAGCCAAAGTAATCAATACATCTTGTTTTATTTGGAAACTTCATTCCTTGTGCAAGTGGCGTTTCTTTCTAGTGCTTCTACATGAAATAGCTTGAACATAATCAGTTACTTTCATTGACTATCTTTGGTACTATGTATTAGTTACTTGAAATCTACCTATTCGGTAAGCATGGAATAAGCAGGATAGATTCACTGAATAAGCTCATTTAATCTAAGAAAGACAGGAAAAATACTCTTTCTCGGTGTTGAAAAATAAATTTTAGAACTTTATAGTGACCAATATGTCTTGTTTCTCACTTGCCGTCCACCCATTATTCTGAACCTTGTGGTAAACTAAAACAGTTTGTGGAGCATTTGTTGTTGGAAGTTACTGGGGGCAAGATAGATACAGGAAAAGGAAAATAATTTTTTTCTGAAACTGGTTCACTTCCCTCTTTGCCCAGGCCTATGAAAAGAAACTGTCGTCCTAGATGCTATGTGAAGACATCTCAAAACCAGAAGGCTTTAGGCAGATTCATGCCACAGAAATTACATACTGGTGTCCCTAGGTACTGTGGGTGTAACTGTGATAGCCCTTCTCCTTAGTGAATGTGTGTTTCTGCTTTTGCTTTGAAAGATATCTGCAGTGGCTTGTAACAGGCTTCTCTGTCACGGTTTCTGTGCTTTGGAGTAAGTGAATCTCAACTTCTAGTCTTTTTCCTTTGACTCCAGAATCAGAATATATTCTTGTAAACAGCTGCATTAGGGTGCTAGATTTTTCCATCCTCTCTACGCTTAATCATGCATGTGTACACGTTAAGTGTATGCAGGCGCTCTCTGTCACGTGGTTGTACATATTCCTGGTTTGGAAATGGATTTGTTTACACAGTGTCTATAAAAGTGGTATGTATTGACAGTAGGAGGGGTTTTTTGGCAAGTATTGGCCTTTGAATAGTGTAGCTTAGGTCACTTAAGACTTTCACCTCTTAACAAGCTAAAGGCATTCACATGATCTTTTGCTGCATCACCTTAGACAAGTAGGAACTTCTTGACTAACTTGGCCACTTCCAGCAGTTCATTTATTTAGTTCCAGTCTAGAAGATGCTAGTAAGCAATTCTTGAGCTATAGATGCTGTTGAATATTGTGTTGAACTAGGAGAGAAATTGGTCAATTCTTCCATCTTACTGCTTTCAGACTTGCAGGCTCTTCTGCTTTATTCACCCCTAATATACAAGGAAGAGTCTCTAAAGTGAATCTGTCAGAAGGACAAAGATCTGGAAGAAATTTGACTTTTGTACTACGTTCAAGGTAAGACTTTCAAAATTGTCTGTGATCAGATGACAAAAAGCATGAATACTGAGGCTTGCAAAATGGTGCTGTTTCTGAGTTCCTGGCTTCTTGCATATTATACTTTCCTGCAGAATTTTATGAATATTCAAGTATTAAATACTTCTGCATAATTCTGTGGAAATACACTAATTATCAGAGGCATATAAGCTAGCTCTGGCTGTGTTCTTGTAACTAATATTTACTATGCGAAGCTGTCTTTTGGGTAGCATAGGTGTTCTAAAACTGATACACTAAGATGCATGATATAAAATGGAATGTCTTACTAAAGCGGCAGTGTCTTAGTCTTTTTTTGGTTTACTTTAAGGTCCTGTGCTGAGCTTTAATTTCTCTGTGAATGCAATATTCTAGTTCTTGAGTGACACTTCCAGTCAATTTCAAAATATCAGGAAATAATTGGGATTCAGAGGACAGGTTTGCTGTGTTTTGGAAGGAATGATAGATGGATTTCTTTCAATAAAGCCATAGCTTCAAGAAGGTATACGGTTGTCATCTGTCTGCAAGTTAGAGCAGCAGTCGGGTGGTAGGAGCCATTAACATCATTCAACAGAGTGATGCTATTGCCTTCAGCTTCCATGCACAGTTTAACAAAATGTTTAATAATTCTCGTTCTGTCATTCCCACACCAGTCCCAGGGAGCAGTGGATATTATAATAAAGGACTAGGAGGATAAAATCTGTAGCAGAGTGGAATTTCCTCCAGAGGGGTAAGTCTTGGGAAGAATGTTGATGGACTGTCCTGTTGACTGATCGAGCATCATGTTCATGGCACTCAAAGGGAGGGACTGAAGTATGGGTGAGAAGAATGGAGAGGCACATGGCTATCCCTTGCAGAGACAGTAGTTTTTGTAAGAAGGGGAATACAAGGCCATGGTGTCCAGCCATAGAACAAGTGCTGGAAACACATGGAGTCTCTCAGAAGGATGTGGGAGATATTTTGGGGACTGGAAGGTACAAGTAGCACTCAATGTAGACAGCTGGTTGCCTAATGCTAGCTCTTCAGTTTTGGGGTGTGTGGAAACCTACTAAAATTGGCACTCACTGTGATGAATTCAGCACCTTTTTGAAGGCTCAGATCAGCAGTCTTCTATCCATGTCCCTATTTCTAATTTGTTGTGACTGTGGTGGTTCTTTTATGTAATAGGTTTTAGTGAATTACCTGGGTAATCCCCTAGCTTAATGCCTACTTCTTTTTTTAAATTGCTAAATTCATCAGATTCTTTCAGTTCTGCAAAAGCCTGAATACTTAAGGGTATTCCTTTGTGTGCCTTGATACTAGTTTTTATGGATACCTAGTTTAAGTCAGATGATTTGTTAAACCTAGTATAGAATACATGCAGGTTAAGCTTTACATGTACTGGAGTGCTAAGGCTGAGGTGTCAGCTCTGAAAGATAGTAACGGTTTTAAAATATCTTGATGTGCCACCTCTGTAAATGGGATGACAGAGTAGGGTGTCTGCCCCTTTGTTACAGCTAATGTGGTTTTTTATGAGTCTTTGTGCCAAGATGTTCCCATCACCATTCAGCCCAACAGGGGCATGTCTTACAGGAGCAGTAATCTTTGGCAGAGCTGGAGATGGTATCTTAATCTGTGTTATCCAAACTTGCCTGCAGCTGATGTCTGACCTGATGAGTAGCATAAAATGAATGTTGAATTATTAACATGCCTGCTTCCCGGAATCCTTTTTGCTGTCAAGCCTGTGTGGACCTATCATTACTGCATTGACTGCCTGTAATGCCCTTAAGCATCCTCTCTAATGTTGATTTCTTGAAAACTGGCATGGTCGTCTTGCATGTTAGTTTTAACATTCTTATTGACAAAATTGCCCTTTGAATTTTTGCAGGTATAGTTCGACACACATTGATACTTGCATAGTGGCAAAATTAAAACAGTTATAACTCAATAGATGTGTCTGAAACTTCAGCATTGAAATACATATCGCAAATCAAGAAGAGTTTAAATTGTATTGATTGAAAGTGAGTCCAAGTGATTTATTGTGAAACTGAAGTTGCAGTACTAATTGAACAAAACTTTGAGTATTTAAGCTTGCAAGTTGCCAAATAGCTGCTTCTTGCCAAGTACTCCTCTGTTTAGATGACAAGTGAAGCAGTTCATATAGCCTCAATGCAGACACCTGAAAAAGATTCCATGTGTCCAGGCAACGATACTGGAGCCTGCTGCCAGAAAAAAAGGTAATGGAAATTTGCTTCACTCCAGAGTTCCTAGAATAGTAATTTTTTTAATTAGACTTCAGACGTTTTCTTAAAAAGTTTCTCTAGCCTGATGGAGAAGTAGAGCATGCTATAAAAGTGCAGGGGGTAATACTGTGTTCTCTGAAGTAGTGTGACAAGCCATCTGTGATTGGAAATCTAAATTTCTGTACCACACTGTGGATTGATTGTTATGTGTCATGTGATTACAGGTATATTGATCCTGTTATGGTATGGGAGTATATAATTTCATATCACGTAGGATCTGCTACATCTCTTAAGCGTTTGTTTATAACTGCATTTCTGAGTGTTGATTCTCTTCATACTAATTGCAATGCTGTTAGTGAAGTAACTTTGCTAGTAGATAGAAAAAAATTCTTAACATTGAAGAGACTAAGAAAAAAAATGTTCTGAAACTGAAGTGTAAAAATAACTATGTATTTTAACAATTTCTATTTGGAGCCTTCAATTCCTGTATTATTTAAGTTAGTTGTTTTGGAAGATGGTGTGTGTGTAGGCTGTTAGTTGACGTAAGATTCTTGAATTATCTCCTTCCAAGTGGTCCTTCGCAGTAAACATTAAAATGCCTATAGCACAGTAAGTGTTAATATTTGGCAGCTTATAGTACTGGTGTTCTTATGTTACTAATTTGAATGTGATGGTGATTTTATTATGGTGTTGAATGACCTTTTTTTGAATTTTACTTAACTCCTTTTGTATATGAATCTAGCAAGTGGTAGCATGGCTAAAGAAGCGCACAAATAGATCCAAGTAGTTACATAGTGGCAGAGGATTTATGCCTCCTGTAACCGTCTACACATCAGCAGTGTCAGATCTTTTTTTTTAATCTGCTGTGATGGCTTGGCTTTAGTTCATTTATGGCTGAAGACTTATCCTTAGAAGATGAGGGAAGAATAAGAACTTTCTTGGAGAGAGGGGAAGTCCTTCCCCTAATCATCAGTATTATATTTAAAGAAACAAAAAAACCAATCTTGCTATCCCTTCTAAATTTGATACAGCTTGGTTTCTGCCATTGTCAGACATATGAACATTTGGGAATTCTTGCTATATTTTCTGCAGCTGGTGCTAAATGAAATACTGTAACTTTGATCTTTTTGCTTGTTTTCTGCTCCACTTTGTGGAGTTTAAATTCCTTCTGAATTTTTTTATTTACTCATGGTCCCCCTTAGGGTTGTATGTATTATACATGTAAGATAGGAAAAAATGTGATTAGTCGGCATGTATATATCGTAATGGCTTAATTCCTCACATAGACAAAATGGGATGCTGTTGTGCCTTTGAGGATCTTTTGTGGGATGTTGGCTCTGAATACCATACTGATAGACAAGTAGAAACCAGGTTTAAGCTTTTTTTTTCTGCCAGGTGCAGCAGGAATAAGAGATGTGGTATTGAGGATAAAAAACTCCTTATTGGCTTTGATGATACTAGCAAGACTTGATTGAAAAGCTGGCTTATAAATGCATTGCTAGCCACTAGGTGCTGGGGTGAGATTCTTCTCCCAGATAAAAATTAACTTTTGGGAACTCTAGCTCTTGGATGACTTAAAAATCACTGAATGCTGTTCAGAGAGGAATTACTGAGATAGCCTTCTGCAGAGAACCTGTTCTTACCCTTGGTGAGCATTTCCTACGAAAGACAATTACATTAATCCTTTGAAAACTATCAAATGTCCCGACTGTCCTACAGTTAGAGCATCTTAAAATTTCAGAGCTGTCACCTTTGCTGTCTTAGCAATGAAAGTAGACAACTATGTCAAGTTTTTTACCTCTTTGTCCTACAATGTTTTGAAGTCTGTAACAATGGAGTTTCATTATTATCCGGATGTGCATACTTGCTGCAGAGTTAACTGATCTGAAATTTCTCTGATTTTCCTGACAGCTGATTTGGTAAGAGTTCTTTATGGTCTTAAGATGTTTTCTTGAAAGGCTTATCTAAGCCCTTTCTATGGCATAATCAATAGAGAAATTTTTACTTGCAAGATTACTTCGGAATTTGAATAATACCATAGTTTGGTAACACCTTGCTCCTCTCCTGGGGAGAGGAATCACAAACTCTGTATGCTTTTTAGCACTGCTGTAGTAGGTGGAGTGGATGAGATGGTTCACTGCTTCATGAAGTGAGGGGTGCTTTAGGGGACATGCAGTTTTGGACCGGAGGACATCTGACTAGATGTGCCCTGTAATGTTATCAGATGACAGGTGTGGTGGATTCTTTCTCAGAATGTTTAACCAGTGCTCAGGCTGTGATTTCTGCTTGTCTTAAGCAGATGGATATATACAAAATCTAAGTAATCTACCTGGAATGAGTGTATTTTTTTAAAACTTTGATTTGAAGGCCAGGTGTTCACAAAGACAACAAATGGACAGATGGTTTCCAACTGACTCATTAGCTATTGCTACCTATGGGCATTCTAGCTAGTAATATGATAATAAATTTACCTCATGGGGAAACACCATGGGGATGTGCTCAAAAGACAGGTGCTTCAGTAACAGCAAACATGATCTTACATTGCCCATGCATATCACTCTGGTGCGTTTGACATGGAATTTTGAATCTCCATCAGGAAGACGAGTGTTTGCAGGCTCTGCCCTTTGCATTAAGAAAAAACAAAACACATACCCATGAGGAATATGTACACATCTTCCCCAATCTGCAGCTCGTGGATTGCCATGAAAAGCATAATGTATATCTAGAACTTAGACCATAGCCTTGATGTAAGATGTGAGAGGCTAGTTAAAACTTTTTCTGAAGAAGGGCTTGCAAGTCCTCGTAGCCACAATAAACACGTTTGTTTGAAGAAGTCCTCTGCTAGAATCCTCCTTTGTAGTTTTAATTGAGGTGTTTTGGTGGGGTTTTTTGTGAAAGGACAGTAACATAAAAATGCAATAAATTTTAATTCTTGAAGATACTCTGTTCTTAGTTGAGCTAAAGGTCAGATCACTTTCCTTTTCAGTTTTTTGTACTTACGTCATTTTTTGTATAGCATGTTAGATCACCTTTTTCTTCAGTGTTCCTGAAACTGGATGTTTGAAAAGCTGTCCAGCATAACTGGTAGAAGAGTCTTGTCTTTCCGTACTCGAGTTATGATAAGCATAACTGATCTGTTACAGGAGGACAGACGAGTAAGTGCTTGCCAGCAATCTCCCAATAGGTAAATGTAGATTGCATTTCTGTATCCTGAATTTAAGAAGGCTGGCTTCTGATATTCCTTCATCTTCTGCTTGTGTAATTCAACAGAGTTTGAGTTCCTCATCAGCTAGATGAGCAGTCAGTGCTTCAGGCATGCACTTGTACCAGTGTAACTATATAGGTCTGTTGTGCAGCCACCTAGCACAGAAACAGGAATGAGCTGTGGAGGGCAATTGCTGCTTAAACTACTTCTGCTGCCAAGACATCTGCATAGCTATAATATGAATTTAACGATCTAAAGCTTACCTAAAAGAAAATTACGGAGATTTTAGGAATTAGAGGTGCATTACGAATATGTATTAGATAGGACTGCAGGAAAAAAATTCAGAATAGCTTTCCTAAAATGTATGAAAAGCCCTCTTTCTGATGTTATAGCTTAAGTCTACCATTTGTGAGGTGATATGTAAAGGTATGGACCTAATTAGAATACTAAGTCCATACATAGTATTACCACATTTTTAGGCGAGTGTAAAATAGTGGTCTAATAGTATGTTCCTGTTGGAAGTTAGAACTGCAGACCTCAAGCTGCTGAACTAAATTTTCACCAGAATCCCAAGTAAATTTATTTCAAGGCATTTAGCTTTTTAAGAAGCCCTGGGTGTTTCTTCTAAAATGTACTAGAAAGATACCATTGCGCTTTTTACAAAACCATAATATTAGATCAACTGCTTCAAAAAGGATAAAGAACTTAAATTACTTCATGGAGTTTTTAGTTTCAAATTTCTGTTCAATCTCCCTCTTCTAACTGTTGTAATAATGAACATTTTAATGCTGCTTCCATGTTTGAAAAGGGGGCGGGGGGGTGGGGAATCCCCACACCCACACAAACACAAATCAAGGCTTTGCCCAGTCTTGGTTGATTCATGTTTTTATATAGAACCAAGAACCACTTAGCAAATGCAGAGATAATTAATTATCTGTTTATTACAGAGGAAGAACCAACTTACTCTTTAGGGTAAAAGTTGTATGTTGTCTCAAGTAATTACACAAAAATTAACTCTTTTTTTTTTTAAGTTTGGGCTTTGTCATATATGTAGACTAAGGAAGAACTACTGCATGAATTTGCAGCACGAGTAGTGCGCTCCCTTGGTATGTGCTCTTAAGTTCCCAGAAAAATCGGGTAACCTAATGAATGCCTCTCAGGAGAGGGATTTACTGTCTGTTGGGAACATGCAATTGGGAGGCTGCAGTATACTAGCTAACCTGTGGTAAGCTTGCACTATTGCTCTTTTTTCTTCTCCTTCCTGCTGTCTTTTACTTCTGCAAAATCTTTTACTATCTTTTTGTGTGAACTTTTGTGGTTTACAGTTCTGGGAGATGGTATCAGCAGTGGTGGTGTTGTGATGTTGTAAGGTCAGTTATGACACATTAGACTATAGCTCTTTCTGTTGGTGTTCAGGGAGTGGGTTGGTTGGTTTGTTTACTTGTTTTATAGCAGCAACGATTTGGTTATCCAGAGTCATAGCTGGTTGTGGAATAGAATAAATCTGGTGTTTTTTCTGGTGCTTCTCTGACCAGAGTCTGGAAATTTGCGAAGGACCAGATGTTGTAGTGGGTATTGTGTGTGTTAAACGTTAGGAGTCAGCTTGAGGTTCGCTTGCTGCCAGGGTTATTAAGTATATATTTAATCATCAGGAAGAGTAGCATTTGATGCCTATCCTTCTGTAAAATAGCATGGTAGAATTCTTTAAATTTCTGTAGGCTGAATGATTTTTTTTCATGTGCTTACGTTTGAATATTGGGTTTAGTTCTTTAACAGTGACTTACATATGATGGCTTTGGCTGCATAGTCTTTACCTGTTGCAGGAAATACTGTAAAATTAAAATTCCTTATTAGCCAGGGAATATTTAAGCTGTGCTCAATTAAAAACTATTCTGTTGTAGGGTACTGGTGTCTTAGTACTATCACTGAACTAACCTAGCCTTACCCAAATATTGTGTTTACATATTCCGAAGATCTAAGGAGCCCAAATAAAATGCTTAATACATGTTGTAATTTTGTTAAGCCTTTAATAGGAAGCATTCAGTTTTATTCTTGCAATGTAATTTATAATGAGCAATCTGGATAAGACCATTTCATTTGTGTATTGTGAGCATTTTCGGCCCACAAATTATTGGGGGCTGGATATAGTAGTTTGTTATCGCAAAGTTGTGTCATGAATCTAAGTGTCTTTCCATATGGAAAAAAAACATAGTGCAGCTTATTTGGAGAAGTAAGAGTGCTGTGCAGAAGTAAGTAGTAGTGTCCCCTCTTTGTGCAATGATCAGTGGTCTGAATTCTATGTCTTAAGGTATTCTTGTGTTTTGGGACACTGAATGCTGTATTCTTCTCTTCTGAGAATTAGTGTAGGTAGAATTTGTGTAAACAGGAGCATTATTCTGGGGAAAGATGCTCTTGGCCCAAAATATCTATCTTTGAATCTGCCCTACTGTAAGAAACCTGTTTGCAGACTAAAACTCACCCTAGTCTGAATGCTCTTACATCCCCTGTATGGGAGGGGTCAAGTCTCTTGCTTGTGGGAAGCATAATGCTTGTCTTTAGCTCTGCTTTTGTGAGTCAGCTGCTGCTGAGGGCTGCTGGAGTAGCATCAGAACTGAGGCTTTTGAGCACTTCACCATGCAAGCACTATGTACCCTCCTAGTTAATGGGATCTTCTGAAGGTGGGAGACAGTGCTTGAAGGGAGTTGTGTTCTGGTCATGCATTCTTTGTCCATGCCCTAGTCACTGGTGTATTTCAGAATAGGGAGTTAGGCTGTTTTGTACAACTTCGTGAATCTGTGCTGCTTGCGTTCTGGTTGGTTGGATTTTGTTTCCCTGAAGTTCTTGGGTGTGGAAAAAACTTTTTTTTTTTTTACTGAAACTTTTTAAATTTTTGGGGAGGGCTTTTGCTATGTAGCCCAATACAATGATTTAGGATACTTGCTGCCTAGGTCTTTCAAAATACCTTCTCAGAGTTCATTAATGATTTAGTGGATGCTGGTTAAGGTATGGTTTCACAATATTCGGTGCAAATCTGAATCGGCAGCAGCTGCTGGTTCTGCATGTCTGGCATTGGTGTTTGTTGGATCATGCATTTCATAAGCTGAATCGGAGAGCTCAAGTGACGGAGGGTTTGATTCCTTGAACCCATCCATCCTGTTGTGGTGTCTAAGAAGAGAGAATATTGGGGGAAGTGCAGGGCTTGCAGCAGTGTGATGTTACAGGCATACAACTTATTGAACCCCTACAATTCTTCTTCAAACTGTAGCACAATACTCCTTCTTTTGAGCAATTTCTTGCTTATGACACTTTTTGGTAGTTGAAAAGCACTGTTTAGTGTTCAGAAGAGGCAAGACATAATGAAATGTTGTCATAACTCCATTCTTTGATCAGTGGGCTTGAAGTCAAGGTCTGCAATATGTCTCCCTTATCAATCATTCAGCTCATCAGAATGCCGTAATCAGTTTAAAACCATCAGTGTTGCAAAAAGGCTTGTATTTCCCTCGTGCCCTGGACAGAGCTGGCTGTTATGCAGAGTTCTTCTTGCAATAGTTCCTTCTACCAGTGTACTGTCATGGTAACTTTTGTAAGATGCAGTGGTTCTTAAGATTAAATGTGTAGTCCCTGATCCATGAAGGAATTTGGGTATTTGCATCCTGTTCAAAACAATGGGTAGATGCCTAAATGCTTTTGTAGACACATAGAGCTGAATTGCTAGTTATCTGCTACTTTTACATTTTAAGCTGAATTTATGGTTATTTTTGGAGAAACTACTTTTAAAGAAACAATTATTCTTATTTCAGAGGAGCTGAAATTCTTTTGCAGCTGAAGGTTATTGATTTTGTTCTAAACTCTTGTGCGTTTTTACGTCTAAGCCAGCAGAATAAAGAGTTTACAAATTACACATGCTACACATAGTGGGTTTAAGTCTTGTCAAATGCTCAAGGATTTGTACTCTGTCATTTGAGCAGGTGAATAAAAGTAAGCAAATAGGGCCATTATACTAGCAGGCATGCAAAAGCTATTCTGTTACTGAATTTAGGGACTTGAATACCAGGTAATAGGCTAAATGACTTTTTAAGTGCTTGTGGTTTAACCCCAGCTTGCAACTAAGCACCACTTAGACACTTGCTGGCTTCTCACCACCCCCATCCCCCCACCCCTGTCCCCACAGTGGGACACGGGAGAGAACCAGAAGAGTAAAAGTGAGAAAACTCACGAGCTGAGATAAGGACAGTTTAATGGGACAGAAAAGGGGGGGGGATAATGATAAAATAATTTGAATATACAAAATAACTGATGTACAATGAAGTACCCAGCCAGTTCCTGAGCAGTGGCACCCAGATAGCTTTTCCCCCAGTTTGTGCTGAGCACGATATCATGTGGTATGGAATATCCCTTTGGTCAGTTCGGGTCAGCTGTCCTGGCTGTGTCCCCTCCCAATGTCTTCTGCTCCTCCAGCCCCCTCACTGGCAGGGCATGAGAAGCTGAAAAGTCTTTGACTTAGTATAAACACTAATTGGCAAGGACTAAAAATATCGGTGTGTTATCAACATCATTCTCATAGTACAAATCCAAAACATAATGCTATACCAGCTACTAGGAAGAAAATTAACTCTATCCCAGCCAAAACTAGGAAACTGCTAGTCTGTGCTGGTGAAGGAAATAGGGTGTGTGTGTGTGGAATTATAATCTGATGCTTTGTTAACATGAATCTTTAGTATCCTGTTTTGAGAGTGTACTGAAAGGTCTTTTGATGTCCACACGTAGCTTTAGTTCAAGCATTTCTATTTAGGAAGAAGTTGTATTCGTGAAAAAAATCATGTACAAATCTGTTGTAAACTATCAAGTAAGCTAACTACTTTCTTTCCTCCTTTCTAGGAAGTACCAAAATAAAGCAGATGTTGTGTCCTGGACTGTTATCTCAAGGTTTTGCAAGTCATTCTGTGATGTGCTTCTTGGCCGCAGGAATGTAAACTAATTCTTTCAGCACTGAACTAGAACCTTTGACAAGGTTGCAATTACAGGTAAGAACAAATTCTGCCACTTGAAAAATCATGGGAAGATATAATCACTTTGACTGTTTTAACTTGCAATTTGTAATTGACCAAGAATTTAAGAGAAATTTCATAACAGGTTTGATAAAAGGGTGTATTTTCTTCTTTAAATTTATTTGAACTTTGCATAATTCATTTTTAATAGGGAGGAAATGTAACAAAGTGTAGCTTCTCTCTGCTACAGTACAAAGCACTGTTGGTGTTGAAAAATTACTTGTCATTTATTTGTGTGCTGACTTAGATTGTGAGGAAGGTATTTTCTAACACAAAACTGCACAGTGTCAGTCAGTAAAAGCCAATGAAGTGTTTTGCCACTGTGTTGAGATCTGCTTACTGTCTGCATGTGGCTTTTTTCCCCTCAAGGTCGCTGTTTCCTTAAATGCTCTAATGGCAGCTTTACTGCTTAAGTTGACTTTTTTAATCAGTTACAGAAAATCTCTCCATTTTTGTTACAAGTCCATTGTATCTGCAACTCTTCAATGCCCTTTTCAAGGGTAGATTGGCTTCTTCCAGGTCAGGGAAGATGTTCTGCCTGCTGCTTTTCTATTGTAACTACCATAATCATCTGAAAATGATGGTGATAACTCTTGTCCTGCTACTCAATCACTATATTCTAAACTCACCTGTAGGGAACTAAGTCAATGTCCTTTTACTCTGACTTTTTTAACAAAAAAAAGATAAAGTCAATGCTACAGAGCTATATTAATTAAGAAAAAAAGCACATACCACCACAAATACTTGCTGCAGAGACTGTGTATTTTAATTTGTATGTTTCTGAAAAAAATATTTCAGTCTTTAAACGGGGGATATGTGTTTTGAAGACTATCAATGAAATGGTTTCATTGCATATGCTGAATCTGCAGTTACGATTAAGTTAAGGCTTTCAGTCTTGATTTTACTTTGGTATCTTTGATGAGAAGAGTTGCTTGCCTTAGGCTGCACTTGTCAATAGTGGCAGGACAAGAGTCTGGACTGTTTGAATCAAGCAGTCTGATGTCTTGCTGTGAAGCTGGATGGTGCATAGGTCAGTGACAGATTTCTGCCAAGGAGGGTGGCATCGATGGTTCTGCTGCTACAGTGTTTTGGGTTTTTTCTGTTACTGTTGTCTTGATTTGAATGTCAGTACTAATTTGCAGCAATGTAACAGGTCGAAAAAAAGGCACAACTCTTATTATTATTCTGTGAGAGTCATAGACTAATCTATGTTGAAATGGACTTCTAGCATTCATCTAGCCTAACCCTTGTGTCTGACTTCCTCAGGTTTCTGTGTGAATCAACAAGTCACCCCTCAATTATGTAAATAAATGGTTTGGTGTTTTACTGTGGTTTTGTAGACCTGCTGCAGAACACTTACTCTGGTCTTTCAGACCTGTTTAGGAACAAGTTATTGATGATATGAATTGGTGATTCATTGCTGCTGTTTTCTCATGAAAATGTGTTTGAAGCTTTTAGTAAACAAACACTGAAAAAGGTAAAAAAAGTTTTCTTAAATGCTAAAATTTAGAATAAAGGAGAAATAATTTTTAGTGACATACTGCTTCATGCTAATCAGTAAAATATTCAGTTTTAGTACCAGTAGTATATTGGCTAAACATTTGTTCTCTTCCTTCAAAATCTTAGGTGCTATTTCTTTAATAAAAACCCACCCGGTGGTGGTTTGATTGAAAAGAAGCAGACTAATTCAAAATAGTTGGTCTTTATTGAATTTAGAGAACAAAAAAAAAATGATTCTGCATAGAAATAATTATAAACTTCATTAGGGGAGGATCACTTTTGTACTATGTCAATGTTTTGTAATATCAAAGTGCAGTACGTGCATCTGTTTTCAACAGCCCAGTAAAGGAGTGAGAAACATGCTTGTTAGCTACAGGAAGCATGAGCGGATGCAGGCAAACAAAAGGAATTTCAGTTAATATCATGGGATATAAATCTCGTCATAGTATGGTCAGTAGGGATAAACAAAAGTACAGTGCAGTCTTCCGGGTGGTATAATAAAGCCACACTGGGTTGCAGAGTTTGAGTTAAGGACAATATGTGACTTCAGGGCTTATTAGCCTGAACAGGTAATACCTGGTTTGACCAAGTAGGCCCATTTCACTCAGGTGCCAGTGCAGCAAACTCTTACTCCAAGAACGTAGTACAAGAGCATAAACACTGGTTTACGTAGAGCTATCTTGGCTCTTGGAGACTTCAGCCTTCATTCTGTTCCCATCAAGGTGCTAGAAGCAATAATATAAAGAAAGGCTGAAGTTCTTACCTGGAAGACTAAAATGAGTAACATTAGAGACATCGACTACAGTAGAGTGTTTTTTACTGAGAATGATGCTGCATTCCTCTTCAGTTCAGTCCCTAGTGCCATTGCAGTGCCACTGTGAATTAAGGGCTGTTGGCCATCGGAAGTCACACTGGCAAGCACAGAATTATGTGTAGCTAACTAGGAACCACACTGCATTTTTTTTTTTTTTAAGCTTTCATTTGGCCACAAAACCATGTGAAGCTGACTTCTGTGACTTAAGCTAGAGCGAAGCTACATGATAAAAGCCTGGTGACTTTAAATGCATCAGCCTGGGCACCGATGGCTTTGTTCTATATGCTATGATTGCAAAGCTAGATTCAGAGTCTGCTTCCATGTTTTGTGAAATTCATCTTGAGTATCTTGGGTATGATCTCTCACTTTGTACCTACCAAACTGCATTCCAGAAAAATAAGAAACCACAGCATTGAAGTGTGCAGTTTGTCCATGAGACGCAGACGGGTGGTTGCCATATAAGCTGAGCTTGAAGATCTGTAGTTGCCTAGCTTTATCCATGTTTTAATAAAGCACAAGAAAGCAGAATATAAAAACCTCTGAAAAGACCATGAGTGCATGTTATTCTGGTGTTAACAACATGGCTAAAAAGGCTATATCTCTTAACCTAGTTCCTGGTGCTCCTTTCTATTTTTCCCCCACTGTCTTCTGTTGAAGGTTACTACCCCCTTGGATCTGCTGTCTAAGCTGCTGGCTTCTAAGATCAGTGCAGCTGAAGTCACAGAGTTTCAAAATACTAAAGCTAACTTTGCACCTCTTCAGTGAAACAGTTCAAAATGAAAGGGCAAAACCGTCTCAGCCAGCAGTTCTGAGAGAGGGAAAAAAAGAAAAAAAAAAAAAAATTGCTGGCACAATGTAGTGGTGAGTAGCTGAGGCAGAGCAAAAGCAGTAATGTTTTCAAGTATTGCCACTGACATTGAAAATAGATGTGAATCCACAGTGTTAAATTACGCCTGTACCTCCAGACCAGTTTAAAGCAGCTGAAGCACATTCTGACATCTCTTTCATCTCCTTTTTAACTTACTGGTTTAAAAGTAGTGTGGTGGTGGGATGTTATGTGTTTTGGGTGGGTTTTTTTTTTTTTGTTTCTTTCCCCCAACTTGTTGTAATAGAGGTGCAGAAATTAATTTCAAAGTTACAGTGGCAGCTCCTAGGCACTTACTCTACGTCATGATGGGGATAACTTGCAAAATTTTTTCAGTTCCTGGTTTAGAAGCCTATTGGGCTGCTTTCATGTGGTTCTGGCAGGAAACAGTTACTTAGCATAAGCTCTGTATTAAAGGTTTATATTGATACTTTATTTCTTTGTGATCAGTGTCTTTTGGTCAGCCGAGATCCTTCCTAACAGTGACTCCTATGGCCACAGATTATTAAAAAAAAAAACAACCCACGAACAAACCCAAAAAACAACAAACAAAACACGAGTGACTCAAAACAAATAAATCCCCTAGTGAGTGGAACATGAATGATAATCATGGTCCTTTTACTTTCAGTTAACAATGAACTACATAAAATATTGAGATCACATTCTTGGATTCCAATAATTGCTGTTTGGCTCTGCCAGTACTTGTGGCTAACTTGTACTAGTTAGAGTAGAGGTTGCAGCCAAGCTTCAGAGCTCTTGCTCAAAAATTCAGTAACTGTTTGCCTAATGTACATTTATGTAGTGCCAGCATTTTTAAGGTCAGTAAGTCAAAAGCGATCCCAAGTTTTCTGGGACCAAAAATAAAGATCTGTAAAGCTGCTTTCACTCATCAAATGAACTTGTATTTAGGATACATGTAGTATAATCTAAGTATGGTGATGATATAATGATAGTATATTGTAAGTAAACACAAGATTAGTGAAAGATTACTTAGAGTATTCTATCACTTTCTTGTGTAGATTAAAGGGTACAGGGAATCTTTACGAATGTCAAACCTGTGGTATGTGTAGACACATGTGATGTGGGGGTGTATGCACGTACATACACAGTAGAGTGAGTGCAAGATGAAGACAGAGGAGCTTTCTACTAAGGCTAAGGTGTAATTTTTTACTTGAACCAGGAAAGTTATTCCTTTCTGTGCTTTTCAATAAGCTTTGAAATTGTCACAGCTATTTGGATAATTTATTCATCATTTACATCTTTAATATCTAGCACAGCATTTTCTCTGTTGAAACGTCATTCTTTTTTTATAGCAGGAACACATGTGTTTTGTAACAGGAAACTCTGGCACTGTTTCTCTTCCACAACACTGACTTATTAAAAATGACTGGCCCGTTGAGTGAATGCTTCTGAGGAAGAGACATTTTACAGTACACTTTTATGACCTAAACCTAAAAGATTGGTGTTGGACCATTCTCATTATATGAAAAGATAACGTTATTGCCTTTGGGACTTTTGGTCATCAAGGTATTATTAGTCTGGTTCTGATGTTCTCTTTGAAACTGATATGTAATCTGAAAATTATTTTGTAGTTTCTAAAAAAAACTTTGATTATGGCTTTTAGACCTTTATAATCTAATTACATTTTGTCCATCTTCATGATCACCAGCAAGTAAATATTTCTGCCTGTTAAATATAAATCTATATGGCAAGGAGCATGCTTTTCATTTAAAGTAGCTGCCTATTTCCCCTTCACGGTGTAGTAGAAAATCATGGATATCTGTAACTCACAGGAGCCATCTGCCATTTTATAAGTAGATCTGAGTGTCATGCTTTTTTTCTTTTAAACAGATAAACTTATGCACAGACCCGATTTTAAGACCCTTTACTATATGGCTAATCTAATACCAATGAAAGTCTTCACCACGTAACTGTGGAAAAGAATACTGATCATGAATTTTTATTGCATGTCAGAGGACATGGCTTTTGTCTTCATACTTCATACCTCAAAAAGGTAGATGTCTTTGGTTTCATGAGCCAGAAGTAATGCTCATCTCTGTATTTGAGATGAGGACCTCATGTAAAATTTGTATCGGGTAGGAAATATATCAGAGAAGAATATACGTTAGGACTTCAGAGAAGTAAGCCTTGGGTTAGGTTTTTGCCCTGGCAAAGGGGTGTCAGCTTTCGTTAGAGACTCAGCCCTGAACTCTTGGAAATGGCTTAGCTATTGATTTAGAACTAGAGCTGAAGAGTGTACAGTAAAGTGGTAGCTAGAGCCACTGCTTTAGCAGCCTGTTGCTCAGATTCAGTTTCTTCCACGGCCAGAGAGAGGAAAAGGCCAGTGTTTTCCTCTAAAGGCTTTCCAAAAGCCTTTGAGCCTTGGTGATTATTGGCATTTACCAGGTGATAGATTCATTGTTGTTGTTGTTGTTATTATTACTACTACTACTATTCCTACTCCTCTTTTTCCCCAGAGTTGGGAAGGCTACTTGAAAGAAGGGAGTCAGTCATAGGTTTCCATTATTGATATGAAGAATACATACTGTTTTAAAGAATGATCTGTGGAGCATGGATGAGAACTAACGTCTTCTCAATTTCCAAGAATGTTTGGGGAATTATAGTAGATAGGATCTTCCAGATTTTGGAAGTTTCAGCTAATAATCTCATGCAGGGAAAACATTTTCATCAGGAGGAAATTAAAATATTTTCTTCTCAAACTAATGTATTACATAATTAAATTTCATTTAAAAATGGGATCTTTGGAAATCAAGTCCCAAAAGCTGAAGAGGTACTGAATTTTTGAGCTTACAAGTAATGATTAAAAATCATGGCTGAATTACTAGCTGAAGGTGAGCACTTTATCTGTTCCTCTGCTGGCTGTGTTTTCTCTTAAGATTGAACCTTGCTCTACAAAGATGATTGGGGCTTATTCCTTAAGCTGCCAGGAAGTGTTGAGGGGAAGCATAATGAAGTCTTCATTAACAGCTTGGACAGTGAAAAGAGTATTCATTCTTAGCTCATGTGATACCGTGTCAAGGAGAATGGTCAAATAAGCCAAAGGGTAGGCCTTAACAGGTAGAAAGATCTTGACATGTTGAACAAGCGGTTTGATAGTAACCTCAGGAAGTTTAATCAAGCCCTGTACCTGGAATAGTGTAACTGTCCCTCGATACAGGCTGGGTGATGACTGTTTAGGAATGATCTTTGCAGGAAAAGAACCATGGGGTGCTGGTGGACAACTGCGACGAGTGAGATGAACATTAGGGAGCAGTGTGTTTGTAGTGATGAAGGTTTGGGCCATATTAGAAAAAGTTTATCCAGTATATTGGGAGAAGTGATTATTTTAGCCTATTTGGAACTGACAAGGCTGCATCTGGAATACAGTGTGGAGTGTCGGCCCCCAGTACAAGAAAGGCATAGACATAGTGGAGCAAGTAGAGTAGAGGACCACTCTGTTACTTAGGGGCTGGAGCATGTAATGTATGAGGAGAGGTGAAAGCTGAGTGCCTCCAGTATGGAGGAGAAAAGGCCAAGGGGTGGATGCAGTTGCTGTCTTCCAACTATGCAATATGGGAGGGTGTGGAGAAGGTAGAGTTAAGCTCTTCCCAGAGATGTGTAATGAGAAGTTAAGAGGCAAAGGGCACAAGCTGCACTGACGGGAGTTCTGTTTTTGTTGTGAATGTGGTCAGACATGAACTGGTTGCTCAGAGGCTATGGAATCTCCATCCTCGGAGATGTTCAAAACTTGGCAAGGATCTAAACAGCCTGAGCCATCTTTGTTGTTGGATATCATATTGATTAAAATTTGAATAGGGGGTTGGACTGGGTAAGCTCTAGAGGTCTCTTCCAATGTGAATTGTTCCATGATTCTGTAATTCATGAATTCTGACCCAACTTAAATGTTTATCTAGGTGCTTGTGTCAGGATTGACTTGTATCTAGCCTAGTATGGTTAAATTAAGAGATGGAAACACCAGGTTAGACCTATGACAGGCTTTGCCTTCTGTAGGATTTTTGCAGGTCTGTTTGGCCAAGTCCCATTTTTAGGTGCTCAAGTCTGTTTACCAATCTAGCCTGAGATTAAGAGGGACAAAACTAGATGGGAGTGCCAGAGTACTGTTTCTCCAGTGGAACTGTTTTCTTACTGTGATCTTTCATTTTGAAGAAAACAAGCCATGTTTTGTTTGTGGTGGTGTGTGTTTGTCCATTTTTGTTTTGGGGGGTTTGGTTTTGGTTTTTTTTAAGACTGATTTCCTAAGAAAAGTAAAGTTTGGTATGATACCACAGATTTCATTAAAGTGTCTCTGATTTACTTAACTACCTTGTACATAGATAAATACATGGCTGGGTTTACTGCTAGAGATAGTCTGGTGGCACTGTAGGTGTGAAGTTCAAATTACATTTGTGCATAACAGCTGGGAGGAATATACTGCACTCACCTGTATGCCATGTTATTTACTTGTGTTTTTCTGTAACTTTGTAGTGTTTTTTTAAATTAAGTTTTTAACAGAACAGGTGTTCATCCATTTTAAGTTGTCTTTGTGCTTTACTATCACGGATAACTTTGATCAAAAACCTGAGTTTCAATGAATTGGTGAAATCACTGTTTCTTTGATGCTTACTGAAATGGCTTGACTTTTCCAGCTGGTCTTCAAACCAGTTGCTGCCTTATATAGTTGACATAATATACACAATGGTAGAAAGATTTTTTTTTTCTATGTGTTCGGTGTCTTTTATAGGAACAGCTGTCTGTTCTCTTACTGATTGCAAGTCAGTCTCTGCATCCTTCATTAAATATTTGTAATATTAAAAAGGATATTTAGAATGTCAATAACATAACCTTGAATAGTATGACCTTTTAAGTTTCTCGCTCTTGTGCTGGAAAATTTAAAGCTACTTATTAAATAGATAAAACTAAGATGTGAAAGGGGCCTTTGGGTTTTTTTTTAACAGTGCATTTTGTTTTTTATAGATATAAAACACAACATTCAATACTGAGCTTAAAGGCTTTTGCAGTTAGATAGGGTTTGATCTTTTTCCTTATTGATATTTCTTCCATACTTTTGATTTTAAGAACGTAAGGACATACTTAACTCAAAGGAATCTCATACAAGGTCTGAAGTGTTGGAGGACTTCTGTCATTTTGGCAGCATTTCAGTTCTATATTACATATTGAATGTTAAATGTTTTTGTGTGCTTTTAAAATAGCTTTGTATTATGTGTAATATGTGAATAAGTGGTCATCAGTTACTAGAATCCTTTCACAAGTCTCCTTTGCTGCTGTTGATTGTATTTGATCCAACTAGTTAGCTGTATTTTAAACTGTGGGACTTGTTCAGCTCTTAACTGAGAACATCAATTGCTGAGAACACTTATTTGTGGTGGTATGTAGCACTGTTGCTCTGCTTTTATGACAGCATTTGACACAGATTCTTTGGTTTTTTTCAAAGCAAAATCAGATCTTGCAAGAGAAAGGGCTGAAAAGTGTTTGGGCTGTGTGTCTGGCTAGGTAATGGATACCTCATTTCTGTTGCTTCCACTGATTTGCAGTGTTGCAAGTATTCTTTTTGGAAAAAGAAGGAAAACCAAAGCTGAATGTAACTTACTACTTTCACTTGCAAATTACATAGTGTGAAGCTTGCAATGCGTAACATGTGGTTGTATAGTCACTTTATCTTCATCTTTGCTATCCCAGGTAATATAATTAGAGGCCAGTGGATGGTGAGTAGAGATAAAGAATATAGATAGTATTTGTGTGTCAATTAATACAGATGGTAAAACTAAACTAAAAAAGACCTCGATGCTTTATGGAGGTCACTGTAGCAGAGAGGTAGTGTGAAGTTGGAATTATCTGGAGGAAAATACTAAAGTTTTACCATAAAAAGGGAGGCGGGGTGCAGAATTTAACTGTAATCTTCTCCTCATTGCATTGTATTATTTCTTTTTTTATCTCTCCTGTCAGAGTAAGCTGTGTATACTGAGAATGTGTTTAGATGAAGGGAATGGCAGAAGTAAGGATTTTTTAACCTCTTTTTCTGACCTGGTAACAAACCGTTGAACTAAATTATCATGACTTTGCAGGCTTGGTGGGTACTAGTGTGTCAGAGACCTAGTGACTGACTGCTCAGGATCAGTCATGGGAGAATTATCTCAAATTCCTTTTGGATGAAGGTTGCTATAACTTTCACATCCAGTCATAAAGCATGTCATGGGGCAGTCATTTTTAGCATGATCAGAGGTTGTGGTATTTGTTTCTGAAGTTCTTGGGAAAGTACTAAGGGATCTGTGGATTAAAGAATTTATTCTCCGCTGTCTTTGTGAAGTGAGAGGTAGTAGTTCTTCAGGTCCACATAGGACAACATTGTCTGGTACAGGAGAGGAAGTCAGAAGTACTCTAAAGCTTCAACATAGTTTATTCACATTTTACCTGCAAGCTTGTTCTCTAGAGATGGTTCATATACATTTTGAAGTAGGTCTCCAAATACTGAAGAACTTCTAATTTACTGTGAATTATTTTCTTCCCTTAGATAGCTTGTATCCCTTGTAATTGGATACGTTTTAAAATCAAGATCAGTGCGTCTTTGAACTTAAAATTACATATAAGGACATGAATGTCTTTTAGGGATGGTAGAAATGTGAATATTGTTTTACAAAGAACTAAGTAGAATTTAAGAGAATCTTGTGAAAAGTTGTCTTGGATCGAAGGGGAATTTGCTACCTTGTTTCCTTTGGCGAATGGTCTGCATTCCCCTATTGTCACTTTTGCCATGCTTTACAAGAATACAGAAGTAGCACAGTATGTGCAAAGCTAGTGAGGCCAGTCAGTTCTAATTTATGAAGTATTATCTTTTCATGCCACAATAGAACTGGAAAGAGAATAGGAATGATAGAGTTGTTACTTTTCCAGCATGAATTAGTTTATGCAGAGAATGAGAAAATTGGCAGGGTGGCAAAATTAACTGCCCTGCCTTCGTATGTAGAGCCTTTAATTTTGATGCGATAGCTCTTTAAAAGACACAACACCCCTCAAAAAAACCCCAAACACAACAAACGAACAAAAACAACCTCAAACCCAAACCACTAAAAATTCAAGCAGGGATCTGTAAGTTCATACTTCATTCATGTTACTACTTTTTTCTCCTGTTATAGTTGTTGATTTTTGCACATGTGCATACTTTATTACTTGTTTTGTAAAGAAGAAACACAGGAAAATGAGAACAAAGCTTATGTAGAGTGGTGGTTTTATAAATGAGACTTTTCTTCTCTGTTTTCCAGATTCAATATTGCATAAACATGGGTGCATTTTTGGATAAACCAAAAACTGAAAAACATAATGCTCATGGTGCAGGGAATGGCTTGCGTTATGGCCTCAGCAGTATGCAGGGATGGAGAGTGGAAATGGAAGATGCTCACACAGCTGTTGTAGGTATTCCCCATGGCTTAGAGGATTGGTCCTTTTTTGCTGTCTATGATGGTCACGCAGGATCTCGTGTTGCAAATTATTGCTCCACGCACTTACTAGAACACATCACTAACAACGAAGACTTTAGGGCGACAGAAAAACCTGGATCTGCTCTTGAACCTTCAGTGGAAAATGTCAAGAGTGGAATCAGAACTGGCTTTTTGAAAATTGATGAGTATATGCGCAATTTCTCAGACCTCAGAAATGGGATGGACAGAAGTGGCTCAACAGCAGTGGGAGTTATGATTTCACCTGAGCATGTATACTTTATCAATTGTGGTGATTCACGTGCTGTTCTCTATAGGAATGGACAAGTCTGTTTTTCAACACAGGATCACAAACCTTGCAACCCAAGGGAGAAGGAGCGAATCCAGAATGCAGGAGGCAGTGTAATGATTCAGCGTGTTAATGGTTCATTGGCAGTTTCTCGAGCTCTGGGGGACTATGACTACAAATGTGTTGACGGTAAAGGCCCTACAGAACAACTTGTTTCTCCAGAGCCTGAGGTTTGTGAAATTTTAAGGGCAGAAGAAGATGAGTTTATCATCTTGGCTTGTGATGGAATCTGGGATGTAATGAGCAATGAAGAGCTCTGTGAATTTGTTAAGTCTAGACTTGAAGTATCAGATGACCTGGAAAAAGTGTGCAATTGGGTAGTGGACACTTGTTTACATAAGGTATGTAACTGTTTTCCCCAAGCAGCTGTTCTAAAATGATCTGTTGAAATGGGTACAGTGTTAAGAGAAGTTCCTGGCCTAGTTTTCCCCTTCTCCCTCTCTGTTCCCTCAAACTTCTGCACCCATTTGCAGATATATCCTTGCTGAAGAATATACAGCCTCGTTCTTTGTCCCTGGAGAGGTAATAGCGATTGCAAAAACAAAGTTTTATTATTTTCTCAAATAATGCTTGTATATGGTTCTAGCTCTGAACTTTGTTTCCAAATACAGAATTTGTAAAATGAATAAATTCTGTGCAAGGTATTTTGGTTTTTTTGAAGTTGAGCACTGTTTGTATCGTTTGCATAAAACCAGCATTTGCACCATCTCCTCTTCAAGGTATGCTATGGTTTGTCTGTCCTCTGAAGTGGTGTCCTCAGCTTATTGTTGCTTAGATGGAGAAGCACTACTTCAGCGTCTGAGCTTGCTTCCACTCCTCAAATTTAGAGTTTTTTCAGAGCAATACAGGTTGGTCTACAAATGTTTCATAGGTATACCATTTCCAGTATTCCCTAAAAAGTACAGCTCCTACTAGTGCAAATAGTTCCCTCATTAGGCCGCAGACAAAAACATGGAGATTTGAGGAAAATAATAAAATCAGAGTTCTTAATACTAAAGGGTAAGTAATTTTTTTCAAAATGGGGTTGTATTCCAGCATATACCATATGCTGTATGATTGGTTTAAATGCCATAGCTTTTCTGACCTCGCACTTAAACAGCCTTGTTTAAAGGCTGATCACTGTAATATACTTTCAGTAAAACTTGACTCCTGACCTCCTGTTTCTTTTACGAAGTTAGATCCCGAATCTGTGCAGTTTGTAATGATATCATAATGTTGTCACCTGTCTTCAGGATGTGAATTGTACCACATCATATTAACTGCTGTAAACGATAGTTGTCCCCATATGCTTGGTATGAAAAGGAATGTAGAATAACTCCTGAGCATTTCTGAAGGAATTCACTCTAAAGTCAGATTCCTTCTCTTAATTTCTTCAGGAGAAGGAGTTGTTGTTTCAGATGATAGGAGCCATCCAGTAGGTTGGGTTTACACAGAAACAATGTACAGTGACTGATGGCACTTAACTTCTTTTTTTTTTTTTTTTTTTTGGTAGTATATTAAGGTCTTGATTTCAAACCAGGAATTTAGATTATGGTTCTGCTGGATCTCCTTGTAAGAGACTTAGGCACTATGTTCTTAAATTTGGCTGTGGATTGTAATTTTGAAAATAAAATATGAGCAGGAAAGTGGTATCAGAGCTTAGTAGTGAAGAAAGTGGCATTAGAATTAGTACCTAAAAAAGCCATTGCCTGATACTCATGAGCACATGATAGTCTGTAAGATCATCTTGGCCGTATTAAATGAACTCATATTTTGTACTTTTTTTCAAAGTGTGATGTACGACACAGGTGCATTCTGATAAACAGACTTGTAATGAATGTAATGTCTTACATGAATGCTCTCAAACCGAAATAAATTAGTAGCTAGAGCTAGCTATTCTAGTAGTCGATAAGTATTCTGCATTTCATTTTGCATGAGTTGTTTTTAACTTGGCTTAATTTGTCATGTAATGTCATGTTACATGACTCCATTTTCTGACCTGTTTTCTTGATACTGTATTTCAATGGTTGATATGTAAGTCAGTCCATTAAATATATTAAATGTTTAGACTTAATGTACAATAAAAAAATCAGTAAAATTAACTTGAGTAGTTTAGTTGGGAAACTTAGAGGTTCTTATTAATCAAAATACAGTTTTATTGCAAGGTTTCCTTTTTCACAGGTATATCTATAGTAGTGTATTTGGAACAAGTAAAAATGTGACTAGGATAGAAAAATGGAAAGAAGTCTTAAGATCATAACTGTTCTTTTTTCTTTGTCATATAGGGGAGTCGTGATAACATGAGTATTGTACTAGTTTGCTTTTCAAATGCTCCTAAGGTCTCAGATGAAGCAGTGAAAAAAGATGCAGAGTTGGATAAGTACTTGGAATCACGGGTTGAAGGTAAGAAATCCATTTTCTTAACTAGAAATGCTGTGATAACCTACTTCAGCATGAAAACAAAACCCCTGAAATCCATCATGCCACTGTATGTTGGGTCAAATTCAGGCCTGATTGTGACTTCAGATTTTTGTGTCAAGAAAATTTTTTTAAGCCATGTGGTTAGTTTATCTTGGTATTCCACAAGCATTCTCTCATATTGAGCTTTAGGTTTTTACTTCTGTCTTTACAGGTCAAAATGCAACCACTGGCCTTGCAGAATGTTACATCAACTAAGTAAATTGTGGTATTGCTAATATCTTGCTTATAAAGTATTAAAAGGGATACTTGTTCCTTTTTTGTGAAAGTTTTTGACAAAGAAAAAGCTCTACTGGGTTTTCGTGAAGGGACAACTTATTAAATTATCCAAGCTTTTTTAACTGCTTCTGTTTAACATAGCTGTGAGTTATTTCTCACACTGACAGCCTTTTAAAAATGTACTTTTGTGAAAACTTAAGAGTATAAATGATAAAAATACCTATGAATGCAAGAGCCTTAAGTCATCCTTCTGGGTTCTGAGTGGTTAGCAACTGTGTGTGTATGTGTGACTAAAAACCATATAATCATCTAGAACTTTCATGGAGGATTAAATGTAATTCCTAACCAGCTTCATTTAGTGACTCGTTTTATAACTCTTCACTTAAGAAGTTGCATTCAATCTTTTGGTTCCCTTAAGCAGAAACAGTTAAAGGAAGGTTAGTTTGAAGAATGGAAGGCTTGCCACTGTATATTCATTCCTTTTCTGCAGTGCTCCTAAGGTCAGAAAAACTGATGTTTGGAATGGGCTTTCAAACTGTTGCTTCTAATTTAAAATCTTTTATGAATGATTAAGGCTGTTCGAAGGTCTGATTTACAGCTATATGTAGTAGCCTCCTCTTTAGTCTTCTCAATTATTCCAGTGGTTCAGATAGAGCTCAGTTTTGGTAGAATTGACTGAAGTTCAGGGTTGATACTGAAAGTTTGCCTTTTTTATGAGATTCTTATGTTGGCACAGGTTTTTGCAGAAACAGCCCAGGCAAGAAAAGAACTGAGTTCTTGGAACAGTTTGTCTTGCTGTTACAAATGTTGCTGGAATAATACCATGAAGTAGCATCCTTGGAGAGAAGTAGTCATCAGAGGTTTTGAAAGCCTTTTTGCCATGATTCTTTAAACTTCCATAATCTCATCAGAAGAGTACTGAAGCACTGTCACCCGCTCATGGCAATGCAGTTTATTAACCCATTTGTTGAAGCTATCAGTTATAGCAACAGTATTCAAGGAAGGAGAGGGTGTACTGAAGAGAAAGCTGGCTGATATAACTTGTACCCTTTCTTGTTCCAGGCCTGGACTAGAATATTCTGATCGTTGTCACTAGATCCAGGTTTAACTGTGATTTCATGAAGAGGTGGTCCCTTTGTAGACTGAGTCATTTAGCCGCCTTAGATGTTTCTGTCCCAGGTGATAAGACCAGTGGTTTAGCTTTATACTGTAGTATTGCTCTCCTGATGGTACTTGTCTGTGTTCATATTGAAAAATGTGGTGTTGGCAGTCTACAGGACTGTTCAGCAGAATTCCATGAAAGTAACTTTAAATTTGGGTGCCAAGAAGTTGGGACTTTGCAGGTCAGAATCGGTGTGAAACCACCATCTTGAGACTCTTAATGAGGTCTCAATGACATAAACCACAGCTTTGGCTGCCGACCGCTAAAGCTTTTTATTTTTTATATGAACGAAGGTGTGACTGAGCAAATATTCTCAACATGGATCTGGAAACTTTTACATGTCCATGGCGTGTATAATCTGTAAAGATAAAATATTTAAATTTCCTTTCTTATGAATGTTTCATGAGAATTACTAATACAGGACTCTTGCACTATCACGCAGGAGATAGAGGCCACTTCTGTTTTTCTTGTCGGTTCGGTTTATTTGAATGAGACACCCACTGGCTTTTTAACATGCTGTAATGGATACTGAAAAGTCTGATGGGACATGCTTTTATTAGCATGTAGCTTTTATTAGAAAGTAGTTCATATCCAAATAAGTAACGTTAGGTATATGAGAAATAATCTGGCACAGCAGGTCTGAGATCAGGAATCTTCTGAGAGTACACAACTGAAAATCTCACAGCTAACCATTCGTAACTTCTTAACACTAATTCAGTGTGAAATGCACCAGTGATGTGGAAATGTACATGCTGCTGCTGCAGCCTGGTTGCTGCGGACAGCTTAGTTTTGCCACTTCAGGATCAAAAATTCTCAAACGTATTTTCATGGTAGAAATCACACTGTAGATACTGTATCATTTAATTTTTTTAGTTGTGTGGAACAGCTGCAAAAATCACTCATGTTCTTTGTATAGCTTTTCAAATTGCACTCTTACTTAACCAAATGAGGTAAATGTAGAAATGTTTTTGTGTTTGCTCAATGTCCCAGTAATCAGACAGTTGATGTAACAAACCTTCATTTTTAAATACACATGAGAAGGTCTTCAGGCCATGATACAAGTTCTCTGTGAAAGTGCTGCTCTTCTGTATGGTGCCTTTCCCTCTTAAGTGGGATCTAAATTAAAATGGCTTGCCTGTTTGTAGTTTCTGTTGAGATTAGAGAGCGCTAATGGTCACTTCATATGCTAACTCTAGGCATGTTTCTCACTGGTTGGCTTACTGCCCAGCCTTCCTAGATGACAGTAGTTAAGATAAATACCTATTATCTTCCTGTGTCTGAGTACATGAGCTGTTAATGGGCTCTGGGAGAGAGCCAGGAGCAGTTACCTTCACTGATAGCAGTCAGGTGTGCACGCGGTGGTTACTTGTTAGTATTCCCAGCTTCTTGGTGGCTTGTCTCTCAATTAGCAGATAGGTGAAAAATATATGGAACTGCGGTGTATTTTATTGCTTTCATAAGTGAATGTGAAGAAGATTAATAGACACTCTGATCAGAAGTTATTTGACAGCTTTCCTATTAACTGAGAATGAGGTAGGAGGTAGTAACAATGCAGTGTTGTAGCATAATTGAGTTACTACTTTAACCTATCAAAATAACTTAGCAGAAATGTATTTTACCTATATTGTCATATTTAACAAATACTACATGCACTTAAAGTGAAGAGTTTGCAGTCTGAACTGATGCAGAGCCATTTGGACTCAAAATGTTAACTGAATTGCTCCAGAGAAATTAATTGCTTCAAAGCTTGGACTCGTGTTTCTTCAGCACTTCTTGATTATTTTTTTTTTTTTCCCTGCATGAGTTCCCAGTGTCATTCCATGTTCTGCTAATTGGACAGGATACAAGGCATTTAAATGTCAAGCATTTAGCAAGGAATGAGAGTTAGCATGTTAGAGGAAATGCTGTCAAGAAGTGGAGAAAATAAAGGAAACAGACTCCAAAAGAACTTGAAATATTTACTTTTTCTCTAATAAATTTTTGCATTCATAATTCCAAGAAACTGTCATTTTGACTCTGTTTCCTTAATTTAAAAAAAAGAATAAAATACTGGACTATAATTTTTACCTTACATTAGTCTTGAGTGTTACTAGTTCAGGAATGATACAGAGAAGCTTTAACAAGTGTTTCGAACCACTAAGCAGCATGGGGAGGATTGTTTGGGAAGATGCTGGATTCTTCCAATCCATAAGTATTTCTGCACACTACTTAAGGTTTAGTTTAAAAAAGAAGGGAAGAGTATGATCTCGGGTGTTGGAGTAGTACAGAAAAGTTTGGGAAGGTGGTAACATCTTTTTGATCAGGAAAGGACAACTGCGATAATCGGTTTTGCGTTCATCTGTAGACTTGTGTAGTCTGGAAAGCAGTTTGTAGAAGCGCTGTGCCTGAAAGGTGTTTAAACTGCCCTTAATTCTAAAAACTTCGCCTGGTAGATAAGTTGTGATGTTGATAATACGGATTTGATCATCTCTTCCAGTTATCTTCAAAAGACAGGATTTGTATTTCTTTAGATGTATTCTGAATGTAATTTACATATTAGGATAGTAGTCTTCAGGGAAGTGTATTGGTTATAGTTTGTAGTTCTGATGTGTTTTGAAGCTCTGAACATTGTAAGCTAGGCAGCTAAGTCCGAGAATCTCTGTTCAGTTACAGCAAGTAATTATATGTAGTGAGAATTTGTAGCAGATTTACTAATGTTTAAAATAGCATGCTAGATGATTTTTCCTTTCAAAAGGGAAATACTGGACTTCGCACAGAATAATTTAACATGAACAACAATGGGTTTTTTTATTTGTTAAAAAATTAACAGCTCAAAAGTTACGTGCAGTTGGTTGATAGCCAATAACAATTTTATTTATACCTGTAGAAATAACATTGTGAAAAAAATCAGCTTGTCTTAGAACTGCTAAGTTGGAAAGATGGAGATGTCAAAAATACAGTGTATGAGTTCTTGGATAATCTCATCTTTCAGTAAGTGACTAATTTAAATCAAGGCAACGTTGGCACTTAGTATAAAATCCTGTGGGACTTCCTGAAGCAATTTTGGTTAGACCAGTGGTATTTGTTCTTAATGAAAGTACACTGTTCAACATAGAATCTTTTCTCTGTTCTCTTGTGGACCTTGAATTTCAAACTGACTGGACTAACCCATCCAACTTTTCAGACAACAGGTTTTTTTCACTGCTGTGCTTGGGCATTTTAAGCTCTGGCTTGGAGAGGAAGGCATTGTTTGAGGCAGGCTTTTGTTTGTTTTAAAATCTGTGTTCAAGAGCAGTTTAATACTTACACTTGTAATATTTGTAGTCTGTCTTTGTACGTTCCTAAGTAGAATGCTGAGATCCTGTGTATTTGTGCAGTGAGTTGAGTTAGTAGTTTCATAAGATATTTCCAGAGTTAAGAGAATTATTATTTTAGTACCAAAACACAGTTTTTGTTTTAACAGAGTTATTAAAAAACAAACTCAGCAAGTGATAGTTTACAGAGATTTTTAGTGGAAGAACTGTATACCAAAGCTCTTTTGCTAGTTTGGGTCTTGAGGTTGATGGGATGTGTATAACTGCATTCCAAAGCTGCCAGTTCAAGAGCATTATGAAATAGGTACGATGCTGTAGTCAGTAACTTGTGATTGAGTCATTTATGATGGTGAGAGCACAGCCATGCTTCTGTTTTGAGTCACTTAATTGGTTAATTTCCAAAGTAGTGCAGGTGTGTTGGACAGTAGTCAAGTTATGCTAGGTCAGTCTTTTCTTACTGCCGCTTTCAAAAGCTACTTTCTGTTTTCAGTTTTTCTTTGGTTTTTTAGAGGTCTGGAGCTTGGCCACAGGAAGAGAAGACTAGGCACAGTAGGCAATTCAGTTCTGTGATATGTTTCAGTTTATTTGAAAGCGTATCAGACTAGCAGTTAAAAAAAACCAAAAACACAACCAACACCCACCCCCTACCCCCACCCCCCCAAAAAAAAAAAACAAACACAAAAAAACCAAAACCAAAACTCAGCTAGCACCCCCAATCATAAATAGGGGCATATGTTCTTTATAGGCTTAAACAGTCTTTGTAGCAGATGAATACTTGGTTATAGTTGGTTGGTGCATTTACATATATGCAATATATACTGTGTATAAAACTGATGTGTCATAATCTTATAGCTGGAAATCAAAGGAGCACAGAAAACTGGAATACAGAAAACTTGTAATGCTGTCTGGTTGGGAGCTTGCATTTTATGAAATTGAAATAAAAATTTGTCTGAATTTTCAGAATGTTTACCTTGGAGTTATATGTTAGGCTTTCAGTGAAAAGTATTTCAGGAATTAAGTAGTAGGCTTTGTAGTGGACTTCAGGGATTTGCATATGTGATGATATCAGGAAATAATTCTTTAAGTGGTTGAATTACATTAGCAATCCAGATGTAAAAGTTTCTGCAATTGTGGTGTTGCACATTCAGGGAAAATCTAATTGCAGAGTTATTCTTAGTACAGAGATAAAGGTGAAAACCTTGTAAATGCCTATAAATCTGTTTCTGAAAACATTTGGTTTCTTTCTCTAGTGGCCTTTGTCAAACAAATCCACAGTGTGTATCTGCTAACTGATGTGTAACGAATAAAGGTCATGCTTGGTCATTTGCTTTATTCTCGGATTTTCTATTAGGAAGCTTTTTTTCTTTTGAAGAGAAAGGGACATGTTCTGGATGATGTTATTCACGCTAATATCAGGAGAAATAAAAGGAGATAGTCAGTTCCACTAGAATTCCTGACTTGACACCACCTAGAAATGGCGAGAAGATGCTCGTGGTTCATTTCAGCACTCCCTGAGAAGCGGCTATACCATAAAGTAAAAGTTTCCAGTACCAAGAAGTATACAACAATCCTTAGTTGTGATTGCTTTAATTTCCTTTTAAGAAGATATAAAAATCTTACACTTGCATTAGTATTTAGTGATTGCTTACTTCTGTAGTCTATCTTACAAATTTTTACTATTCATCTACTTTTAGTATGTACAGAACCAGGTGTGCTCTTGTATAAAGAGCAGCGTATGCATAGGGCACGTTTCCTATCAGATGTGACTCAGCACAATTATAGTGGTACACTCTACTTCTAACTAGGTAGAACTGCACAAAAGGACACAGTGTAGACAAGGACTTGTGGCTGATTTGTGTGAACGTGTATGGAAGAAATGATCAAAATCCTAAGACTCAAGTGTACATGCTCAGCTGTCATTTCCTTTGCTAGCCATGAGTCATTCTTCATGGATGGATGATAGTTTTGTGGAAGAATGTTAAATTGTTTCTAGTACTAGTATACCTAGTTTATTCACTGCAGAGATACGATGCTGACTTAAAGTTGGGGCTTAGAAGCATAGTGCCTTATTTGTTACAGGGTAGTAAAGCTATTTTAATAGTAGAATTGCTTTTTGGGGGCTTTCCGACAGATCTCCCTGATACAGAGTCAGCAAATACCTTGCAAGCACTTTGGGTTTAGTAGTCCTGAGAGAAGCCTGCGTATCACTTGCTGTTTAGGTAAGTGATAGGTCAAGAGAGGTTTAAATACCAGGAAACTTGGGATGCAGTGTTTAAAGTAGGTAGGTGATGTGCTTTACTAACTTAAGAAGCTTCAATTGTAGCTGCTTCTGGCTTTAGTTGCAGGCTCCAAATCAGACATCCAGAATATAATCAATTGATGTAAAAAATTCAGTCATTTATCTTTACATACAAACTGACTGAAGGTTTTTTTCAGGATGTTATTTGAGAGGATTCCTTCTTAATTCTCTTGTTCTGAGGCTCAAAGAATTTTTTACCTTGAACAATGTCTACAGGAAATGGCATTTCATTCCTTAATGTAGTTGCTTTTCAGGAAAAAAATAATGTGACGTGTATACAACTACTGTTTGTAGATAACTTGGTGAACCTTTTTCTGCCATGGTAGTAGGTGAATGACTAGAGGCTGAGGAGTGGAAGCTGGTATTTTTATGCCTGTGTGAATGTATTTGCAGCTCTTATGCTTTTGCCTTATAGCAGCTTTGATGAATAAGAACATGTGAAGACTGACTTCAGTTTAGGCAGTCCTTTTCCAAGGCAGAACTTGGTAGCACTGGACTTGTGTGATACTTAGGCTTTGAAAATGGAATACCGTATTATTATTTGTTGTTAGGTCTATAGTCTGTTTTGGCCACTTGAGTGATAATGGGCCATTATATGTTCCTCTTCATTGCATGATGCTCTTGGTGTTTATGTACTGGAGATTCAGGCCTTTTGAGAATACAAGGTGTTACTCACAATGACTGAATTCCTGGGAAGCATTTTCTTTATGGCATGTAATTTCTGAGTATGCGTTGCAATGCAATGGAGAGGTAACAAACAGGCTCCCAGCTGTCCTCTTTTTGAAGGTGAACAGGCTGCTGTCTCCAGGGTATTTCATCCCGTCCACAGGCTGCTTCTGAGTTTCTCTGAGAGAGGATAGCTAGAAGCAAAATGGAGGGACAGGCTATGGGTTTAGATAGTTCTGTTCTACCGTACAAAGACTGTTTACCTAAAAGGTAAAGACTGTTTTCCTGTTTACATGTAACTTTTTCATAATGTCTCTGTTAAAGTGATATCATTTTGTATTTTAGTGTCTTAAGGAATGGGTGGTATTAATTCAGTAATCTAAGGACTTCTTCTGTTTTTAAAATAGAAATTATGGAAAAATCGGGTGAAGAAGGAATGCCTGATCTTGCTCATGTTATTCGTATTTTAACTGCGGAGAATATCCCTAATTTACCACCAGGAGGTGGCTTAGCTGGCAAGTGAGTACAGTATTGGAATTTCTTGAATTGTGTAGTTCACTGAAACAAATACTTCTAAATAAATGTTTTAAGGCTTTCTTATTGTAATAGCTATACTCGAAGAAAAAATGTTTTTTGTATTTCAAGCTAGTTTACTTTTTGTACTACATGAATGTTTGTGAGACTGTTCCCATTCCAGAATGGTGAGGGGAAACAGATTTATCATCTTCTGGTACATAACGTACTAATTTACTATTTCCATATGGCCAGTTTAAAAAGAAAAAAAAAGTTTGTCTTGGCTTTTTACTGCTTTACGTTTGTTAAGAACTATCAATAATGTAACCAGAATATCAAAATATCAGCTCAATTTTCCTGATGTCATGTTCCTTCCACCGTGTAGTGTCTATTATAAGTTTGGGTCAATGCTTGTTTGTTCAGCAAACATTCTCAAAGGAAAATTGTTTTTCTTTGCTTAGTCTTAAACTGAATGTTAAATAAGCAAGAATATTATACTAGGATATGCCCTTTAAAACTTAATTGGAATAAACCTTCAAAATTTGGTTTTCTGGGGAGACTAATGGTGATGTTCTAAAAACATTTATTTTAAGGATTTTCATTAACAGAATTTAGGCTCGCATAAACAGTTCATATAGAATTCCCCAAACAATGGGACCCATTATTGCTCCCTGGCTTAGGTCATGTTGATTCTGAAATCTTTGTATTTTTCAAAATATGAAGTCTTATCCTCTGAACGTTTGTGTATATGTGTATTTTTATTGCATGCACTTATTAATGAGCGCTGTTTGCCGTGATTATTTTTTTTTTCTAGCCTTGAAAATTACCTGTATGTTCTGGGCCTCTTTCTCCATTTGTGCATTCTAGGCATTCAGAGAAGTTGTGGTGTGCCTATTCTTCTTAGTGCCTCCCAACTGCTGAATGAGTTGGTGTGTTTTGCTGTTTTGTTCGTTAATAATTGCATCATGTACTGCTTTATTATTCTGGAACCTTTGCATATAAATCCTGTTTTAATTTATTGTGACCCAGGTTACATTTTTATTGGGCTTAGGTTTAGAATTTGCCCTTCGATGCTTTTCTCTCCATTTTGACTTTCAAAAGTCCTGTCTTACAGAAAACTGACTTCAGGACGTGTACCTGCAGCTTCTTTTAAGGGAATATCATACAGTATTCAGTAATATTTTTTTTGTTTGTTTGTTTTGTTTTGTCCTTCAAACTTGGGACAGAGACAGGCGGTGATATATTTTAGTTAACTTTACTTGCAGGATTGAGCTCCTGAATGGAAGTTTTGAAACAGTACAACTATACAACCCAAAACCACATACCATGTAACTTAAGACTTTTGTCCTAGCAAAAGAGCATTCTTTGTCTTGAGATCCTTATCCTTTGATGTTACAAGGACATGAAGAATTCACACTTTGTCCTTCTGTTTGAACTCCAAGTCCTGTCTCACAGGTTGCAGGAAGAGTTTGTTTGTGCACCAGTTGCAGGTGCTCCTGGGTACTAGTATGTCCGAGCTGGAGAAATACCATGTTGTGTTACCTGGACTAGAGTATGTTTGCATACCTTAGGAACCTTAAAGTAGCTCTGCTTCTACTGGTCTTGTATGCTTACTTCAAACATCTCGCGTGTGTAGAAGTCCCTACTGGCTTGTTCTTCGAGACTGGAGATCCAAAGGTGTCAACTCTGCTGCAGGCACTTAATGGTGGTGTCTTATCCTTTAAAATCTTATTCTTCAAAGGCTGGCTTCTGTTTGACGCTGATCCCCCACTAACTTCAAATGCTGCCAAAAGAATGGTCACTGGTCGCTGAAGAAAACAAAAGTCATGAGCCACTGTGTCACTTGGGCATTAATACTTGCACTGAACATCTTGCTCCTGAGTTTTCCCGTGAAAGGAAGGCATGGATAAATACACCACTTGAAGAAAGAAAAGTCAATTGAAAAGGCAGAGAAATTCCCCAGGGCCCGAGTTGTAAGTCTGATTTAAACCCTCTGCAATGGCTGGCTGTTGCTCTATGGCAGCCTTGCTTGAACTGTCTAGGTGTTTTCTATTACATTGGTGTGAGGTGCCATTGCTCTCTGCAGTACAGACATTTGGTCAAAATCATGCCATTCCACCATCAATAAATGTGGGACAAAATGGAGAAAACATTTTCCGGTGTCTGCAAAAAGATTATTTCTTTTCGCTAGGAAAATCTTCCATCAGTGCTGATGTATTCCATACTAGTTCAGCTGTGCATCTCTTCTAGATTTCTTCGTAAAGCATTGACTTTAACTGATAGGCCCTTGGAGAAGTTGTTCTTCAGAGGACTTCTGATATCAGACATAAATTAATAGCGACACTTTCAAAAATTAATTCGGAACTTCCTTCTGGGAGCTCATTCAGACACAACCCAAAACCTTTGTGTGTGAACAAGTACAAACTACTTAACACGGGTGTCTTGAGGCCTCAAGTTCTCAGGTGTATCTGTTGTGCCTGCCTTCTTGTCTGGGTGTGGTATGTCTTGATTAAATGCCAATTTCATCATTGATGTATATTGCTTTTGAACACATGATAGCACAATGTCTTTTCGTTCTTCGGTGTTGCAGGTTAGTAGTTGTCATGAGATCTGAAGCACTATCCCTTGCATTCACTGGTCCGCAAATCCTCTCCCGGAGCTCTGAGTATTTTAGTAGGTACTATTTTAAATGCAGGATCATGGCTGGAACAATATTTTCTGATTCTGGACACTAGATTATGAGACTACCTGATTTATTGCTTTGTCTCAGAAGTGGCCACACTTGCAATATTCCATTCAAAAACTGCACTCTTCTGATTTGAATATGCTTTTGCTTCCATGGTGTGAATGTTAAGAGCCTCATCATACTGGACCGGACCAAGGATTGTTCTAGTTTTGTGTCTTCTCCACAGGACAGTTGAATGTAGATGCCTAGGGAAGAATATAAAACTTCCCCTATCAGTATTATTTTTGTTTTCAGCTTCTTACAGCTGAGGTGCTTCCTGATCTTGAGATAGTTTGTGATTAGTGACTTTAAAAGTTTTCTTCCATGAAGTTAAATATATTCAGAAGGAGCCTCATGAAACTTTTAGCATCCCTAATATTCTGGGGCAGATGGTTCTGTTGCATCAAGAGTCATCAATATGTATTTGTGAGACATTTGCTGCTGTCTTTAATCTGATGCCCTTGTGCTCTTTGTTTGGAAGAGTCAACAGTTGGTTGACGTTCTGTAAGGCATCATTTGTATATATAATCTTGGCTGTTTCCAGACTTCAGGGTCTTAGTTCATGTAGCAGTTTTTTTTGTTGAAGCTATCCATAACTTTGATCATATTTATCTGAACGTTCCCCAGTTCTTAGTGCAAGGTGAAGATGTAGGGACGTAACTTTTTTTTTCTTCTCAGAAGTCTATTTGTACCATGGGTTTTATTTTTTAAAAAAGCTTTTTGTGCTTATTTTGCCTGCCTGTGAAGGTGTGGCCTTAGATGGCACTATCAGAAAAAAGTCTAGCTAGTGGTATTTAGGTTTTAATTTCTTCAATGTGAATAGACACCGGACAACGCACCTCAGAGGTTTGTGTACTCTGGGCACCACGCTTCAAAAGTTCTTAGGCAAGTAGTAACCTGTATCCCAACTGTCTTCAAGTTCTACATCCAGAAATAAAGCAAGAAAACCAGCAAACCTGAAGAATTTTGTTATAGTAAGCAAAATACAGATTTAACCATTATCTTGGCAAAATCTGATTGTGCGGCTGGAACTTCCAAAGGTGTAAAGAGGTAGACTGTGGGGAGATAAAAAAATGTTTTGCCACGCTTAATCTTTACGAAACCTGATGTACTGCAAAATCCCAAACATCATATTGAAAGGGAATAGACACTGAGAGTGGTCTTCATCTTTTTTTAAGAGGCAGGTTAAAGGCAAAATTCTTTAAACGCTTTGAAACTATTACTGTGCTCAGACCTTTTTAAGTTCTCAATGTTTTGAAATACTTTGTGCTAAATTTTTTTACAACTTCTCCTTTTTTTTTAGGCGTAATATTATTGAAGCTGTGTATAGTAGGCTGAATCCACACAGAGAGAATGAGGGGGTAAGTTCCCATTTCGATTGCTACACCTCTTTATTAATGAGAACATCAAAGTAGTGTCAAACATGAAGCAAAAATGTACATCACTGCTAATGAAGTGTTATAAACACGAAAAAATATTGTAGCATACAGTTCATTTTGACCTTGTTTTGGATGGATCTGATGCAGAATTTCATCCTCAAAAAGACAGCAAGCTGTCGCCCAATTCTGAAAGACTTTTCAAACATTTAATTGACTACTGCTTTGTCAGTCAAACCTGTGAGGCAACAGTGCAGCATTTTTATAAATTATAGTTTATTATTGTCAAAAATTATGGTCAGCATATCAATTACTTAACTAGCTGTGATGTTTATTGACCAGAAATATAGTCCAAGAACGGAAAGCATGCTTCTTGTTGTCTTCTGTAAGTGTGGAAGACCTTGGTACACTGAATTTAAAAGATAACAAGAATAATATTGACTACCGTTTTAGAGTTTACACTACCTTTGAATATCCTATGTGCCGTGGTCTAAGGCAAGTGTGAAGTGACTTTAGTTTACCTCAGTTCTGATTCCTAAAATGACATACATTCTTCTGCTCAGTTCCTAATAAGCTGGATTTAAAATAGTATGTTAAAACTATCATTTACTATAACTTTAAACCTGATAGGTGGTTCTTTAGCATAAAGAGTAGTAACTGGTGTTTATATCAAATGTGGCTAGATTTTTTTTTTTAAACAAGTTTTTGGAAATCTTAAAAACTAACAAGCATAACTGCTAGTATTTTGTGAACTAATCTGTGAAGGTACAATTCATCTTCTAGTAAATCCTTTGACATTTTTGCTCTTCTGAGATGGCTACAAGGTCCTTAGGTAGTCATTAGAATAAATGGTGTTGGGGAGATGTCAACTTTTACTTTAAATACATTGAAATGATGAGTTGTGCGCCTTGAGATTGTGACTATGGCCACATTTGTTTTTCCCACTCTCATCTTCTCTTGACTACCTACATTTGATTTATTCTCTTAAATTGGAAAGCTTGTGTAGGTGGAAGGGACCACTGTTCTGTTAAGAGATTTCTTCTCTATTTGTATATTTAACTTTTTTATTTTTTAGGATTTGTTGTTTGTTTGTTTGTTTTTTAGTTTGTAAGTGATGAGTGTACATTCTTGATTTAACTTTCAACAAATTGTGCGACACTACCCCCAAAACAAGCTAGACAAAAGTGTCCTCTTTTCAGCTTCTTTAGCCCTTCAGGAAACTCTGCACCTCTATTAGCCTGCTACTACTTTTCATGTTTAGCCGTAGTTTTGTTCCTGCTTTTGGGGTAAAGTTACTGGTGAAAGTGGTTTATTTGAAAATTGTAGCATAGGTTTTGTAAGTTGTTTGGTCATTTTTTTTAAGAGAAAAAAATTTATCTAATGGTAACTTTTTAGAAATACCATGTGCCATAGTTGCACTTATGACGCATCTTTTCGAAGTCCTAATTTACTTTCAATAGTCATACAAGCTTGCTGAAAATTCTAACATACAGCAGCCTTTTGGGTATTGGCTACTTCCAAGAAATTTCTGTATGTCATCCACTATAATTTAATAAAACAAAGTAACTGAACTAAATATGCAAGTTACTCTTATAAGAATATAGTTGTAACCCTTACTACCATTAATAGTTTTGACCTTTATTGCTATTAGAATCCCTGGCTAGTTGTTTCGAGTCCTTTTAATTTGGCTTCTTTAATAGATGTGAGCCGTATACTCCACTCTACCAATAGAAGGCAAAGTTTACAAAAGTATTTAATAAAAATGTTGGTAATGATTTGAATGATGTGTTTGAAGTACACCGGATTAAAATTTAGTTTGATCTTGTGGCAAGATGTCATTTCCCAGTCAGTACCTTTGCTTTCCATCCTAAGCGATTCTCACGCAGAGCAGTGAGAGAGAAGGATGTGCCACTGGGTGAAGGTTGCAATTCCTGTTTGCACTTTCCCAGCAAGCAGGAATTGTTATCTTACTGTTCTTTAAGTGGATTGATGTTTATTAATTTAACTGGAATCACATCTCTGAGGTGATGAGAACATGACTTCCTTGCTAGTTTTACTTGGTTCCAAGTATGTATGTGGTGATCTCTTAGTCTTTTGAACTGCATACTCTAGTGGTTGGGGGGATGGGGAGGTGGGGTGAAATGGCAGGAAGGTGTTCAGTTACTCAACATCAGACTCTCCACAATGTCTACACACTGTGATAATGTTGCTACACATCTCGCATTTAAACAGGAAGCAAAGGTAGGAAGGAAACATACCAATGATGACATTTCCAAGTGAGCCTGAAATCTAACTAATAATGCCCCTATTTAAACTAGTGTGACGCAAGAGCGGGTCTTCATATGAAAAATTAGGAGCTACAGACACAGGTGCTGAGTCTGCAGAGAACAACGGTGCACGTATGCTGTTAGAGCGTGGGCACAGTGCAGAATGCTGCTGTTGCTAACTGGAAAATCTGCCTGTGACAGTCATTTCTATCTGATGATTTTGTATAAGGCTAGAACCACTCTTTTTACCTTGACAAGTTAATAATGTAATTGGTTACTAAAATATTAATGCACGTGAGTAACAATTTTGAAAAACACCAAAACCCACAAAAACTACCCAAACCAAACAGATTTAACACTTGCCATTGAGAATTACTTCCTCCTGAAGAATATACTTTTTAGTATTGAGCAATCTAAGCTAGTTACCCTGAGTTAGTGTGAACTGGATAATAATAGGTTTGTAAGTAAGTTCTTAGTATATAAGTCAGCCCAAGGTGGTATCTTCTTCTAGATCACAGTCCTGAGTAAAAACAAAGCTCAAGATGTCAGGTAGTGTTCTGCTTGGATTTTATAATTTTTTTTGGTCATCCAAGCTGGTGATTGTAGAGTAACTTCCAATTCTTCACGTGTGTGTTCTGAGAATCCTTAACATACAGCCTAAATAAGGAGTTGTTATGTAGAGAGTGAGAAGTGAAAGATTCCTTACTACAGTAGTGTTCAGAGATCACTAGTGTGGCTTCAGCATATAGCAGTCATATGTTGTGGTGGTTTGATTTTGGGTTTGTTTGGTTTTTTTGAAGTATCTCAGTAGAGTGTGAGTATTTTGTAAATCCAGGGCTGGAGAGAGCCCTGCTTTGGGCTCACAGAGAACAACATTGCCAGTGTTTGAGCAGAGAGACTTCTGCTGAAGATGTTGTGGCTTGTGCGTTTAGAAGTGCAAGTAAAATCATAGAAATCTTACATATTGGAACCTGGTGCTTTCAGATCTTTAAAGAGAATTTAAAAGAACTTCTTCATAGCTAAATAGTTGCTACCACTAATGTTCCAATACCACTGAGTTGTTGTTCTAATTAACATGTTAAAATATTACTCTTTCTTTAATGGCTCTGCTTCTTCAACCATTCTTTTTAATGTGTTCCGAAGACTAGGAGGGTACTCTGCAGTTAGGCTACTTGGGTCTACACGTATCCTCAAACACAGGGAACGATGTTAAGGTTACAGTGGCTGTGTTAATAGTTTCAATGGTATTTGTTTAAAACTGTGTTTTGAGTGTCGTGTTTGAAACCAGTCATGTAGCTAAATCAAATATGTGATTAAGGGCTGCTACAGATAATTTAAAAAATGTAAACGGACAAAATTCTTACACCCTTGAACATTGTAAATCCTGTTCCTAATATGTAGTAGCCCTTTTTATATATATAATTTAACAGAGCAGAACTTCTGTAAAAATCGTGAATGCTCGTGTTCAATGTAGCTAGCCCAAACTTACTCTTGTTTTTATGCTCAGTAGCGCTGAGGTGAATTAGAACATGAAGGAAGACAAAAGTTAACTTGCACAGTAATCATAGTTTTCAGGGACCTGTTCTAGCCACACATCCTTAGAGAGAAATCTGTTATAGTGTACATGTAGTGTGTAGTATATGAGGCGGTTTCTGTCTCACTGTTGTTTGTGGTGTTTCTTGTCTGCTAGCACTGAGGGAGACGGGGGAAGCAGAAAATAGCCTGCCATCAAACCTGGTACAAAGCAGGGTGTGAGTTTGAGTATCAGATGCTAACACCACTGTTACTTTGACTCCTACTAGCATTTGAATTGTTTAGGAGTCAGGGCTGCTATGATATTGCTTATTGCCTTTACGCTGCAGTGTTGCACGGCAGCAAAACTATTCACTTCAGTCTGCCAAAAAGAATTTTTAAAAATCTAAGTTTTGTGAAATGTGGAGATTCAGGCTGTATGTTTGCTAATGTCAGCTTCGGAGCAAAACTGATAGGATGGAGGAATGGTTTGGTTGGGTTTTTTTTGTCAAAACTTCTAAGAGATAGGATACACCTGTAGCCTTATCTTGATACCCTGAGTTTTCACTGACTTTGTGCTCATGAGGCATTAAACCAGTCCCATGTCTTACATTAACGCTACCTTCTTTAACTTGCTTCCCCTCACTGGGCCCTTGAAGAGCTCTCTGAATCTGAAAATGCTAGTACATGGGGGTCAAAACATCTCAGACTAAGACCAGAAAACCACAGTGGAAGTAGTATCTGTCTAAGCAATAGAGTAAGCTTAGAGGGATATTATTATATGTAGTAACATTCATTTTTGTGCTAAAATTGTCCCCTTTTTAACTTAAACTGTGCTATTGAGTCTTGGGGCTTCTATTCAAGAAAAATTACAACATCCAAAATCTTACTGAACCCAAGATACTGTCTTAATACTGCTACTAAGCTTGTAAATGAGTGACTGCAGTACTTGTAGCTTGTGAAGCTTTTGGACTGGATGACAATTAAATGAGGTCAGCATGAGAACAAGGCAGTCTGGATTTTGCCTCTAATGTATTGCAAAATCTGCCAGCTTCCAGAGATACAGTTCCATTTGTCTGGCTTGGTAACTTACTAGATATTAATAATTAAAATGTACTATTCCCTTAAAGCAGCAGTTCTCCTTTAGCACTTTGAAAGTTAAAATACCTAGTACCAGTGTCAGAGCACTAACAGATGTGTGAGTCTTGTCACATAAAAAAACACCCAACAAACCCCCATTTTTTTTCAGCTGGAGGCTTGTGGCGAAATAGTTGTTTGCAGAGTTGACCTTCATTTCTTAATCGGCGCTGCTTACTCGATTTTGTGCTGTAGGTTGTTAGATTTGACTTTAAATAACTGTTTTAGCTATTAATTTTTCTAGGCAATACACATATCTGCCAAAAATAGCATCTCATGTTTTTCAAACACCGCCGCTCCTGGTGCTGATAGGTAGCTGCTAGTTTCTTTTACGGCAGCATCATGCATGCAAAAATCAGGGGTTGTTTCCTAAAACACTCTGAGCGTTTATTTTGATGTGATGCTTCAGTTAAATTGCTAGCAGTAGAGTTATCCATTCTCCTTAAGTTTTTCATGGAACTGTGTTGCTATTGGTTGTGCAGAAATTCACAACGAAGTATGTTGATCTGATGGCTAAAGAAGCGTAAATTTCAAATTTTCACTGACAGCTGACCAAAGTTGTGGGGAATATCAGCTATGTTCATCAAAAGACAATTTGAATCAAGATGAAGTTAATGGGAAGTACCATGTTGACACTGGCAGGCTCATAATAAATTGAAATTATTAAAGATGCTGTTTGAATAGATACCATTTCTTAAATCTTTATGTTGTATTAAGTAGACAAAGATGGATGATACTTTTCTAAGATGTATGTTGCTAATAAGGTCTTTTATATTAAAATAGAGCAAAGCTGATGTTTTCTCAATCAGGAAAAATGTTTTTTTTTTTTTAAATGTCGTTAGAAAATATTCTAGTTTAATTACTGATTTTTTTGGGGTCTTGAATCTTAAAAAAAGGACCCTGGCGATGCCGAGGAAAGTGGAACGCAGGGAAAATTGGTGGAAGCGCTCAGGCAAATGAGAATTAATCATAGGGGGAACTACCGCCACCTGCTGGAAGAGATGCTGACTAGTTACAGGCTAGCTAAGATGCAGGGAGAAGAGTGCACTGCTGAATCAGCTGCAGCATCTACTTCAGATACTCTTGCTGGACCCAGTGACCCCGTACCAGACACCCACACAGAATCTGGGAATCTCCTTGCTGAAATACAGAGCTCAAACGAAGATTCAGGGATGAATGAGATGAGTGAGAAACAGACATAATGTTTTACATAGCGGATTTAACGCTTCGCTTCACTTGGCATATTTTCCTTTGTTTATATCTCAACATTTGTCACATCTATCCTAAAGTCTGTTTGGTTTTACTTCAGTTATTTGTACAGATTGTTTATACAAAGCTCTTTCTTCCTTAGAAGTTCAACTACTGTAGTGTATTATAGTAATTGCATCTTATGTTGTGTAGCAAGCAGTTCATTTCCCATTTGAGATTGATTTCTTTTTTAATCCTGTGACACCAACAATAGGAATCTAACATGCTAATGCAAAAATAAATTTTCAAACCTTTTCTTTTAAGAACATTTAAAAATAGTAATCCTGATGGTATATGTTTGCTAATTGTAAAGTAATTCACATCTTAATTGTATCTTTTGTGCAAATTGAATTATAAAAAACTTTCAGTCTTTTTTGTTCCCCAGCATCTTTTACTGCATGTTTGTATTTGAATTGTGTATAGTTTATATTACAACTAAGTTACAAAAGCTATTACATTTCAGGTTGTCACTTAATCTTCATGAAACGTGTTTGATTTTTTCCAATTTAGATTGTATCCACTGTTCATCATAAATATAATTTTTTCTAGATGACTGTATTATTACTTCCCAGGTTGTAGCATAACTTATATCCAGAAATGAAAATGTACTTAGATTTAGTACCTAGTGTCAAGTTCTAAGAATTTGTGTTTAAGTGAAAATAAAGAATATGCTGTGGAATAATGTCTCTATGCATATTGACTCTTTTAAGCTTTCTTTGAAATGCTACCATTCTGACATGGCTTGAAACTTTTCATAGCTTCTGATAATAACTCAAGATGTTCATTCGTTTCTACAAATATTTCAGTAACTTTGGGTTTGTCACATTGACTATAATGTTCTATTTGGGCAACATTTCTCAAGATCAAGTTCAACATCAGCCATATAAATAAATAAATAACCTGGCTATTCTGCCTAAGTTTACTTCCTACCAAATCTTTTCTGTGTCTTTTGGTGTAGACCCGTGGATGTGTACGTGCATTTGGGTAGATCAGTAATAATACTGGGAATTCACAGCGGTGGTAACTAATCTGCTCATAAGTTAAATATTGAATTCTTGTATCAGTGGTCAGTTCGTAATATCACACTTGCAGGAAGATATCTTTGTTCAGAATAGGTACAAATTTCACTGCCTTAACAAAAAAGAGCCTTTGGGAATTTCTTGCAGACCAGGAATACCTGAAGAGCCCAATTCCTTAGTATTTTTCAGCTATTTTTAAGTAGTCCGTAGATGTATTGGTATCTATTGATAGCTATGATTTAGTACAATTTTAGCTAATACTTGTTTTTAAGTCTGTGCTATAGTAGCTTTACTGGATTCGTGTTTTATAAAAGTAAATTCCCTCATGAAGTTGAAGAACAGAGAATGTTTGTGGGTGGAAGTGGGCAAGTATGGAAAAAAGGAATATGTAGCCTGTCCTAAAGCTTGTATTCTTAATTATACCACTGCAATCCAAAGTGCAACAAAAATGTTTTCATTTGTATTGGTGAGTAGTAATATTTCTCCTCTTCTTTTCCTGTAGGGTGCTGGAGATCTAGAAGATCCGTGGTAGCCTTACAAATCTACTAAAATGCTTTTGATTCTGAAAGGGGGAAAAAAACTTTTAATCTGTTTTCTTCAATACAAGGGAAAAATTCTGGTGGATTTCCAACATTTTGTGAAATGGGCAGAAAGATATTAGAATTTTCCATCATTTGTTCATTTTTGTGTTTTCTGATCTTGCCACTCTTAGCATTGCCTGTACTACAGTATTTTTACCAGCCTCAGGCATACTGATTACATCTGTAATGAACTTTGGCCCTAAGGAAGGAAGGAGTGATTCTCTCAGCAGATTGGTGTAATGTACCTGAGGTACGTGGGATCGTAGGTGTACTCTGAAGATACACTGTGGCGAAATGAAACGTGCAACACGCAAGCATGAGAGAGTACAAGTAATTGAGACATTACTTATTTCACTTTAACGAGTTGGAAGGCTTTGCAGCTCTGTGGCTTGGAAGTAATTTCAATTGGGCAATACGCTATCAGATGTGTGTTTTGTTTTTTGTTTTTGTTTTTTTTTAATTTTCCAGTTTTACCTGTATTACCAGACCGTTAGGTTTCCCTGCGGTGTCCAAATTGTGATACGTTGCCTACTGCTTGCTTGAAGATAAGTGTATTTGGCAATAATATATGAAGATTCTAGGCATCTAAAAACAGTAAGAATTTTACGCATGTGTACAACACACCCTTAAACTCTTGCTAGAGAAAATCTTTACAAACCAAACTGATGAATTTATAGTTAGTAGTGACTTGCTTTGACATCTCTCACAGCTGCAGGTTTTTTAAAAAATGCTGAAATTTTGCCTTTATTATAATGTAAATTGTGATTATTTTTTTGTTCTATATGTGGTTTTCTATAGTTTTTTGATTTTTTTTCAGCTTAAAATACGGACAGAAGTCTTGTGTAATATGGGTATAATTTTTAATTGTTTGCATTATTTTCAAAGTTCAAATTATCACTTTGAGATTACTATAAATACACTTAAAATTATCTATTTTAAATTAAGAAAATATTAGAGATATTTTCATGGGTTCAACGACCTTTCATTTTATAAGCAATGGGCATGGTACAGAGTGGCTGTCATGTAAGGTACTTGAAGATTCTTAGTTTAATTCTATTTTTGCAATAACCTTGACTTTTTTCTGACTTCTTTGAGTTGTGCATGTAATGAGTCCAGTAAATGCTGAAAACGGGGAAGAGTAAAGTATTTATCTAAAATAAAAGCTATTGGGGAGGGGAAACAATGAATGTATCCATCTGTACATGATTTACATGCTGTGGATGCCTTGTAAACATTTTCCTATTTGTTTAAACTGTGTTTCAGCGAGGATGTAATTGCCCTTGTGTGTAGTTTTAAGCTAATGACAGTCATCAACTGGTTTTGTGTGAAATGGAATTCATGGTGTTTTTCTGTAACTTTATCCCCATGGTGAGTCTGTAAAAACCACATGCTCTTTCATACTGGTGCCGAAGGCCAGCTTTCCCAATCATTTTGATTCACTGTGTATCTGATTTTTTTGGTCTAGAGAGGATTATTGCCACAGTATATTTTATTTATTCATTAGATTTTAGCCTTGTAAGTTAAAGTGTTCTAAATGATGATGTTAACAGGTATTTGTCCCTTTACTGGTTTTTTTGGGGTTGTTAAAAGATAGGGAATGAAGAATGCAAAATGGTTTATTGTTCAGACTGTCCGCTCTGGTCCAACCCTGTACTGATAGTACCTTCCCAGTATGATATTGTGATGTTTCATACAATACAGTGAACATAACCAACTTGTTATCTTCAATAAAGGATTGCTAAAACAGTGTGATATGCTTTATATTTTCTTGAGAGGGATTTTTCAGGATGGTGCAGGTGTTCTGTATACAAAGGTAACCAAATAGGATTTATGAGATGTCTTAGTGATGGATTTGTGTGTGTTCTATAGCGAATGCAGCATTGTCACAATAAGCCAGAAGTCTCAAAGTGGGCTTCTCTGTGAGACAGAAGAGAACAAACAACATTTAGAGTTACTAGGGCAAATCCATCCCCAGTTCAGCTGGGATGAGTCTTATTCCAGCTACGGGAGGGTATTCATTTAAAGTCTAAAAATTCAGATTGAACTTGACTTCTTAGTTAACTTGCTTCTTCAAGATCTGAAGTTAGACCTATACAGGTTTGCTTTTGTGCCGTGTTTTGGATGGAAATTTCTCTAATGTTTACACTCTCATATTAAATTTTTTACTGATTTTTTTTTTTTAAAAAAAAACTTACTAATGAAGTTGTTTAGCTGGGTGGAAAAGGAAAATGAAATCCTCCGTGTTATTGATACTGCATGGCAATAACCTGTCTGAATAGGCAGTGTTATCGTGGAGTAGGTGTGTCTAAGAACAACCTGTAAATTTTTGAGTCTATGAGCTCTGTTAAGTTCTTTGAACTTTTTTGTTGGATCTGCTTTGACCGCATAACCCCTGCATGCATTTCTCATGAACTGCAGTTGTAATACCCTGTTCCACTGGTAAGAGTGCTTGTACTCCACAGGCTCTGTGAACACTTACATGTGTAGGCTTTTTTATCATGTGGATAGTCTCCCTGAAATAATAGGGTTTGTGCACATAGGTTTTTCAAAGAGAAGGACCATAGTTTGCACAGCTACAACAAAACCAAGACCCCTTTTTTGCCTCTAAATCAGCATGACTTTCCATTCATACATCCACTGGGTTCCAAATTCTAATAATGTTTTTAGTTTAATGAAAATACTGTTCAGATTTCAGCAGCCTGGAAAAAAATAACTGTGCTTGTTAACTTTGTATTCTTAGCGTGGGAAGTCTGAATGTTTGATAAAATTTGTTGACGTATTTGCCATAACTTGTCAATTAACATGCTTTTTATATTAAAAAAATTATCTTAATTGTATTGCCATCCTGTAACTAACATAAAGATAGTTCTATAGAACAATGATTGGGTATCTCTTCCATCTCTGGCCTTTCTGAGTCATCAAATTCAGCTTGATTCTTTTCATTTTTATGACTTCTCCTGTAACAGACACTAAGTAGTCCCTGTCAGTTCTTAGATCTGCTCTCTGATAATCTTGAGCAAAATAAAGGTTTGTTTTAACTGTTCCTCATTAACATGTTTAATGGAATAGGGAATAAAGAAATGGATACAAATGTAAGTGGTGTCATCCTGATCTTCTCAAAAGGCTCATATGAGATGTTAACTACAATAAAAGTCTCCTCTTAATACACTTTCATTTCATGTGCTTCATGTTCTTCACGATCTTCATGTGCTTATTTGAGCCTGCATACAAACCGTTCTAGGACTTGGCCAAAATATTCATCCTTGTCATGGCCCTTAGGTGAATCTGATGCTGATGTTGCTATTCAGGTGAAAGAGTTAACAACAACAACAACAAAACCCCAATCAACACCCAAATCAAAACAAACTATACACTTGAAACGGGTAAAATGCCAATTCTTTTAGCACATCACAGGCTAACGGTGCTGGGTAGCTCCTTGGTGTCAGCTGCAAAGTGGGGTTAAGTCAATCGCTTCATCTGCGAGCTTTCTTATACTGTCAGCCGTAATCACCTGCTTAAATCTTATAGGCAAAATTAGCCCCAGAAATGTAATCATTTTTCTTTGGCACTTTAAAGATTTGCAATGGAAACCAAAATCAATAGGAACTCAAGATTAGTTACAGCACTGAGCCAAGCTTTAGTGGGCAATTTTTAGTTCTGGAAGATACAGCAAAAACCAGTGCTGCCTAACGTTAGGTATCAGGTCTATTCTGGCAAAAAAGCTAGAGTGCCAAGCAGTTTTAGCTTTCAAGTATTTGAATTTCATTAAGTTAAAAAGCAGATTATGGATTTAAGGATTGTCTGTTGAAGGTATGTTGCTTTTAGCTTTTTATAGTTGTTTCTTAGCTTTAAAATAAAAATGAAGTCAGAGGGTGGTAGCTCCACTGCTGCAGGTGAGCAGCTGCATGGGATGCTCCCAGAGGTGAAAGCGGTTTGACAAAAATCACAGGAACGAACCCAGGTCACTGAACTCTTGCAGTATAATCCAGGTAAGTATGTAGTTTATGCAGCTGAAACTCCTCCCGGGGTCTCATGCATCTTTGTAAGCCCTTTCTCTGTGTGCCCATCTGATCTTGTCCTACTCGCGTTTATTCGGACTGTTGCTGTACAGACCTGGCTGCCCTATGGTTTGCTTGTACCGTTTTATATTCCAAACTAGCTGCTTCTCTGCTAATCAAAAGACAAGTGGCATTTGCATTTTAGCGTGACTGCGCCTCCTTTTTGTGTTTAGCTCCTCCTCCAGGTCATCTGTAATGTCCACCATGCACTTCGTTGCATGCTTAATCGGTGCTGCTGTACTTCATTTTTAATGTCTGCAAGGTCACGTACCCTGAAATACCTTATTTTTCTTTCTTCAAAAATATTTTTGAAGCTGTCTTTTGCTGTGTTGTCTAGGTTTAAAGACTGATTGGGATTACTGAGGACTTCACTGATGAGTGTTTCCTGCTTCTGTCCTGATTTGTCTACATGCAGATTGACTAGGAATTTGCAACAGAAAAAGCTTTTCTGGACCATGAATTGGCATTAACTAGTGATTGCATCAGCACCTGCTTTTAAAACTTAGCAAAGTGATCATCTTGGAAGTTCATCTGGCCTGTAAATACAGAAATACTGTTTTTTCTGGCCTTTTCCGGGTGGCTTCTGGATTCTCTTGGGGAGTGGTTACAGGGGGTTTTCAAACAAGTATTTTTCAAAGGACTTCTATGCAAGGTTATGTCAGACGAAATGGGATCTGCTTTTATCATTTTGGAAGAGCTGCAAAGCTTAAGTGAAAGATATTGGACAAATTCATAGAACGAAAATTCTGTGTCTTGTGAGATAAAACACTACTTTCAGGAGTTAGTGTCCAGAACTTAGAAAGGCTACACAAAAATGTTTGGGTAAGTTATATTCCTTGTAAAAATACTAACTTCTTGAAAAATCTGAACTGTATTTTTAAAAAAGAAACTGTGGTAAGAACACGCCTCTCCACATCGATGTGTTTTAGCTACGTTTTTGGGCGAGGTGAACATGTAGTTTAGTAAACATCCTATATTTAGAGGTTAGTCGAAAACTTTGAACTAAATATGTACATGTTAACGTCTGGTTGCATTAATGAAAAGATACTTCCCATTATTTTTGTAAGGAAACTTTCTTAACACCATCCTCCTCAAATTCATTCTGTGAATGTTGGTTTTGGTTTGGCAGGTTACTTGCATGCAGACAGGTGGGTGTCTGCTTAATCTTGGACATTAATCTATAGTATTTAATTTGCTGCCCTTAAGAGAAACTGGAGAATGTCCTCAGATTTTTCTTTTTTTGATCTTTTATCCAATGGTCATTTTCAGTTCATAAACACATCTAAGTTTGATGGTGCAATAAAGATTTTGGTCTGGGTTTGTAAAGCACATCTATTTTTCTAGTGTGTTTAAAATAATAACGCTTACGTGTTGAGAGCAGAGAATGTGTGAAATCAAACCAAGATACTATTTCTAGCTCTCCTAAATCTGCATTTAATTTGGAAAGATATAGCTGTAGGAAATACTCTGCTAATGCAAACAATGTGTGAGGTTATTTTAAGCGTGGTGCTTCACAACAACTTCTGGGTCTACTTTGTCATGGATACTGAATGAAAAGTGCTGTCTTGTAGCTGTAACTTCTGCTATGGTCTCAGTAGCTCCCTGTGCTTTGAATTGCATTAAATAAAAGCTTCTGGATGAAATTTAGAGAAAGTAGAAGAATAAGTACAAAATGGGTCTTGTGTTATTGCTGACTTAAAGATGTTACACGGCTGTCTTTCTGTTCAGCCTCCAGTACTCGTACATTTAGAAGATCTGTCTTTGAAACGCAAACTAGTTTTGTTGTGGGTGGATTAGGGTCCCGCTGTACTTGGCGCTGCGGACGCCTAGATAGCGTGGCAGAGCTGAAAGCACGAGAACTGTGAGAGCGTGCGTGCCTCACATAACGGACAGAGACTTGCCTAAAATATCCTCGGGGTGGGGGAATGGGGGGGTGTGATCCGAGTGATGTGAGCGAGCTTCTTCCCGGAGGGACAAAAACCTGGAGTTGAGATAACTTCCTATGCATGTGTGACAGGATAGTGATTGACCCTCTGTAGGGGGAGGGCATCCACAAGGAGTCAGCTCTGCGTGCTGCTGCTCTTGGAGCTATGATAACGGCAAGAATTAGAGGATAATTGTTTCCATGAGAAGTAGTGGGGGAGGCCAGCCATGCTGCTCACCCACGGGGGGCAGGGGCTAGGTGCCTCCTTCCCCTGAAACATTACATGAGCCAAGCAGTAGCTAATTACAGCGCTTATAACGCCATTAACCTTTAATCACGTAGTCCATTAGTGGACTAAGAGCATTAAAACATAAAAAAAAAAATCCCAGACAGTGTCACAGTGTCCCACGCAATTCCATTTTGCCACCCCCCAGGACTTCAGGCTGGTGGCAGAAAGCTCCCGTGCTCTCGGGGATGCCTGGGGTAAAAGGCATCGCATCGGAGACTGGTTCTGGGCACCGTGGCTCTCCTGCCAGCCCCTCCGCGCCAAGGGAGGGCTGTCTGGGAGGACTGTCTTGGTGCTGAACGAAACACAGCGTTAAAGGTCAGGCTAGCCATCGCGCTGGGGGCAGCCACGAAGGAAAAACTGACAACCGCAGCGTGTGCCTCTTTACATGGGTGTAAAGCTGGCCCCGATTCTGTAAGTAATGAGGTTATTTTTAGAGGCGAAGTGCATCGTCAGACCAATTCCAGTGGTAACAAAGCATTTAATGAAAAAGCGTTAAGCAGGAGAACTTTTTAACAATAAATTTCTTCCTACACTTAGCACGTTAGGGTGCTTAATCACCCCTCTGTATGGTTTTTGGTGTAATACATGTGGTATCAAGTAACTGGCAAGCTACTTGGCATTTGTATAGCATCAAATGGCAGGCTACTTAGTCAGCCAGTGCATCTAAATAATTATATATAAGAAACGCTTGTGGAAATTAACCCCTCCATCTTGCAGAAATAACCATGGCACTCTGTATGGAGATAGCAGCTATTACCGCCCACATACCGACTGGTTTTGTTTCCCTATCTAACCCTGAGGTAAACAGAGTAACTGGCACAGGATTTGAAGTCTTTTCTTTACTATTTTATGCTTTTCAGTGGATTCTGCTAACACAGTCGCATTGGCTAGTTACTCCTGCTAAACTATAGAATTGCTCAGGAGGGAACAGTTTCAGAACTGCTTGAGAGAAAGCCAGAGCATAATGCCTGCGTACATAAAATGGGTTTTTAAAGCAAAAAGTTTAAGCTCAGCGGGAATTGTTGGTGATCTGCCTCTCTTAAGACGAAGTTTGCAGTTTCCCTTTATCAAATAATTTTAAGGTGAGCAACTCCTCGAGCTGAGGAGAGAGAAATAAAGTCTGTAATAAAACCGAAACACCTGTGTGGTTTTATTTTTTAGTCAGTGAGGAAAAACATACAGGAGGGAGGTACCAGTTCTTGAGCTTGTTCTCCAGGGTCTGTGGTATTGATTGTCCAGGCCTATTTTAAGCTTCTCGGCTGTATTTTACCTTCAGGTTTCCTAGGAGAATTTTTAGTGTTCAGGGTGCAGATGTCCAGCCCACACGCTGGTACCTGCTTGTGCTTCAGCTCTTCTTACGTAGCAATGTGGACTTGATCTGAAATCCAATTGAAGCCTGGCTGTAAACGCAGGCAGTCCGACTCTGAAACCAGTATGTTCACTAGGACAGCTACTACTTGGTAGTTTCCGGGATGGCTTATGTTCTGTTTTAACCTTAAAATAGAACGTGTCCCTGTACCTTAAACCCTGTAGCCAGCAGGGGAAGGTTGGGCCCAAGGACTCACCTGCACGCTCCGTGCATCTACCACAGCAGAATAATCCTACTCTTTTCAGCCAGATGCTTGGCAATTAACACGCGATTTGTCCTACTTAAGGTATTAATAAGCCTTTAAAGTTACTTAGGGATTACACTGGGCCACAGGGGGCTCTTTTGAAGACAGGGCTCCCGTACAGCAGGGCTGGCAGAGCAGGTGTTGGCCGCTGTGCTCCCGCGAGATGTTCGGATAAGAAGGAAGTAATGGCTTCCCACGCCCATGGAGAGCGGTGGCACCTTCTGCCTCCCAACATACCAAGTTGGCCTTTATCAGCTGTAAGAAGCATGTGTACGAGGGGTAACCTCCCTCTACCTTTCGATCAAGCGCACATGTCCATGCAGGCAGTTATCACTGTTAAGTTTACTGGATTAAAGAAGGGGGGTGTCTGGGGGGGCAGGTGCTGAAATACTCCCTTGGAACCAGAGTTTCAACGGTGTTTTGGGTAGTGGCAATGTAGTACTTGGGTGAAGTGGGGTTAAGCCCCTGATCCTCCACAATTTCATGCGTGATTAGGGGTAAGCTGTTAACAGAATTGCAACCCTCTCCCCATCTTTGATTCTAGTGATGTTTGTGGGTGTGAAGCTGTACTGCTTTCTACTCCTGAAAGTGAAATGGTAGGACTTTCTGTAAGGGACAGACAAGAATATACTAAAACAAGTGTGAGACACAAAGGCTATAACTTGACTGAAGAGCTGCTCGATCAAGGGCTTGTGCCTTGTACCCTGGTCTCTCTCCCTGTCTGCCCCCATCCTCCTCCCTGTGTGGGGCTGGCTGAAGCGCTGGTGTGCTCTCATGGGGACCAGGCCAATTAGGAATAGAACTGTCTGAAGAATTAAATTTTTTTTCAGCCAAATCTGTTTCCCGATCTGGTTCACTGTGCAGTTGCCTAAATGCTTCACCTGGCACAAGGCAGGAGGTGACGCAAGGAAGGAGCAAGCAGCCAGGGATAAGAGTAGATTAGGTTAGCACTAAATGCTGGTGAATTAGACACAGAACTGCAACTTCAGCCGTGGCCTTGTAGTATTGCTTATTGAGCAGCTACTTGCTATACATTCCACGCCTGTGTCCCAGTACTGTGCCAGGGATGCTTTCTGGGACTTGCAGAAGTGCTGATCTGTGTCTCGAATACGTAAATGCTCCAACATCTGCCTTCTCTCATTTGTATGCCCATGCTGCAAAATGGTAGATGTGAAGTTCCTCACACCTGGGCTGCATTCCTCAAAAGAGGTGCCGACGGTGACTTGCAAGCTCTGCGTGATGCAGTCACGACATGGTACTGAGCAGCCTGACAGCACGGCTGGCCTGGCTGTGCCGGCCCACCTGGCAGGCACAACGTTACAGAGAGGAAGGGAGAAAGGACAGAGAAGCACCAAAATCTGATTAAGACGTCCCTGTTAATGCTTTGCTGTTTGGTTATGCAGTTGTCTTCTACCATGAATACATTCTTTGTATTTTCTGCAAATGCAAGGTTGTTCCCAGTTCCTGTTAGCCTGGGAGGAAGGACTTGGAATGAGCAGGGTGGTGGCTGGCCCTGTTGGATGTGATGCTATGGCTGGAAACAGTTTTTAAAAATAAACAAAAAGCAAATAAGTAAACACAGCTACTTGGATAACTATCTGCTTGTCAGGGTAGCTCCTAATTGACTTTTTTTCAGTGAAGATTCTCTTTGACATCTAGGTACTGTTTACCTCTTAATATCGCAACAGGAGCTGAGCCTTTTCTTACAGGTGTTGGTCTTGCAGTGTTGTGGTCTGAGAGACTTGGCTTTGTTCTTGTGAGTGTTGAGGTTTTTGGAGTGTCAGACACATTGCTGGGTGTGTGTGTACGTAAATATAACAAAAAAAGGCACAGAATTTATATTTTTAGAGAGAGATCTGTATTCTCAGCTCTGATTCGGTATTGTGGCAACTCCAAAATTTAGAAGCACGTTTATAGTTTAGGAGAGGGGGGCAGGAAAAAGGCAAAACAAACAATTGCAAAAACCCGCCCAACAAACAAAACCCAGCAACCCACAACTGAGGGTGCTGTGAGCCTGGTTGTGGACTCTCCCAGCCCCAGCTCCGAGACGTCTCTGTGTGCCCAGCTGTCCCGAGTCCCCCTGGCTGGGCTGACCCACGTGCCCATGGCAGGCGGCAGCACGTTGGTTGTCCTTTGCTCTTGCCTCTGACTCGCTTTGCTTTCTGCTGCGCTTGGGTGCTTGAAGGAGCGTTTGGGCAGTGCAGGAAGCCACGGGCACATTTAAACCTCAATCTGGGCAAAAAGCAAGGTGGGGAGTACTAAGGTCTTGAGGTGTGCGTGATGCAATCTAAAATTTTTTTCTGTATTTACGCATTTCCTATTTTAATCAGAAACGAAATAATTGAAATGAAACACTTGAAACGGGGGGTTAGCATTGTGCTGAATACAACCTTGTGCCCTGAGCGTGCTGTGCCTGCCTGGAAAATTTACAGCTTACAGATACGATGATATTAAGGCTGTAGAGTCATTAGATGGGAGACTACTTCAAATAACTTCCCACTTCTGAGTTTCCCAGCAATACTGAGCTACAGGCACTGAAACTACTGCCATTATCTCAAATGCTCCCGCAACCACCTGACTTTGCACAGGCCAAGGTTGCTGCCAGGCACTACTGTGAGGAAGGGGAAGAAAAGAGTTAAACCCGACAGAGACCTCTTCTTAGCTCAGCTACTGAATAAATAGCACATTTTTGAATCCTTGGAATATTGCATGCTGGATTTTTTTCAGTCATTAGCTCGTAAATTTCTTTCATGGTTTCAGGCAAACATAACAAATACTTTTATGAGGGCAAACCCAACCTTTTCTCCACTGCTGTTTGCCCGTGGGAGTTTCCTTGGGACCCTGACCCTGTGGTCATGGGCAGGTGTCTGTTTTTACATGTGATAAGGCAGCTCCTTGGCAAACACGTGTTGCTTTGCGTTTCCTCTGGTGTGCCTGGGTAGAGGGCAGGGGCTGGAGGGGATGCCCTGGCTGATGTGGCCTCGCTGGCTCCAGGGCAGCTGGGGCTTGGGGCACACGTGTGTGAACCTGTGCGTGCTTGTGCTGACTTTGGGCAAAGCTTTCTCCTGCCTAGAGCAGTAGACAGGGGGTAAAGAGGGAGAAGGGAGATGTCACTTCACCTTAAACAAGTTTAAAAAAAAAACCCAGCAGATATTTTAGTAGTGGCCAGTAGGTTTTTCCCTCTTGAGTCTTGCTTGTGCCTGGAGAGAGCTATCCTGTCCAGACCCAGGGACAGCTCTGGGTGTAGCAACCTGTCACATGCTGTGAATCACGGGATCGGTATGTGCCTTCCTACTGCTTAAGGTTGTGGGTGGGCTGGTTTAGGTTAGTTTGGAGAGTTTTGTTTCTCACAGCTTAGAAAAACAAAGCACAACCAGCCTTTGTATCTTTTCTTAGTTAGTTTTGGGCCAGAAGTTATCAACACCTCATTCCCTTGCTGCCCGTGTTAAATGGCTCATTAATGCTCAGACTGCTTCAGGCAGGGGAGCCCAGGACCGCACATTTACTAAACCTTTCAGTTGTTAAAGCCCCGAGATTTTCCCCTACAGTCAAAAGGAACACAAGTTTGGTATACTGGAGGGAGCAACAGCAAGCAACTGCTTGACTGGTACGAGCAATAAGCTCACTTAGCTGGAAGACTGCTCTTTCTAGTAGCGTCTTGTTATCTTGCTGAAGATGCCTATTTCGCAGAAGAGCAGGAGCACTTTGCCCTTCTTGTCTCTTTCTGAACTTTGACCAGTTGCTCAGGATTGATTATAAACCCAGATGCTAATTCTGCTGCTTCTTGTTTCACTGAACAAAGGTGTGTTGGCAACGCTTCCCTGCTGTGGACGGAGTTTCCAGGATAAGACCTGTGAAGTGAAATGGTCGAGGAGGAAACCAAGAGCTTGTCTATGGAGCTGAGTGAGAAGAGGGGTGTGGAGAACAACGGATTTGTTCAAAATGAGGCTCTTGATGACAAGGAGACAGATACCAGTAGCCAAGAAATGCCAAAAACCTGCACTGTTGATGTGGCCCCAGCAGCTGCAGAGGAGCCAGTGCTAAAGCCCTATGCGGGGATGCCAAAGGAAGTTCTGCTGAAGTTCTCCAGCCAAGCCCGCTACAGAGTCACCAGGGAGATTCTCTTCTGGCTTGTAATTGCTGCTGCCGTGGTGCTTGTGGGGGCTACAATTGCGATTATTGCGCTCTCTCCAAAGTGCCTTGACTGGTGGCAGGCTAGTCCAATTTATCAGATCTATCCTCGATCCTTCAAGGACAGCAACATGGACGGGAATGGGGATCTGAAAGGTGGGTGAATTTCCATTCCTTCCAGGTATTTGCAGAGCTGTGTGGCAGTTGTCTCTGTGTGTACGTGTGTATATACATATATATATATATATATATAAATCACCAATCACCATACTCTCCAAAGCCACCCTAATGGAGAAGGGAAGTTCCCTGACCAGTTATTAATGGCAACTCCCATTGTCCTGAAAAAAAAAAATAATCTAGGAGTCGCTTGCTCAAGTCGCTGGGTCTGAGGCTGGGGTTAGCACGGACGTTTGGAAGTGGGGCCGAGAGCAAGCAGCAGCAAGGCTGCTGGCAGAGTAAAGTTTCCACAAAACTGAGGTCACTCCAGAGGATGGGTGGTGCAGAGCACTTTGTCGTGTTAGGTTGGCTGCCTTTCCATAACGATAGTGAGGGAAAATAAAAATGACAAAGAGGAGAGGATGATGCGTTACTTTTTGTTCATGGTCCAGGTGTTTTTGAGCTCTGAGTGCGCTGAGGAGGGGTACCTGATACCGAGGCAATGCCACTTGCCAGCAGCTGAGCTGAGGCTAAGTTTCAGAAAGGGAAGGCTCAGCACCACAGGGACAATACATTTCTAAACCAGAAGCGCTAGTATTACGTACTCTACTGGCAAGTGACGAGAAGAAACTGTTTCTGTAGTTGCATGCCAGCAGTAACACGTCAGGAAGATGGGAAAGACTTGGCTTTAAAAATACTAGGGAAAATTGGAGTGTGTCCTTTACAGAAAACAGCAGAAAAAAAACCTGTAAGAGACTTTTCCTAGGGCCGGGAAACCCTGTCATTTTTGCATTAAAAATGTGCTTCCCCTTGGGTGGTCTGAGGATTAATTGATATCCCTTGAAATGGGAAAGCAATGCTGTTGCTGCATCCTAGCAAAACATAGGAGCATGTTTTTAGGAGTGATTGTTAGATTTATTAAACGAAACTGTAAATAGTTCTGTAATACAGAATAGAAATTCGTTTTAATCTGATTTTTTAAATTTCTGCTTTATCTTCCTTGTAAAAGTGGCTTCAAATGGTTTATGTGCTGTGATCTTATGCTGTCCCTGAAGAAACGTAGACTGCCCTGCTACCTGACATCGGTGAAAACGGGACGGTTGTGTATCAGAGGGACCTGTGTACTGTCTGACTGAAAGCCCATGGCAAACTTATTTCAACAAAAATATTTTGTCTTTCCTAAAGAGATGATACACTTTTCTTTTAAACAGGTATCCAAGAAAAACTGGACCATATTGCGTATTTGAATATAAAAACCATCTGGATCACCTCTTTCTACAAGTCTCCCTTAAAAGACCTTGGATATGGAGCTGAAGACTTCTATGATATTGATCCCATGTTTGGATCAATGAAAGATTTTGAGAATCTGCTTGCAGCCATTCATGACAGAGGTAAGCTGCAACTCCAAGCAAAATAACTCCGTTAAAAAGATGTTCGCTTATATTATACAGATGTACCTGGTAGTGCTAGGTTATGATCTGAGATTTCAGTATTTGAATCTGGCAACTCCCCCCCGGTGGCATGGAGCAGAAGCAGGTGGAGGTGCCGGTGAAGGGTACGTGTTAGCTCTGCCGTGACTGCCCTGCCCTGCCCTTGGGTCCGGGATAGCGCTGGGAGCAGGGTGGGGGGCGCGGGGAGCTGCAGGAGCCCTGTGGGGCGGCCGTATGTCCTCTGCAAGGCATGGTCCCCTCTGAGGATGGTCATGGGTGGCGGGCTGAGGTACCGGCTGTGCCCCCTGGTGTATACGGTGCGGGTGCCAATGGCCTGGGGGATCAAGGCAGAGTTGTTTCTGGCTGAATTTTGTGTCCGGCTGCTTTCTGAAGAAAGCAGGAAAACAGTTACAGGGCCAGGAGGGAACACACGCTTCCTTCCTGCGCCTGCATCCTCAGTTGGAGCCCGTATGCCTTAGACCAAATGCTTGCTCAAGCCTTTCCCCTAACAGTTGCCAGGCTGGGTAGGAAACGGTTTGCCGGTCCTGAAAATGTTTAGGATTTCTAAAAATGTCCAGGCTTTGGGAAGGGTGAGGGAGAATGTGTGTTCACTGATGCCAGACGGGCGAAGTGCCCTTCCCACCTGGGAGCTGGGAGGCAGATGTTGAAGTCAGCGTTAGTGGAAGTGGTTCCTAACAGCAGAGATCTGTTCTGATTTTTTCCCTCCCCTTTCGTTCCCTCCCCAGCAATGGGCTGGGGGGATCAGCACTAACAAGACACGCTGTAGCTACTTGCAGACTCCGCTTAGTCTGTGCTGGTAGTCTGGGGCTTTTTGTGGGTTTTTTGCCCCTCTCCTTTGCTAGACCTCTGGCATGGAAGAAGCCCAAACTCTTCTGATGCTGCATTAAGAAAAAATGTGAACTTTGTCTTAAACTTAACGTTTGGGGTTTTTTATGGTTTGATTTTTAAGGGCTTAAGTTGATAATGGATTTAATACCAAACCACACAAGTGACAAACACCGATGGTTTCAGCTGAGCCGCAATCGGACCGGGAAGTACACGGACTACTACATCTGGCGGGACTGCACGCAGGCTGCTGGAGCGGTCGCTCCTCCGAACAACTGGGTAAACACGGGAAGGGACACGTGCTAACCCCGGGCTGGCTGCAGACTGCCACATAGCAAAAGCCACCGTAACGGAACTGTCCCAGTGCACGCTGGGTTAGAAATGACTGTTGCGGGCTACAAACTGGTGTTACTAAACGAGCTAGTGCAGGTTAAGATTTAAACCACCTCGGGGTGGAGGAGGAGTTCCTAGGTCAAAGAAAATTTTAAAATTTACTTTTCTTTACCTCAGTGATAAATCTTCACTTGTTAAACACAAAAGGGGATAGCTGTGCACAGGTTGTTCACGTGTGCCGCCTTCTGTGTCTGGGCACTCCGCTCCTGAAACTTCATCTCCGCTCCTCTGAAATGATAACTGGTGGGGAGGGAAACAAAACAGCATGTCCTTGGCTTTTTTCTTTTTCTGGAAGGTGTTCAGGCCAGGTGTTACCTATTTCAAATATATTTATTTGAGATTTGAACTGATGGTGCATGATTAGGAACTTGTATATTCTAGAAACTCAAGGTGGAATTAATATTTTTTACCTACTAGTGAATTTTTTTCTCTAGACTTCAAGTCTTTAAGAGCTGTCTTAGCTTTTGGAATTTCTTATTACAGAGATTATGGTAAAGTTAACATTTTAACAGGCTGACTGGTGTTAGCGCTTCAAGGGAGAATACCAGATTGCAGAAAGCTTTCAGTTAACTAAAGCTATTTTTAATAAGTTTTAGGAAAAACAATCCCAAGAGAAATGTTCCCACCCATGCTTGCTCCTCTGGTCTGAATAATTCCCAGTGAAAGTCTACTTAAAAAAAAGAAAAAGAAAAAAACACCAAAAAAACAAACCCGGAACACTGAACAAGAAATACATGCGGCGAAGCACAACTAAAGGGAGAGCAACAAGTGGGAGGGAAATGTAAAACATAAGTACCAAAATTTACTCAAAATTTAGTCCACTGATCAAGCATTTTGTGCTTTATTACATGCTTGTAATGCACCACATCCTAAAGTATGCATAGGAGTAAATGTTTGTTAAATTAGTTCTGATTATTCCCTTCCCTTGTATGAGCAGGTCAGTGTCTTTGGAAATTCCAGTTGGCAGTTTGATGATGTGAGAAAGCAATGTTATTATCATCAGTTTGGGAAAGAACAGCCAGACTTAAATTTTCACAACCTTGCTGTCCAACAAGAAATCCATGTAAGTACGTAACCCGCTGCTGTGCCAATACCAAAACAGCTCTTTCTACACTTAATTTCCCTGATTGTTTGTGATACACAATTTACAATCTAGTTGGAAGCAATTCAAGGATTGCCACGTATGTAAACAATGGAAACAAAAAGGTGTCTAGACAAACATTAAGTTTATAAGCAAAATTCAAGCTTTACGCTGTACTGCTTCCAGCATTGGAGTTTCAAGTCTTTTTAATATAAAAGCAAACAAGCAACCGAAACAAAAACCCCAAATAAAATTGTCCTTGAGTGGAAGTACTGGCAGCGGGTGGTGTTGCAGTCCTCTGGTTTTAAGAAGGTATGACTATTGCTTTTTTTGCTGGCTTAAGTGTCACCTGCTCTCACAAGTGCCTGGCAAGACCTTGATGAAGTTTTGGAACAGGCTGGTGCACTTTAAAGTGAGCTCCCTTTCCGTTTCTGTTCCCACTAAAGGCTATCTTAAAATTGCTTTGATGCTTCAGGAGCACTCTGCTTTTCAGCCTAACTTTACTGGCAAACTATTTATGCTCTATGAATCAAACTTTCGGCTGAAATAGCTTTTCCCACCCTTGTTTATGCTTGTTTGTTTTACAGCTCTGACAACACCTCCCTTCAGCTTTTGTTAAGATAGATTAAATGGGGTGGGCTCTCAAGTCTTCCCTGAAGTGAGACTCTCCATCCCTTTGTTTAGCTGCTACTTGCTCCTCACAGCGCTTCCAGCCTCAGGTTTTTCTCAAATGCAGAATTAAACAAATTGAATGGAAAAGATATCTGAGCCAAATCTTGTACAATGGCACAGGTACTTCTCCACCTGTGTCCCAAGATTGCTGTTACTTGCTTTGAAGCTGGTGCTAGCACTCAAAACAATCCAACATGCCCGCTGTCTGGGAGCAGTTAACTGCTTTCATCCTTAGTCTCCATCAAGAGCCGAGGGTGAAAGTACTTGGTGCTTTGGGCTGTTGCATGAAGGACAATGATGAAGGGAAAGATTGACATCAAACATAGAGCTGCTCTTGCACTGAAGCCTGTTGCTGAAAGAGCTGAATCACTCAAGTGGAGAGAAGGTTTTATCTCTGTTGATAGAAGGGCTGTTAATTAGCCAGTCAAACCTGGAGACACACCTTGCTTTAGCAAAGAGATGTCTGCATTTTCGGGAAAGTGAGGTGATGCTGATTTGAATGGAGGAATGCCTGGGCTTGTGGATAAAGGGGAGATGGTGAGTTTCGATCTGTCTGCATCTCTGATGACTTTACAGGGGAGAGACAGTTGGACAGCTTCACAGAGAGAGTGCTTCACCAAGGCAAGGTGCTGGTACTCTGCTGAAACCTCATTCCTGTCTGCATCACGTCTCTTCCCAGCAGATGATGTGTAATTCATTAAAATACGGGGAAGTGGCCCTGAACATGGGGAGTCTGACAATTGCTGCTTTCTGCCCCCCCCCCCCCCCCCCCAAAGTTATACCCCATCGAGTAGTACGGCTACTTCGTGTTTTGATTTAGTCCTTAAGTGTTCGCTACTTTGTACTGCTGAATTTTGGTGCATTTCTTTGGCAGAGCTTCACAGCTGCCCAGTTTTGCTGTGATGGTATCACTGTCTCTGCGGGGCTTCTCCCCTCACCCTGGGCACTGCATATGCACAAAGAAACAAAACATTTCTGGTGATACTTGTTAACTGAAGCGTGAAATGAGACTGCTCTCGAGACTGATCCTTGAAGAACTCCACTAGTAACCTCTCTGAGCCTTGATGCTTCCCTTAATGCTGTGTCTTGCCAGTGGCACCTTTTCTCCTAGCATTACGCCTACTTTTCAGTGGTCTTGGCTAGTTTTTTTTAATGGTACCTGAAACATTGCTGAAGCTCCAGCAGCAAATAGATGCTGCATTTCCTGTGCAGAGAAATAAAACTAGTTAGTGTGTCCCGGTAACACCAAACTTTGGTAAATGCTTAGGAACATTGTTACTTGCTCCAGCATGTTAAAGGATAATCTTTTTCTAGTATTTTAATTCAAAATCCTGTTTCAGATGGTTTGGAGGACCGAGCAGGAAGCAAACAGGCTCTTCTAGAGAAGGTCAGACCTTTGGTTTAGCCACAGGGCATGCAAGAGCAATGAAAGTTAGCAGCCAGCATGTTGCAGCTTTCTTACATAAATAAAAGTAGATCAGTCTCGGTGAGTGGTGCATCAGTGCTTGGTGTTTGCATTGCTGGTACCTGGCCTTGTTTTTTGTGATGAGCACATGCATAAGCATGAATTTAATTTTTGGTGCATGCGGTATTGGTCAGACACTATATCGAGGGCTGCTGTTTTAAGAATGGCTCAACGAGAAAGTACAGCTCAGCAAGGAGGAGTCTTTATTTGCCAAACAAGAATCTCTAAAGCCTGAGTGTGGGCTGGTTCTACTCCAGCCGATTCAGGCAAATGTACTTCAGACATTTTTTAAAAAAGGCGATTGAATAGCTGTCTCGGAAAAAAAATAATTTTGTCCTCAGATGAAGAAAAGTATCTGGTGTAAAAGAACATTTGAAGAAACCGCTCCAGAGGGACTGAACTTTAGAGTTGTTTGTTAAAACTACAACAATTTAAACTGTAGTAATATAACAGCTACTGAAGTAGGATGTAATTTTGCTGGTAGTGACTAACCTCTGAATTTCATAGTGAAATTGCAAATCGATAGCAGTTAACTTGGATAATGATTTGTTCACGTTCCTGCAAATCAACAAATAAGCCTGAAAATAAGAAATTTCACGTCAGTCAAATAAGAGAGAACAAACATTTTAAGAGTTCTGTTGTATAAAAAGAAAATCAGTGGCCCAAGGTCTGTGCAGAACAACATATTCCCGCGTATTTGAGCCAATGTGTTCTCACCGTGTGCAGCCAGGTTGGGTGTTCACCAACAGCAGCACTTCGCAAGAGCCTGATTGTTTTGATAGATGGGATTAGAAACAGGTTTCAGCAAGGCATGCCCTGCCTTTGGTCTCGTGAATTACGAGAGAAGTTACAGACCAGTTTTTCTTTTTTTATCCTGGATGAAAGCTTAAGAGATGCTTTATATAGATCTTTGTTTGACCTTAGATTAATGTGATTCCCTTTAACTTCTAGTAAAATTTGAAGTAGAAGTCAAAAAATAAAATCTTACATATTAATACCTCCTAATAGGTTTACTTTTCTTTTTGAGCATATACTATTTTGAAAGGGGTGAGCTCACTTGGACTTTCCAATTTTTACCTTTGTCTAGGATATTATCAAATTTTGGCTCAGCAAAGGAATTGATGGATTTAGTTTCAGCGCTGTTAAATTTCTTTTAGAAGCAACGCATCTCCGAGATGAACCTCAAGTGAACAAGTCCCAGAATCCAGTAACGTATATTTTCTGTCTTTGCCCTTTCTTCCTTTATTTCCTGCTGGGGCAAGATAATGTATGTTTTTACTCTCTTGGATCTTAATTGTGGCGTTGGGAAGACCAGGTCAGCTGTGTCCCATGGCGGGCAGGTGGCTCCTGGGCTCTGCAGGAGCACACACACGAGGAAGGAGCCCGAGCGCTGGGGTGTAGGTCAGCGAGGTACCTGCAGGCAGGAGTGCTGTGGGTGGGTGAATTGTCCATACACACTTTGTTATTTCTGTTCTGACGCTGTTGCTCTGAATTTTCTGTTTAAAATAATTTGCTTTTCAATTTATATTCTAAAAAGACTGTAAGAGTTGATTGGTTGTCTTTGGGGAGCCCGCTACAGGAGGTAAGCTCAGAGCTCTTGCCTGCTTGGGGTTCTGTAGCAGCCATAGCACATATTTCTTTGACATTGCTAGTAGGAATTAGATTAAAACAAAACCAGCCTCGTACCGGCAGCATGTCACAGTGCGAGGTGGCCAGACACGTTCAGAAGCATGCACCCTGTTATTTATGCTATTTGCTTTTGTTGAGGTAGTGAACTTGGTGATGTTCCCAGATAGTGCCAGCACTAAGACACTGTTCCCCTGCGGTGCTGGGGATTGCATAAAACCGGTGAGCTCTGCAAGTATTGTTGCCTTTGTAAGTTCCCACAACAGCATTGTCCATCTTTCCAGCCCGGCGTGTGGCTGCAGCACCTGCTGTGCTCGCTGCTGCAGGTGGACTTGGCCGGGCAGTGCTGCCGGTAGACTCTCCCTCCTGAAATCCAAACTAATCAGCCCTCTGCTGTCATTATCCATAGTTTCCTAAGTGCAGTTCGGCTCTGTGCCGTTAGTGTTGGTATGCTTAACTCATTTCACTTAAAATTTATCTGGGCTGGTGCATTGTCTCATCAGGAAAGGATGGGAAGAATTTGGAGAGTTGTGAAATTAAAATATTGCTGAACTAATGGGAAATATTGTATCCTCCTTTTAAGGAGAGTATCACAGCCTATTCGCAGCTCTACCATGACTACACGACCACGCAGGTGGGTATGCATGATATCATCCGCAGCTTCCGTCAAACCATGAATCAGTTCAGCAGCGAACCTGGCCGATACAGGTAATTAGTATTACAGCTAGTGATTTTTTTCTCTAATATTTGTAACCCTCTTGCTAACAGTGAAATGGGGGTAGGGTGTGTTTAATAACATAATATGCAATAAAAAGTTTTCTTCCGCAAATGCAGACGGTGGTGCGTAGGCTATGCTATCTCTCCCCTAATGGACGAGGGAAAGGGGATGAAGTGGCCCCAGCAGCTGTGCTGTACCTGCAGGCTGTAGGCGAGCAAGCAGGGCGGGCAGCCGTGTGGATCACAGAGACACTGACGTTAACCAGCCCTGTGGCTGATTTATTGTATAGTATTAACAGCGCAGGGAACGTCAGACACATGGTCAGAGGTTGTTGAAATCACAGAATGGCTGAGTTGGGAAGGGACCCGAGGAGGTGATCTGGTCCCCCCCGGCCCTCATCAGTACCACCTAGAGCCGGTTGCTCAGGGGTTTGCCAGCCGGCTTTTGAGCATGGCCAAGAATGGAGACTCCACAACCTCCCCGGGAAACCTGTGGCTCAGTCACCCTCACAGTGAAAAGGAGTTTCCTGATGTTCAGAGGGAACCTCCTGTGTCTCAGTTTGTGCCCGTTGCCCCTGGTCCTGGCACTGGGCACCGCTGAGAAGAACCTGGCTGTGTCGTTTTTGCACCCTCCCTTCATGTGTTTACATATGAGATGCCCCTGAGACTTCTCCAGACGCAGCAGTCCCACTTCTCTCAGCCTTTCCCCATAGGAGAGATGCTGCAGTCCCTTAACGGTCTTAGTGGCCTTTTGCTAGATCCTCTCCGGAATGTTCCATGTCTCTGTTGTACTGGGGAGCCCAGAACAGTACTCCAGGTGGACACAGTACTCTAGATGTGGCCTCACCAGTGCTGAGTGGAGGGGAAGGATCACCTTCCTTCATCAGCTGGCAACACAGCCAGCTTAACGCAGCCCAGGATGCCATTAGCCACCGTGGCTGCAAGGGCACATTGCTGGCTCTTCTTCAGCTTGGGGGACCCCCAGGTCCTTTTCTGTAAAGGAAAGTACAGAAATTGCTGGAATGACATGTGTGGATGTGGATTCAGAAAGATAACTTCAGTCAGATACTTACAACCTTGCATTGACTCTTGTAGACTTCTCTCCAGAAATTTCTGTGTGTTTCTCCTTGTCTGCTTTACAAAGTATTGGTTTTTCTGTATTAATTGTTTTTGATGGGGACGAGGGAAGTGGATGTAATTCTTAATACTGTATTATTCTGTATGTGTGTCCAACACCATTCCTAGCTTCCTTCTGCTCTGTGCAAACCAAGAATGAGCCAAAAAAGGTATTTGTGTACTTTGTAGATTTATGGGTTCTGATGGTGATGGAAAGGAAGACATTGAAGCAACAATGATGTATTATGGAACAACTTTTATCCAAGAAGCAGATTTTCCCTTCAATTTCAACCTAATTAATATGAAAAATCTATCGGGCAACAGTATTTCTGAAGCTGTCAACTTGTGGATGAAGAACATGCCTGCAGGAAAGTGGCCAAACTGGGCGGTAAGGGTTGGAGGCCAACCTCATATAGGAAAGGCTTGTCCCTATAGGTGATAGTTCCTCTTACGATGACAGACCACCACACAGACGCCCCTCCCACCACCGATGTCAGTGGGATCAGCAGCAGCCTGAGCCCATGGCTGAGCTGCAGCAGATCTCTACGCAAAATTCTCAGCTGCTGTGGCCAGTTGTTGGCACCGGCCGGAAGAGTACTGATGATCATGTCTCTCCCTCAGTGTCTCCCATGTAGCACAGGGTGTTGGACTAAACCACCAGTGAGGATGGGCTTGGTACAATTATCTTTGGCCATAAACTGACTCATTGCAATGGATTCCGGAAACCTCCTAGGGCCAGGGAAGAACAGAGCAGGCAGCTGAGGGCAGTTAACTTAAAACCTTGCTGGTCTTTGCTAGGAAGCACATTTGGGATGTGCAAAAGATCTTTTCAAAACAAGTACCACCTTCACACAGCAGAGAAAATGTCAGAAATCTAAAGGGACTCTAACGTGGAGAGTTGTTATTTGTTATCTCTCGGCTCTTCTGCGTCGTCGCTGCTGGCAGGGCTTCTGTGTGCTAAATCATTCGCGGCAGAAGTTTGTACTGGCACCAAGATAAAAAAGATAATTGCCCTTACAAGGCTGGAGGGAAAATACAAAAAATACCAAAACAGCTACTGCCTTGTTAAATTTCTTAATCAATTTCACATATGCATGGAATTTTATAAGATGTGTTTAAGAGAATGATATTTTGTTCAGGTTGGAAGCCCTAATGCTGCCCGGATTTCATCTCGGATTGGGAAGGAGTATGTCAATGTTATGAACATGCTGCTTTTAACCCTCCCTGGTACTCCTGTAACTTACTATGGCGAAGAAATAGGTATGGAGAACATTGCCTCAGAAAATGTAAGTGAAGAGTATAGAAACTCTGGTCTTGTTCTTGTTTAGTTCCAAGCAATAGAACTTTCAAAATTAGAACTTTTGTTCTGTTAACCAAACTCAGTCTTTCTCTTCTCACTGTTGACATGGTTTTCTGTGTTCCCCATGGCAAAACCATTGGACGGCATGTGGAAATGGCCAGGCCAGAGACCAGAAACAAGACCTTGCTGTGTATCTAAACTGCTAGACTGCAGCCATGGTCCCTGATTTCTGTCCTCTGCCAAATCAGTCTTGCATGGTTTGCAGTGGTGTCGCTTTGCTTCGCTTCAGTAGAAAGGGCAGCAAGTGCCAACACTGGGCCTGGGCTGGTGGTTAGGAGGGGTGTGTGGCAGTCATCCGAGGCGAGGGGAACCGGGTCATTATCTCCTTCCTCCCACAGTGGTACCCTAATTGCTGTGTCAAAGTCCATTATTTCTTGGCTGCTATTTAAAGGAAAGCAGGGTTTAAGAGAAACCGTAGCCACAGTCACATCTCCTGCAGACCGCTTCCTCTGACTGTGCAAAGGCACATGCCTAAGCCACAGCCCTCCACAATGTGCCCAAGCTCTGAAGAAGGGATCTCCGGAAAGGAGTGGGTGTACAGACCAGTCCTGCTTGGCATTGCCTGGCGGCAAGCAGAAGTGGCTTTTGCTTGTCATGCAGGGGTTTTTGATCCGTCTTTTAGATGCCTTTCTATAAAGGATTTAGATACCCGAGCCTGGGAGCCAGGCGCCTAGCTCACTTGATCGTAGCTAGAAGTAACACACGACAGGATGTTTGTTAGATTAGACATTTTCAGAAGTTTGTTCAGGGTTAAGGGATTAAACAAAGTGTGCGTTTTGCAGTGCTGACCTGTGTACCTTCAAAGCTTTCACGTTCAGCCCCCGTAATTTCTTGTCTCTTCTGTGATCACACCTGACTTCTGTTGTGTCTTGTTGTCCAAGACGTGTGGCCATGACTGGCAAAGATCCTGCCCAAAAGGGAACAGCTCAGCACTGCCTTTCATGACCATATTTGAGGACCGTGCACGGTCCTATGGCAGATGCTGGTTTCCCTGTGGAAAGCCTCTGTTAGGGAATGAGACAGCCTCTGATGATGTTACCGGTGGTGTTGGCTAGCTTTGTGTCAAGGGAAAGAGGTACTTAAAGCAGCACGGGATCATTGCCAGGTTTGGCTGATTCAGGTGTGAGGAAATGATTCTCCGATTTAAAAGGAAATCTCATTTCTTCTGAGAAACACCTAGGTCAAAATATCTCCTTCATTTTCATACCGCTGCTGATTACTGCTGACAGAATGATACTCTTCAGAGAAGTGGCTTGCCCTTGGCTCCTCAGGGTTTACTCTCTTTTAGTGGCTACCCTGCGGCTCACAGCTTTGTAACAATGCAAAGCCACTCTTCGCTCAATCTGGAGAGGAAGATTCCCTGATTAATGGGTGTCTTGGAAAGATGGAGAGTATTTGCTCAGGGTATAGTTTTTAGCCCCAGCATCTGAAATGCTTCAGGAGAAGCTAAGAGAGGTAAAGATGAAAGGGAGAGTTACCAGTGTTGAAAACTTAGAAATTTTTTTTCCCCCTGCTTTTCAGAGCATGCTAAAAGGAGAAACCCGTTACTTATAATGTCACAAAGCAAAGTGACAATTTCTTTTGTTGAGCTGCTATTCTGACAGATTGTATTGAAAGTGCCCTTTATATGAAAAACAGTTTTAATGGAAAACAAACACTCAAAGTACGTGCAAAATATTTTATGCCCTCTTATATCATTAAATTTAAGTGTCAGTTCTTTTGGCAGCTCTTCAATAACAATGAGGAAGCTTTTTCAGAATTCTTCTGAATTCTTCAAATGAGAACTTCAGACTCTACATTGACACTTTTTAATCAGCTAAAAGCTGGTTTTCAATAAAGTTTTTGCACTCGGAAATAATTTTATCTTTCTAACAGACAATCCTGTCCAAGTTGTACCTCTTGCAAATGTAAGCTTGAAGAGTTTTAAGGTGAAAAGTGTGATGGTTATAAAAGAACAGACACTGAATAGCGTTCACTAGTTGTTTACTGTTATTTTAACAGCATCTCTTCTTAGGACTCATTACCTCATCTATCCACTCACTGCATGTCTAGATATTTATCAGAATTTCCTAGCTGTCACTAGTAAACTTGTATCCAGCCATCTGTTGCAAATGGAAACAACTCCAACAAAGTCATCTGGGAATTCTGTGTTTTACCCAGTGATGCCATACCCATGAGACCATCCAGTCTGTTTCAGGAACTGTCTTGATTCTTACTTTCTCTTTAGATTTGGAGCAGGATTACAGCCTCCTTACTAAGTTTTAACTTAAACCAAAGAAAGCAGTACTGGAATGATGATCGTTTGGAAGACGTGAGAACACGTTGTTCAAGGGATAACTTTTTAATATACTAGTCACCACTTAATTTTCTAGGCGACCTTTCCAGAGAAATCCCCTATGCAGTGGGATGGCAGAGTTAATGCTGGTTTTACTGAAGGCAACAGTAGCTGGTTACCCCTCCACTCTGACTACCACAGTGTAAATGTTGAGGTAGGTATCTCTATGTGTGACAAACTAATAGTCTAAAAATATTTTAATATGTCTATTTTGCTCTAACTTCTTAGTGGGAATTGGCAGTAAGAACAAACTCAAGGGAAGAAAAAGCACTGAATCCTCGTAAATTTTATTAGAAAAGGAAATCCTTGCACCAGCAAGAAGCCTACTTTCATCTATATTCATTTCAGCAGCACAACTGCAATTATGATGTAGATGTAGCAATTTGGCTCTTCAACATCCTTTTAATCTTTTTAACATTAAATTGAGGTCTGACTTTTTTTTCTTCATTTCAATTAGTATAGAAAACACTGGCCCTGTAACAAGGACTTAACACAGAACATCTCTAACATAAGTAGAACAGTGAATCACAAATTTTGCTGATCTACAGTACTGTCCAGAACTGAAGACAGAAAGAAATAAATCTAAGATATGAAAAATATAAAACACAAAGCAAGCCCTGTGACTTCAGTAGATGAGACTCAATGAAAAAAATTCTGTATCAAGCTTTGAATGGTTGTGGCTTTTTCCTGAATATATGGTTCCATAAGGACATTGTGGGAGGAAGAAATAGCATTAGCGCTGGGGAAATTGTCATGCCTAATAACCTCTGTCTCTGCCACTCCACAAATGCCAAGGAAGTACAGGAGAAAAAGCAGTTTTTCAGTGGAATTTGCAGACAAATTTGAAGAGAGATAATTGTCAAAACAGAATTCTAATAGATGTTGTCTTAGCAGACTGTGTGGGCGTGAGAGATAAGAAGTGTTTTCTGCATTCATTGCAAAGAAATGACGGTGTTAATGCTGACTGTTGCAGATCCAGATGACCTGGTCCAACTCAACCCTGAATCTGTACAAAGAGCTAACTTCACTTCGCAACAACGAGCTCCCCATTCATCGGGGGTGGATGTGCTATATCTGGAATGACAGTAATGTTTTTGTGTACGTGAGGGAATTGGATGGGTTAGACAGAGTGTTTATGATGGTTCTCAATTTTGGGCAGCAATCAACAATAGACCTGAAAGCTATAGTTCCTAACCTTCCATCTGAAGCTGTTATAAGACTAAGTACTAATTTTAGCAATGTTGGTAAAGCTATCAATACCGAACTAATTAAAACTGAAACGGGAGAAGGCCTGGTCCTCGAATATAAAACAGCAAAGCCTGTTCATACTATGGAAGCTTTTGAGGGAAATTGTTTTGTGGCAGAAAAAGCTTGTTATTCCAGTGCTTTCAATTTACTCTATGTGAACTGTTAAGTGCAGGAGTAGAACCCAACCAAGCTTTTGTGTTAATTTAGAAAGCGTTGCTTTCAGGGAAATGCTAACAATTGTCAGTTTTCTTTGGCTTTTAAAACTTTGTGTACAAAATAAACATTCTGAAAAATAAAACAGATACCCAATTGTCTCGCACCTATATTGGCAATGTAAGTATATATATGCTGCCCCTTAGGGTCTGTGGAGAAGAAAAGTAAACCTGTCCTAAAAAACTTGTTTTAAGTGTGTGGATTTTTGTGAGGAAAGAGAACAGTTGCTTCCTGGGTGCTGCCCCTTACAGTTGCTCGTCATTAAGAGCTCCTGTGGAGTAGAAAGCCTGTAGCAGTTCGTAGTAGCTTTTTAAAAGTCTGTAGATTTGTGAAACTTATTCTGAAGGGTGGCCTTATATTTTTTAAAACAGCAAGCAAGCAAGCAAGCAAGACTAGTATGTAAAGCTGTGATGGCTCACCTCTTTTCTCAACTCTAACAAGTATGATTACCCTCAGAGTTAATAAAGAAAAGAACAAAATATAGCAAATACGTCTGGCTCCGATGCTAGGAATGCATTTCCAATTGATTCTGCCCCTACTGAGTCAGAATACATTTGCATTCTATTCTTTCTTTTTCTACCATAAGGTTGAGGGTGAGGTGTGCATACATCAGTTCAGAGTAAGAACTACATCATACCTCTTCACATTTTGGTTTGCATTTGGTACATCTACAGTGGCTTATGTGACACACAGGCAGGATAAGCATTTAACTTGGTAGCATCTGTTTTGGACCTGGGGGTATTGTGGGGAACTCTGTTTCAGTTTGAAGACCTTATAGACACACAGGGTATTTTCTACCAACTGCTTGTACCAGTTACTGGCCCTAGGTGCGTTCACCATGCATCTGTCTTAATAAGCAATGTGTAGCAGGTTCATGCCTTGCTCACAGGTCAGCTAAGCTCTGAATCAGGCTGCTGTAGTAGGGCCATTCTTTTTGTTTTATCCTCTGGAAAGACTGGCATCTCCTTCTGGGGCATTTGTCTTGTCTTCCAGAGGGACTCCAGCACCTCCTCTTTAAGATTACCATGCAGTTAAGGTAATTGCAATATTTTGAATCTACTCAGATGAAAGAGTGCAGCTAAAATTCCTATTCTTGAGACTCCATTTCTTCTTTGCAGGTTGTTCAATCCCACCATATGATCAGTGGCTACTCTGTAACTAGGAAGAGCAATAGTCATCAGCACCTATGTATGGGAATTAGTTTTAGAAGAACCTAGTGAGACTTTTAAATCAAACACTTCTTGGGAGTTTTACTTGTGTAAAATGTGGTCTTGGAATAGAGGTCTTAAGACTGGAAAGGCTGCTTGTACAACGTGCATGAACTTCACAGGTTAGGCCTTACACATTTCTGTTGTGCTTCACCTCTGCTTGTACGGTGCTGCACCACTTGCTTATGTGAACAGAACTGTGCTGAACAAATTGATTAATGCAGGTGGCTACTTCTGTAGTATCTGGCAGGGGAGAAAGTCAGCTCTTAGCTTGTATGCTTATAAAGCAATGCCACACCCAACTTTGTCTCTGAATTTCCTGCCTTCTTATGCCCACAAAGCAGGGAGGAGAGATACTCTGGAAGAGCTGTGCACTTTTCATATAAACAAAAATTTGACCTGAAACTCTTCAGGTGGTCAATGTGTTTATTAGCTATTTGCAGGATTTGCTATGATGTTCAAGATGGCATACTTCCTCAAGTTCTTTGTTCAGAAAAGCAAGGCGCCTTGCAACCTAAAAAAAAATAAAAATATTCTTTGCATTATAAAACTTCAGGTTCTTGTACAGCTGTTCTAACCTTCTTCCTTTCCCATACTAATGCCAAGCAATACCTTGCCGTAAGATGGAATGAGGCTCTTCCTCATTCTGGGAATGAGGAAATTTTCTACCTCAGGGTAGAATGAATTCACTTTGGGAATAACTGCCACAACAACCAAACAACATTTACTAGGATTTCTTAAAGTTAACAGTAATAAAATTTGTATCTAATTGTGGTAGTCTGAGATATCAGTAACAATATGTCAGGTCTTGGCAGTATGTTGCTTTTAACACGCACACTTGTATAAAGTGCAAAATCTTGGAAACCTAGTTGTAGTAATGTCCTTTGATAATACAGACCATGCATTTCAGAATGTAAAGTTCAAACCCATCATACATGTTTTACTCATGAGAAAGATGGAAGTAGACAGTATGACAATTTTAAACACTTTATACTGTACAGCGCAAGACTTTTCCTGCTGGAACAATATTTTGCAGAACTTGGAACATTTCATTCAAAGCTCTTAGCACGTTACAGTGGGAGTTTAACAGTACTTTGAGGCTTAAGGCACAATGAGGTTCAATAATCTGGCTCTGTCACTGGCTCATATCTAAAATATATATATTGATAAATATATAATTATGTGTTTATATATATAAAACATCTGCTGTTTTTATATAGATATATAATTGCTCTTGCAATATATATAAACAGGTTCCAAGAGCAGCCTTAATTCAAGCAGTGTTTTTCTTTTGATACTTCAAACACATTCAATGACTGGATGAACTACTGAGGCTGAAGTATCGACAGAGGGGACACTTCCCTCCAACATGTTACAGATGTGTGCAATAAAGGGAACATACCTCATTCAGTGAATCCTCCCAGGATGAATCACAATGACTGCCATTTTCCTGGATGTCTAAGATTATATTAGGGATCCAATTTCCTGGAACAATGAAGCTAGCAATCACTTAACATTGAATGAACAAGGAAAAAGCTAAGTGGGGATGCGAGTTGTTTAAGGATAGATAATTCTGCCTTCTGTCCTGACACTTCTGTTATTCCTTAAGAAAAAAACAGAATCATACAGGGGCTTGCTGGATTAACTGTTTGTATTGCTATTAACTACATATTTAAAAAATGTGTATATATTTAGTGTGTGTGTGTTCTCTCTCCAGGTCTTTTTGGAAAGATGCGCTTTTTTTCCTGAGCAAAGACCAAAACAAAAATTGCAGCACGTGCTGTATTTTCTCAACCACTGTAGTTGAGTTGTGCTGCTAGCAGAGAAGAGGCATAACAAAAATTTAGAAAAGCTAATTCAAGTTCTCTTTTGGTACTGACAGTAAAAGCCTCTCCCCAGATTAGATTAGAAAATAATAAGGCTTGAATGTACCTTTTGCTGGAAAGTCTCAAAGCTGGTGTTAAGTTTCAGGTATAAAAGCATTTATGCCTTGGCATTGTTGTTATTCTAACTTGGACTAACACCTGCAGTTTTAGCAAACTGAGAAAAGTAGTTTTTTGTAGAGCAGTAAAAATAGGATTATTTTTTTTTAATCCATGTGTTGTAGAGAACTGCAGCATGATTGTACCAACAGCTGGACTAGACAGTATGGGTTCACCTATCACTGTCCAACAGTTGCCGTATGTTGAGGCCTAGGAAAGAGTGAGCCCCACTCATTCCCCCAGTCTTTATGTTTTTTTTCACCTCAGAGGGTTTCCTGAGCCTGTTGTGGTTTGTCACTATTAATATTTAACACATGGGTTTAGCTATCTTCAGGCAGGTCTACAATACGTAACTAGTCCCTCTTAAGGCTCTGGTGAGTGCATCTTAGAAGCTGAGGTTTATCTGTTTGTCAATATGACAGGACATCTCATCTTCACCGATAACAGAAATTACCTCTGAGCTTTAAATGGATCATATTGTACAAATGAATACATTAAATGAGGAGCTGATCTCTATGGTATTTAATTCATGACTATATATTCTGGTTTTGTTAATTCCATGTATCTGTCATATTCATATTCTTACCTTCCTTACTTGTTCTGCTGGCGTGATCTAGTGCAGCCTTCCTAAGTTTCTGAACGTATCGTAAAACTCCTGCTAGTGGTATCCGTTGATCATTCTCATATGCAGTGATAAAAACTGAAGGGTAACACTGAGTTTAAAAAACAAAAACAGTTAAATACTTGACAACCGATTTTTCTCATGAAGTAACAATTTTTTCTCTCTTTATCTTACTGTACTACTTGTTATGGCGTATCTAAAACTGCACCTATTATATAATTACCTACTCTTAAAAAAACACTTTTAGCACTCTAACTGCAAAAAGTATTTTGGTCTGAAAAATTACTTCATATTAAGGGATCATCTACTTGCAAAAGTTAATTAACAACATCCTCTCCCTGCTGGTAAAGGTCTGATACCATCTGCTTGCTGATGACTGCAAAAAAAAGGAGTAATAGTCACGGAATGGTTCACCTTAGAACAGTAGTTGAGATTTACTTCTGCAATCTTTCTACACATAAAAAGTAGTTGGTTTTATATAGTAAGATTTTACTTAATGAAGCTATGCAACACAGCTCACACATTACTTCACATAAAGATTTCCTCTGAGATGACAATGTCAAAGCTATAGCTCCTTTTCCATATCATTGTTTGCTTCTGAAAAGGTATTTAATCCGTGGAAATCACTTCCTTCCTTCCGTGACAGTCTGCAAACCCAGTAAACTCTGCTCCCCACCCCCCAAAGGAGAATCACAGAGTGGCTGGGGTTGGAAGTGGCCTCTGCAGATCATCTAGTCCAACTCCCCTGCTAAAGCAGGTTCACCTACAGCAGGTTGCACAGGATTACACCCAGGCAAGATTTGATTGACTCCAGAGAAGGAGACTCCACAGCCTCTCTGGGCAGCCTGTTCCAGTGCTGTCACCCTCAAAGAAGTTTTTCGTCATATTCAGATGGAGCTTTCTGTGTTGCAGATTGTGCCTGTTGCTGGGCACTGCTGAAAAGAGCCTGGCCCTGTCCTCTTGACACTCGCCCTCAAGATATTTGCATACATTGACAAGATCCCCTACCAGTCTTCTCCAGGCTAAGCAGGACCAGGTCTCTCTGCCATTCCTCATGAGATGCTCCAGTCCCCTTAATCATCTTCACAGCCTGCCGCTGGACCCTCTGCAGTAGTTCCTTGTCCCTCTTGAACTGTGGAGCCCAGAAGTGGACAGAGCACTCCAGACGTGGCTTCACCAGGGCAGCACAGAGGGGAAGGATCACCTCCCTCCACCTGCTGGACACACTCCTTGTAATGCACCCAGGATCCCATTGGCCTTGGCCGCACGGGCACACTGCTGGCCCGTGGGCAACTTGCTGCCCACCAGAGCGCCCAGGTCCTTCTCCACAGAGCTGCCTTCCAGCAGGTCAGCCCCAGCCTGTACTGGTGCCTGGGGTTCTTGCTCCCCAGGTGTAGGACCTTACATTTACCTTTGTTGAATTTCATCAGGTTCTTCTCCACCCAGCATTCCAGTCTGCCCAGGTCTCTCTGAATGGCAGCGCAGCCTCTGGTGTATCAGCCGCTCCTCCCAGCTCCGTATCGCCAGCAAACCCACTGAGGGTACGCTCTGTCCCTCCATCCAGGGCACTGATGAGTGAGTTGAACAAAACTGGACCCAGCACTGACCCCTGGGGAACAGCACGAGCTACAGGCCCCCAGGCAGTCTCTGTACTGCTGATCACAGTCCTCTGAGCTCTGCCATTCAGCCACTTCTCAATCCACCTTGCTGTCTGCTCATCTATCCCTATGGGGATATTATGGGAGACAGGGTCAAAAGCCTTGCTGAGGTCAAGGTACACAACATCCACTGCTCTCCTGTCATCTACCCAGCCAGCCATTCCACCACAGAAGGCTATTAGGTTGGTCAAGCACGATTTTTCCCTTGGTGAATCTGTGCTGACTACTCCTGATAACCTTCTTTTCCTCCACATGGTTTGACATGACCTCCAGGGTGAACTGTTCCATCACCTTTCCAGGGATGGAGGTGAGGCTGACCAGCCTGTAATTGCCTGGGTCCTCCCTCTTGCCCTTTTTGAAGACAGTAGCAACATTGGCTTTCCTCCAGTCTTCAGGCACCCCTCTTGTTCTCCATGGCCTTTCAAAGATGATGGAGAGTGGCCTGGATATAACATCTGCCAGCTCATTCAGCCCTCAAGGATGCATCCCATCCAGTAAAAACTGAAGCAAATAAGTCATTCAGTAACTCTTTCTTCTACTGATGTACTTGAAGAAGCCCTTCATGCTGTCACTGACATCCCTCACCAGATTTGATTCCAAATGGACCTTAACCTTCCTTGCATACTCTGACAACGTTCCTATATTCTTCTTAAGTGGCATGTCCCTTTTTTCATTCTGTTAATTTCCTTCTTCTGAGTTTTGCCAGAAGCTGCTTGCTCATCCTTGCAGGTCTCCTGCCACTTTGCTTGATTTTTTACTCACAGGGATGCACCAGTCTTGAGCTTGGAGGAAGTCATGCTTGAATGTTAGCCAGCTCTCTTGGACTCCCCTACCTTCTAGAATCCTAACTCATGGGATTTCTCCAAGTAGGTCCTTGAAGAGGCCAAAGTTAACTCTCCTGAGTTAACTCAGAGAGAAAACACAGAAGGTTTGTTGAGATTATATTACAACTTCCTGGCAATCCTATAACAAAAGCAGTTTTTGAAATCTATTGATTATTTAGGAGAAGGCATTTTGTTAATTTCAGTAGTCATTTATGACTCCAAATATTGCTAAGATTATTACTCAAATAGCTTCGATTTGTATTAATGATTCATTTTAACACAAAGCAGCAGCTAAGACAATTCTAAAATACCGGGGTTTAAAGCACTGAAAAGGTAAAATAGATTTTCTGTTTTAAATTCCAGTTATCCACTTTTTGTTTTCTTATAAACTGCTACACTTTATTACGGTAGTATTCCACACAGAAAACATCATTTTACCTGTGGCTTAATATTCTGGTATGGACAATAGCTTTTGATATACTCCATACATTTTTCATCCGCTAATGGATTTCCCCACTCTTCCTGTTCTTCAATTGTCAATGGGAGATGAGTTTTCATCATTGTATTTAGAACATCTACGAAAGGAGCCTTAGAAGTTGTTAAAAAAAAAAAAGAAAGAAAAAAAGTTGGCAAATAGGACAGAGGACCTCAGATGTCTAAGTCAAGGTTTTCTCAAACAAATGAGGAAAGTGAATTCTGAATTGGAATGTTTCCAATTCTGAAACTGGTAGAATGAAACACAAAATACAGTTTAATGTCATAATCCATAAAAGGCCTGCAGCACCTCACCTGTAAAGCCATGGCTCTGGTAAGTTCTGGATCGGTGTTGCACAGGGCTCCTGCAAGAACTCCTCCAGCACTGGCAGCTACTAGTGCTGTGTACTTCGGCTGAGAAAATCCTAGTTCATGCAGCAGCATGATGCAAGCCTTAAGGTCATGGAGACCTTTGAGTTTATTATGCTGACATCCATCTTTATGCCAACTAAGGCCTAGCTCTCCTCCACCCCTGAAATTTAAAGCAATTCAAGTTGGAGTCTCTTTGGAAAACATTACACGGCAAAACTTTAGATAACGAAAGGACAGCAGCAGCCACAGAATTGCAAAACCATAGTTTGTTTTCCCAGTTAACTCTTCCTTTCTCTATTCTTATCCTTACCCTGCTTTATGGCTAAAATACACAACATGCAAACAAAAAAATTCCATGTATGATGACTGCTGAAAATCCTAACTCCCTGAGGGTGCTCTGTGCCCTTGTGTGCTACTTGTGTCCTGGAACTCACAGGAAAAGCACTACTTTAGGAAATGATACTGTCATTGTAGGCAATACAAAATCAGACAATAATACTATCTTTTTATACAGGAAACTATTAAGATACCTAAAACGTTTTCAATACATATATCACTAACACTAGCATTTGTTAAAGACATTAAATACTATTTCCCAGCTCCACACTGAGACTCTCAGAACTTGTCTACTGTGTAGCTTAAATTCTGAGTCTGTTAAGAAGTGTAGTTTTTTCTAGTTTGTAAATTTCAAATACTACTTAAAATTGTATTTTGTGAAACAGAATTTTAAAATGTATTTATATTGCTTTCTACGCAACCACAATTCTAGTTCTAAGCCACCTGAAGTTTCCTTATTCAGGTTTCAAGTTTAAAATGCATTAACTGATTAGTCTACCAAAATTCTTCATCTTTAGATTAAGAATCCATCTTAATGATTTGCATCTTAAGTTACTTAGAGGGGTGGGAGGAATAACAGGACGTTTGCCACTTAATACAGCAGACAACATATTTGTATGCTGAATTTGTTTTGGAACTGGTGTTTCAAACAATAGCTCATTCTCCCCCTTCCTTCCCCTCTCTAAAGTGATTCCTTTGTTATCTTTTTTACCTACTGAATTGTTATCTTAATGTAAACGTGAAACCTATTGTACATTGTTTTATAAAACTAGTAGACCTGTAGCTAAACTGGAGACAGAGGACTTAGCCAATAAAAGAACAAGAGACACAGGTTAAATGCTTAGTTGTTGCTGTGGAAGGCAAACAGCTTTCAGAAGATGCAGACTGAACATTAGTACACAATGTCCTTGGAAAGACAGGGAGGTAGCATGTCACTGCAGTTTGAATGTTATCAAAATTTTTCTTGAGCAAAGATGAGACAAGTAATGAGACTTCAAAAGATTAGAAGTTACATACAATCTTCCTGTTGATTTAAAAAAACTTAATGCTGTATGTGGTCTTGAATTTTTTTTTTCTGAAGTAAATTTATTTTAAAAACTACTTAAAATCTAGTAAGAGATGAAAGTGAAAAGCATGAAGAACTAGGCATAGATAGCTACATGAAAAAATTATTTCCCTACCTCTTCAGTTGCATACCAAGAAATATCTGTATATCCCACAGATTAAAATCTTCATTTGATTTTATATTTGACTTACCTAACATGGCAATACGCTAATATCCAACCTTCTTCAATTAACATCAGCTTCTCTTCTTTAAAGCTCATGTTCAAATCTATGCCATAAGCTCCATATACATGAACTAGAAGTGGTTTCCTGTGTAGCTCTTTAGAATTCATATTATGAAAAACTGTAATTGGCACCAAAGTTTCATCCTGGAAAAGGAGTATTTTATAGTAAAGGACATTGCAGAAATCTCAATGACACATGGCAATAAAAACTTCAATTATTTATTTTAAAATGTGTTTTTTGTGATTACAGTAATTTTTTTCACTTAGAATGTACAAAGCACTCTTGAAAAATAAAGCAAGAGACTGAACCTCTGCTGTGTAGGCTTACAGACACAGAGTATAAAATTCATTTAAGTGCAACACCTGAGGAGTTTTTAAACTACCCAAGCACCCAAGTCTTCCTTCCCCCTTTAACACCAAGAATATCTATTATTAACAAAATAGTTTACCACTTACTGCAGCACAAACTCTTTATTAACATCTCCAATTCTTAAACTTAGGCTGTTAAAACTTTCCTTTCTTGAGCTATACTGTACAGCTGGTTGTGGGGTGTTCTTTTCAACAGCTAGCATCTTTTTCATTTATCATGGAGAGTACAATACCATACATCAATTAGCAATTCTAAGTTATACTATACTAAGATCCCTGACTCATCGTGTACTCCTGTCTCCTCTAGCATACCCAGGTTAATGGAAAAAAAAAAAAAATCAAAATCTTATCACGAATCTTTCTTGTTCTTCTCTATAGCACTGAAGAAAACACCCACTGTTTAGTAACTATAGCACCAACTGCTCTTTACATTTTTTTTAATCTCTATTCCCTGCCAAATACATTTTCTTTAAACGGGTGGGGAGGAAGGGAAGAATAAAGGGAATGGGAAAAGGACTGGAAAAAAATCTTACCTTGCTTTTAGCTAGTAAACGTGTAGTGTGACAATTCATAATAATTGGTACCTCTTGCACAGCTTGTTCAATGAGATTATTTTCTTTAAATGAATATGCAAAACGCTTAGGGGGGTGTACTGGGGAGGTAAGCTGAAAATAGCAAGTGCTCGTGGTATGTTCAGGATGAGATTCCAATTCAAATTCACAGGCCCATGTAGGTAGCTGAAAAACATGGCATTTCAAGTGAGACCCTTACACTGCTTCTGTAAATTTTGCCTAGTATGTCCTTCAGAGGAAAAGATTTTGAATACCAAGCTAATTATCTTCAGTCTGTACGCAGCACAGTCTCTCTTTCTTTTAAATCAGCAACGAAACAGTCAAAAAGTGAAAGACTCTGCCAAACTTTTCCCCTAAGGCCATTGGATAAAGTTCAACAATGAAATAAAAAAGAAAAATAAATCCAAATTCAGTTTAAAATGGACATTAGTGCATTTAAAAAAAAATAAAACATTCTTTGAAATTATTCTGCATTGTTTCTATTTTTTAGATCCTATTTCCCCTCTGACTTCCAGTTCTCCTTCAACATGTTGGACACGCCAAGTCCATGTCAGTTGTTAGGCTTTTGCTTTGAGTTAGCTCAGTAATGCTAAGCCACTGAAAACCCCTGCCTCTTAACTTTGTTCCTAGTGCCAGCCACTGTGAAGAACAAAACCTTTTCCTGGCACATTCACCCTCAGACACTCACTGTTATTATATTTAAGATTTTTAACTCTGCTAAGAATAAAAGAAATCAAGATTCATTCTTTGAGAGCAGCAGGGACACAGTCAAACCCTCTGCCAGACCACTGCTTCCTTGGGTTAAGTTGCTAGAGACTTCTGAAATTGCAGCAAAAGTCCAGGTTTTGCAGACCCTTTCTGAATAAATAAACTACAACCATTTTCAAAATTTTCAGAGACCATACAATGAACTTTGAAAACCTTTTTCTGTAGCAGTTTTATAGAACGCAGTATTGGTAGCTTATTGCAATAAACTTGTAAGTAGTTCTGATCATATTTTTCAGGAAAAAAAAAAAATCAATTAAATATTTCATCCAGTGGTCTCCAGAAATCAGTTTTGAACTGAGTCATTCTGGTTTTAATGCACAAATATTTAGCAACAACTAGAAAAAGGAAGAAATACTTAGCACAAATTGTACTGCAGTTATCAAACTCTTCCCATTTATTATGGGACAGTGTACATACTTGTCCTTTCAATGTTACAATCCTTCTTCTGTGGGAGGGCCAGGCTCGTTTCCTGCCTTACACTGATGGGTGTAACCAAAAATAGGCCCAGTAAAACTAAGTAGAGTGTTTAGGGAATCAAGTCTTACTTTACATTATTATTTACAAGCTGTAAATAATATTTACTTATTTACAAGCTTATTTACAAGCTGTAAAGAGCTTGACTGTAATAAGTTGGAGAAAGAATTGACTTGTAGAGTAGCTGCTTTCTAACTTTCTAAATGCTGCGATAAGCAACCACGTGAAATCCTGAACAGTCACAGGTAATACAATCAGTCATAATGACAAACTTGACAGTATTATAGCTTCCAAACCACTTCTACTCTTATAATTGAGCTTCGATTCATTATAATGTTATGTTAAAAAAAAAATTAAATAGTGCTGGAAAAATGTTAGGCTGCTTAAGTCAAGCTAAAACATACCTTTATTGACTGAACCGAATGTGAAATAAAAGAAAACACGTCTAAGTAAAGATGACCAGCATTCTTCAGGAACATAATACAGTGATCACTGAACATCTCCAAGTCTACTAGCTTGGTTTTCTTTTCCAGTGCATAAACTAACTGCCAGTTCTCCATGCCACTGGAAGCTACTGGTGTCTTCATCAACTATAAAAACAAAACCCATTCCTGCATATTACTAAGATGTAGTAAGAGTTACAAATGAGAGGTACAGACATACAGGTGATCTCATGCAACATTTCTGTTGTAAAAAATGATTAGTTTGTGTTGGGAGGTTTTGCCCGATTAAACCTGGAGGTTTTTAAACTCCCTCTACTTGGGCAAAATGGAAGAACAATTCAGTAACATCAAGTTAGTAAGTTCAAAAAGTTAGTTGAATTCTTACAGATTAATCTATGGAAGATTTTCCAGCAACAAGTACTTTCAGTGTGGCCAGCAGAACTGTAGTGGTTTCATTATATAGACAGATCACCAACTTAAATTTCAATACAGGGGAAATGACTGTTAAAGCATACTCATTTCTTGATGTTGCCAAAGAAGTTAGAATCAAACTAGTATGCTACAGGTGAGATTCCATGTACTACTATCAGTCTTTCAATCCATGCAGCTCTCTATATAATTCTCTTACGTTATTTTGGTAAGCTGTGAAGCACAGAATTAAAAGCCTTACTATTTCTGTATGGTCTGCAACAGGTATCTGCATAAAACCCATGAATCTTATTATCAATTAAAATTACCTTATATTCTGCAGGTTCTCCATATGTAGTAAGAATATATAACTCATCATTTCTGTGTTCAACGTGGTAAATGACCCCTTTTGTTCGTGCTTGTACAAGAGCTGGCAACTTAAAAGGATGTCTACAGTCAACTAGCCAAACTTCCGAGGTTGTCTTGCTGTTGCTGTTGATAGTGAGAAACCGCCTATCTTTTGTGCAATATATGTCCACAAAGAACCTGTTCAGGAATAATTGGGGGGGGGGGCGGAGCTTAAATGATCACCATTTTAAAAATCCATCAGTTGCTTCAGAATTGTGTCTTCCATCTCCAAGGTAAGAAACAGCATGCCTGTCAGTAGGCTGGAAAAATTCCAGACTACTTGGTTTCCAAACTCATTCCTGCTGCATTTATCCTGGGATTCAAAAACCCACACTCTTGTGTGTGGAACCCGAAATCTGCAAGGAAAGCAGTTGAGCTGTTGCCCAACTGAACCCAGGTTTTTGCATCACTGAGATAGGCTGAAGATCATTGATGTATACAAGCTTTAAAATTCAGGCAAAATGCATAACTGTTTATTGAGCTTGTAACGCTATTTAAAAAAAACCCAGTATTAACGGATAATTAAAATTAATAAAGGACATCATATGGGAACAGCAGTAATCAAAGAAAAGTAAGAGCTATTATAAAGACAAATTGATAAAATGCCCAAGTGTTACTGATCTAACTTTGTTTGAAGCAAGTAAGGCAAAAAAGACTATTTTTCAAAAAAGTAGAGGCCAGACAGTGTTGCAATGATAAAGCTGGAAACTACAAACTGGTTTTGGAAATAATAAACTAGGAACAACCTACTGGAAATGCTTCTAAAATCTAGAAACAGGAAACAGAATGCTAACCAGTGCTGAATGCTAACAGACAATTTTGGGCTGAAATTCAGATTCAGATTTCTGTGAGTCACCCTAATTAACTGGAATCTTAATACATATCAGTTTCTTTTGAATCTTTAAGACTGGATGTCTCTAAAAGCAAAACTGTCCAACACAATGATCCAGAAGATTTCATCAAGAAATTGCAGGGCTGAGTACTGTAAACTGCCTTATACAGATCAGACAGATATCTGCAATAATAATACCTCTAGACTTCAAAAATATTTGACTGGTGAAGGAAAGGATGCTTTAGATGGCATTATCAGTGCCTTTAATTATTTGCAAGTGGAGGAACAAATTTTTTTGGTACTATTGGTTTTTCTTCTAATTGCACTCTCTTAACATCTTTAGGAGGACAGGCACAGCAGGGGATCTAAAGTCGGCAAGGAATCAGCTTCCTGCCTCTATTTTGGCACAGGGTGCCACTGCATTCAATAGTTTCCAACGGGTCAGCTCTGCTGACCTTACCTCTAAGAGAATCAGGCTGATGGAGGTTACACACTTAAGACTTCTTCCCAAGGACTCTGCTTGATACTATTTTTTTTTGTCTTTGTAGCTTTTTTTTTTTTTAAAAAAGGAAGTGAAGAAAATTTCAGCTTCTTAAAAAACAGTAATAAATCTGACTGCACCTAAAAGAGCTGGTGAGATGTAGAACAGAACTGCTCAATGGCAACAGAAAAGAATGTCTTGCCATCTCCAATGAACGAGTTCAGTTATGAGCTGCAATAGCATATGAACCTTTAGAGTAAGTTTCTAGTAGATTTACTGTAATGACTATGACCTTCAGAATTATGCCAACAGTTTCCCTGTGGGGAAGTGTCAGGTCAGTGCAACTTGATTTTCCAAAAGTATGCATCAAATGCAACTGGAACAAAAGGATCTTATTTACTCCATCTCAATTGCAGATTTTTTTCTGTTTTTTTTAGATGAAAGCATAATTGAAATTTCTTTACTGAATACATAACTTGAATTACGAATAATCACAAATATGTATGGAATGCTGTATAAATCTACCATATGCTACATGGCTGAAAAACTAGTTCTGCACTCAATTTAGCAAAAGCCTTCTTGTCTTCCTAAACCACTGCTTAAAGAAAGGTTATTGAGAGGGTATTCAGTCAACAATAGTTCTATCTCTAGGAATGTTGTAATGATTTTGCTCATCCATTACCCAGAGCAAGGATTAGCCTGAACTTCTATGTTGGTTTTTTTTTTTTTAAAGATGTATCAGACATCAATAGCAGAGAAAACAAAATGAAATCCACAGTCTGATTTACCCTGTATGAAACTGTCACACATTCATTAAAGGACACCCTGACCTGAGACTGACCTTGACATTTATAAACTCAGCTGAACTCATGAGGTAAGAGAGGAAAGTTAAATCTCTGTTGACCATATATCAAAAGGAGAACAGAGCACATTCTCAGACTGCATAAGGCACTACTGACAGCAGAACACAACTTAAAAATGCCTTTTACCATTTGGAATATGATACAGAAGAATTTGTTTTCCAAACCAGTTATATTTTACAGGTAAAATACTATAGAATATGTAAAGGACTTTTTATATTTTAGGTAAGTATTACCTTGCATCTTGTTCTGTATAAACTAATTTAGTATGTTTCTGATCAGTGAAAGTGGTCATAAACACATTCTGGCATTTAAGGTTCTTCTGACTGGTGTAATACAGAACATCATTTGTAGCCCATTCTGGAAAAAAGACAAATGCATATCAGATTTGGAACAGTATATACTATTACTGAGAGAAAATGAAGCTCCACGAACACTGGACCAAATGCTAAAAAAGACGGGTTGCAGCTGATGTGGAACTGCAGACAGCACCTCTACATCCCAGAGGCTGTGGTAAGCCACAAAAAGATTTTTCCATGTTTTCTCTGAATCTCACAGAACAAGAATTTTTGTAATATATCTTTAAAAAAAAACAGGAAGAGGACAGTGTTCCAGTACCCAGGAAGAGGAAGCTCTTGACCCTGTGGAGGTTCTGGAGGTAAAAGGAAAATAGAAGATGTGTGGCCGTTAAAACTGGGCAGAGAAACAGGTTTACGTGGAGTCAGTGAGATGGTAAGAGTATGAGCTCTGCACCACTGCATGTGACTGCACGCAAACCATTTGGAGAAAAGAGATGATGCATGTGTCCCATGGGTACTGCTGAGATAAAAATTCCCCCGTTTTCTATGCTGATGTATGTGTTCACCAGCATTAGCAATGTGTAAATACAGGAACCTTACTATTCTGAAGTTTAGTAAGCTGACTGATCCAGCCAAACTACCATCTCTGCTGTTCCTTTATCCACCAGAATGACGTTTAATACATACACTTTAAAAAGTTATTGTATGCTGTCTTATGTATAAATACTAATTTTCAGTACAAAACCCAAAGTACCACAGTGAAGTGATGCAAACAACCTGCTATCTCAACAGCAATGTGGCTCCAAAGTGCACAGTCAGCTAAGGATTCACTGTGAAGACAAGCCTTTAGAAGGGAATTATATAGTTCTTCTATAGCCTAGCATTTTAAAAAACACAGATGTCAATTTTCAAGAACTTTAATTTGTCTGCCTGATATTGCATATCATGCAATACAAGCATGCAAGTGGTCATAAGACCTAATTCTCTTGCTTATGATTGAGGTACCTCTGTATTTCAAGGTACTGCTGTACCTCACTTACACCTGAGTAAGTTTACAAAATGGGTGTAATCTTTACCATTCTGATAATAAGAGTATAAAAAAATTACTATCTGCTATGATCTGTCACACCTATGTAGCCAACAGGGAGCTGGTTTCTTAAATGTACTGATTCTTCTAGACAAACCTAGATAGATGTTTAAATCAAATATAGTGAAAAATGTCACTGGCAAATTTGCAGGCCCAGTTTTCAACAGGCATTATAAACTTTAATTTTGCAAACACTTACAACTTTAAATTATTGCTACTCTTCATTTTTGTAACTAGGAAGTTTTACCTACAGTTCTAATATTTTGCCCTGCCCAAGCAAATTGCTTACTGCACTATGTATGCTTGATGACAAATAACAATATGATCCAAAAAGCAAGATGTGGAACATTGTATACATACTATTGCACTCTTTTTGCTAGATTCTTTAATATGCTCTAAAAAAAAGATTTCCCATTCACTTCAGTTTACCTCTGCTTATTTTAACAGCAGTGTAGAGCTCTGTAATGTATTTTGAGTAAACTGATTCAAGGCCTGACTGTCTTAATTGGGCTCTGAATTGTGACCCACATCCTAAAGTCCAGTTGAAATTCCAGCTAATGCTTAATAGTAGGTAGCACATGCACACTTTTCAGCAAAGATAAGAGCATACAGCTGTCAGTGGCTTCAGTTGTAGCGGTAAGGGTTTAATAATTAGAACATTTCTTGAGCAAATCTTTAAAAATTTACTGACGTAACTGCAATATAAAGAAGCATATTGAATTAAATAAAAAGAATGACATGCATGACTGTTCAAACATATATAAATGTTTGCTTTTACAATGAAGGAAAACTTTTATCATGAAAGCAGTCACTTTGATCCATATCAGGTAACCTGTACTTGTGCAGCGTGGAAGAAATAGTATATAAGAAATAATTCAACAGCTATAAGGATTACATTAAACATTGTTTCCTTATACAAAAATGTTGTGTTGAAAACTGGTGTGATTCACAGGATATTTATAAACAACTTACCAAAACTAAATACACTTGGAATTACTTCTTCCATAATGGGAAAATGACCAAGTTTCATAACAACACAGGTTGCTTCTTCAGAATTTTCACTTTTTAAGCTGATGGCCATGTATCTCTGATCTGGTGAAATTCTGATCCGTTGAATAAAGGCATCAGAAAAGCCAAGATCTTTGGTACTGAATAAAATGTCAACATTTCCTTCATCTGCTACATAAAAAGAGATTGCAAAAAAATCCTGTAATTACAGCACTGTCGAAATGAACAGTGGTTGTTAATGCCAGCATTTAACAAGTCTGCCTGCAATATTCACGAGCATACTACAGGTATTTATTAACACCAAATATTTGTCTTGCAAGATATTTGCAAATGCACTCTGTAAAAACAAATAAAAAATTATAGTTCCGGGGGTGGGGTGTGTGTGTGGGGGGGAAAGTCTTGTAGATTTTATTTAAAACACTTTAAAAGTGTAGACCTTGGCTTCTAGTAAATGTATTACATTCTAAAGTTCTGATACCTAAAGCACAGTTGTTTTTACCAAGTACAATCAGTAATTTTTCCCACTCTCTCAGAAACAAAAAAGCATGAATGTGCATTTCCTCTTTCAAAATGTTGTTAGGGCTCTGAAAAGAAGTGACTTCTTTCTTTCCTCTCCAGAAACTTGCCTTAGTATCAATGTATACTAACTCTCTTCACCTTTCAAGATTCACGTTTCTAGAATTATTAATTCATCATTAAATCATTTTATAGAAGTATTTTTAGTTATTTTAAGAAACAGAACAATTAAGCTTTAATGTAAAAAAATACAGTGATACGCACCATTTTTAACAATCATACTATGTTAAGAAATCCCTTACCATCATCTGCTTTTGAAAGAAATATGCAGCCATTCTCTTCAAAGTACACATTCTGCCCAAATCTGATCTGTTCAATACAAAATCATGTTTCAAGTCCAAGGTATAGTTAAGACTATTTCCTTAGAATCCCTTATATTCAATCATTGTTCCATACAACACAATTGTAACATACACAAATGACAGAATATGGCATGTATATTTGATACTAAAGAAGGAATTGCACGCATCAGATTCTTTCAAAGTTGGGGTACTGAAGCTACCTATACCTGCTCTATATTTAACAAAAGGCTCAGATCACCTGCAATTGCTCTTTTAACTTACAATGTCCTGTATTCTTTATCCAAAAGTCAGATGATTATTGTATCTTTACTTGCTTTTGCCTATGGAGAAATTAAGGTAAATGCACTATCATAACAGGTATAAATTGTTCTAAACACATGCTGTTACTATCCACAATTCTTAAAATATTCAAAACGCAAAACTACCACCATAAAATAATCAGTAAACCAGCATTTTATAGGAGAAATGGCTTCACTGCCTTTTATTTGTATTCAGTGATGAGAAATGTTTGTATTTTTTGCCACTTACCCTTGGGCTTCCTGAACAGAATACATACTTGTGCAATTCTTCTAATTTTTCCTTGATTCTTTTTGTCATAGCATTGTATCTTGCTGAAATGACATTCCAGTTTTCCTGCTCCAGTTTCAGAAGATTCTTGTACAAAAGCTCTGATGTTGCTATGGATGTATCTTGCTTCCTTTTGGAAGGGATTTTTGTTCCTTCCTGCTAAGTAAGGAAAGATGACAATGGCTACAAGCCAGCACTCTGTACTCCAATATGAATATACTGAGGCAATAATAATATTTCCTGAGCTACAGACTTCGCATTATTACAACAGTACATGCTATTAAAAAGAAAAACACATGGTCGGAGGAAGTTTTTCTCTTCAATTCTTCCTGATATTTTAAGGAGGCATTGTCAAATCTGCATTATTTGACACATATATTGAGGTCTTCTCTTCAAAATTTAGGGTACTATTAACATATGCTCTTAATTGTTCATATGTAAATATGTTTGTTCTCATTCTAGAATTAGTTTTTAGTTAATTTTTATGGAATTCTGTTATTTTTCCTTCTTCAGAGGTGCTTTCCCATAGTATTCCTGTCTTAAGACTATCACTTCTCATTTCCTCTCCCAGACAACAATGCTGCCCACACCTCTGTCCCTGTTCCTAGAAGTCCTAGCAGCTTGTTCAGCTTCTTGCTCCACCACCTCAAAAGTGTGAGTATAAATGTTCATAAGGCACAGAATGAAGCGGTGAACTGACACTGGTTCTGCAATAGTTTTATCAGGAATAAGCTTAAGGATCTGGTTTTCCACGATCCATGAGCAGACTAAAGCTACCCCATTGCCAACAAAGCTGTCTTCTCTTGTAAAAATGTTAAAAATTCATTAAAACTGCTAGAATAATGCTACTTCTTTTTGCTTGCTGTAAAATCTCATTTGATTGAATAATAAGCTTAACAACATACATTACAGTACAGAACACTGCATAGATCACACAAAATTTTATAATAATGTATTACATGAACGTGTCTAAACTTAAAAAGCAGCATATACTTTTTACCCATCCTCACTCTGCATTAAGAACTGGTTTGTTCCTCACAAATGCACGAGATCTAAAATGTGAATGTTATGCGTAGTCTTTGAAAGAAGGAGAAACTACCTGCTCCATTTATGAATATAAATCACATCATTCATGAAAGCACATGAGTGTTCACTACTGATTCAGGCCAATGGTCCCTCTAGCCTAGTGTATCAAATTGGAAGCACAAGTCAAAGAAACCTTGAAAGCCCTTAGAGAAGCTCTGGAGCAACTGTGTAATTGGTCAAGGTAAAGAAATAGTAGCATGTGTTAGTGTACCACCTGCTCCTCAGTCACTGGAAAAATTGCTATAAGAAAACACCATTTCACAAACCATAAGCAACCAAACAATACTTGGGAAAGCATAAGAACGGGACGAGCACAGATGATATTCCCCAAGAGGTATTTCCCCAGCCTTCAATGATTTTAGGTCTGGAAGTTCCTGAGCTGAATGTGGTTTCTGGATATTTAAAAAGCCTCTTTCACGTACATGTATCATCTTCCCTTATACCTACGTAAAATTTTAGCATCCACAACTTATTCTGGCAAGTTCCACACTTTGTCAGTCTTTTGATGATTCTCCTCCTTTTGTTTTCAACAGTTCCCATTGTATGTATTAGCAAATATTACACGGAGCTGGTGGCCACAGTGTAGGTATATATTACAGTTACTGTACACCTCCTTGCCTAAGGAAAAACAAGTCATCTAGAAATGCATCTAGAAAGATTTTGATGACAGCAGAGGATCTCAATCAGTTTGTAAACATTTGCTCCAAAGCAAAAAGGCACAGCTTCCTTTCAGGTAAAAGCCACCTGTTTGTATCCTGGAACCAGTGTTGCAGACCAGCATTTGTAACTGTGTTAGTGAACTGCCAATGAATAAACAGAACCATACCTGCTCACCGTTAGGAATGCCTTTGTTCTTGAAACATTTGTTTACATTTCTGACACAAACTTAGGAACTGTTTATATTATGGTTAGAAATAAGAGGGTTACAAAAAATAAACTTTGTATTAACTTTTAAGAAACACTCTCAACTTGAAACAATTTTAGAACAATCCCACATTCATCTGAAAACATGTTTAAGGTAAAATAAATAAATAAACCAAAACAGCGCTCTTTTTAAATAGTACTTATGCATTATGCATATAAATCGGTTTACAGGCTGTCATACTGCATTAAACTTTTATAATACCTTTAACAAATTGTATTAGAAATGCAGGAACAGAAAACCCAAAATTACTTCAGACCGTTTTCTGACTCTGTGCATGATACACTGCCACCCATTTACACAGTATTTACTTATAGAAATAAATCCAATTACCTTTTAAAGTGTAGTTTATAACATGAATACAATTATGAGAAGTCAATAAAATATTTTAATATTTAATATGGTGCAAACCATGATGTACTGGCCAGCACAGAAAAAGTTTTTCTTGTGCCAACTCAAAGTAGTTAAGTCTGGCGTCACCAGTTCGGACGCTTTACACTAGCTGATCTCTCCCTGCAATCTTCTCCTGATACGTTATCAGAATCTTTCTAGAAGACAAGAAAATCAACCACAATGCAGATTTACATCAAAAGAGTATAGGAAAGTTGAACAATGGTATATGCCTTTGAACATAAGTGGAATCCTAGTATTTATCCCCCTGCTTCAAACCCTTTCAGAAAATTGTTCCTCAGCATTCGAAAAATATGGCTAGCTTCCTTAACAGATGTGCCAAGGTGGTTGTTGACATTCAGTCTAAAACAGCATACCTTGCAGGAAAAGAATCTCCACGGCAGGATAGTTCCAGGTGGCACAGTCCAGTGTGTGAACGTACTTCCCGAACAGTCCAGGATGTGGCATTTCTTTGGTTTTAGTTTACTATAAAAACATACTGTTTGAAGATGGTTATGCTTAGAGTAGTGTTTGACACTGAAGCTCAGTCTTTGCAGGAGATTTTGCAGTCCAACGCATGACGTCCTGACCTTCATTTCTTGATAGTCAACCTGAAATATCTGAAAATCCGAAACCGCTGATCATTTCACACTGTGTATGTGAAATATACATGACATAAACTGCAGGTAAAACTTCCTCTCTTTCCAGGAAATGAAATTGATTCACTAGGTAAATCGGATGAGCAGGAACAGCAAAACTTAAGCTTACACACAACTTAAGTTGTGTATTAACCTGCTACATTACTGCAAAACTGGCTGCTGGCAGCTGGAAGTTTAACTCTAGTGAAACGACCAATGAAGAGGAAGGAAGGTGCAACTGAGCACGTTTAGATGTCGAAGAACCAAAAACCGGGAAGGTTTTGGGCAAGCTTTCCCCCCCTTTATAAGTATCATGTAACGATAAAATCACTTTATCTCAGGAGGGTAACTGAGCCCATCTCGCAGGAGAACCGACCGCTCTGAGCTCTGCCAGGGAAAAGGCCCCCCCGCCACGGCGCCCGCGGCCCCGTCCGCCGCCCCGCCCGGGCGAGGGCCAGAGCGGCCGGCCCGGCCCCGCTCCCGCCAGCCCTGCCCTCACCGCCGCCGAAAGGCCGTGCCAAGGCTGGGCAGCGCCCGCGGAAGGGCCCGCCGCGGCGGGCGGGACGGGACGCGCTCTCCCTGTGGCGGGGCTGCCCGGGGTAAGATGGCAGGCGAACCGGAGCAGCTCCCGGCTCCCTCGCAGGGCTGCCCGTAGCCAAGATGGCGGCAGGGCCCTTCAGAAGCGGCGGCGGGCGAGTACAGCTGATGTCAGCGCGGAGCGCCCGCACGCCGGGACGGCTAGAACGGTCCCTGGCGCAGCTTCAAGACCCTCCCGTTTCACACACGGTTTCGCCCCTGGGTGCGGAGGCCGCAGGCGACCCATTCTGAGGCGCGCTCCCGCCCCTCCGCTGCGCCCGAAGAGCCAGGCGCAGGGCGGCGGTAGCCCGTCTCCTTCTTAGCGCTGCCCTTAACAAAGATGGCCGCCCACGTCCGCGCCCTCCAGCCCTAGCCCGGCCGCTGCTGGCAGCCGCTGCAGGCTCAGCGGCGAGTCCCCGCCGGCCACGGCAGCGCTCCCCGCGCGCGGAGGCGGGGGCCTGCGCGCTCCCGCCGCTTCAGCTCCAGGCGCTCCCCGCCGCCGCATGGCTGAGGCTGCCGGCTCTCCGCGCCGCCCCGCCGCGGGCAGGCGTGAGGCGGTCGGTGCGGGAGCGGCGAGAGCCCGCTGGCGGCTCCTCGGACAGGTAGGGGGAGCCCGCGGGCGGGAGGTGCTGCCGGGATGGCGGGGCGGGCCGGCGGCGCCGTGGGAGGGGAGCGCGTCTCTGCTCGGCGGCGGTGCCGTGCCTTGGCGCGGCGGCTGCGCGGGCCGGGGCGCTGCTGTCCCCGCTCGCCCCTCCGCGCTGGGCTACCGCGCACCGGCGGCGGCTGCAGCGCCTGAGGGGCCGGGGGCGGCGGGAAACGCTGCCGGTTCCGGAAGCTGCGGGGCGCTGTCCGCACCCGTGGCGGGAGAACTGTGAGGAGTAGCATGCTGGGGCTTGCAAAGGGGTTTGCAGTCTTCTTCCTGGAAAAAACAGTAGTAATAAAAATATATACGTACATAGGGACATATGGCTCTTTGATGTGTGCCTTCAAGGGATCCCAAAAGCAGCCTGTGGTCTTCCAAGCAGCGTTCATGGGACGGGGACGCTGCACCCGCTGCTCGAGGGTGGTAGCTTGTGCCTTCGCACCTTGCACCAGCGCTGCTGCTGGGGTGGTTATGGCTGCTGGCCCCGTTCCCGCCCTTTGCCCTGCCCGGCCGCCTGCTGTGGGGAGCTGGGCCCAGACCCCGCTCACCTGGCACTGCCTGCCTTCAGGTCTGGTGCAAGGTTGGGAAGGATTCCTCCACAGAAGAGCACATGTGTAAAGGCTTAAAAGTCGGTTGCTGTTTGTTGGACGCAATAGTTCAATGTTTGGTTTTGTGGAAATGGGTGGCTGGAGCCGCCCATCACCGGCTGTCCTGAGATGGCGGAGTGGAGGCAGCAGGCCCAGGGTGGCCGCTGGGCTGAAGGGGGCACCTGGCTGCAGTCGTGGCGTGAGAAGGTTAATATTGCACCTTTCTTTGTGTTTTTTTGGTTTGTAAATCCTCAAGTCCTGTTCAACAAGAATACTCTAAAGCAGGAAATGTGAAACTGACAGGCAGGAATATCAGGTTTGTCTTTGTAGGTTTCCATCCCAGCAGCTTCTTGTAAGTTGCGCTCCGTGACTACTCCAGCTGTTAGGTCTTTTCAACATAGTGCCTTTGGCATATTCCTGTCTCTTAAAATCATAAGGAACTTTTCATAATGATAGAGTGAGGGTGTGGAGGGTGCGTATAGGTATTTGGGGAGAAGGCTTCAATTTCTTCCTCAGACTTCATGTGTCTGTGACCTTTTCCTCTGCAGATTCTCTGGGTTTTTCCATGTTCTTTTCTGTTGATTTTTGTATGGTACAATGAGCAAGGATCAATTTAATCTTGCTGGTATATCTGAAGTAAAAATCAGTTCTGCTCTCTTTACTACAGTGATGCTTGGATCTATCTATGGATTGGAAGAAGGTATCAAACTTCCTTTATCCTTTCTTTAAAGGAACACTGTCAGTGTTTCTTACAGTGCTTTTACAAATGCTTTTCAGTCTGCTTCTAATAATGCCTTATAAGCACACCACAGAACTGATTTCATGTATTTTGAATTTGCTTCCATTCAGTGCATACACAAATCGATTTGCTGTGGTAAGGATGCTTGAGTGCGTGCTCGCTGATTTAATTAAGAAAAAGGCCCTTTTATCACGTATCCTATGAAGCTAGCATAAAAAACGAGGGGTTTGCATAATTACCTGTGCTCTGTATCAATAAAATGTTTTATGTATGTACTAAGTTTGAAGTTTGGCGATATTTTTAAATTTAGCTTGTCAGATCAAGGAAAGTATTTTTTGCATTAAAAAAATGCTAAGATGTTACACGCGTAGTGTGCATTTATAAATGACTGGAGTAAATTCTGGAAGGCTGTGTTTTGAACTCTGCCAGTCTGTGCAACTGATGGCATTATCCAATCTGTAGTTTTGGGCAGGGAAGTTAGAGGAACAGGCATAAATTAAGTTGTTCCCTATATGTACATGTACTTCCTGTAGAAGGTTTAATGAAAACTGCCCTGAAATCTGAAAGCTTTATATATTTATTCTGGCTGTTACCTTTCTCTTGCTCTTCTTGTCACAGAAGTCTTGCTAACCTGCTAATGTACTTTAGCTTCCAGAATTGAAACATAAAAGCTAAAGTAAGGACAGAGCAGTGGTCTATTATTTATTTGTTTCCCTGAACAGAAGTTCAAAACAATTTTTCTTTTCTTCCTGCTCCTTTCTCTGTGAAAGGTGGCTGTGCTCTGTATCTTTTTGTTTTTGTTAGTCTTAAGTTTGTAAATTGTTTACAGTTAAATAAAACAGTTTAGTAAATAAACTATTTGTACAAATAAATAATGCACAGTCCTACTGATGGTATTCAGAGATGAGATAGTTATAGATTATGCTGTAGTTAATTATGTAGAAGCTTTCTTGCATGCATAAAATAACACGTTACAGTCAGTGCCATAGAACTGAGCAGAGGTTTATAAGCTCTTTAAGTTACTGAATTTGGCTTTTAGTGCAGCTAGGCCATACACAATGAGATACCCAAGCAAATATATGGAATTTCAGGTGACTGCCTTTGTCCATATGTTGTTTGGGTTCAGCTGGGGTTTTTTTGTAGTTGTTGGTTTGGGGTTTTTTTTGAAGAGAGTTCAAACATCTTTAGGTTTTATAGGGAGTCCTAAATGTGGTCCTGATATTGTGCTTAAATACCAAGAGCTCTGCAACTGAGATCTGTGGTAATGTTTTACTAGAATCTTTCTAAAACAGGAGGCAGTTTGGTGATACATTTTTTTTAATGTCTTGTGTGTTAATGAAGAAAGAATTGCCTTAGAATTCTATATTGCTAAGTGAAGTTAGAGAGGAAAGAAAATGCAAGTTCGAGAGAGGGAAAACGGCAAGGCAGAAGTGTGAGCTTGCATTGTTTGAAGGCTTTTTGTCATCATTCTTGGTATTTTTTTCTTTTAAGGAACCTATTTTTTGGAAGAGAATCTTTCATTACAGAACATAAAGTATTATTTATTGAGGTACTATGTGTGACCTGTGTACAAGCTCAGTGCTTGTGTACACCTGTAAAGATCTTGTGTAGAAGATACAACCTTTCCATACCAAAAGAAGATCTTGAAGAGAATGAAACAAGGCGTCTGGATTTTTTTTTTTTTTAATAAAAATACATAGAGGAACTTAGCTGAAAGTTACTGAGGGAGAAGATGAAGAGGCCACCAGCTCCAACCACAGTAGTGTCCGGTGATTCCTTCCCCACCATAGTTCTTCCTCTTTGCTATCCCTAAAGCCAGGAATTGTGTCTATTCTACTGAGAAGCCTTTAGCTTGCTTTCATATAGGCTACTGCTTTTATAGGCCCCTGGGAAATGTTCATTTATAATGGCAATGTGCAGGACGTTAGGGAGCTTTACCTTCATTGGAATGGCATCATGAAAATAGAGAAGACTATCTTTCAGCCTCTTCAAAACAGTGTTAGGAGTTTAGATAGGTTTGTCACCTTCTGTTTTTTATCAGTGGATTATACTATAACAGCAGTATAACTTTGTAGTTTGTAGCACAATTGTGATGCTTTTAGAAACTGACTTGAGGAAAAAACCCAACTGTGATCCTTCTGTAAAAATACAGAGTTAGGTATAAATAATGTAACATATTCTTCCTTTGTGCTCCATCTTTTGTTATACTTAGGTTTTTAAAAGATTTGACCTGCTGTTGTAATTTTCAGATCTTAGAGCACTTGGTTCAAGTTTGAGGCTCTGGGAGAAATGTTCTTTTGAGCACTCAAATGCTCATGAGATTTTCTGCTAACCTAGAGAATTAATTTTTCAGAGTGGCTAGAAGACGTCTCTGTAGGACAGAAAACTATTGTCACTGCTGGATTTTTTTTTTCCCCTGTTAGTAGTAGCTTGCCTTTCCCTTAAAAAGCCCCCAAACAAACACAAATGTCTGAAAATTGGGTCTTCATGGTTTTCTTTAGTTTTCAAGATGGTCCATTCTGTTTCCAGGCATGCCACTATTACATGAAGATCTTAATTCTGCTAGTTTTTAAATTTAGTTCTCCTGTTTTGATGTTTTTGTGATTTTCTTCATGTGTATATATTTCTCATGTGTTATGGAAGTAGAAGAAATAGTGGACAGCACAGAGACATTTTTAATACTTTGATGAAAGTGCCTCGGCCTTTTGTATGCTGAGACCTGCTGATGGAAACAGATCCAAAAGCAGCAAGCCTGATGCATCAGACCTGCTGTTAGAAACTATAGCAGCATGGCGAATACAATTGCTTTGCTCACATATGTAATATTTCCAAGTATCCTGCAAAATAATAGGACGTGGCACCAAACTGTAAGGCTGCTGAATGTGAATGCATTTCCAGTTAAAGCATGTTGACAAAGGTTGGGTGCAGCAAAGAAATCACTGACCTGCTATTTTGTTGTATGCATCCTGTATGCAAAGTTTCTGGTTCAGGTTTCATAATTCTGGAGAGCTATTTCTCATTTTACTTCAGATTTATCTTTAGTTGGCAAAAACCTTTAAATTGTAGCACCATCCTACTCAATGGAGCTATTCCTTTCAGCTCACCCAATTTATAGCCATGAGTTTATTTTCTGTTCTTTTTTTTTTTTTTTTTTTTCATCACTTTGGACTGCATGTGGACCTTAATTTTAAAAATGCAATGGAAATTATTTATGTATTCTGTCCAATGTTAGGAGAAAGAAGTTAAACCAAGGGCATCTTTCCATCCACATTATTGACCTAAAGAATAAACCTTTTTGTCTGGCAGAGAAATGCTAGTTGTCTTCTGTGCAATGATACAGCTCAAACAGGCTGGGTGCCAGGTTTTCCTGTATGGAGGAGCCCTAAAGATGGCTGAGTGCAACAGACTATGCAGGACAGAGCATCCATGTTTTTACTTTCTAGAATAAGTGTGTTAATAATTTAAAAAAATGCAATCAGCCACATTCTGACTCTGCCACTGCCTTGAATTCTTTAGTCTCTTAGCACTGAACTTGGTTCTCTTTATGTTTTGGGGCTCACGTAAAGGTTGGCTTAATGCATCAGTCCCCTTATGGGGGCCTGGTAGGGGAATATGCAGTTGTGACATCTGAAAATCAGAGCCCTGGGACTGGTAGCAAGTTTCTCAACTCAAACAAGTTTGGCAGCAATTCTGCAAGTGTGCAGCAGTAGACTTCTAGGCTAGGAAGTAGCCTAACTGGCAAACACATATCACTCAGGCACCTGAAGATAATATTTTGGGTTAGTCATTTACATTCTACAGAAGATACGCTTGTGCTTTTTTTTTTTTTTTTTTTAATATATATATCTATAGAGACAATGGGTGGCACAGAAATTGCTTGGTGAGGGCACTGCTTGGTCTGTGAAACTTTCATGGTGATGATGATGGGAGGATAGGGGAGAACCCGACTTGCCTCTAATCCTGCTGTGGGTTTGCTGGAGCAAGGGTTAAAAAAGCAACTTTGTGTACTTCTGTACACAGTACATTTGCTTTACAGTTATTGAGACATAAATTGATAACCCATTCTCTTGACCCCTATCATCGATACCACTGTTATTTTTGTCAGGCTTTGACATACTTGGACTAGTTATTTATAACTATGAGCTGATAGCATAGCTATTATGGTTCATTCCAGACTGGCCTCTTTAGTTAAATAAGCCTGTGTTTGTTCTTTCTTGAAAGTTTTATTCTTAATGTTTAATTTGTTCTTCATTTCAAAGGTTCTGAAGAAAAAACACTTGAAAGATGTGCATCTCCAACAAGTGTCTGTAAGAAGGTTCACATCGTTCAATCTCTTTTCAATAGAAGACCAGAATACAGAAGAGGAAACTGGGACCTGGGTTCAGTATAAAAGCATCTTTTATCCTGAGTATAGTGTGACCTTAAGGTAACCATTATTTAAGTTTTAAGTACTTCCTAAGATCTTGTACAAGCCTCAAATATCAAACTCATTAGTCATTCTTCCAGTGTTTTGTATAACTAGGGCATAATTTACAAATAAACTGTTAGATGTTATTTTTAGTTGTTTGTTACAGTAAGCAGTGTGTCGGGGGTGTGTGTGTCAGTATATTTCACTGAAGTGGCAGAGCTTGAATGAAAATACTGATGATTGTACCTGTAACAATGCAAATATGAGCATTTATTTTATATTTCTAATACCTTTCTTTTTTGACATCCCTCAGATATAAATAGGATGTTAAAAAACTGAACACATTTACTTATAGACTTAATAAAAAAATTAATGGCATGATGTTATTCATAAAGTTCTAGAAGCTTTTTGGTAGTGATCAATATTTTGTTCAGTTTTCTTCTTAATATTTTTTTTAAAATTCAATGATAATTTGAAAGCCAATTTACAAAACAAAAGGATAAAAAACTTCCTCTTCCTACTGAAATGATTTATACCTAGTGAAGAAATCTGTTTTATATTAAAGCAGGTAAAGCAAATGAAGACACTTGCATTTAAATAAAACCAACAAACAAAAGACCAAACAAAAACCACACAAAACCAAAACCTCCCCAAAACCTGAAAATCCGTCAAAAACCCTCTGAAGGAGTGTTAATGAATTCTCAGTGGCATTAGCGAAACAGAAATGTTTAAAGCTCCCATTCATTACTGTGTGGATTTTTGTGGGTGTTTTTTTGTGTGTCCCCCACCCCCTCCACCCCCTCCACCCCCTCCACCCCCTCCACCCCCTCCACCCCCTCCACCCCCTCCACCCCCTCCACCCCCTCCACCCCCTCCACCCCCTCCTGCTTTGGTCTCCTTTGCCTTGTTCAGTTTTGTAGGTATCTGTAACTTTGTTTTGCTTCAACAAGTATTGGGACAGTAACTTGAGCATCCCTGAACTGATAGTTGTTTTGCAGCCTCTAATTAGCCCTGCTGAGCATGTAGGATTTTGCGTTTTGTGAACAGTGTAGGATATTGTGAAGAGGCTGTCTCTGAAACTGTAAAATGCATTTTTATTTAACTGGGACCTTTAAATCAAAGTCAGTCTTAGAAACTAAGTTCTAACACAAACAAGTAACCATCATTAATTGTGACATTTTTGCAAGGTTATAAACCAAACCAAAACAAAACCTAGCCCCATAACACTACATGCAGGTTGACTTAAATTTGCATCTGGGTATAAAGTCAAATACGAAATTGTTTAGTACTCTACAAAGCTTTAATTTGCCATTTTCTAAACTTACACTTACTGGTGCTAAAAGGCTGCAAAAGAAAAATTCCAATGGAAAATGCTGCCCATTTATAATAGGGTTAGGTACAGTCTTTTTTCTGCATACGGACTTTTCCTGTGAACTGCTGGGGAATGCTATGGATTCATCCAGATGCCCACAACCTACTTAATCTCTTTGTGCAGTGTCTCTGTTCCTTGGTTTTAGGTCTTCAGAGGCACACTGGTAATAGAAAATGTAAGGTATTCAGGTAGAATTTAGGCTGAGGAAGTCTGCAATCCTTTACACTGCGGTCCTGAACTACTTCGTTCAGTCTCCTTAGTTCACCATCATGGTTTGCAACACTCAGTGTCACTTACTTGTTTTACTAGTTACAGGAGTTTCAAGGTAGGAGATGAGCTGGGGTTCCCCTATGCTGGCACACAAAAGCCAAGGGAATGTCAGGCTGATCTTGCTCTGACATGTGATATTTGTGTACTTCTGTTTCCATCACTTCCCATGTCATTTTATTTGGTATTGTTCATTTGGCTAATAGTAGCTTCATTGATATTAGGACATAGCGCAAACTGTAGGCTGTAAAGAAGCATGTTTGGTTTTACATGATTATATTACGTTCCGCTGAGCTTGGCCAATGGAAGTGCACAGTTGCTGTGCTAGAGCAGGCTCAGAGTGGGTTTCAAAAACTGTTGAGGAGAATAGGGACATTGTCTCCTGGTGGGGATTTTTATTTTTTCCCTGTATTTTGTACCTTTCCAGAAGATATTCAGTGATCTATAAAAATGACAATCACTGATTGGTTTAGGAGTAATAATCAGAACTCACTTCTAATAATCCTGTATTAAAATGTGTTCTCTCTATACTGAAGCAGTGGCAATAGATAGCATATACATACTATTTCAGAATACTGTGGATGGTGAAGAAGGGAGGGAGAAAATGCTCACCGTGTATTTTGCGAGGAACAAAGTATAAATACCTGCAACAAAATCTGCTTTACCTTGAGTCATATTAAATAAACTTTCTTCCCTGTTTTTGAAGAAGCAGTAATTTAAGGGGGTAAACCTAACAGTTTCATATGCATAACAGAACAAGAGTTTTCCTTGCTGAAACATGCTTATCCAGAAGTTAAGAAATCTTGGAGTACATGTTCCTAGATCTTTGAGAACTTGATCATGTTGTGGAAACTTAAGGATCCTCTCAATGTCTGACAGTCTTCCCTTCACTTGTCTCCTCCCGTTGGCAACATATTAATTACAATAATTTTCATAAATAAAAACAATTTTAATAAGATAACAAGAACATATTATTGGCATCTTGTTAACAAGAACATCAGTCAGGTAAACCCAGCACAGTGTTCTTGAGTAGGAGAGCCTTTTATATGCCTTTTCGTCAGGAAAAAATAATGTTCCTATGGCCCCTCTAAAATCTTGACAAAAGTGGTTTTGAATTTTCATCTACATATATTTTCCTTATGCATTAACATCTTCTTGGGAAAGCTCATTGCATATGTTGGATGTTAAAAAGGTTGTCAGCTAATACCTTGACAAGACTAAATGCTTAAGAAAGTTCATAAGGTTGTTAGTAGCTTTTGGCAAAGAGTATAAAGGTCAAGCTATATCAGTTCAAGGGCTATCAAAACTGATCAAATTGTATATTCAGATATGCTATGACCTAGCTGGAATCACTGCTCTACAGGGACTTGGGGACCAGTTTGTTAGGCAAATAGGAGCTTTGGTAGGAAACAACCAGTCAGGTGCATGCATGCTTTTTTGAACTTCTCAGTGCAGCTTGTTTTAGTAAGCTGCTATTTCTCTAACCAAATTCAGATTGGATTCACATTTGAGAAAGAAGAGTTTACACCATGGTTTTCTGTCACTAGTTTATTTTTAGAATCAGTCTTAAATCTTCCAAAGCAGGAAGCCAGAAGCACCAATATAAAGCAATTTTTGCTTGAAAAATTTAAGCAGGTTTTATGCGTCATTTTGACTAGATCCTTAAAGTGACAAGATCATTGACTCACTTTAAAAATCCCCGGAACTCTTCTGGTTAAACAGTGATCTCTAGTGTGCTTAATGAAATGTAGATTCACAATACATGGTAGAAGCTGGTCTCTTGAAGTTCTACAGGTACTAAGGTGGTTCATAGTAGCTCTGGGGTATGAAAAGGAGTGTTTGATGAGTGTGACTTTTGTTAGCAGTGAAAGCTGTGTCAAAATGAAATTTCCTGTGTTATAATCTAGAATTTAGTTTGATTAGTCTAGTCTCATTTGGATTTGTACCATATTTGAGGCTTCTACACATATATCCTTGTCTTGATGATATGAATTGTGTGGCTACATATATGAATTTGCTCTCTAGTCTTCTTTGTAATTAATGTTAATTAAAAAATAATTCCCTGCATTGACAGGAAGTCAGTCTGTGAATCAGGCTGAATATCTAGGGCAGTCTAACATGGAGAATGGAGACATGTTCCATCCAGACTAGAATCTTGCTGCAGTTTTCACATTCAGATTTGGATACAGGAAACTGAAGTAATCTAGTCTACAGGTGAAAAACAGAAACCTCATTTTTAGTTAAATTTCTTGCAAGCTTGAAGTGTAAAAAGGTATCTTTCATTACAGATATCATCTGGCCTTCTGGGTCTTCTCTCCATTAAAAATATGATTTTATTCATAAAACTTCCATGTTTATTAGTTAGCCTTGTTCAAGTTCTTTTTAACTTTGGGGGTGTTTAACTTTGCTGTTAAAAAAATACGCATGCACTAAGTATGTGTTTTCTTGGTGATAGGAAGATATATAGAGTATTTTAAAATTCCTATTTAATACTGCATTTCTAAATCCTTCTATTTTTAGTCAGAAATGTGCTTTCAAATTTTGTATGAATAGTTTTAGCAATGAAGTGATTATAGATCATAAAGATGCTGTGTCTCACTGTGGAGATGGCATCTGTCTTTTAGACAGGAAAATTATTCTTTTATTAGAGTTAAAAAAGGAGCAATCAATATCTTCAGATTTTCTATTTCAGGATATGGATTTACTTTAAAATTGTAGGCTCATTTTAAGCAATTAGAGAAGAAATAAGTTATTTCTGTGGTAAAATATTTGCTGTTGATCAGTCTTTTGATGTTTCAAATACGGAAATGCAGAACTGAAAAGAACGATGTCAGCAGCTTATGGGAAGGGTTAAATCTTTGTAAGGAGTGTTAAGTGTTCTCTGCAAGATGTCATGCCTTTGTTCTGAATGTGAATGAACCTTTAGATGAAAATATGAAAGAAATTACTGGTTGGTTCTAGACCTTTGGTTTAGAAATGAGAAGCGTGTCATTTGTCTGTGGCAAGTAGTATATTAGAAGGTGGTTTAGAAGTGAATTCCATTGGCTATTGCTATAGAATATTTCTGCTAATAACATTTTGAAGTTTTTAGGGATTTTTATTTTAGGGATAGACAGAAAAATGAAGGGAAGAAGATTTTAAAGAATTTTGCCTACCCCTTATGGATAATTTATGTGGATGTTCTCTTTATTGTGTGCTAAGAGACAGTATGTGGATTTAGCAGCATAAAGGCTTGGACACAGAAGGGGGAAATAGGTGAAATGTGGTTTGGCAACTTATTTCTTTAGTTCACCAATCAAGCTATGACTGTTTCATCATATTGCCCAAGAAGTGTATTTGTAAAAAGAATTTGTAGTCAAAGCTGTCATTGTTTTGATTTCTTACCAAATTAAGCTGTGATCATGAACAGGCATGAAACTGGAGTTCTCTTATTTTGCTATACTCTGGCCCAGAAAAAGCATCTGATAACAATGAAGTTTGCAGATAACTGAGATTCTTTCTGGGCCACAATAACATTTGATGGTGACACTCACTAAGCCTTTTTGTAAAGTACCCTTAGCAGTAACTTTTTTACCCTTATCCTGTTTTTCATTTTCTCCACAAATATTGTAGTTTTATTTTGTATCCATCTTAATAATGTATGGTGATGTGTTGTGGGTTGTTGGGTTTTTTCTTTTGAGTATTATATGGAAATGTGGTCTACCTTAATTTTTGTAGAATTTTTGAGTTTAGTATATGTATTTAGTTATTTGTAATATTTTTCTTCATTCAGTTGAAGAGTAATATAAAAGAAGAGAAGGGACTTAGATCTGTTTCATTATGGTTGATGAAAAGCATACGTTAATAGGGAGCTACTGAAAGATTATTATAATTCTACTGTCTGTAGCTATTTATAAATACATGTGAAAGTCTGCCATTTGTGTTGCCTGAATTGGAGAGGAAGGAACATAAATATATATTTCAAAGATCTCTCCTCTCTTTCTCTGACACTTTATACAGCCAAAGTTGATTTATTCATAGTCCAGAGCAAGGAATTTTGCTTTGCTTTGTATCAGGAGAAACATGAGTTAAATTAGTTTATCATTCATAGGTTTGTCTTCTATAACTCACTACCTCAGCCACAGAAATAACTGCGTATTGTACCTTGAAGACTTATTATAAGAACACTGTAGATCAGATTAACCGTGCTGGTCTGAAATTCACTTATTTCATGATGCTTACCCATGTGTGTTTGCAGTACTTTGCTGATCTCCACAATCACAGCTTTGAACTTCTTTGAAGTTCTTAGAACTGTACAGCATGCATGACATGTTCCAAAGCACTAAATACTACTGCTTTTCTGTATCTTGAGATGCCTATGGAAATTTATGGGAATTTTGGAGTTAGGATTTAACCACAAGCTTCTGTGATTCCTTTCCTTGACTTTCATAATTCAGACTGCATGACACTTAAAACTCGGGGAGTTTGAAAGATGTACTGTGGAAGGCTGTGATTATGACAGGCATTCATAGAAGAAGGTGTGACATGCATGGGCAGTTTTCTCTGGGCTTGGTAATGGAGAAGCAGCTGCTGGGCAGGTGTATGCAAAGCAGTGGATCCCAAACTAGAAGCTGTGGGTTTTAGGTGCAGGACTGAGTAGGATGATACTTACAACAGAATTTGGGTTAGAGAATACCTGTATTTACAAGTGTGTGTAACTTTTAGTCTGCAGATCAGGTCTGTGATGGAAAAAGAGTTGGAGAGCAGCTATTGCTGCGTTTGTACAAATACAGTCCTCCAAATAGAGAAGCATGGCTGTTGCTGCTTGGAAGTGTGTTGCCCTGAGCTCTCCCTTTCACAAGCAGATCAACTGTTGGCACATTGTTCTCCTCAGCCCTAAAACTTGTCTGCAATGGAAGTTATGCTCAATTCTGCACTGTTTGGGTTCCCTAACTGTTAAGTAGTTACCAGTGGAATTTAAATGCCTCTTCTTTAGTCTGGTGTTGGGAGAAAAAGCTTTATCAGTGGGAAGAGGTATTTTCCCATCATGCTAATTGACTTTAGAACATTCACTGTTACAAATGTGGAGTAGTCTTAAAATAGTCCATAATGATAATATAGTTAAGACCTGAGATGTGATTTTTTTGGAGGAAATGAGAGTGGATTTGCTATCCACATCACTGTTCAGATAATGGCTACTCCTCTCATTCTAGGAGGTTGACCTTGCTCTCTGCTTTTGTTTAGTGATGATTTCATAAGCTGATCAGACTAAAGAAAGCAGCTGTTAAATTTAGACCCTGCCCTGTTTCATGATGAGTGTGGAGCGGGCACCTGGAAGACTGAGGAGAAGGGGAGGTCCCTTACAGGAGAGTTGGATACTTCTCATCATTAAATTATGGCTTATGTCTGTGCTTGCCATGAATATTTGTTAAGGCAAGAAAGAGATTAAGATAGTTAGAGAAGAAACCCTGAATGTCTCAGGCAGCCAAAAAAGGGGGTTAGTGCAAAATGCCTCCAGTGGCCAAGAGAGTAAATGTTGGGGTGTGCTGTTGTTTGTACTTGGATGCCACAGGCTTTCAGCCACTAAATACATGTAAGAATATGTTTAGAAATTTGTGTGTGTTGATTTTAGTTATGGAAAAGAATGTTTTATAAGCAGAGGATCCTTAATGAAAACTGAGCGTACCAAAAATAATAATGTAGATTAAGAACATTTGTTATGTTAAACAAAACATCACCAAAATTTCAGGACAACCTTAAAACCAGTAAGTGTGTGGCATCTATCTGTTGTGGCATCTTAGCTTATCCTTCAGGCTCGGAGGTGTCCACTTCTCACCTCCAATTGCAAACCATTATTTTAGAAACAGCCTGAAATTTGGTTTAGTGATAATTTTAAGGCCAGTGCTATGGTTGTATAATTTCTTTCTTTTGCCTTTGTCTACCTTTTGACCCTGAAGTATATAGATTGTATTCTTCTCTAGACCAGGGCACTACACTTCTGGTTTTCTTTCTTCATAGCATTCTGTTGAACTACAGGTACTGGATTGCTAAATTGTTCATCCTCACCTTTGTTTGCTTCGCTTGAAGGCTTGCATGATAAATCTCCTTTATATATATATGGACTATATACATAAAGAAATTGAGGTGGGGGGGACACCAAACCAAACCATGTTATTCGAGGACTAATCTACATGCCAACCGAGATTAAAATATTTCTGTACTTTCTCAGCATCTCCCTGCCCCCTCTCCCCCATCTTACATTCATTTGGAGATGAGACATTCACAGCTGTCTGAGAGACCCTAACTGTGTCAGACACATGCAGTTATGGAGTTTGTAGGATGCTGAGGAGTCAGCAGGGGACAGTTTAAAGGGCAGCTCTGTGGTTGGCAGAACTACTGATCCTATCCGCTTTCTTGTCACTTCCTTTGAATTAACTGTTTTGCATCAGTTGTCCAATCTGATTGAAAACAAACTTGTCAAAAAAAGAAGAAAAAAATGCATTTTAAGACCACACGATCCATCAGAAATCTTGTAGGCTTCAACTGCACCTAAGGGGTGTATTCTTGGTTTGTTTTTAAGTAGCTGGAAGAAGAGCTGTAATGTCCAGTTGAATCTTTTGTAACATCTTTCATATGTTTTATTGCACTTGTTTATGAGCTTATTTCAATTTGTTAACTTGGTTTCCATTTGATTTTCATTTTTTTGTAACAATTAGTCTAGTTGCTATTTGGTGTTTCTTGAAATTTAACATGTAAATGTTTGTTTAATGCTTATGCTTATCAGAAGCTATAAATAGCGTTTTTTTAAACTATAAATATACAATTACATATTTGCAAAAAGCTTGATTTTTTTTTTTCTTTCATTCTTACAACAGCCTTCCTTCAGGAAAGAAAAGCTGAGAGAAAGAGAACTAATTCTGTAGATGCTAAAATTGTTGGGTTTCATCCATCTTTTCAGTGATTCAAATTAGCATGTTTCTAAACAGCCTTAGATGCTATATTTGAAACATTATTAAAATACTGTATTTTTGTATTTTACTGCCTTGCTGAATTATTTTTAGATTTTAAAATATATTTGTGAAACAGCTATGTGATCTGATTGTTGTAAAGTGTAACATATTTTTTTTATTTTGTTCATTTTGGGCCTAAATTAGCTTGGAATAATTAAAAAACTTTTAGTTGTTTTTTTGTGTGTGTGAATCCAGCTAGCCTGACATTTATAGCATTTAGAGGAAGCTTCTTGGGAAAATTTTTATTCAATTTTGGTGCATGTTCTTTCTGCTGCTGTCAGTGTTTTGCTCGTTGTGTTCTAAAATTTGCAGTTGGTATGTGAAATTCAGTTAATTAATTTATTATCCCCAGTTTTGAATGTTTATTTCGCTTGGGTTATGCAAATGTAAAACCAAAGAAAATGCAGTTCACTGAACACATTAATCAGTTTCATTGTTCACATTAATTAAATGAAGTGTTCTTGATTTTGTGGGAGAGAATAGGAATGTGTGTACAGCTGCTGTTCAAACAGTCCTCTGTTTTTTCCTCTTCAAAGAAATTGCTTCAGCAAAATTCTTGCTTTCCTACATGTGACTCCCACAACTAAACAAAAATTGATGCATTTTGGAAATGTTTTTGTTTTGATTAAAGTATTAGTTTCTGAGAAACATGTTCCTGGTTTTCAGTGATGGAACTTTGAAAGCTAGTGATTGTCCTCTTGTTTTCCCCCTGGTGGCTACTGTAGTGCCTGTTGGCTACTTTGTGAAAGGGGTTTGTGAGAAGTGAAGGCATGCAGTGAACCTCTTTTCTGAAGAGGCAAGGTGGGTTTGGGGGTTTTTTTATTGTTTATATGTTGGTAAAGTCACTATTTATGTTTTGTTCCAGATTTCACACTGGAGTCTTAAATGTTAAAGATGTTCTTACAAGTTTTGACAACACGGGGAATGTCTGTAAGTCATTAATTTAAGTACAGTACTATATTGATAGAAGTCTTAATTGTATCAGTATAAAATATTGCTGTTTGAGCCTCCAGTAACCATTTCATTTAGCTGAGAAACACCATCATTGTGGTCAGAGATACAGACCTACCTACCATAGCATTTTATGTGTTGCACTGTTTCATGTAGCACAGTTGTTTGTATGGATAAACCCTGAAGACGTCCCAGTGCAGGTTATTTTTGGTTCTGTGACTGCAGCAGGAACATTAGAGCAGCTGAACTGGGTTGGACAAAAAATTAGTTTAGGCCATTGATTTGCTGGCCAGTGGCCAGCAGTGGCTGAGGAACAACAGTGCAAGAACACAGGAAACAAATGATGATACTTCTGGCTTGGAGAGGGCAAACTTAAACCAGAGAAAAACAAAAGAAAAACACAGTCAAATTGTGAAATTCCTCCCCACATAGTGTTTTGGATCCTAGAACACGACATGAATTCAAAGAGCAAAGGGGAAAAAATTGTGCAAGAAAAAGTCGCTATGGCTATTAAATATAAAGATGTCGCTTACTGCTTAGGACATGCTGGATGTTAGGAGAATTAATGGGACAGTAGGATGATGTGTTTGCCCTGATCTTTCACACTTTTCTGAGCATCAGTTACTGGCCACATAACCTGAGACAAGATGAGCCAGCCATAAGTGGACCTTCAATGTCTGACACACTATGGCTCTGCTTCAGTATACTTATTAATAAAATTATCTATGCTATTAATGGACTTGAATTATAAAATTGTGTTAGATCATGGAAAGGAAGCTGAGCAAAAATATTTAAATCTTTTTGATGTAATGATTAGTATTATATAATTAACATCTACAGATACAGATATACGTATAGTTATTTGATTATTGTGCCTTATTTTTCAGTCTGGCTTGTTTTCAAACAAGCAAACTGATAGAATAAGTTTGGGGGTGTCTTTGTAAATTTGTCAAATGTTCAAGAAATCACATATCTCTTCCTCCTTATCAAAGCAATGATGTAGAAACTGTTCTGATATGTGTTTCATCTCAAAACTCCAGTCTTATTATTCCAAAGCTATGTTTCAGTAAACATTGACTTTTCATTAGCAAAAAGGTCAATCTATTTAACAAACTTTCTCTTTCAAAAGGAAAAAAAGTGTTATAAACTATGTGCCCTCTTTTTTAAAATTTGCTAGCTTTCCTTCAGTTCTGAACATGGAAGGTATTTTGTATCAGGACCCCACAACTGCTTCAGGATATATTCTTTAACTGTTGACAAAGAGAAATATGTTCTCTGATCTCTGAATGAAAATTATATCTAGAGGATGTATGAATATCCAAGGTAATAATAATAAGGCTGAGAAAGAAAATTCACATTTGTAATTATGGTTGACAGCTACAGATGTAGGCATCACAAGCTGGAGGATAAAACCAGATTTAAGACATTTAGGATCTTGAAGAAAATGCTTTGCTTAAATTACAGGAGGCATTTAGAGAGATTTGATGTTGTAGATTCTCAGAATAGGAAGCAAGAGGGACTTTTATAACAAGTTACTTTGTTCTTATAAACTGTTCTCAATAAGGAAAAAAGTTAGGAAAAAAAATCCAAACTGGAGTTTTGCATCCAGAAAAAATACTGCTATACTAGTTCATTAGATAACATCTTCGTTATTTGGAACAGCAGAGAAAATACTTTGTGCGTGTGTGTCTAAAAGTGCTTCACATAGCAGATCAAGACAGTGTACCTTACATGGTAACATAATTTCTTAATCTTTGTTCTTTGTGTGAGTACTTAGATTGTGATCAGTCTACACACATTTCCTTGTTAACACAAATAATTTACTCTGCTAAAAGTTTTCAAATGTTTTCCTTTTTACAGATGTGCTTTCAGCTCTTCTGTTAACTTTTTTCAGTATTTCAGCTTTCTTATTGATTGCAGATGGTAGAACGAGGCATGCTCTAATAGGCACAATGCCAGTGCTAACACAGAAGTAATATGACATTTGTAAATCTTTTTACTGTTTCTCTGTATATACAAAGATTCACAGTTGACTTTTTGTGTTCAATATTGCTTTGAGGGTTCATGCTGTGCTATTCTGTACAGTGTTTGCCAAGTCATTTCCAGATTCGCTGCCTCTCCATTTTTAAATGTCTGTGTCTGTAAATGTCTGTCTGTATTGGTGTACATATTACTGATATATGCCCATTTTATTAAGCACTCTAGATTACACTCTGTTAGGGTAATTGTAAAATAGTTATCTTCTGGCAGCATGTCCTACTGGCTTAGAGTGTAATAATCATACTTTTTTGCTATCATCTGTATGAAGTAAATGTTCCTGGTGTCCAAGCCGTAGTAGCTATGTGTCACCCCATCATAGTAAAGTTCCCCCAGTCACACGTTGCTGCTCTATTTGTATCATACCTGACTGAATTTATGTGCACTCCTGTTATCTCTTGATTTGAACTGGCTCTTTCTTTGACTTTTTTCTGTGTATTTCTTGGCTCTCTTTGTGTTAACCCATAGTGGAAATGATGGGTAGTAATCCTGCCTCCTTTTACACCCAAACATAACTACAGTTGTAGTATTAAAAAAATTAGGTCAACTATATTTTAAAATTGCTATGGTGCTCTTTAAGAAATTTGTATTATCAAATGATAATTTCCCCTAAAAACAAAAACCAAACCCAAACATTTCTAAAATTATCTTTAACAGTATTGGATTATTTCTTCCAACACCTAACAATAACGGAGCTAACCAGTGCTGAACGTGTTACCAGTCTCATCTACAGTAGCATGCTCTGTGTAGGAGCCACTGAATAATTATAGAATTGATTTAGTGTTCTTTTAGGACACACTGCATAGTCAGAATTTATTTACTGGGCACTAAACTTCACTTAAACAATTTGGACTGATTTACTGGAAAACAGTTAAATATTTTACTATTGTGTGTTTGTTTTGGCTGGCATACTGAGTATATATCAGAAAGATTAATGTTTTGCTAGGGATTATTAGATTATGAAATAACTGTGTACTAAATAAATTTTGTAAAAATGAAATGTTACCTATTACATCCTTTTTAAACATAATAATTTGTTTCAAGTAACATTGTTCGTGTGGTTTGGGGGGAGTTTTTTTGTTTCTTCTAATAATGTTCCTAAGTACCTTGTGTTAAGGTTTTTCAGGGAGCTTTTCTGTGGTCTTTTTGTTTCACTTTTTGATCCTTCTGCTTATGACCTTTAGCAGCCACATCACCGTATACCATCAAAAGAAGGAGTGGTGGGGCAGACTAGTTAATGCTACCTCCTCTACACTCCCAGTAGATATCAACTCAGTTCAAGATGTGCCACTAGCTGGCAGCATTATATAAAATATCAATAAGCAGCTTTTGAGGAATACTTGTGACTGCTTCCAAAAGTGCTGCCTTATACCATTAAGACTTCAGGACAAAAGTGGAGCCAACTGCAGTAGCTGTAAGTGGCATATTGCAGTGTTATCTCTGAAAATTGCCTCTGCACAGTGTCTTGTTCAAACTTGGTACTTACACTTGTATTCTATCTTTTTCAAAAAGATTTCTGAAGATGCATTTTCATTGTAGGATTGGTACTGTGAATGAAAATTCACAGTACAAATTTCAATTGGTTTTCATTTTCCCAGAAAAACATGAAAATATTTTCTCTTCTGCTCATCCTTTGTGAGAGAGCAGTTTCCATGTGAGAACTCTAAATGAATTTTCCACACAGACAGGATGCAATGCTAAATACACTTCATTCAGCTTTAGCTCTGTGCATAAACAGGAGGTGGGGAAAAGAGGACCGGAATGTAGAAAAAGATCCGTCTGTTTAAGACAACAGTATGCCATCTGTTAAAAAGATGGTACATTCTGAGACCATTTCTAGTCCTAAGGTAGTCCTTTAAAAGAACTGGTGGATCCCTGGCAGAAGGTTCAACGGTGGCATTGTGGGACAGCATCATCTGGCTCCAGGAGCCACATGCCATGCTTATCCTTGCAGAAGAAAAGTATCTTCCATAATACACTGTCCAAAAAGCAAGGAAAACTCTGCATGAACGAGCTTTTGAGAGTATCACCTTCCCCTGCCTTTCCTAGCAGGAGAAAGCAGTTATGACTGGAATACTTGTCTAATTATATCCCTGCAGTAATTATTTCAAATTCTGTATACATTTAAATTAAATTAAATGATCAAGGGCCAAAATATAAACCTCTTTACTAATTGCTACCAGCCTAAGCAAGCTACAGTGTCTGCAAAGGAGAATTTTAAGCAGTGAAATACAGCATGTTTTGGGATTTTCATTTAGTATCTACCTGATGTTAACACAGAAACAAGATATTCCAGAGTACTCAAGTAGTATAAAATTGCAAATATACTATATGTTTTAAAAAAAAAAAATTCTTTGTAAACTGCACATAGCATTAGTTAATAAAATAAAATAAAAAATAAATTAAAAAAAATTCAAGAAACAACATGTTCAATACATCTATTTTCTATTTGGTTGAGTGTGCAATTACATGTTCTAGAACTAAAAAAGCAGCAGAGGGTGCTACAGGTACAGAGCTACCCAGGCACATATTCCAAAGGTGTTGCTCTTGTAGGCAAGTAGATCCTGCAAAGACCTGAGCTTTCATTTTGGGGTAGATGGAAATAGGATAGCCTTAAATTCTGTTGCCTCTGTTCATACAGGAAAACAGGTAATCTATGTGAAATCCAGAAAAAGTAGAATTGCAGATTCACTTGTTTTCTTGATTTTAAAAAAACAAACATTTTATTGCTGGAAAATGTTTCATAGTTTCCTGAAAAAATCATAAAACATGTTACAGAACACCTGCTCACCATCTTTAGAACTGTTTTTGTTGGTGCCAATTTTATGTTTAGAAATTGCAGTCTCTGCAATGAGTTCTATATTGGAAAAATTTGGTTGTTTGTTTTTAAATGTGTTCCCCACCCCCACCCCCATTAAATGAGCTAGCTAAATTGGAGAATATTTTTGCCCTTCATATAATATTTTTCAGAAAATAACATGAGAGAAGGATTTTTCTTAAATTTCAAGTCCACATTGGTTTGTTGGGGTTTTTTTTCCTTTGGAAATGCATATCGAGGGGGAAAAGAAAAAATAAATTAATTTTCTCCTTTTAATTTTCACTTTCAGGTTGTATTAATTTTAAAATTATGCTTATTTAAAACTGGTAATTGTGTAATTTGTTTTTATTTATTGAAAAAAAAATCAAAATCTACTTTAAAATGAAGAAACTTTCCTTCTTTCTTCTTTCCTCTCAACTAACTAGAATGGGAGGGGTGTCTTCTTTCCTGGTAGTAGTATATGAGCACGTGTTCAGTGAAGCCGCTTGTTCCTTCAGAGCTCTCACGGCATGACTCAAAGGTATCTGAGCTCCTCTATGGAAAGATCGTGGCAGCTAGTGATTTATCATGCCTGGAAGGATAGATGCCATCAGGCTATCTAGGGAAAAGCATAGGATGGCATCCTTTATGGCACCAGAGGTGCTCCTGTATTTCATGTCATGTTACCTAGAATCCACAGGGGAGCAGATTGCATTTTTCCGGTGTTGCTGTGGAAGCTTCCCCGCCCTCCCCCCCCCCCCCCCCCTCCCCCCTCCTCTTTTTTTAGAGGAAAAGTCTTGTTTTCTGTGGTGAAAAACATACTGTCTTGAATATGCATCCTGCTTCTCTGTGCTTCAGTAGGTATTCTCACCTGAAGGAACTGCCACTCATCTTCTGAGCCTTCTCGCATTCTACTGGTGTGGCAGTTTGAAATTGTTTACCATGTCAGAACCTCACACCCTCTTGAAAGTCTTTAATGAAAAATAAATTGACTGGAAGAGTGTTTGGATACCAACGATACATGTTGTTTTGAATGAAATATTGTATTTATGATACCTACAATTTACTATTCGCTATGCAGCTTCCTTTTAAATAAAACATTCCATGATCAGGGTTAAGAAAAACCAGCTGTTTCCTCCCTCCCCTCCCCCATCCAATTCACTTCACTGATTCAGTTTACAGCATCATCCCAAGCAGTCACATTGACATAACTGGCATAAAGCTTACAGAATGGAGCAGGAAATAAGTATATGGGGAGAAGCAGGTACCTTTTAAATTACTCTTGCTATCAGAATTGTTTTTATGAAACTATTCTCTGATGGAACATCAGTGATTTGTCTTAAGAACTGTACTGCAATTTTCTGCCTTTCCCCACTCACTAAAATCTTGTTTATCAGGAGTCTGTATGTGAAAAGAATAATCATAATTGCAATCAGGGATCTGTTTCCTTTAAAGTATTTTTTTTTCTGCTACATCTTCCAACGTAACCTGACTCTGTGCCTGTACTTTCAAACATGGCACCGGCTCAGAGAAGTGGGAGGTGAAGAAGCCCAGCTGAGCTCTTCTAAATACCCTCTTTCTTCCTTGGTCAGTTTGAAGTTTTTGTAATAATTGGTTCTCCTGTCCAGGATATTCGAGTGAGAGAGCCTTTTGGTAAAAATACATTGATTAGAGCAACTGTAGTTACTTTTCTTTATTGCTGAGAAGTGTTTTGTAGCTGGGGTTTTTGCGTCAGATTTGTCTTAATCTTCATGAAAATTGTTGGCATAAGTATGTTTCTCACTGTGCTACTCTGCTAGTCTGACTTTGTGCACTGGTGTTCACCTTCTGTAATCTGAAGCATTTTTGAAAGTATTCCATGTATTCTAAATAGATTGTCATGAGAAGTTGGATCTTTTGATTGAAATTAATTAAAAGAATTTGAAGATAGAGTATAACACCTTAAATTAGATTGGTAGAAGAAGAGTATGAATTATTTTAATTAATTTCATGAGTGTTACTTTTACATTAGAAAGGTGATTAAGATAACTTATCTAATTGAGATGGGGTAGGATAACAATGGTAAGCATCCCTTGAAGATGTTCTGTGTTATTAATTAAGCTTAGTCTTTTAATGCATTGTAGAGTTTTCTCTGAAAATATTTTAAACTTGAGCATAATTGAAATAAATAGTTTCAGATTAGTTTCATTTAGCACGATGTGCAGTAGGTTGTTTGGGAGGAACTTGGCAAGCTGCTTCTTTACTTGCCATGCTCTAGCCATGCTTTCAGTGCTGATCTTCACAGAAGTACAGGCATGAGGTACAAAACATCCTCAAGAAACTCTGTGCTTGGGGTATATCCTTGAACCTTCTGTTCAATACCACACAAAGTCGCTGATGGGATCTGACTTACACATCAGATGGGGCATTTGTTTATATTGTAAAATAGTTTCATCAGTGGCTGTAGTGTGGAGGTAGCAAGGACAGTCCCTGTCCTTTGTTTTCTCCATACAAAGTAACTGAAATGTTATGCATAACTTCCACCTTGTTTTGCTTTTGTTTCGTGTCTTTTTAGAGAACTTTTAAAAAGCTGCACTGTATTTAATTTAAAGAATCATGTTCAAATGGGTGAAGTCATGTCGTCTTTTGAAAATGTTGGGGTGAAAGGTTTCAACTTAATTCAGCATCAATTCAGAGTTGCATTCAAAAAGAAACTATTTTAAGTAAAGTATTTCTAGAAATGAGAATTTGATACCTTTGGTGAATAATATATACATTTGAAATTTTTTATCTTATGATGGTTCTGACTGAAAAATATGATGAAAACTAATCTACGTAGCAGTGACCAAATGAAAATCCAATGTAGAACTATTGTTCATGTACTTAGCTTGACAAATTAAATACCCTTTTTGAGTCTCAGTGCAGCCAAAAAAATCCTATGTATTTTTTTAAAAATTCAAAATTATTTTCAATAACGTGGAAAGAAAGGGACAAGGCATTATTCCAGAAATCTAAAGAACTAATTTTTTTTAAACCTGGTGGATGAAAAGAGACCTCTATACAAGTGGTTTTGTAAATGGGAAATGTATGAGGAATATGTGTAAAATTGCATGTTTGTGCTGCTAATTACTGGAGGCCTAGCCTTGTGGTTTTTAACCAAGACTGCAGCCCACCTGCAAGAAACTTGAGTGACTAGCTCATGAAACAAAGATTCAGAATGTACTGGTTCTGTTGATGGTGGTTTCACATCTACTCTCCTTAATAGTTAAAAATACTTCCTCATATCTAATGGTGGTCTTTTTTACTAAAGCTTAAACTTATTATTGTTTTGCTTATTGGTAAAAATGAAAATTTTAATAGTTTTTTAGGTATTTTAAGTCATCACGTGGCCTTGCCTGTATCTTCTTATCCTTAGGTTAAGCAAGCCAAATTCTATCATTTTTTCCTAAGCTACATTTTTTGATAGTTCTGATTTTTCTTTAGACTCTGTACATTTGGTTTGTATCTTTCCTGAAGACTGTTCGTCAAAACTGGGGCACAGTAGTCCAATTGAGACCTTTATAATGCTAAGTAAACCAGGTGATTTTGTGTATTATAGCCTGTAATCCCAATATTGCATTTGCCTTTCTTACAACAGCATGGCTTTGACTCATGTTTAGCTTTTGACCTGCCATAAGGTCCTCTTCAAAAGGGATCAGTTATTCCTGATGTGTATTTGTGTAACAGATTATTCTTACCCAAGTGTGATACCTCATACTTGTCCCTGTTGAATTTCAGACTTCTCCCAGTTCATCGCTTTTGTACTTTGAAGCCTGTCTTTCAACATGCTGGACTACCTAAATTGATGTATTACTAATTTAATGAGCATATCACTTCCATCATCTAATTGGTCAATGAAAACGTTGTACAGAGCACCATACGGTGTAGGCATTTATGGAAACTCCACCTGATATCATCATCTGCTTTTACAGTAAAACATTGAGAATTATTATCCAGAGTCAGTTTTCTTGATCAGCTCTGCACCTATCAACCAAATTTTATTTAGACTGTTTCTCATGAAACTGTCAAAACACTTTCTGAAGTTTTGATACAGACATGTACTGTTTCTTCCCTATATGCAAGCCTCTTACCTTGTTGCTCTAGTGAGTGTTTTTTTAATTAAAATCTAATTTATTTTTTATTGTTATACTTTATCATGTAATATGGAACAAAAGAATGAAAAACATGAATCTGTTTTGAGTTTTTAATTATGTGAAGATGAGGGAGAGGATGAACTGAATGAAACATTATACTTAATTATAGAATGCATAATTGTCTTCTGCACTGAAAATCATCTGATGATTTTCTGTCTTGTAATTTCATTCACTTCCTGAAAGCCATTGTTTCAATCATTTGTACTGCAGATGTATGCTAAGCTTCTATGTGTAGTTTTGTCTTGTGGTTCTTTGGTGTCCTGAAGAACTCCAGCTACGCTGAGATGTGTGCTGGTTTTGTGACACATTTGGTAGTTTAGCAAAAATTAGAATAGGATTGTAATAACCCTCTACCCTGATGTACTCTACTGCTCATCTTCCAACATCCTGTAAATGTGATGAAATGTAAAATAGTGGGTAAAAATGGGTTGGTTTGTTGGTTTTTGTGGTTTGGTTTTTTGGGGGTTTTTTGGGCCTTTTTTTGGTAATTTGGAAGTATTCAAATAAGTTTGTGCTTCTTGCATCTAAGAAAGGAAATTCTGCAGGTCATATTCAGGACTAAAAAAAAAAGTAATTTGAGCCTGTTACACCTTTTAACACCAACTCCTTGTCTGTTGATATTTATTGTTGAACTGTCATCTGTGCTTTGTGAATTAAATTAACTTTCCATCTGCGCTAGTGCTGGCTGAATGTATGTTTCACTGTCTAGGTATTTTTTTTCCCCAATTTAATTTTTTAGGTTTCCCTTTATATTTAGGGCAATTCCAATACTTTAAAGCAGTGTTTTGTTGCCTTATTTAAATGTGTGGTTTATATCAGCTCAGAAGAGGGTAATTATCATAGTGTATTCCCAAAGGCACTTCTTTTGTATCAACTAATCTGTACATATCACATCTGTGAAATAAATATGAGATCCATTTTACAGGTAGGAAGTCTTATAAGCCTCTAGATTTGTTAGAGCTGTTCATGGGGTAGAAGTGGGAGACACAGCCAAGATAGTTTATGGTGTGGTATGCTGAGGGCCATTAGCAGACCTGACTTCTAACTTCTCCCACATGTAGGTTTATTGTAGGCTCTTGGTTAAATTGTGCAGTACTGCATTTTCAGGAGTGCGTGTTCAATTTAAATGCCATCCATTTGGGTTATCTAAAGCGAAGGACTTAGAGCTGTGTCAGAAAAGAGACTTGGGCATTGCTGAACTGAACTCTAGATGCCATGACAATAAATTTCAGTCCTCTTTCAGATAAGGAGACATGTCTACACATGTAGTGGCATGGGCTGGAATTCACCATAGGTGGCACTCCAAGATCTGTGGGTCATTAACTCTCCCTCTCTGGAGTTTCAGTTCCTAACCTGATACATTCAGAGTCTTAAATCATTTCCTTTATTTAGATGCTTCAACCGTGTCTGTCAAAAAGGATGGAAGGAATCACTACTTTTTTTTTACCTCCCATGTGGCAGCTGCAGATTTTATGTAGAATTTATTTGGTTTCAGACATGAGTCTAATGGTTGTAACACTCACCAGGTGGTTTCATGAAAGTAGGGGAGGCCAGCACACCTGAATTGGCAAAGGGAATGGGCTCACAGCTTTTATGTGCTCACTTACTGGAGTTCCTTTTGGGCAGTAAGACAAGAAACAATATTAATAAATGTATTGGGTAATCCCTTGTGACAGTATGTCAGAAAAAAACCCCACTGCGATCTGCCAGTAGATATGAATTTAGAATCTGAAAACAGAAGCTTTATGCATGCCTCACTGTAAGCACATACCCAGTTCCATGAAATTTACCTATTCACGCAGCTAAAATACTGTACACTCTTAAGCAATTTTACGAATCAGCACCCTGGTATAAATTCTGTCAGGTTAAAAAAATTTAACTGGAATGTCTTCATAATAAAACATAATATGGCTAAACAGCTTATATACAGGGTCCTTATTTTTGCTGTATATTGGTTCTCATTTTGAAATTGTGGCAATTTAAAGCAATTTGTAGATTTATTTAGTATTTAATTGGACATTCCCAAAGTAGAAAATATTACCTTTTGTTTATATGGTTAAAGACTGCTAAAAATAAACTTAGTCAGGTAAACAGAGGGGTTTTTTATTACTATTAGTAATTCATTTGATAATTTTGTCCACAACCATGATCTGCTTTTAAAATCATGCGTTATATTTTCCGTTGAAAACCAACCAGTATAAATTCCCTATGAGGAGAGGGTGTAGAGCTGCACGTGTCCTATGGAAGAGGCTTGGTTGCTGACAGGTGAATCTGAGTCAATTCTAACATTATTTCCTAGGTTAAAGTAACAGGGGAGGATGTTTTAATCATAATTGTCTCAGAAAATATTTTGTGTGGGTGTTCTTTGTTTAGATGGCTTTGATTAGACTAGTGCGGTTATTTAATAAGCAGCAATGAAGTATTGATATTTATGGACTGTAATGCTTCTCTCTTTGCCAGCTGAGATTAGTAGGCATTGCTTTCAAATGTAGATCTGTGAGAAAGTGTTGAAACCAAAATATTATTTATATAAAATAACTGATCAGAAGGGGCAAATTAATAATAAGGACTGGTTTTGTTGCATCTGGTTTGAGTTTAATAATAATCTTTGAAAATGTTGAAAATCCATGGGTCTAAGATAGGAGCTGAAGCTTGTATTCAAATTATATTTTTTTTGGTGGTAAGATGTTTGTCACTTCCTTGATCTGAATTTAGATTTGGTAAAACATAGCTTATTTTGGTTTTTATAAAGAAACTCTGACATACAGCTATCAAGTTAAAGGATTTATGAACATTTAGGAACAAATGCACACAGCAATTTAATTACCCTTCATTGTATGTAGGCATACTCTTAAAGAATTTTCAGACTTTTTTCATGAAGAAGTAGACTTTCTACTTAGTATAAAAGTTGGGCATTAAAATGAGAACAGCTTTGTAAGCCTTGACTGAAAATTAATTACATTTAAATGGTGGTAATAGCAAAAGGCAACATTCAGCATTCTCCAATGATTTTAAGCTGCCTTTTATAGTATTGCTACTTTATAGTAGGACCAAAAAAATGCTTAAAGATGTACAGGAATAAAATGGTCATATAGGTTTGGCAAATAATGCCAAATAGTACCTGCTAACTGCTTGCTCAGATAAACTTCCTGTTGAATTCTTTTCCTTATTTTCAAAGCACCTGTTAAAAAGAAGTATTTAGCCTTCCCACTCCCATTGAATTTTCCAGTTCCAGAATTAGAAACATCATTTTTACCTAGCATTGAAGAAACTTAAATTATGGGAGTGGTATTAAATACACATTCAAGATCAACTACTTGGCAGAGAGTTCATTCATTGCAATCTTTGTTCTAACAGATAAATGCTTTACGATGTACATGTTTGCATAATGTAGCAGCCAGTTGCATGTCTCTCAGTGTTAATCTCCAGAAGTTATAATACCTCATTCTTTCCTTTGGCAGGCAAAACCAATTATGATAATCAATATATGTAATACAGAATTCTGAATACTTAGTTTTGTTGGTAGAGCACATACAGCCCGACAGTATAGATGATTTCAGACAAATAAAAATTGATAATCTAAGTGCTTTAAATATGTTGTGAGTCTCATTATTTTAAATGCCTATTTCCTCATACTGACTATAGTGTTTTCTTTTGAGAATTCTATTAATGTGCTCTTCAGAAAATGATATGGTCAATATTGGTATTAAAGTACACAGCCAAACATTTTACTGTTTGTTAGGGTAAGTGACAGCCTAACAGAAGGGGAAGATGTTGTGCCAGATAATTCTGCAGGGCTGATCTAGAAACTGATGAAACTGCTGATAAGTAAGAACAAGTAATGAGAATTCTGTGTTTTCATATATGAATTGTTTCTTTGCATTTTTTTAAAAGAATAAACAGAAATTGTCTAGGTTTGACATTTAAAGAGCTCTGTACAACTGTTGTAATAGTTGAGAGTGAACTGTCAAAAAGAAATAGGCAGAATCCTGGAAATGAGGAGTCCAGTTATATCCTTTAAGATCCTTTTACAAATCGGAACACTTAAATATAGGGATTTGATTTGTAATTGCAAAAATTTCTTAATCCAAAAAGAGAAATATGCATGTACTGCTCAGAAGAGATTGTCCTGTGATTAAGTAAATGAGTCTAATTGGCCTGGGGTTTTTATTTTTTTGGTGTGTGTATAGATATATAATTGTGCACATATAATTAATACATATAAAAATTCACATTATATATATGGAAGAAGAAAACTTGGATTTTTAACAGTTTTTTTTTTTTTCAGTAAGATATTGGCAAAGTTTTATTTTTACCTGACAGTTTACTTTGACCTTGCCTGAAATAGGATCTTACTGGTGACATAAATATTGTAAGATGATGAAACTAGAACTGCATGTGCCATCTTTCCCCAAATGTTTGAAAGCATTGTCAGCTTTTGAATTACTGTCATATTTTTTCTATTGTTTTTAGTACAAGTCAAATTTGACTTGCCTTAGTAATAAAAAGAATCTCATTGTCTTCGGCAGGGCTTGTCAAATGAGTAAGAAACATTGTCTTCTCTCTAAAATTGATTACCCCCACCCCACCCGAATTATTTTCATTTGAATGAGGTGAGAATCTGGTAACTATTCAAATGTTTTCAGTGCTGAATAATAAGGGGCATGATAATTGAAACTCAGCATAGAAATGAGTAGCAAATTTTACTCTTCCCCCTCTTTTTTAAATTGGGAATTTGAATGTTGGGTAGCATAGAAGTAGACAACAAATTTGAAATTCAAAAAGTACCATTCCAAAAAAGAATACTGAAGTAATACAGTTAATATATATTACTACTTTCATATTCATATATTGCATATTTTGTAGATACTTATTTCATAATTTGTAGATATATTTCATAATTTCTAGATTTTGTAAATGTCATTCATACATATTTAACAATCTGAAGGACAGTGGCAAATACTGCTACAAGTGTTTGCTCTTAATCTTTAAGTCATTTGAGTTTTTTTCCACTGCAAGAATTTATAGCCAAATTACAGGGAAAGAATCCATATTGCTTTCTGATGCCAAAAGCAGATCATCAGTGGAAGGAGCGGGACAAACAGTAAGCCTAGTCAGAAAGAGTCATAAAGCAAGGAGCATGTAGGGGAGAAGAATAAGTAAAACAGTAGTGGCTGGGCAGGAAGGGGAATTGGAAATAAAGACATATTTGATGAGGTTTTTTTCCCCAAGAGAGAAACCAGATTGGCCAGAGAGGAGCCTGGGACGAAATCACAGTGAATAAAATGAATGTGGCCTAAGAGTAACTGGACTGAGATAAGAAGTCAAAGGTGGGAAGGAGGCTATGCTAGTTCAGCTTCAAGAGGCCTGGAAAGACATTGTGGGTGCACCAGAAAATGTTTCCCATAGGGCCAACAATAAAACTATGTTTCAAGGGGTCTCTGTGTTCATCAGCTTCCTGTGATTGCTCAGATGAAATACATCTTTCATTCTTTTAAGTACTGTTTTTTGTAGACTGCTGCAATGTTTTCATTTACTTTATTTGCGTAATCCTAAAGAAGCTGAGCAAATCTGAAGGTTGCAATCCTGCTTAACAACCTATGGAGGAACTGATACTCCACATGATGGTTTTGTAATGTTTATTTTTCACCTGAAAAAATACCCACAGAAGTATGTTTTAACTTTGAGTCCTTGGCTTTACAAAACACACCTTTATTTTAGGATTGCCTGTGCAAATGGGGATTTTGTGGTTAGTGCAGTTTTTTGTTGCTTGGAGAGCAGATTCTCTTCCTCTGTCTGCCAGAGAGTTCTCTGAATTGGTGGCCTAGTATGTTGTTTTTCTGAAAGGCTGGGGTCTGATCTGCAGAAGCAAATCACAGCTAAAACAGTGATTTCAACAGCTAAAGCAGAAATGTCAAATACTCAGAAAATGAGGTTCTAGGTGCTTTGGACTCTCAAGAGTTAGTGTATGTTTTTCCTCTTTCTGTTCCTCAGAACTTCATCTAAAAAAAGTCTCTTTCTGGCTTCTGCCTCTCCCCATGAACACCACTACGTGCTGTAAGGAACACAGTCAGCAAGGACTGTGAGGTGGAGGAATTGTTCTCTTAGGGGTAACTGATTAGGTATCTTTTCAAAGTGAGCGAGACACTGAAAAGCAGTCAATGAATTCTGGTAGTCTGCATTCAGCTATTAAGCCAAAGGCTAGAGAAGCCTGCTCTTTTAAAAGGTAAATTCAGAAAATAAGAAATGGGGCTATTACTGATGAGTAAATATTGATTATTTTATCATTAAATGAACACTGGCCTTTAGTTCTGTGAACTACGAGGAAGCAGGGGTCCTCTGGGAAGTGTAGTATGTGGCAGTATTTAGTTACGTGTGTCTTTCTAAGCCATACATGCAAGATATCTATGCTAAGGGTGTAGTGGCATTTCCTAATTAATTTTGTCATTTCCAAAATCAAGTACTTTATTTTACAACCTTGATCTAACATTAATGGAAATACTCATTGTAATTTTATGTACAGATTTGTGTTATAACAATTTTATGCACAGACCAGATCACAAAACCAAGGCTCCTTCATGTCATGAAGTAGGACTTGTTAACTGGCATGCTTTTGCAGAAAATGTACCCAAAACCAATCATATTTTTTGAAAGTACTCTACATCTTCATATGTATGAGAAACCCTTACATTCCAAATCATTCTGTGATTCATAATGCTATTATGGTTTAAAATATATATGTATACACACATTTTGATACACATTGCTAGTGTATGGTGGTCAAATTGCATACAGTAATATAGCAGTTGGTGGTGGTGTCCCAAAAGTGGGATTGTTACCCAGTGTGTATTAGCTGGATCACACACAGAGTTGAGGTATTTTTTTATTTTACAAATCTGCGCAGGGAAGGGTGCTAGGTAATATTTCATAAAGCAATCTTTACAATGTTCTGATATCTATCCATTTAGATTTCTAGAGATATTCCCACTACACCCACTCCCCTTAAATATAATTGGTTACACCTTTTCTTGCTTTAGTTTAAAGGTATAGTCAATGAGTTCTTACCACGTATGTTCTCTGGGTGGTGATTGTCTTCTGGAGGCAGGTAGCTTTTGACGAGGAGGTATGTTTCTGTGTTAAAATTAGCGTATAGTGAGGATGGTTCACTTAAAGTTCAAAGTGTTTTAATCATTCTTGCCAGATTTCATGGTTTGTTAACTAGGTTCATCAATCTCAGGTCCTGTATCCAGGCTTATTCTTTTAAGTTTCTCTTCATAGGTAACTAGTTCCTATTTTGTTTTGAGAGACATCCAGCTTATAATTTTCGTGACCTTATCCTTTGACTCATGCAATGATGTTTCATCTTGCATCATTTACCCATGCAATGTTACATCATTTGTAGATTTCAGCATCCCTGTGTGAATCCAAAGAATATATAAAATCAAGATTCTGTTGTTTCAGGAAGCATCTAGGTTTTGTACCTTCTGTTACAAAATTAAGAAAAGTTATAGTTAAGAAAAAAATTGTCGCTCTTCTAACTTTTGACTTATTCATCTTATTTGTGTAAGAATCAAATTCTATAAGAGTAGCAAAATATTTTAATTAGTGATAGCGTTGCTGTCAGTTTTTCTCAAGACCTACCTAACCTCAAAGCATGCATAGGTTGTGTATTGCACTTGAGAAAATAAATGTATGTACAACTTAAGCCATCTCTCTAAGAGGCATGGAACACAAATATTTTAAACCCTACCTTGTTAGCACATTCAGTACATGTGGCTAGCACTGTAAGCATTTTCTGGTTTATTGTATCTAGTGTAAATATCAGTTTAACAAACTTTGTTGTTGTGAATAGTGTTATAAACACTACTCTCGTGATCAGACTTTATTGTTCCACGGAGGCTTAATTTAGTAAGCTCTTGATCAAGGAGTGTTCTTAATTTGGAGTAGTCATGTAGTGAATACTAGGAACTGGTAAACAATAGGAGGGAATTTTAAACAAATATTAAACGAGAACTTTGGGAATCCTTATTATCCTTGTGGCTACTTTTAAAGTTACTTTATTCAGTTTTCTGAGACAAAGACATTGGCCCCATTGTGAAACTGAACCTAAAAGCCAAAATACTGATTTTTTTTTTTCTGTAAATTGGTTGTATATTGAACATAGAATCAACCTAATTTATAAACAGACTTTCTAGAGGATCACAGATCACAAACGTTTTCCAGACTCTTTGTGTGTCTATAGATAATAGCATACACGAAATATAAATAAAAGCCTAAAGTTTAGCAAATGCAGTTTGAATGACTCGTAGAAAGTACCAGTCTGTTTTACAATGTATATGCCAGGGTCTTAAACTCACCGCTGAGCCAAGCTGAAAAGGTAACATCTGATTGTGATATTACTGCAAGACAAATGGTAGCATGCTACTCTGCTTGAAAACATAATGGCTTTATACTATAACCTTTAACCCTGAAATGATGCTTGAGTGGACCTTAACTCCTAAGTGAACATGCCTGAGTAAATAAAACTGTGGTTTCACATAACAGAGAGATACATTTTTTAGATCCTTTGCTGATTATATTGTGTGAAGGTCAATCTTCTGCCCCATTTCTGAAAGTCGGGTCAGAATAGAGATTTTAGGGTCACTTCTTCAAGTATCTAAGCCATTACAACGCACTAATAGGCCCTGATAGCTCATTTTATAAGTTCTTAGCATTAAGCTGGACATTGTTTGGACTCATTTCAAGTCCTGCATGTACCCTGCAGGGTTAATTAACATCTTTTTAAATTGATGTTTTTTAGTTATTTTGAATTAAAGTGTTTTGGTTTAGTTTGTCACTATTTATTATCATTTACCATGTGTAAAGACATAGAAAATTTATATTTGCTTCACTCAAGATGTGTATATTGTTTTGAAATTGAACTGTTACATTTATTCTTTTCTGATTTAAACACATCAAGAGTGTAGCACCAAACATGCAGTGGTAGACACAGCTAAATACCAGTACAAACTGGTTTGGAGTGGAAAATTTTAGTTATCCATTCCAACTATATTTTGCACAGTGGAGTTTCAGAATATCATCTCCTGCTCTGTGTAAAATGCCTTTCTGTGTTACTTATGTCACTGCTATGAATCTTGTTTAAAGGACATTGAGATCAATTAATTAACAGTTTAATTAGAATGATAGAGCAAACATGTAATTAGGCACACATTTCAGTTTTCCACTGAGGTAAACAGAAGCATATTAAAAAAATATAATTCTTTGAATTTGAGGTAACTGTTTTTTTAAAATATTTCAGCATAAGATTTGAAAATAGAATGCATAAAATTGAGACAGGAAAAACATAAAATATCACTGCATATGAGTAGTATGTTGACCTCAAAAACAGAATGAAAAAGCCACCCCAATATTGGATGCTTTAGAGAAAAAATGTATTTTTAATAAATGGAAATACACTAAAATAAGTAGTATGTTTTCAAAGAAGAGAAATGGGATTAAAATTTGAAATTTTAAAACTAATCTTGCCTTCAAAAGCATGCTTCACATTTAACATGTATTTATTTCAGAAAATATCTTTTATAGCAGGTCTTCAAGAGTAGTTAGCAATTGTTTGGAAACCTCTCCCAACCTTATGTCTGGCCTAATGTAAAACCCTAACTGTGCTGCTAGCAGTGCCTCTGTGATATGTAGGGATTCAGGATACAGTTTGAATTTGTACTGCTCATCAGCCGGTAAGTTAATTACTGTGTGCATCTGGAATGTTCTGCTACAGTGTGGTTCCTTTTAGATCTTGTGAGAAAGTATGTATTTAGAAAGGTAGGTGGTATGTATATGCTCTGTGCTGTGAATTCATAGAGCTATTGCATCATCAGATTGACCACTGTGAGCGCCTCTGCTTTTGCAGTTTACATGGCAGAGTAATGCTGGAGGTGAATTGTTATACCTGGTGTGTCATATTTATGATGTCTTCTAATTTTTTCATGTAGACCATGTATCACTTTCTTCCTTTGTTCTACCATTTCTTCTGCTTGCAGTCACTTGTCACACTGGTTTTGTGGCACTTCTACCTGCTTTGCTATTCTGCTTTCATTCCTTTGGTCTAAAAGGAATCCTGACTTACCTCACAGTCCAAAAAATTTCTTAGGTAAGCAAGAGCCATATTCAGAAGCAGTGCACTATAGTAATCCAGAAAAACGTGTGTATGTGCGGAGACTTAGTTCCAGGACAGTGCTTTCTGTGTGTAGATAAATCCAAAGATTCAACACTGCAGTAGTAGATGGCTACAGTAGGCTCCGTGTCAAACTTTTGAACATCCAGAAATGGCTGGTGATTTCACAGGTTCTTACCATTGTGTGGTTTCAATCATAAATAAAGTTGATATAATTAGTGAATTCACCAGTAAAGGATTTTTTGTCTAAATGTCACACCTCAAACCTAGCAGCATTCATTTTGATTAGTATGCCTTCCTATGAGCTTTAAAAGAAAAAATGACAGAAACACAACTGTTTTCATGCGCTTACAGCACTGTTTGGTCTTTTTTCCTTTTCAAACACAGTGGAAGGTATAAGTAGTATGTAACCCAGGGGATTTTATTGAAGAGATGCTTCTTTCATTGCACCATTGCCTCTACTCTCCCATAGTCTACTTGGCTGTTCTACAATAACTCTTGGTCTGCCTCCCCTTACCCTTGTCGCAGGGGTCATGGCCAAGAGTTGAGAAATGTATCAGGTCTGTAGTTTCCTTGAGAAGGAGAAAACAGTGATTTTTCAGAGCAGCTTACCCTTTAAAGGTGCAAGTACATAGAGTAAGTGCTGGTTGTGGGTTTTTTTTTCAGGAATGTGGATTAATGCAGGTGAGGACTGTACATGTGAAAGTGTAGTCTGTGCTTTGTATTGGCATGGTTTTAAAATTTGTGAGCTAAGCACATTCTAAAACAAAATAGGAAAGCAGCCTCCAGAACATATTAGTGCTTCTCTGTTCAATCAACTTCAGCTTTGAGATAATTCTGATCTGTTGAGAAACCTGTCTAAGTTAAGGTGCTTGTAAATGGTAAGGTAGACACTTACTGGTATTGTTCTACCATATGCTGTGCTGGTCTAGCAGCTTGATATTGCTGTTGTTCTCTCTCTTTGTGTCATTCCTGACGCTTGATCATCTACTCCCATTCCTACGCCTTATTTTGGCTCTAAAGCTTTTCATACCAGTCAGTTGGATCAGTTCATTGATCTGATGGAAAAATTGGCCCACCTTGAGAAAGATTGTTGTGATTGGCTTAGATTGGTTAATCTGGGAAAAAAAAGCCATCGCACACTCTATATATCCTCATTATCACAAGATCTGACACAAAGAAAGTTGCTGTTTATGTCCAGAAGAGGGAGGAACCACGTATTTAATTTGTTGAACTGCTTAGACTGAAATAGGTGTCATCTGAAAGCACATCTGTAACAGATGTTTGGTTTGGAACAGAGTTTTCTGTTTTTTCTTTACACTGGATACTACTTCAGTTAACAAGGTGAAAACATGAGCCAACTTCTTATCTTGTTAAAAGCAAACTATTAGATCTCTCTTAGCTTTTTGGGTCTAACAGTGTATAAAAGGGCACTAAAACATATTTTTGTTTGTCATTATGCAAGGTGACTGTAGCTATGAGTAAATAAAAGCAGCAAGTTTGTGTGGTAAGAATAAAATAATATTTTTATATGGTCACTTTGCAGAGTAAGACTGCAGTTTAATTTCTTCCAAAGCAAGAAAATTAATAGGTCAAGAGAGGAATAGCTAACTTCCTGAAAGGCTGAGATCAGAGCATGTAGACCTCTATACAAGTCTTTTATTGTTCTCTGTACTCCCCGTCTTAATATTCAAGGAGCAAGAGCTAAGAAAATATTATATACGCATGTTCAGTATTTGTCAAAATGAGAATCCTGCTATTGCAGTTTAGGGCACAATGAACATTGATTGCCTAAAAAACTATTTTAATAATTCAACCTTTTTAGCTTGAGGTTTAGGGCAAAGTGATTTTGAAACCATTACATTCCTTTTCATTCGTTGTATAACCTAAAATGGGATAAACTAATTTATGCTTTTGGGGCATGTAGATTAAGGTATACTTTGTGTCTGGGATGAGGTATGGGACAATAAGTTTAAATTCCTAATTATTTGAAATTATTATACTTATAAGTCTCTGAATATATGTCTTTAAAATAATGAAAAAAGAATTCTGGCCATTGCTACTCTATCAAATGCCTCACAGACACCTTGAAAAAATTCCCCTATTTACATGTAAACTCTTTTAGCATGACCATGCAATAAACATTCAAGAAACAGTAGTTTAAAGCTGATTAAATATTTGTAGTCTCTCCCTCCTGCTTTCCCTCACAGAATCGTAGTTTGGAAAATGCAGAGTTGTGGACTCGACATTTTTGTATTTCATTGCTCTTAGTTCTGCTATAATTTTCATACTCGCGTTTACTCATTTCCATGCCCTGCGCTTCTCAGACTTCCATGGTCTTTTCCCTCTTCCTCTGAACTGTGGCGAGGGAGGGTTGAGGTGCATTGCGCTGGTAATTACTTTGGTGTTAGGAAGTGTTCTCATTACACGAAAGGCTCAATGTTTGCATCCATTCTTAAAGTGCTGTAGGTATTCATTATCCTGTATGTTTCAATTTATAGAATTCATTGTGGTCAGATTAACGTTAATTCTTCCCACTTCTTCTCCCTCCCCCCCTCCCCCCTCCAATAGGGCTTGGAGGATCTCCACTTCTCTCAGGTGTGTGAGCCCTGGCATTGTTCTCTTTGTTGACTCTGAACAAAGGTGTTACAGAATTGCAAACTTGTGAGTCGTGTACTAATGTTTGTTTGCTGGGTTTCAGAAGCAGCTGTTTATTTTAGTAGCAATTTTCACATGTGAGAGGTGAAATGTTGGGAAGGCAGCCCCTCATCAGTGGACAAACAATTCCTAAGAATTTAGCTAATGGCCCCCCTTCAGTGCAGAGAATAGATGGCAACAATTGTACTTCCAGACTAAACCAAGAACTACTTGTTTGGCTGCTAGGTGTTAATGCAAATTTGTTCTTCGGCTCATTCAACCCTAGGGCTCCCATCCTTTGATTTAATTAAATGTAATTGGTTACATTGCTCCTCCCAGGCCCCTGAGGTGTTTTTGTTTATTGCTCACTCTTCGCAATAATGCTTCAATTCAAGGCACAAAATGCTCCATAAATAAGAGCTCTTTATCCTGTGTTGGATTTGCAGGGAGATTATTCCCCTCAAATAGTTTGGTTTTACTGTTAAAAGTGAATGACTAGTGAAATAAACTCATTGGGTGGCAAACCTAGCATATCCAGAAGCAAGGAAATAAGAAGGGTAAATTAGATGAGATTAAAACAAGAAATGAAGCTGTAATGTTAAATTAGTAAGGGATTGCAACTGGTGGTGTAAGAGCCATTGACACTTTTAAATGATGCTTCAATTAATAGGATTGCTATTGGTGCACTAATACATTTTGAGGGTTGCTTTTTCATAGTTTATGATTAAATCGCTTGTGTATTTTTATTAGTGTAAAGTTTTAAGTAACAAATGTATCAAGTAGCAAAAATTGACCTTAGGATAATATTGAGCATGTTTTTCTAACTGACAATCATATCATATTTGGTCTGGATAATTATATTACTCCATTTTGAATGTTAAAATTTACAATATTTAAATGCTTTCTCTAAATGGGAGGCTTTATTCTATTTACACTTTGTTATCGGTATATAAGTGCATGCGCAGTGTATTTCATTGTTTAGAGAGGGCAAATAGCCTTGAGAATTTATGTTATGAAAGTCCCTCTGCTACTGTCCTAAAGATAACTTTGAAGATTTTATGGGTATCTTTTAAGCACTCCTTGCATTCACGTGGTCTTTTTTCCTTCCCACAGTGCTCAGAGAAAAGGCATTTTATCATCCATAGTGCTTCTGTCTTTATTCAGGCTTTGTTTTCTCTCTTGAGAACAGATGTATGGGACATAGCTTATTAACACACCTGGCTCTGTAGGCATTAGGATCACAGGATCACTCAAGAGTAGCCGGTGGAAAAGCATGAAATTCCTAATACTTTGAGTTTGATTTCACAAACATTTTAAGCCCACCTAAAATGGCTCTGCTGCTAAAGGTGAAGACCACTCTTCCTAACCTTCCCCCCAGGTTCTCATTTCCATTCTGCCCCATCACCAGGCTCAGGCAGTAAAAGAATATGAACAGCAAGTGAAGAGGCTGGACTAAGAGTTTAAAGATCAAGGGCGATGGCAGAACTAAACACCACAGGCAGCACTACTGGTGTAGGCTCATGTCCTCCTTTGTTGCATGAGTGTTTCATGCACTCAGTTGTGTCTCATCCCAGGATGAGGCCACTGAGAGAGCTCTTCCTGGAAAGTCAGTACAAGCTGGAGGGTGGACCTGTTGTCTCACTAAAGGAGTTCGTTACCCAGTATGTAAAGAGCCAATCTCACACACAGAGCGAGATGTCGTTCATTGCATGTCTGCACAGAGGTGGGTGCTAGATGGTAAATCCACAAAGCTAGCACACCTCTTAAGGCATGGTAAAGCACTTCATAGACTTTGAACAATTGTTTACAATTAAATTTAGTCACACTTAGGTCTCGTTGGTTCTTACAAGCCTTGTCTCCATTTAAAGGTACAGTGTTCTTTTTTTTCACTGCTTGTGTTCCGTAGGGTGGGGACTTTGTTAGTAGGGGGCTTTCTTTGCTGAAGGGTGGATCTTTTAGTATGCTAGTTAAGATAGTTCACACATAGTTCAAGTAATTTTCTGTTTGGTCTTATTAACCATTTGGTTCTACTTGAGTTTATCTTGTTATGCCGCAGTTTGATGTATTTATGGCATCTATACCTTCTTCCAATGCCATGTTCTGCCAACTGTAACTTGCTCTGTCTTTCAGACTCTTCTGTTCTACACTATAGATATTCACATATTTTGTCTAGATTTCAAGTTAAACAACAGACTGGCATTCTATTAATCAGGTATCCGCAAGCTGGTTGACTACAGGCCTGTCGTTGTCTGTCCATGTCCCCACCCCACCCCCCGTTATGAGTGGAATTGTTCTTTCGGATGGCAATGGGTGTTTCAATGATACTGGTAAGGAGTTGTCCTTTTATTAATAGTACCTTACATTTCCCATGTGCAAAGTTATTTTGTTCTTGAGCATGGCATGTGTTGGTATGGCTAAACCATCAGTCTGTGCTTGGAACTTCCATGGAGACAAAATGGAGAGCAGATTGTTAACAGGTGTTGAATCAAGCCAGTCTCCCTCAACATCCTGTCACTAGCAGGGCTGAAATAGATGTGGTTTAGGTGAATTCATGGTAAAGTCAGTGTGAAACAATGAACCCAGATGTGAGAAGATTTGAAGGAGAATTCTACTATTGAAGGCCTGGGAGAATGAATGCTAAATATTTAGCAAACTAACCGATGGCTAACCTCAAATACAGCATCTCAGTTATTAATTTAATCATCTGGCTGAATGTGAAATAATATTTTGTTTTGGAAAAGTTGTCCCAAGTCATGGCAAACAGCTGCTGCTGTGATAGGAATTGTAAGGCTGCCAGAAATTTAATGCCTTTCTGAAACTACTGGAAAAAACAGAGATGTCACATCCATACTACAGCTAGTAAGATGACAGCACTCACCTTTCTGACAGAGTATAAGCCCAAACTTAATTCTAAATGGACACATATAAAACCAAGAGTAATTTAGCTATCAAACACAGGAAATCCTGTGAAACACAGTAATCTGTTTCACTGTTTTGTTATTCAAGCCTATTTTTTTTGTATTTTACTTCGATTTGAAAATATTTACATAATTCCTTTTTATTTAAATATCACTAGGTCATTTTAAAAGATGTTGTTTCTCATTGTCCAAATAGTTCATATCCACTTAAATAGAAGAAATAAGTTTCATAGTCAAAAGGCCCTATTTAAAATTATCACAATGTAATAAGATGCCTCTTGTATATTGTATAAGACCTGTTTTCACTAGGTGAAGTGTATTTATATTAATAAAATAATATAGAAAAAAATCATTATGTGAATAGAAGGCCCTATTCAGAAAAGGTCCTCAAATTTCTATATGGGGTGAAAACACTTTCAGAACTATGAAATGGAACATAAGTAATATTCCTATTCCTGAGCTGTTATAGACAGAAATAAAATTCTTAGAAATAAAACTGTACTTATAACCCGCAGCCAAATAATGGCATTCATTCAGCAAAGAAAAAGAATGAATTTCTATTCAAGTCATGGCTAATCTGAACAGCACCTTAAAGCCTGGTAGTAGAGCACTGTAAAACGGCATGAACCTACCAAAAAGAAAAATGGATAGGTTTTGGGGTTTTTCTCAGAATTTCTAGTATGTCTTCACTAAAAAGAAAACATTCTTTGTTATATCAGTCAAAATCAAAGACAAAAATTTGTGCTATTTATTGCTTTATTGTTCATCCCACATACAAGACAAATAGAACATTTAACATACATTATTGTAACTTCAGAATATTAGTATTTTTGGGTTTTAAAACTCAAGTCAGAAACATGGATGCAGATCCTCAGTGAATAGTTCACATTGTTGTCAAATTGAAACAAGATACCTATCATCATGAGTTAATGTTTTGGGTTCAATATTTTTCACTGGAGTCCAGTTACATGTGCAAATAAGTAAACCATATGAAGACTGCATCAAGATGCATGATTGGTGCTGCTTTTTAGACATGACATGTATGTTCTTCTCACTTTGCAAATTAAGTTTTAACAGCTTTATTAAAAATGTGTACTGCTGTGGGGGTGTACTGGCTTCAGTACCCATACAACATCTTCCTTCTGGGGGTGTACCTCCTCTGGCCTTCTTCCACATACCTATGTCCAACAACATCATCTTTCTTGTGTCTCCTCCGTCTCTCCTCCTCCAGTGGCTGCCACTCTCTTAAAAGATGTCTGAGCAGAAGTGCTCTGTGCTCCTTTGGTTGATTTTTTTTTTTTTTTTTTTTGGGGGGGGGGGGGAAATGGGCTGCTCCCATCAGTTTTAGAGGTGTCTTTAATTGCTTGGCACAGGACAGTTCATGGCCTTGTCCTACAGAGTTCTTTCCTAAAGCCCCATTACCAGACCCTTCCTTTTATGCCCAGTGCATGGCACTATTCCAGTACAGTAAGCATAGTGGGTTTTCCAACACTTCCAGGGAAATAGATTCTGGAGGATATTACCTAGCTAGGGGGAGGTGAAAACAGAATTTATTTAAGATTACTGTGTGTCATCTACCTTTGCATCATGGGATTGTGTTACAAAACTGGTACAGTGAAAACAATTTGAAAAATTTGTTATTGGGACAAGTGCTTGTGTAATTACCATGTTTTTCTTTTTTATGTGTAAGCACATTTTACAGAATATCTACACGTGCAATAGACTTGCGTTGATCTATTGATATAAATCATTATGAGGTTGATGTTGAATTTTTGCCTTAGCATGTTGTCTTAATTTTTTTTTTCTGGGGAGGGAAATGAAAATCTAGATAAAAGAACAAAGGACTGTGTCATAGACAGTATTGTAGGCAGTATTAAGTTAGAAGGTACATAACATTTTTAATCTTATCATCAAAAATTTTCCTAGGTTGAGTGTGTTGTACAACAAAAACATTAACTGACAAACATATACAAATGTTACTCTGATGTGTAGAAGCTGTGGTAAAGTTTGTGTCCCATTTGTGGTAGGCTGTTGATTTATCAGTCAGAACACATGGATTAATACCACATTGTGGCCTACATCAGAAATATAACTAGCATGAACTCACTTATGGATGAAGACTGGTGGGGGGTGCTGGAACACGGTTAAGTCTGTGCTGGAATATTAATTGCAGATTTCCTGAGTTGCAAGTATTTTGCTGTGGGCTTTGTTTTTTAGTTATAACATCACATTAGTGGGAATTCGCATACTGTGGTGATGAGCGCAGTATAATATAAGGATTAGATAGGAGCTGAAATGGAGCCAACTGCTGGGCTCTGTTGATACAAGTCTGCCAGCGATTGCTGTTCCTATACTGCTCGGTTGTAGGCCTGGATTTTCAATAGAAGTGCCAAACAATTTGATTTTTGTACATCAGTGGGGAAGCAAGTTTGCTGAAATCTTCATATAAGTCACAGATTTCCCACCCCCACCTTCCAGTCTTCTGCAGAAATTCAGCTTTATCTTGTTTTCTTGTTCCTGGTTTGAGGATGTGATATGGTCTGTCATTGGAAGAGCTATTTTACTAGCATCATCTTTTATGAATATTACCCCCATTCCCTCCCAGTGAAGAAAGGAAGGGTTATTTTACTGTCTGTTCTCTGGGATCCTGCTTTTTGGAGGTGGTACTCAGAAGTATTTGAAGTATTGCTATTCCAGTATCTTTAATGAGCCATATTAAATTGTTATGGGTGACGCTGTTGCCAACAGAAAGATGGTATTTCTTGCTCTACTGAGTCTGTTAGAAACCATGGTCTGACTTCAAATTGGGTGGTAGTTGCATATCTACTGTGTCCTTTGCTTGGCCTAGGAATGTTTCCAGAGGTGCCCTGAATCATATATATGCTCATGGACCATCTTGGTTCATTACAAAAGCTCTGTTTTCCCAGGCAAGTGTCTGTTTTATCAAATGAAAGTATCTATTGCATAAAGGCAGAGGGAATTTCTCTTGAAGTCTTTGGAATGGGACATAATACTTGTTGAACTGTTGTATCATAGATGCTAGATTTACCATGCCAAATGGGAGATGCCAGCCTGATCTTCACTGTTCCATCTACTGCTTATTTTGTTCTCATTGTTTTTCCATGTGCAGAGTTTAACCTAACCCATTGGGATTGGTAATAGGGTCTGCCAGTATACATTTCAAAGGGTTAACTTACTCTTGGTGCTGATAAATCATATTGTCCAATAATTTACTTAAGTAACTCACTCGCAGACTAATCCATTGTTATGGGAGCTAGTTTTCAATTTCTTGAAAATCTGGTTAGTAATTTTAATGTGTTTATGAAATAACAACATTGTTAGGGAAACGCTAAGTATCTGGAACATGGAAAAAAACCCAATAAAGACTATTAACTAACTTATTTTTTCTTTTTCTCCTTAAACCTATAAGGTCTGCCACTTTTGTATAGTTCATTCTGTTAGGTCTCTCTGTTTACTTTATACAAAACTAAACCAAATGCAAACAGTGTTACTGCTGCTTTCACACTTGTCCTTCTCGGTGCTCCCTGCAGCATCGTAAGTCAACGGTAAATTTTTTTAAAGTATTAATTATATTCTTTAGATTGAAAGAGGTGCAAAGTTCTGTATGTAACAGTGGTGTTGCCATTGCTGTGTTGTGGTATCAACATTGCTTTTAATGATGTTTACATTTACGAAGAATTTATTAAGTCTTTTGAACAACTAAACATTGATTCGTGAATTTACATAAACACTGCTAATGAATACTTATTTATTATTTTGCATCTCTGCAATTTAGTAACAGATTTTCAAGACAATAGTCAATTTTGTAATCTTAATTTTATAAAACCACTAGTATTTTTTTGTCCCCTTCAACCATTTAATATGTAAATTAGGTATTCTCAAGCTTAATGTTATTCATTTTTTATGAAACAAATACATCATTAATCTGATTAAGTTCTTGGATGAGAGTGCTGTCCTCAGATCATTGTGGATCATTTATTATTGGGCATACATCCAAAAAAATAGATTCAAGCATGGCACTTGCAGTCTAGGTTTAGCAGAACTGTTGAAACCCTTAAATGGCATTTTTAGAAGAGTGGAAAAGCAGTGCTTACTTGTAATGGCAAGCATTATGCAAAACTTAGCAACACTTCTTATCCTTAACTGCAGCTCACTGATAATAATTCAGAGCTTGGAAATTATGTTGTTTGATGCTTTTTAAGAGCATAATATAATAAAGTGAGCTTAGCATATCCTAAATCCTGTCATTATTGAAGTGTGTTGGTCACCACGAGACAGATTCTGCCAGCAGCACTAACCACCGTACAGCTGCAGACCCCTTTTTTCTGAACCCTGATGTTGGCTGTGGCTTTCATATTAAAAGATGACTTTGGGTCATCTTGAACACCCACAAGAAACAGGTAACAAGAATACAAATTTTGTGTGTGTCCTTGTGCAAATATGTTGGAAAAAACCTGACTACTTTTAACCTGTAGCAAATTCATGACTGCCTGGTGTTTTCTAATTACTGCTGTTAGAACTATGTTGTTCAACATCAGATCAGATTGTAATGGTTTTTAAAATTGCTGGACAGTTGAATTCTGTTTTCCTAATGTGAACTCTGTTAAAAAGGAGCCCCAGTTATGGGTGCTCTAAAACCTTTGGTAGAGGCATGAAATCTGATTGCATTCAGCAATAGTTGTCCAACTTCATGGGATTCCAAGGGCTGCTTTAAAGAGAATAAATTTAGAAAATGATAATTGGTGTTGTTGTTACACAAGAAGAAATACACTTTTAAAAGTTTTTAGGTGAATTTTTTTCAAGAAAGTAACAGTCATAATACCTTTATTAGTAGAACGAGAGGATGGAACTCTGAAAACAATGGTTTGGTGTATAAAAAGGAACAATTTTTCAGTCACCATTTCCACACTGAAAACAAAAATCTTCCATGTTCTGCAAAAGATACATAGCAAACCTAAGTTTATATAGACTTGCAACAAGAATACTTTTTATCATTAAATAAAGATTTACTATTTAATTTATGTGAGGGACAGAGGAGACTTCAGGTTTCAAGTGGAGGCTAAGTTCCATGTTTAAAATATTCAGACAATTACATCAGCAATACTGAAGTCATACAGGAAAAACTGTAAAGATCTTACAAGGTGCAGGCCTAAGGATCATATATATTTTCTAAAATATGACAACAATAATTTGTAAGTTTTATGTTTGAGTAAAATCCTGGTCATTCAGAATGCCAGCAAAATTAACCCAGGTCTGGGAATGCGCACACTTGGAAATAGTACCTATATGTTAGAGTAGCTAGATCTTCTTTAAAAATAAAATAATTAAATGTGCTGTCTGTAATGCCTATACTTTATCTTTTTTTGTTAAAAATACTGACATCTCATTTATAATTCTCTGTAATGAGAGGATTAATTAACGAAGCCACTTACGAATTTTTATAGCTAAAAATGTTTTACAAATGGTTAATCTTCTAAGACTGAGTTCAGGGGACATTTAATATTTCAATTTGCTGCATTTTGTCTTTGAGACTATTTTAAAACTAGGAATAGAGCTTATAATATTTTAAGCACTATTATGATATTAAATATTTCTCACTGATGTAGGTGCGGTACTGCACATAATTCAATGTCACAATGTCACTGTAGATTAAAAGGACATTCTGGCCCAGGGTGAGTGCTTGATAAAATTTCATTCTTAGACTGAAGTATTTATGATTTTAAACATATCAAAACCATTTTTTCAATTGTCAACTTGGAGAAAATTTCAGTTCAGCATAGATAAATATATGTATAACATTTCAAGAAAGCAATAGATGTATTTTAGGTGGGTGAACCAAAAAGACGTAAATAGAAGGAAAATGAAGTAATAAAAATATTAATTAATGGCACAAGTAGTTCTTAGATCTCTAGTAAAGCCTGTAGGTTTTTGCCTGCAGATCTCAGTTTTGTGACTGAAAGTTGGGGGTTTTTTTTGGTGTCTACGAAAAACAAAGGCTTTTAGGTTCTGGGGCATTCACATCTTCTCCAGTTAGCTATAGTACCATGTCCTCTTCTGTATGAACCATCTTCCACTTGAGCAGTCACTGGCTAAAGCAGGTTTCTTGTGCTCCCACACAGTCAAAGGAAGCCTCAAGGCTTGTCCCACTGGTACCCAGTGAAGCAACAGCAAATGACGTGCCTTTCCCTTGGTAGAAGGGGTGACAGCAGCAAGGTTACATCTGCTATATATATGCCCTTTTGGAGTTGTTTTGGGGGATTCATGCGTCTGGTAGGTAAAGTCTTTTGAGAAGTGTGAATTAATTCAGGCTTTTCAAGTGTGCCATTTCAGACTGTGTTTATTTTTAGTCAGCTATCACTGATGGTTCTCAAAGCATCGCTTTAATACTAGAATGCCTGCACTTTGATCTGAGGATGAATTTTGACAGTATGGCTGACTACGACCAAAAAATTTCAGCCCACTTCCTTCCTTTTGTCAGTTCTGATGCTTTTTTAGCCCATAATCAACAAGTTTAGAGCTTGTTTCTTTTAATATGTTATTGCAGAATAAAAAATGAAATTACAATTTTACAATCACTTTTTTGTGGACATTACTTTTCTGTAGAAAATTGAGTTTGGAGTTAAGTTAACCTCCAATATGAATGCTTAGCAGTAGGTAAGTATGTCTATGCAGAGTGCTAGTCTGAAAGAGCTATGATTATTCTAGGTGAATTCCTTAGCTGACACACTCTCAGGGAGCAATATGCAAAAAGCTCAAATGAACCAAAGCAAGATCCTCCCTTGCAATCTCTCATGTATCTTTGGAAATCAGGCTGAGTATCTTTGTCATTTCCTCTGACCTTTTAGACTGTACTCACACTTTATTTCTTTGCTGCCTTGCAATATGATGAATGTGAGCTGCTTTGTAATACTTCTGAATATCTTACCTTGACTCACTTTTTAAAATGTTATTTTTATTAATATGTTGGCTTGTTTTAATGAACAAGAAACGGAAGAATTACTTGAGATAAACTACCAAAGTAAGCACTCCAGGGACAGTGTTGGAGCTGTTGTTTGTAAGATTTATCTCAAAGTTTTACTTGAACTGCAAAAATTAACAGGTAGGACCAAGACTGGGAACGTAAAGTTCTTCAAGGGATTTTGTCAAGTAAAATTGATGTTTATTTTTGGTAGAGAAGAGAATTACCTTCTGTAACTCTTAACAACTGTCTCTTGAAGATCTGTTGAACAGCTCTTGGCTTAGCACCAGTTCTTGCTGCTTGTTAATGACTTGCAATGTGAGATTTTTTAAGGCTGTGTCATTGCGTTGCAGGTTTTTCCTCCTCTTAATGACTGGATCCAGAATTATGTGGAAGTGTCTCTTAGAGAAGAAGATATTGAATATTCGCCAAAGCTTCTGGTGAAACTAAACATTTTGATGTTTGTTAGGGCTCCAAATGTTCCCCAGAACCATTGTATCTATTAAACTCTGGATTGGAAGACTGAATGAGTTATATGGATGTATTCTGTAACTCAGTTCTAAGTTTGAATTTATACAAAATTGGCACAACATTAATCATTAAAACCTAAGTGACACTTTAAAGTACACAGGTTTGATACTACAACATATTGATTTTCAATTCTTCCTTATAAACTGAACGCCAGAAGGAAATGCTTAAAATGATAGCAAATGTATAAGCATGCAGGTGCAGTGGCTTTCTGATTATGTAAATCAGCAGTATTGAAGAAGAGCAATTTAACATTTTCCTGGAGCGAGATTCTTCGTTTGGGAATTTAATTGTAGGTTTTGCATTAAACTGCTCTTTGTTACTTCTGTATCAATTCTGTACATCTTTTGATTTTAGTTTAACAAGTTTAGTCACCACCCTTGAAAGACATCTTCACACTGAGGTCAGATGAGAATAAAAGGTTGTTCATGAAGAGCAGGCTGGTTATGACGGTGAACAACTAAACTTGCTAGTTAGCCATTCAGTTTGGTTCCTAGAGGCTATATTTGCTTTCCAGTAATATTTTCTTAGATACCTAGAGCAAATCTGCCATAAAACAATTTTGCAATATCTAATCTCTGGCATAGTGTCACAGATTATGCAAATGACAGCAAAATTATTACTTTCTGAATTTTGTATTACACAGTAAAATTACAGACACAAGTATAAAAGCGGAAAACAATGTTTAAGCCCACATATGATACTATGATTTGTTTGTTGAATGCACAGTAAGCAGGCACATAGCATTGACAGCAGAATGATACTCAATTGTTTCTTGTGGCTCAGGAGTTTTCTGTTTGAAAAGCTACATACATATAATTCTATAAAATCATAAAGGAAATGCATGTTTGATTCTGGTATTATAATTCTGTTGTAACTATCTCATCAGTGTTATGCACTGTGGCCTTCTTCTAACTTTTTATAATAAAACTTGGTTTCTGTGCAGCTGTATGTTAGAAATCTAATTAAAAGAACCAGTTTCTAGGGCACATCTTGTCTAATAACTTACTTTTACAGACAGAATGTGCTTATTCTGAGGCTCCATTGCATATCAAAACTGAACCTACCAGTAGCTACTACTTGGAAAATTATATTTGGTATTTTATTTTTGCTACATCTTAAAACGTTTTTTTTTCTTTTTCATAGCAGTGACTTCCTACCCAGTACTAAATAAAAGTCTGTTGTAATCCTGGCCCACGAATAGCTTGATGTTCAGCATTCTTTCCTCTTCTGTGTCAGTTTCTCTGGCTCTACCACTGTAGAAGATTTTGTTTTATAAGAGGTAATGAGTGGTGAATTGTTGATCTTCTGAAATGCTCCATTGGATCTTTCTGCTTAGAGCTCCACCTTGCTAGAAGTGAAGTCTAATGCTTAGCATTTTGTTAAGTTTAAGGACTGTATTTATATAAGGTTGGGAAATACCTGTGACACTTAAGGGCGAATTTGCCTGGAGAGTGTTTTGATGGAGATGAAAAATTTTACCGTTCTTTTTACATCTATCTTACATAGGTCTCATATCTTACCTATGTATTTATATATGTCTACATTAGTGTGAATTGAACATCACACCTGTGTTAAAAACTACATTATTTCAGTCCCTTCCTCTAGATTTTCAGTTAATCCTGAGAAATATGGGATTGAGGTATTCCCAAAAGTAGGTTTTCTGTATTGCTTTACAAGAATGACTGCACAAAATTTAAGCAGTCTTAATGTGAAAAATTTCATGATCTTTGGACAATTTTTAATTTCTTCAGTGGGAAAATCTAGTTGAATACTTACAATAATTTTAAATTGGTCAGAATTTCAAACCTGCTGAAGCAGATGCAGTTTTGACATTTATTTTCACAAATTGTTTTCCCATTTGTCAACCTGTTAACACTGCAAGATCTTCACTGGGTCAAGTGTCAGTGCTTCTGAGCGCGCCCTTGTTCATAACAACCGAAGACAGCTCTATTTCTCTGGGACAATGAAGCACATAGTTTTCAGGATAAAACTTGCACAAGCTTGAAATGAAGCTTTATGCTGTATGGTTCTTTAACAATGGAAGAAGCTAATTTTAAGATAAATGATTCTTCAGTGTATACCAGAGTCAGCTTTTGCAATCACCTATCAACAGTGACTAAGGACAAGAAATCACATGCCCATGAAAGACACGAGAAGAACAGAAAAAAACCCCTAAAACCCAAAATAAGAAAACAGCAATATGACTTAAACTGGAAAATGGAAATAAAACTTAAAAACTAGATTTAAAGACTACACCGTATAAGTATAGGTAGAGATATATATACTACTTCATTGTATGCAAAACCTCCTGTAAGTCTAGACTACGGCTGATTCAGATGGTTCATTTTCCACCTTCAGCTGTTTTATGGCTTTACCTTAATTTTGGTGTCAAATATAGTAACTATGAGACTGCACAGTTAGTGCCAGATGATCTGGCTAATCTGATTTTTATTTTGGTAGGGTTAGTTTTCAGCTGGATCAGCTCCCTAATTCAACTTGCTGTGCAGTTGCATGGGAAATGTTGAAGTGTGCCAGGAGAGAGAAAGAACTGGACTCTGCCCTGTTTTAAGAGCAGGCCAGTTAAGTTAGCTCAGATTAAATACAAATAAAGCTTTGAAACTCCATCCTTAATTGTGGAAAATTCAGTAGATAACAGATAATTTGGACCTGAAATTTTTTAGTAGGATACAGTTTCTGTAATTGTTCTTCAGATGTGTTTGACTGCTTTAAGTATAAATGTCTTATTAAAGGTTTGCTGTTTTTTTTTTTTAAAAAAACAAAACAGATGAACTCAAATGGAGTTATTTAGGGTGTTTTAATGTACTTTATCTCTGCACAAAATTCTATGATGTACTTTTATCAGTGAGACACAAATTATTTGATTACAGCATTATACTTCATGCTTATGCAGTTTATATTTGTTCAATACTATTTTGGCTATTTTTTCATTCTGGATCAGCAGGTTTTTTTCCTCTCAGAATGATCTTGAATCCATAATCTTTTAGTGGCTATCATTATGGTACATCTTCCTTCTGGAAGAAAGAAATAAGCTAGTCCATTTTTTTAGGTTTATAGATTTATGAACAGCTGAGACTATTTAGTAACTTGCTGCTGAAGACCCTCATGCTACGTAATTTTCTGAGCACCATTTTCCTCAGACCTTTTCCTGTTTCCAGCAGCACAGCAACTCAGGTGCTGAAAGACATTCTTTCATGAGTCGATGCAAATTAGTAAAACAGTAGAAAACTGTACGGTTTTCTGAAGATTTAATAAATTAACTAAAGGAGAAGTCCAACAAGTACCAGCCTCCATGAACAGTGTGTCTTACAGGACCACGTGACCAGGAGAAGGATAGGGGGCAAAGGGAAGGATGGACCTTTTCTCTTTGATGGCACTGTGTTAAACAGGTCACTGAATCGGACCGCTGTCATTGTTGTTACTTCAGAACACTTTGTGGTATATTGCAGTATTCTGGGTGTTGCCTGTGTTGTCTTCTCCTAAGAACCTATTACCCTTCCTATCTGTTGCAATAAAGTGGCACAAAACCCATCTCATTAATAACTATGCAATGTATTATTTTGCAGTAAGTAATAATCCTAATTTATAGTTAGAAAACTACTTGAGAGGGTTTCAACCACTTTCTTTTATCGAAAAGTATATGAAAAGTTTTCCCTTTAAAAAAAAGCTATGACAAATTGTATTTAAAAATTCAGATTTTACTTCTTCAAAATCTATTACTGTTTATTATTTACAGTATCCAGAAGAGATGCAAGACAAAGCAAACATTCTTTGGCACTAAATATAGGAAGGGGCTATAAAAGCGGTATAAAGTTTTACTTGGCATGGCATTGGTAGCAAGCAAGGACTAAGTTTACAGCTGTACAGTTTCTCATATATTCATAGCGACATTTCTCTTGTCTGCATAGGATGAAAATTTCACCTAAAGTATTGAAGACCATCGTGATGAGTTATTCACACTTGTCTTACACAAGTCAGAGAATTTGACTTGGGTTATCATAGTTCTGAAACTTATGTTACTATGGTCAGACAAATTTTACTTTGTCACAGGCTGTTGCCGTGACTCAGGTGATGTTAGGTAGCTGGCTGCGATGCAGTAATTTGATTGAGAGTTTGAGCCCTTAATGCCTTTATTAAATACATAACTCCTCGATGAATTGGCATATAGCTTTTAGAAAGAAGCATAATTTTTAAAGGCTCAAAGAGATGGATCATCAACAATCTTACCATACAAATACTTCAAATAGTTAATTATCTAATTAAAATGAGCATCTTATTTCTAATCTGAATTTTTCTAGTTCTGTCTTACCTTTGGATTTTATTACTTTATTTCTAGATTACAGACTGTTTTATCTTTTTGGGGTTTAATTGGCACACTTTTACTATTAATAATTTTATATTTTTATTAGGTATTTAAGTAAGAATAGATGCTATTACAAACATTTTCTGTCCTAGTTGATTCTGTTTACACTTAGCATTTGAAATCTAGCATCTAGCAAGATAGCTTAACCTTCACCTATATAATATATCCATCATTAATTCTTTTTATTTTCATTAATATAGTTTCAATGTTGCAATGTAACTTTTGGTAAGTCTCAGAGCACTTTTTATTACAACAGGAGAGGTTCCTCTTGCAGCTGAGCTTAAACTTTCATTAAGAACAATATGAAAAAATTGGTTCAGGTTGCTTAACAAATAATTAGTAAATAAACTAACAGCTTACGTTATATTTTTTTAAAAAAAATATTTGTAAATACAGTATTTGATTTTTCTATTCTCTTCTTCCTTTTCCAATTTCTCACTAAAAAGAATAGGGGATACATAAAAGGAAAGAAGAAATATCCTTACCCCCACCCATTAAAAAATCTCATAAAAAGAGAAGGCAGAGTGATTTCTGAATTTCATCAAAACCTGAAAAATATAACTTTATTTTAAAAAAAAATTCAGTACAGTCACTTTTTGACAAAATATATTCATACTCTTTTTTCATTTTTTTTTTCTTTGACTGGAGAACATGCAGAAGGAATACAGTGAGTCACCCAGTAGCTTTTTTTAATTTTTTACTGTATTCTATTAGGCGAGCTGTTAGTATTAGTAGAAGTAATAAGCACTGCTAGTACCCGATATGAAAATTAATCCCAGATTGTGGAATAAGCCTAGTGAAGGAGTTTGCTTAGTTTTATTTGTTATCTTTTACAAATTTGATCATTAATTTGTTGTTTGAAATTTGGTGGAAGTGGGTTCATAATGCACTTAGAGACCTGGAGTAAGGTAAAAGTATTCTATAGAGAGAGGCACACAATAGACACTGTACTTTTAACTGTGTAATATTTAAATAGACGTCATAAGTCTTTTCTTTAAATATCTAAGAGAAAATTCTTTCTTACCATGCTGTAATGATAGCTATAACCCTGCTGTGCATGTGGGGGGTTTGTTTGGTTTGGTTTTTTTTGAAGCATTTTCATGGCATTCATAGCAAAAGACATATACTGCAATGAATTAATATTTGGACTTAACAGCTGTTATCTGAGCAGAACAATATTACAGTTTTCATACCAGTTTTATCAGAAATCATGGTTTACACAAGTTAATTTCCCTGTACAGACGTACTTCAGCATACTATGTACAAATTCTTCTTCCTAAAAAGTTCTCTGTGTTTTATTGGTTGCAAAACATTTTTAACTAAAAGGGAAAAAATGTAAGTACTGGTGTTTTTAAAGAAAATATCAGACTCTGTGATAACCAAGGATGTGCTTCAAGTGGCATGAATACTTCAGTTCCAGATGGGTCAGCTTTAGGGGTCCAAGTTGTGAAGGAAAGCCATCACACACACTTCATCAACACCGTGGAATGAGAGACCAGTGCATTTACTGAGCAATGGATTCCAGTGAGCGTATAAACTATTGGTGGATGAACATGCCCCAGGAGCAATGATTTAAGGTCATCGCAGGCTCAGTGAATTGTGCTGACTTACACTGTGTCTCACTGATAGCTGATCTTACCAATGAGCAGTTTAGAGGCATTCAAGCCTGAACTCTTTTCCATGTGCCTTGAATGGCATGTCAGCGGTCACTGTTTCTGACATCCTTTATATTTGTCCAGTCAGCTCTAAATCTTTAGGTTGGGCTTCAGCGTACTCAGGAAAGAAAGGAGAGAAGCGATTATTTTCAGTCATTGAGTTCTGAAGATCTTAGTGTTAATTATGCCAAACACGGTCGGTTCATCAACAAACTAGAAATGTTAAAGAGAGGAGAGAGGGAACTGATACTTTTGGTGACCAAAAGTATCCCAATTATAACTTTCTATTTCTTAGCTTTTACTTTTGTTTCTTCTCACTAATTTCATATTCCCTTTGAAAACTTTAGTTGAGTAAATATTGATTTTTGTATCACATGGCAAATTCACAAGCTGAAATCATTGCCGTTATCTGTTAACAAAATTAAAGAAATTTAACAAGTGGAATCTTGCTCATTATATCCTTTTCTGCAGTGTTACACTGCTTCAACCTGTGAGCATTTTCTTTTGTTTTGGTTTGGATACATGTTTACTGCCTTCTTTGTCTACTGTGAGTACAAACACAGAACCCTGTAGAGGTCCTTTTAATTTTGCAATCAACTAAACTTGCGCTACAGTAGCTCTAATTCCCTTTTGTGGCTGTGGAGAGGGAAAACGCTAATTTGTTTTATGATTGTAAGGCTTTGCTGAGAGTGTTTTCTTAATCTAATAGTGATTAAGTTGTTTAAAACCAAATTTGTTAATAATTTTTAGATAAAATTCAGCAGATATATTCACCATTGTCTATGAGCATGGACATGTATTCAGTGATCCTTATAAAGTAAAAAAAATAAGAGTTAACATGCTTTGGCCTTAGCATTTAATATCTAATAATTATGGCACTCATATAAAATATTTTTTAACCTGAACTTTTAGGATTGTTTAAGTACAATCATTTAATTCAAAGTGTTTGTGTATATACTTATATATATGTGTGTGTGTGAATTGGTTACCTACAAATATGTGCATTCCTTGGGAATGCGGACTGAAAATAATTGTGGAATGTTGTATTACTAATTTTTGAAGGAAACCATTTATCTTCTGTGGTCTGTGAATATATGTGAATATTCTTCATCTAGGAAGTGATTAGCAATCAAGTAATCATCATAATTATTATTAAGACAGAAAAAAGCTTGATTCCATTGTTTGATGTAAATAGTATGATTTGTGTAAGGGAAATGGCTTACTGTGACCTTTCTATACAACCTTTGTTTTCCTCAAGGCCCCCCCCTTGACAGTAAGAAAGCGACCACAGACATTCCTACCCATATGAGTTAGAACAAGCAGTAGAACTGGTTGCTAGTCTTGTATACAAAGTTAAAAATTTACAAAACTGATGTGCTTGGCATTTACTAAAATACCTATACATAAATTTGTTCCACTACTATGCAGCTGTATACCTGTGCAGAGCTTCATGCTGTTGAGTGGAACTCTTAAATTTAGAGGATTCAAGTCTAGTTCAAGAAGTCACAGAATGTTTTAAGTAGATTTTACAGTTTTTTAGCAAACATAGACCTTGAATATTCTTGGCAATTTTCAGTTTAACATGAATTGATTGTTAGAATAAAAAATGGAATTAGTTTATATCCTTGCTATGCATATTAAAGGAAGCAATATTGTAATTAAAATGCAGATAAACATTGTGGAAATCTCACATAACTGTAATGGGATGTCCTCATCGTATGATTTCACTTCATTATACTGTATGATTTATCCTCTTGCTGTGTCTCTGCAGCTGCTTTGTTAGGGGATGTCAATATTCAATTACAAAAATTAAATAAGCAAATCAAATTTCTTTTATATTTTCTACAAACAACATGTGAAAAAAAATATTGTTTCTGAACAGAACCAGAGCGCAAATGCTTCAGTAACTCAAAAGAAAAATTGAAGATTTTGGCTATTATGATAGTTCTCTGTTTTTTTGAGAACATGTTAAAATATTAGTGCTTATGCATCATCCTTAATATATTAAGAATATTTTAATGTAACAGTAACTGGCAAATCCAGGAGAATTATGACCAACAACTTCCTTACTCATAACTATTAATTTAAGTAATAGCGTAAATGTCCCTATTTGACAAAATGGTGTTATTTTTCTGTATGCTGTTGTATTTTATATGCCATTTAAACTTTTGGTTTTGCAGTACTACTGTCTCTTTTAGTGTTAAACAAAACCAACATGTGTGTTGTATGACTGTGGTGTAATGATGATGAGAAAGATGGATCTACTTTTCAGATCATTGTGGATCACCGAACATCACAATACCTGTGCTCAGAAATGAGGAAAACCAATGCTAATAGAATTAGTGATAAAAACAGTGTAAGTATTTATACTGAAAATGGGAGAAGACTAAGACATAAGGAAGAAATTTATCAGTTCGCAGAATTTTTAAAATCCTAGATGTTGAGTGAAAACCAGTGTCAGGATTACAAATCGGATGCTTGAGGTTGTGGTGTACTGAGTCAATAACAAATTTATCAAATATAAGAGAGTACGGAAATAGTGGGGAAAAAAGCTTTTTTTATGATAATGTGCTAGCTGGCATTGAGGAGAATAACTCAATGACAAAGTAGGACTCGAATGATGGAGAGAACTTAAAGTTAGCTGATAGAGAAGGTCCTATGAGTTTGCAGATGGAAGATTTGAGTGAAATTTGGAGAAGACTTTAAAGAATATCAACAAGGACATGAAGGATTTTGTGGAAATCTCTAAAAAGAACCTGGTAATGTAATGAGAAATGAAGAATACTTCGCTATGGGGAAGAGCATTTTTTGTAGAGGTTCTTACAAACTCAGAAGTGGGGGCAGGGGAGCAGAGAGAGAAGAGGCATGACCTGATGTACAAAACTGTGTGGCGAGAATGAAGGGTGAAAATGAAGGAAAAAATTCCTATCGATGTAAGCAAAAGAAAGCTATTAGCATCTTGGTAAATGCTATTGCTGTAGCATGGAAAATACTGGAAAGAGGTAACTGATGAAGAAGCAAAAGTAGTTTGAATAGGATAGAGTGGCTTGAGCTAAAAAAGAAGACAGACAGCTGTAACAAGAGGTGGGGCAAGTCCAGTGGTATGGTAGAGCACAGAGCGAGAGTAATAATTGAGCTTATATTTGCTGTGTTTGACAAACTCAGATCTTAAATTACAAAATGGCCCTATATGTGACTGTTCCCGCCTTGTTTCTCCTCTTTCCATTTAAGTCTTTTTTCTATTTCTTTGCTTGTAGTTGCTGATACTTAGATCAGCTTCTAACTCCTGTGCGTATTTAAAATATAGCTATTTTTTCTCACTGTGTTCTTCCTTTCCACGGTTGGTGTTTTTTTATTTTTGCTGGTTGTTATTTGAAATATATTAATATCAGTTTCCAAAGGCTTCTGTGTTATTTCACTGAGTACACTGTGAGGACAGATGTGTTCGCAGTGTTTTCAATAGTGAACAGAATCCCCCAGCGAACAAGTGCTGCTGTTTTTGAAGGAGCTATATGTAATCACAGAACATATTACAGCAAGTAAATGGATGACACCTCAGAGCCTGAGAGGTATGTATGGATGCAGTCCATCTCCAGGGTATATTGGAAAAAAGGAGGTGGCATTAAAAATTTTTGTCTCCGTGTCATGAATTGATAATGTTAGGATTAAGATAAATCCTAAATATTCTTATTAAGAACTCTTCTGTGCAAAAATGTAAATATAATTGAAAGACAGCAATTACTGAAAGATGAAGACCAACCTTAGATAGAATCGTACACGGTGTTCTTTTAAATATCAAAAAAGAGAACTGGAAATAATTCATAAACAATTCTGTTCTATGTTCTACAAATGTAAGCATAAGTGCTTTTCTATGTTACCTTGTTCTTAGTAAATCTTCTCACTCAATGCTATGTCCCACATTATATAATCTTTCATCTTTTCATTCTATCAAGGCACAGCATACCTAGCTAATCCATCAGAAATCCCTTTCCTTATCAGTCACTCAAGAATGGTTATACTGTATGGTATGACAGCATTAGACATCACTTACTTTCCTAAACTACAGATTACTTGGGAGAAAAGTATTTTTGTGTGTGTGTGTTTGAGGATGCCTTGACTTTATGGTGACTTCATGCTTTGTTTTCCTTGTTTTCTACTTTCTTCAAAATGACTTAAGAAGATGCATCAAAAGTATCACAAAGATACTGTTATTGTACATAGCATTGTATTAATACCTTTCTGTATTATTATCCTGTAAACTTTTGGATATTCGTGTCTTCTGCCATTGTTTATTCAGCATAGCGGTTTAACAACATAGTAAAAGTTTTCTGTTGCTTAAGCTAATTTCCATCTTCATAGATGAGGAAGTTTGGTAATAGTTTCAGATGCATCAAAGATCAGAGGCCTTGTACACATTGGCAGCCTACTTGAAGGGAGTTTTTGACACAGCAGATCGCAGCTGCCTCTGCGGAGATGTTATAGTATATCGTGTCATGTTTTACTGTGGAGCTGTTAACGGATATTTGACACTAGATACTCTAGGATTCTCAACTGATGATATATCACATAGTACATAAATATTTGCTATCATACAATACTTATGTTAACCCAGGTGAGAAGTTTAGTATGATACCTTCAATATCATGGTGGATTCTAGACTGATTAATGCCAGTATTTAAGGGAGTTTGCATAATTTTGACGTAAAAAGTTAGTGCAGTCTGTCATGCTTGTTAATGCTTCTTACCAAGAACACTGAAAGTATTTTTACACAGGTTAATAAATTTGATGTATATTTTAAATGACTCTGTCATCTTTGTGTACTAGTGTCAAGTAAGAAGGGGTGAATTGTGATGTCCTTTGTGGTGTTAGAAAATTGTTCTTCCAAAAATATGGCAAATGATAGGCAACCCTTAAACAGCACAGACTTGACTGGTGACAAATAGGTTTTATAGGCATATGTGCTTCATTATAATTTTTTAAAACTGAAAAATAATAAAAACTGAATCTTTGATTTATTCTGCAGTCATTGAATGAACATATTAGGTTTTGCCAGGTTTTAATAAAGATTGATAAGAAGAGGGTCTGAATGAGAAACTTCTAAAACTGTCAGGCTGAAATACTATTTAACTTTGCCATAAACAAATAATAATAGTAAATGTAATATAATAAAAGTAGGTAATGGATATATTTGGCTATGTAAATTCTTTCAGGTGAGCCAGGAATAAAGGCATCACACTTGTTTCATGCAAAAGTAACATATTATAGAAATCAAATATAAGACATTTCACTAGGTCTCAACAAATTTCCAATGAGGAATTTCTACATTAGTTGTTAAGAAAGGCCCCAATTGGAAAAAAGAGTTTTGTCTTCTGTGCTGCTTAAATAAATTTTAGTGTCCTGAATTGTGCTGAGTGCACATTATCCCTTCTGTCCTTCAGGTGGTTCTTCTAACCTCTGTTGGGCATTAGGCTGTGTATAGCTTTTGTTTTCATGGGTTTGGCTTTTGTTCTTTTTCTTGAGTCCAAGTCTAAGCAGCTCATAAGCAAACACATAGCAGACATGGAAGGATGTACAAAATACATTGAGATCTCCAACTGAATTTTCAGATTGTTGAGGAACATAAGAATCCCATATCATCTGTGGTAGTGAATAGGGCAAAAAAACTTCCAAACTTCTTTCTCTGGAAGTCTTATTGATATCATTGTCTATATGTATTCTTATTTGAGAAGGTAGTGGTGCTGTATTAATTGAATTAATTTGAAATAATCATTCTGGTATTCAAGAGTTGTGGCACTTCTTACATACTCAGTGAGGAAAGCATATAATGTGTATATAAATTGGTCAGGAACAGGTTTTCAGAGGAAGAGGAATTGTCATTTATGGTAAATAAATGAGGTAAGAGTCGATTATTTGCAAAGTGATAAAGGTTAGCAGTAATGGTTCACATATAGAATTTATTGTTCACTGTACATTTTGATTTTAAATTATTCTTTGAAAAGATTACTTTATAATTTTTGGTGGGCATTTAGACTGAAAACAAACAGTAAAACAAATGAGAGGGAGAGAATCCAACCAAGTGTATTCAACTTAGGCCAAACCAGATTATCTATTATTAGCTTTATCCAAAGGATTGTATTGTTTTTGCATAGTGCTTTTTGTTTGGACACTTACTAGTACATCTGCACAGCTTTTACTTGCTCTTGATTGTCTTGGTCCTGAAAACCTCCAAAGTCATTTATTAGCAGACTTCTTTATATAGAATCATAGAATAGTTTGGGTTGGAAGGGACCTTTAAAGGTCATATAGTTCAACTCCTCCCTTGCAGTGAGCAGGAACATCTTCAACTAGATCAGGTTGTTCAGAGCCCAGTCCAACCTGACCTTGAATGTTTCCAGGATGGGGCATCTACCATGTCTCTGGGCAATCTTTTCCAGTGCCTCACCACCCTCAGTGTAAAAAAATGTCTTCCTTCTATCCAATCTGAATCTGCCCTTTTTTAGGTAAAAACTGTTACCCTTTGTCCTATTGCTACAGGCCCTGCTAAGTAGTCTGTCCCCATTTTTCTTGCAAGCCCCCTTTAAATACTGAAAGGTCGCAATAAAGTCTCCCTGGAGCCTTCTCTTCTCCAGGCTGAGCAACCCTAACTCTGTCTTCAGAGGAGAGGTGCTCCAGCCCCCTGATCATTTTTGTACCCCTCCTCTGGACCTGGCCCAACAGATCTATGTCTTTCCTGTACTGAGGACTCCAGAGCTGAATGCAGGTGGGTCTCACCACAACAGAGTAGAAGGACAGAACTAGCTCCCTTGACCTTCTGGACATGCTTCTTTTGATGCAGCCCAGGATATGGATAACTTTCTGGGCTGCATGTACACATTACTGGGCCATGTTGAGCTCCTCATCCACCAATGTCCCCAAGTCTTTCTCTTCAGGGCTGCTCTCAATGCATTCTCTGCCCAGCCTGTATTTATGCTTGGGATTGCCATGACCCACATGCAGGACCTTGCACTTGGCCTTGTTGAACTTCATGAGGTTCACACAGGCCCACCTCTCATGCCTGTCAGGGTCCCCCTGGATGGCATCCCTTCCCTCCTGCGTGTTGACCGCACCACCTGGCTTGTTGGTGTTGGCAAACTTGCTGAGGGTGCACTCGATCCCGCTGTCTTTGTCATTGATGAATATGTTAAATATGGTCATAATTATGTGGTGATTTTTTTTCTTTTATGCTGAAACCCAGCCTGACAGACTTCATCACATAGGAAATGTTTTGCAGCTGAACTGCAAATTCTGGAAAATAAAGTATCATGCCAGAAACTGAGGAATCATAAAGCCCAGTGTTGCTACATAACCATGGAGTTGCAACAGTGGTATTCTTGTCTTCCTGATCTAGAAAAATATTTTGTTTTCCCACAACAAAAAGGAAGGTATAGAGCTTTTTATGTGTCTGTGGTTTGGAGAGTTTTTTCCCTTTATTCTGCTGTTTTGTTAATGAAAATAAAGAAGTCTGTAATCTGGCCCCAGAATTCATTATCTATATTTGCAAGTCATCAGATCTTGTTTTAGTCTCTGTTTTTTTCATAGCTGTGAGCCATTCTGGCATGCCTTTAGGTTTATGACATCCTGCTGTGTAAGGATGTTTCAACTGTGGTTTCTAGATACATTTTTATAGGGTGGGGGGTTTTTATACTATGCTAAATTATATCATGAGCTATTAAGACAGGTTTGTTAGTTTAGAAACATCTCTGATTATTTCACTGTGCTAAAATATTACTGCATATATGCTTCAGGCATGATTTCTTTGCTAACAACCTATTATGTATTCATAGGAGCAACAATACCAATTCATACCATTGGGAATATTATTTAATTTGGCAAATAGAGTATTTTCATTATTCATATGCTGTTTAGAGTAAATATATACATGAAAGCATACACAAGGATGAATATACTGTATGTTCACATTTGGTAAATCTTTTGTTCTACTTCCATTAAGGCCAGATAAGTTGGGTACAAATGGAAAATGTGTAGTAGCTTTAAAGTAAAATAAAATTGGTTTGATTTGGTTCAAGTCAACCATCTCATTTAAAATTAGCCCACAGGTCTTGTAACAATGCTAGTAATCTAAACATAATAATGTACATTGCCCAATTGCTTCTGTATATGATATAAGTTCAGTGCTGTAATGCTTTGACAGCCCATTACTGAATGTAATGAACAGCTATTTTTAAACAGAAGAAATTCAAGTTGACAGCTTGGCAATGAAATTCAGCTAGTGGCATAATTTTTGTCGTCTCTGGTATAGAGAGTGGATTTCAGTTTAGTTCAAAGAAATTTGTATCATGGACATTATGGAGCACGCGTTTTTTTGTTTCAATTTAGTAAATACATTTTGAAGTGTTTGAACTAAAGCTGCATTTTGTGAAATCCCAAAACCTGCACCCCTGTCAGAGTAGAAGACACTCTGTGAGAAGTCAGTGATTAATAAAAATAGGTGGAAATCTTAAGGAAGAGAATGTAGTGGCATGGAATTTATAATCACAAACTCACTTTTTAGCTTTAGTAAGTGAAAACTGTAGCTCTCTAAGCCCTTCAAGAGGGATTTGAGTCAATAGGAAACTAAGAGAAGGAATAGAGAAAGTAGCTGTCAAATTGCACGTATTTTGTGGTAGAAATCTATAAATTCAGGCCAGGCTCCCATCTATCATTTTCCTTATCTCAGTTGGCTACTGCATTGGGAAGTGAATAAGATTCTAGTTTCTTTCTGTATGTGTGAAGTGTTGTTTGCTCAGGACTTTCTTAAACAGCCTGTGGTAACAGCATGTACTGGGTTTGCATGCCAAGGTTTTGGTAGCCGGGGGGCAGCTACAGGGGTGGCTTCTGTGAGAAGCTGCTAGAAGCCTCCCCTATGTCTGATGCCAGCCAGCTCCAAGACCGACCTGCTGCTGGCCAAGGCTGAGCCCGTCAGTGACGGTGGTAGCGCCACTGAGATAACATGTTTAAGAAGCAGGGGGGCAGGGATGGAAACCTGGCACAATGGCAGCCGGAGAGAGGAGTGAGAATATGAGAGAGCTACAACTCTGCAGACCAAGGTCAGTGCAGAAGGAGGTGCTCTAGCTGCCTCCGCAGTGGAGCAGATCCCCACCTGCAGCCCATGGAGGACCCCACGCCGAGTAGATGGATGCCCAAAGGAGGCTGTGACCCCATGGGAAGCCCGTGATGGAGCAGGCTCCTGGCAGGATCTGTGGCCTTTTGGAGGGGAGCGCATAGTGGGGCAGGTTTGCTGGCAGGGCTCGTGACCCCATGGAAGGGACCCATGCTGGAGTCCATATGGAGTCCTATGCTGACCAGCCCATAGGAAGGACTCACTTTCAGAGAAGTTCATGGTCCTTCCTGCTGGATTGCTAGGATCCAACAGTGATTCTTGGCACACCTAGCAATTCTGACCAGCCCCCTCCTCCTTTCCTATCAGGTTTGCTCAAACCCTACTGGACTGAATGCCATGTCATCCTTTTGATTAGTTTCATGTTGCCATCCACTGTTTCTTCCAGCTTCTTCCTATACCCAGTAGTCATCTTTCCAGAGCACCGTACAAGTTTCTCTTTAGCTGTATTTCACTTCCTTGTTCTGCAAGTACACTGAAGTAAAGAGTAATTCTCTTCACTGCAAGTTTTTAGGAAAAAAGTAAGATCTCAGATTCAATGATTTTAATCATACCTGTGGGATATATGTAACTCTGATTCTAATCAGTCCTAAAAATCATCCCATGTCTTTCTTCCATTCCAAAATTATTGCAGTAAACAGACATAAATCTTCCTCTGCTACCTCAAGCGAAGTGAATTTTCTAAATTCTTTTTTCTGCTGAGTACCATCTAACTTTCAACTGTTAAATCCAATTCTCTGTACCCAGTAATCTCTGGTCCCAACTCTTACACCTTGTTAACACTTTTCTTTCTGCATTCCACATCACATCACATCCCCCTGGAATGATTCCTTTCTTAAATCTATCATTCTGAAACAATTCTTGCAAGTGCTATGAGCCTTGTTTTCCATCTTCCTATTTCTGTCTGGGGTTTGCCTCTGTGACTTGGACAACACACAGTATACTGCATTTTTATGCTTGGGTCTGGTGTTTTTCATGCTATTTGGTTTTAAGAGGCTTGTTTATAAAAGTGGTGTGACTGTACCTTGTTAGGATGGTATCTATGTCTATCTCTCTCTGACATACTTGATTCAAATCCTTGTGTAGTAGTGAGTTCTCTTGTGCAAGTGGATAGCTTATATGAATGCCAAATTTGGGCTTGGAAGTGCTAATGGTATTTTAATTTATGGATTATTATCCTTGCTTATTTATTTTTGTGAGTTATCATTCAGAATGTGCCGCCTCCTTTCAGAATGAATGGGATATATCTGGTCTTTTCTTACTTTGAGGAGTTTGGAGTTAAGCAGTAATATCAAGATACAGGCTCCCAATGATTTTCAAAGATACCCTGCAACTCCTTCATTTAAGTTATTTTTGAGAGGTGCTGGTATGATTTTTTTCATACACTTTTCCCTGCTGATTTCATAGTATTTTCACTCTGCTGTGACAAACCTGCAGAAGACCATTCATTTGTCCAACATGACTTTCTGTGGGAAATCCCCACATGGTTTGTTGGAAAATAATGCTGAGGAAGGCTTGTTGAGAAGGGCCAGAAAGCTCATTCTGCAAAGTTAGTTTATCAGTTCCCACAGGGTTTGGGAAGAAAGGGCAGACTGTTACAGAGCTAGATAATAATTAAGGTGGCATGTGGGGATGATTTCATAGGATTGTCATTTAAATTATCTTTCTGTGAAACGCCCAATAACACCAGCTAGTCTGTATTCCTTTTTCTTTTTTTTTTTTTTTTGGGGGGGGTGTGTGTGTGTAATAGAAATTTGTTTTGAAATGTTTTGAATAATCTGAAATTCAAGGAAGGCCAGATTTTAATTTCTGATTTATTTGTGTGTGCAGACTGCCTGACCCAAGGAAATTGTTATGTAGAAATGATGACAAGACAAAATAAATATGATAGACAGAGTCAAGGAAGGAAAACTATTTTAAGCACTAGAACTCATACTCATTTTTCTTTTGAATATTTGGAGATCTCTCTGACCCTACAATATAATGAAATCCCCATGCTAGGGCTTGAAAAAAGTGAAGGGCATATTTGCAATGCATCTCCCTGCAGCTCTCTGTGGGTTAGGTTTCTACATCATGTGAAGTTACTATAGTGTGTACTAATTGGCACCCTTGTTGATAACCTCAGCTGAAAGAGCAAGGATTAAGAACCAAATTGCAACCTCCCAGAAGAAAATCTTTAAAAAGAATTGTTAACTGGAAGGCTCTGTTGACTTCCTACATTTGTCTGAGGTTCTCAGGGGAATGAAACATATACTCCTCCCTTTTCCATTCAAAGACATGAATATACAGTTTTTAGTCAGGAATGTATAGAACAGGCTACCTGGGAATGAAACTGCTTTATCTCTGTGAGATTCATAAGTGCAGAAGTATTTCAATATATGGCTGAAAAGATGGTTCACTGAACCTAATTCTTACAATGATTCTTCATTTCATCAGAGTTTAAATGACAGTGTGGGGGAGATAGTTCTACATACCTGTTAATCCTGCTCTGGACCCTTTTCGCTGAACTGTAGAGGTTTTGGTCTTGAGAGTTTTATCTTATCTAGGGTTCAGAGGCCACCTAGTGAAATGCCTCACACATTGTGGCTCCTAGTGTAGTATAATTCTTAAACATGTCCTTAAAGTAAACTACATAAACAGTTTCTTAAGGTTTTATTAGTATGGCTTTAACAAGTATGTCTTTCTTTCAAAGCCAACAAAGATTGACCAAAATTGAGGAATGGATGGTGTGGTCAGCTCCTAGAGCAAGACAAGAGGGTGTTTTCATGGTGCTGAGCAGCAATATCTCATGGTCAGTGACTGAAATTATTCTGACTGCATTTAAGTTCTGCCCTCTCATCTGAGACAATGTGTAACAGCACCACATGCCTGTAAGATGCTGTGATCAGAGTTACTTATCCAATTAATTCTGTACTCCTTAATAGGCACTACCTTGATTTGAGTGACTTAGCTCTTCCCCTCCACCCTTCCATGTCAAGCACCAACACGTTCATGGAGTCCATCTCAGAGTGTGAATGGTAGAGTAGTAATTTACTCTTAAGTGTTGGTCTGTGAAGGGAAGAATGTAAATGAAAGGACAAGTGAATGAAGAATCAGAAATAAAAGCTCCTAAATTAATTAGGTTGGTGGTATATTATCTCCTAAGTTATCAAATGTGCGAAAGCATTTTTGGAACTTATTTACTTTTTATTGTGAACTCTACCATTCTAAGTACAGCCTGTGCTGTTACTCTTCAAAAACTAATATTCCAGTTATGTCTGCTCTTGTGAAACAGCTTCTCAATCATTCTTTTCAACATCCACTGTAATCATAGCACAAATCCCTATTATGATGGGCACATAACTCACTTTCTGTCTCTCTCTAAAGACCAAATACCAACACTGCTTGATAGCTCAACAAACACTTGTGCTGGAGAAGGACTGCTGTCAGTCTGCCTTACGCTGTACTTCTACCAATCTACCACAAAGTAACTTTATGGCTTCATTTGGCTTTTCTAGTTTGTAGACCAAGTGTGGATTTTACTCTGCAAAAGTAAAAGTGTCTGTATTCTGTTAAGAAAATTATTGAAAAACTATGGCTGATTGTAGTTATTCAGAACAGTGTCATATTCTGAAGCAAATATTATCAGTACTGGGAAGTCCTTAACCACAAAATATTTTATTTGTGTAGTTACAATGGAGTTTTGCCCTAAGGAACACTTACAAATGTGCATTTGGCCTGGTGTAGTTCAGTTCTTTATGGCTTTTTATTTTCTTATTAATTCCCCTTTTCTTATCCATGAATAGAATAACAACACTCATGAAACACTTTTGAAAGCAGTTTATATGTCTTGAAATACAATGAACTTCTGAGGAACAGTTATTTTACTTACCCTGATACATTTTATTTTTAACATTTTCATTTTACCTGAAAGAGAGGAGTTAGGGAACCCTTATAAAAGCATTGTAACTCACTAGCATTTTTGGTTTTCCTCACACTTTCATCTCTGGATAAGTTAGAAAAATTTCCTAAACGTCCTTAAACTGATAAAGACACTAACTTGAGCTGCTCATAACACACCAGATTTCAAACTCAAAGCACAAAATGGAATTCTTCTATTTCTACTGTGTCTGCCGGAGAGCAGGAACAAGTACTTAACAAACCTGTTTACATTCATGTCCTGGGGCTCACTGCAGTAAAAGAATTGCCCCATTTGGTTTGAGACCAGCCAGCTTCACAGGTTTCCCCTGTGCGATAGGAGCACTGCAAAAAAAAAAAAAGATGATGTCCTCTCCTCAACATACATGTTCTCTTAGTGTACGTATGTTTTTAAACCTTACTGCCATTTCCTCACGTGTACCTTTTCTTCCTTGCCGCTGACTGAGTTAGCAGTGCATCAGCTTGCTTTCTTCCTAGTAAGAAATAAGAACCTATTAACTAGATTTCAGTCAGGCTTTAGGGTAACCATTCTGCCATTCATTAATATTGGACAGGAGGGTTGAAGGGCTGGGGCATTATTCTGACGATTGTTCTTTGATAATTTTTGGTGTCATAGCATATTTATTTTTCAGACTGATCCTTTTTAAAACTTTAAAATTATGTATTTAGGTATATATTACAAGTATGGCTATAAATGTTTGGTGTTTATTGTTTTTTGGTTTTTGTTTAATAGAATTGGTAATAGATAGGACTCTGGCCAGTCTAACTGACTGACCATATGCATTTATAAAATGGTTGACCTTCCTGTTGCTTGGCCAAAATTTTTCTCTGGAATTCCTATGCTTTCCTCTCAATGCAGAAAGAGGGGCTGGTCAATGCCTTAATTATAAAATATTTAATTACGTGCTCAGAAGAGCACTATGTTTATCTTAACATCTGCAGATGTTTGTGCTTTCTTATGATCAACGACATGTTTCTTGGAAAATGCAAAAATTGAGACAATTATTTATCTACAGTTTGTGAAATAACATGAAGTGGAACTTCAGAAGCTGTTTTGTAGTTCTTTGTACTATTTTGTGAATTTTGAATATTCACGTTTGTTGCAATGATCATGTTTTGTGGCCAAGTAGTTTGCCATGCCTTGAAGTTTGTGACAGCTTGCTTTGTTTCAAAAGATTTTCTATTAAGATGATTATACAATGCATACCTTTAAGTTTCAGGGGTTTTTTAATGATGTGGTGATTTCACTGTGTGATTACAACAGTATTTTTAATCTTGATGTATAGTGTACAATTAAAGCAAGATACTTAAACCAGTATCTTTTGGATGTTAGGATGCTGGAGGTTCCCGGAATGGCTTCTGAGCAGAATCAAAACAGCATTTGAAAAAGATCACACTGAAAAAATAACACCCGAACAGTTAACAGCCTGCTGTCCACTACCCCCAACATTTAATCAGCAGTCTTTTTAGCTGATAGAGTCCTAAGTGATTTTTCTTTCCTACTTAAGGCTATTCTAGATATGCTTGCTAAGTGGACATAACTGTACTAGTATATTTTATGTTAGCAAGTCATGATAGAAAAGTGCTTGAAGTTCAGGGGGCATTTGTCTCCTTTCTCACAAATTCATTTAAATACCAGTCTTGCCATAGCTTTAACTGGGGCAGACAACCATACAAAAATGACTTGAGATAAAATGAAAATAATGGACTGAGCTAGGTGCCGGGGGTGGTAGTTACACTGCATGCACATCAATAAGCATTGAGTGTTATTCTATGCTAATGTAAGCCTGATGGATCAGCTTTCGCTTTTAGCCTAGAGGACCATTAAGCACTAGAAGCTGGGTCAAACTGATATAGTAAGGCAGACGTACCCTAACGGTTGGCAACAGTAGTTAACAAGCAGTAATTTGCTATGTGTGAGACTAATGTTGTTTAAAATCTTCATGATCAGAACAAAGATCAGAGAAAGGACAATACTTCTTTGTTTAATATCCTTCTGCAAACTCGATTCATTTTGGAAAGAAAACCACTAAGATGCAAACATGAATAAAGCGCTGAACAGTTCATTTGGAAACCGTTAATTTACTGTTGTATGCTACAGAACATCAAAGCATTGAATACGATTTTCAGAAAATGTAGGGAAATTCTCATAGGATAATACTGCATAATTGAAACATACAAGGTATTATTTTATTTCAAATTAAATACAATTCATTGCTCCTTTTTTTTATAGCCCTGAAAGTATAAAAATAAAAGTCAAATGACTGAATTATAGAAATATTCTGAAGGTAAATTAGAAAAAATTTGCTGTTTATGTAGATCTGACTCTGAAGATAATTTTGTCCTTGACATCACAAGAACATGATAATAAAGCATTATCTATATTCTGTTTTGCTTATGCCTGGGCACTGTTGCCTCAGATACAAGTACTGTTTAAGTAGGTGGCCAGACTTAGCTGAACATACTTCCAAATTTAGAAGAGTTATTTGTTTTCCATCTGTTCTTTAAAATATTTTTATTCACAGGTTTTTTTTCAGATTGCAGTGTGTGTGTGTAACTGCTGTGTGTAGAGCTTTTGATAACCAAAATCACATTGGTACTGCTGATGAATATTAACAAAAATCAATATAATGTGTTAAGTAAGATATATCCCTGTTATGTTTCAAAGGCATACTGAGAAATTAGACTGTAGTTTGTTTAGGCTTTGATCTTTTTGTTTCACTGGTGTGGCCTTATGCACTCTCAGCTTAACTTTGTCGAGGCCTATTTACAACTTATGTTGTCAGGGCCACGGTTTGTAGTGCGTATTGCATTTAGTCAGTCTTCTATTGGGAATTATTTTTTTTTTTGTCCTTGCTAGTTCAGCACAGTTTGGTGGGGGAAGATGAAGTGTAGTAACACCCTCTGTAAGTTTCAGAGATTCCTTTCGCTTGTCACAAACTAGGGAGCCCTCTTGCATGACAGAAATACTGTAATATTGCCTAGTCCACTGGACAACGCTGAAGAAATATGTGGATTGAAGACAGGAAAATTTTTAAAGTATCTGAGTAAGATGACATGGTTCCAGATTACCTGGCCTTCAAATCATATTCATGTTATCTGTGTAATGCAGAAATAATAGCTGTTTCCTATCTTAGATCTAGAAATAAAATTTTCTCTATATCGGTCATCAATTATAATATTCCCAAAACCTGTAACAGATGGTTTTAGGTTTAGTGACACAAACATTGTGCAAGAAAGGTGAATTTGTTTTCCTTTCCGCTTATCTGATACTTTGCACTTATTTGATAACTACTGGTGTTGGGATTTTTTGAAACTTACAAAGCAAAGAAATTAGCTGTGTCTCTCTCTTAAAATGTCCTTTGGACTGTTAGCCTTTCCTTTAGCATTTTTTTCCCTAGTTTTTACATACCATGCTTAAGTTTAACAACTTTTTTTCTTCATGATGCTTTTGACTGTGTGAATTATTTTTGGTTGTGTCATAAACTTGTTTGAATTTCAGCACATATTGAAAAGATAAACCTATGCCAGCAATATTTCTTTTACTCCAGGCAAAATTTGTGTTTGGAGGTTTCTTCCTTCAGTGTCTGGCTAGCCTTGATGTTTTATGTAGAGGCATTGTTAGAAGTTGGTTTTGTGTAGCATAATCTTATTGATTGAAATGTGTTTACTTTCCCAACAGTGACAATAGGAATTTATCATTTAGCTTCCACGTAATTAGAAGAATACTTGTAAAAAATGGGAGTTAAAAACCACATCTCAGTTCACAGAATAGAGAATATAGAAAGGTAGGTAGTTTTTTTCCTGTTTGAGGGCATTACAGGAAAAAAAAAATACTGAGATAAATGCCTGTTAATTGCTGATGTCTTCTTGTAGCAGGTGTGGTACTTTTGTACTGTGTGTGAAAAGGTGAGAGTAACTCATCACAGAATGGGAGTAAAAGTCCAGAGATCAGGTATTTTGAGAATACATTTTAAGAAAAAAAACCCCAAAAAAACCCAAAAAACCAAACAAACAAAACCCCACCAACCCAAAACTTGTGATTTCCTATTATTTCTAAGATACTAAGAAAGGAGAAAGAATAGTATACACTGAAGAGTTGAACAACCTGTCTGTGATATTGCAGGATCTACAGATGTGTTTTTGTGGAGGATCTAATGTATTATCAGTGGGAAAACTTCAGTAAGTCTTAGATAAAGGATGAAAATGAAAGGAACACGCATAAGAGATTGGTCTTTATCACAGCTATAGGCCTTTTTGCATTTTCTGAAGCATAATGGCAGCAAGCAACAGTTTCAGAAAATATTTAATGCCTATTTAACTAAAGACAAGATCAGACCTCAGTATTTCCTGTCCAAATTAGCATCAGAGAACATCGATCTTGAGATTTCTGTGAAAGTTTAGTGAAAGGTGAAAATGTAGATTATTGGCTTTGTCCCTTTCTAACTAAAGCAGCTTGGCAAACATGTTAATCTTTGAATAAACTCATAGCAAAAAGGGAGAAGACCATTTGGGACTGTTGGGCATCTCAGGAGAATTGTACACAGAAGCTTCAAATCATCCTTTATCCACTCAGGCTGCACTTATGCTTCTTCACTTGGTCCCTGGTGGGCTGACTTTTTGGCTTGGCTTTTCAGCTTAAGTCAGCTACTTTGACAGTAGTTAGCAAAATCAGCATACTAAGCACAGGACCATCTACTCAAGATGACACAAATTTAGATGAGCCTGAACTTACTGTCCACAATGTGGACACAGTTTGGAGAATTACCTACATACTCTGCTGTCATAAGTAACCACCAAGACTGCAGCCATGTTGTAGAATTGATAGAATTTAAGAGTGAGAACTGCCACACAAGAAACAGAGGGAGTGGAAGCACACTATCTTCTCATTTAGGTAGGTCCTAAACATTTACTGGAACTATTTGAAAATTAAAAAAGAAATTGCTCTGAACAAAGGTGCTAAGTTATCTTCATATTTTATTCCTGAGTAAGGAATCAACTTAAAAAGAATTCAAATCAGACCCTTTGTGGCACAGGACTACAAAACACCTGCTATGAAGAGAGATGCAGTTTTTCTAACGAGGATATGATACCAGGTGAGCTAAAACCACTGATGATACCAGTTCTTACAAACTTGAGCAGGGGACAACATGCCTAGGGAAAGGGCTGAGATGGTACAGGTGACAAAGCTTATTAAGATTATGTGTACTGATGAGGAATTCCAGGCATATATCTAACTTGTCATTCCAATATAAATTGGTGACTGAGTGAATTGACTCTGGGTCAGATCTCTCATTCATTATCATGACCTGTTGTCTTGGTGATTGGCTGGGAACAGACTTGAAGGCGACTAAGACTTTTAGGAGTGACATAGAACTTTGGAAATTGCATCCTGAATTGCCCACAGAAAGGAAAAGAAAGTGAGAATGCTTTGGATATTGCTGTGGAAGAAAAGAGGTTAAAGAATAGGAAGAGCTTTCATTAAGGTGTTAAGGGGTTTTTTTTGTTGACCTGCAGTATTAACAGATTGTGAAATCGTGCAAGGAAATACAGATTCATTCCCACCGTTTACTCTGATGTCTATGACTTCCCAACAACGTGGGTTTAAGGAAAATGAGACTGGGTTTGGGAGGAGTGAAAGTTTTCATCTGGGACCTGTAAATACTTACAAGAACCCCATATTAAAAGGCAAGCTTTTTCCACTTCTAGTTTGTTTGAATTAACAGGAGAATTTTTATTTTTAAAAAAAAAAAAAGAGCGAAATAGTTTAGACCATCTGTAATATACATAAAAATAATAAAAGTGGCTGTTACAAATTGTGATGGGGAAACAAATATTAATTGCATCTTGTGAACTGATGCATAGAATTATTACGTCATAAATTCAGAACTTTTTTAGTTAACAAGGATTTGCAGTGTCTTGGTAAAAATTTGGGAAACTAGTTGCTGTTTTGCTTTGGAAGAGAGTATTTCTGAGGAAGAGGACAAGATATATTAAATGTGGATTGTAGCATGTAATTGATGTTTAAAATGGGATTTAGTAATAGTGCAAGTTTACAATTCATTATGTTTTAATGAAAAAAGTTTCTTCATAAGACATTTTAGATGTTCTTTCTTTTTAAAATAGAACTGTAGATCTGCAGTGCCTGTATCAATATTGTAATGTAATACCCTACCTTCAAAGAAAAATACAGTTTTAATACTGTTTATTCAAAGTACATTTAAAATGATGACACTACAAGATTCTAGAATTACATTGTCATGAAGTGGAAGTACAAAGTTTTAATAATTCTCTGAAGCTCAAGAATTTTGAAGATGGAAATGATATACATCATGGTCAATGTGGTTCTCATTTAGCTGTTTATATTTTAAAGGGGATATATTTGAAAGGACCTGCAGCGTGTGAGTATAATGTTAACAATGTGTATTTTCAACCCATTTATTCTTTTAATAATTTTGTGTGCTATATTAATAGATGTAGTTTACTTTTAATGTGCTTTGCATAATGTCCTTATGTTAAGTAAATGGGGAGATTATAGGAAATAATTGACTTTGCATATTGTATTTTTTTTATAATTTTTTCCCTTTGAAGATACAGGGCTTCATAATCACATCAAACTATTAGTGATGACCTATTCTTGTAAAGTAAGTCAAGTAATCATATCTGCATTATTTAATTACACTATTTTAATAGAAAAATAAGAGATTACAATGGCTACATAAGATGTATAACAGGATGGGAAATACAATAGCTTTCTGTTTCTTGAAGACTGGATACAAATCAGAAAAATATAAGTTTAATCAGAAAAAATATAAGTATTTTAAGGTATCAGGTTGACAGGATTTTAGGACATATGCAGAACTATTATGTAATTTCACAGAACTGTCAAGTTTTATTTGAAGAGGTCTAGGTTTGGTCTGCCTGAACTATAAAAGCAAGATAGGTAAGATTTTGAGAGTGAGATTATTTGGACTATCCTGAAGATAATTAGTAGTTCATACCTATGAAATATGATAATTCATTTAAAGACATAGAGATCATATTACAGGTTATAATGTTCGTGACATAACCCTTTTGCTGAATGCTTAAGCGCCAGGCTCCCCATACTTTGAGCTTATATATCACTAATCATATGTAGCTACTTCAAGGACAGAGCATTTTCTATGTAGTCAAACATTTTTCATGGGCGTGAGCAGACTAGAATGGAGCAGAGAGCTATTGCTTTTGTAGCTTCTCCACCTTCACTAATTAGGTACCAAGGCAAATAAAGTTTAGGATTCTTTGATTTTGGTAGTATTTTCTCTTCAGTTTGTGCTTTATGTCTTTCTTTCTTTGTTTTTTGTTTTGTTTTGTTGGTTTTTTTAAATTTTCTTACTTATACAGCAGCAATGAGTACAATAATATAATTACTTTCCGACTTTACTAGTATAAGTTGCAGGCAGATGGTAAATAACAAGCTGGAGGTGATTGTATAGTAAACCCACTGATCTTGATAATAAACATCCCAGTGAAAACACAGAGAGCAGGTATGAAGACATTTTAGGTGATCAAAACAACCGGACAGGAAAAAAAAGGCTGAATGTGATTGGATGATTTAGTACAGGGTTATCAGAAGTAGGAACACTTCCTACATAGTTAAGTATAGCCATCTGTTTTTTAGAAGGAAAGAAATTTCCTAGTCCATGTATGATTCTAAAAAGGTATTTCAAATCTGTAGGAATATCTGTTTTTAAGGCTTGTGAGATTGTTCTTACAAAACACTTGGCTTTGATTGAGTAATATCTGGAATAGGTTTTTCATCTCCAGAATTAGAAAGACATCAAGATGACAGGTCCAAACCATGAGTTACTACAGTAATGTAGTATTTTAAAGCAATCTCCGTTCCTAAAACACAGGCGAAAAAGAGCTTTTGTAAAATTATGGGTATTACTCACAGAAAAGCTTTGATTTATTTGGTAGATTTCTCTGTTCTGCTTAAATAGGTAGCAGGTTGGGGAACAGATTTCCTTTCTTTTGAAAATTAAATTTAAAAATAGAGTTTTCAATTTTTTTATTTTCCAGCCTGGAAATCTAATCTAATAATGATAATTAAAACAAAACATCTGTGAGTGAGAGGAGACAACATTATGCTGTAGTGTCCCAGCCTTTCTCTTTCATTTTAAAGGAATTTATTTATTTGACCACATGAGTTATGTTTTTTTGTATTTTTGGGGGTGTGCATGTGTATTGTAATGCAAGCTGGGAGGCCAGGGAGTGGTTCCATGATGTTAGCCTAGTGGAGGAGAGAAAGCCTAGTATCTTCCCTTTCAGTGGTACCATGTGTATCAGCTTCATGCAGTGCTTGGTTTACCTGGCCACTGCTTTTCTGCCCCCTTGGCTGTCCTTGTGCTGCTGTCCTCTGTCCTGTGTTGAGTAAAAGAGCTACGTATCTGTGGAGTTAGTCAGTATATCGATCTCAAGGAAAAATAATTATTTTGGAGGTTTTGGGTGGATTAGCCATTCATGGATGTTTCTGTACCACGCAGCATCGCCAAATCCAGTGCAGGCATGGCACTGGGAATGTATTGCTGGGAGTGAGGAGAGGAGAGAGGCTGTTTCTCTGGGCACTGAACCACTGTTAGATTGGATTACATCACATAGAGCATTTTGAGATGCAATTTTATATCCTTGAAAGTAGAAGTCCTGCTTAAGACAACAGACCCAGGTTCATATTTGCTCTGATTCGGGTAGAGAAAAGACTCAAAGCTGATGAGATTTGACAGTACGGTTAAGCCGATCCAATGTCTTAACTGTGCTCAAAGGGAGGTTCTGCATTCCTCTCTACAAACTCCCACCCTGACTGCATTTCCACCACTTCCCTAGCCACCAACATGGTCACTGTTCTGATGCCACATCAAACTGTACAGAGGCAGAATGGAGGTGGGGACTGTTGATTTGAATTTTTTTTTTTTTTTTTTTTTTTTTTTTTTAGATCTAGTGTTCTAGACCTAGTCAGAGGAGTGTCAGTCATGGCATGCCTTTGGGTTTTGTTTTCTTCCAAAGGGGTGGGAAAGAAATGTCAGCCTGTGAAGTGAATTGAGTTATGCTTTATGATGCTAAGGTAGTCTTTTTTTATTAATTAAAAAAACAAAATTGGAAAGCGAGATGGAAGGATAGCTTTCCCCCACCACTGGAAGAAAGTATTTCTAATACTGCTCCTAGATTTTCAAGTAGTAGTGAGTGGCCAAGTACATGCTCATGTTTGCCTTTTGACAATATTTCAGTTTCCTTGTAGCTCTCTCATCATTAAGACGTGGTGGGGATATGTAGAGAACAAATGGTGCTGTTGTTTGTCCCAGTCAAAGAGATACTGGAATGTGTCTTAGCTATTTTCTTATGTTTCTTTCCCACTTTGGTAATTTAGTTTGGGCACTGCGTGTTCTGAATAATATTTATTCCTGTATCAAACCTCAATAAATAAATCTATGCTTTGCAAAACTCTGATTTCAGTAACGTTCCTGTTTTAAGACCTTGCTTTTGTATTATGCTCTTTTAAATTTGCTCTAATCAAACCGATAGCAGAGTGGTGTATGGTATTCAATATCTGCTTAGCTTTAATCTCTCTGTTAATGCTATTCCTCTTGGAGAGCTGTGCCCAGTATTTTATTTATTTTGATAATATGTGCTACTTGACAGAGTGAATCTTTGGTATGAGAGTCTCTTTGCTGTAATGTTACTTTACCTAGGCTTCTAAATACATTGTCTAGTTTAAATTTGCCCTTTTGTGCTGGCATAATTTTGTTACCCATGCCAGTCTCTCAGGCATTAAAGAATAATGCCTTGAAGTATTCAAATAGAATAATGATCCCTAGGATTAAATGTAGAGGGGTAGTGGCTGGAGGCAGAAAGGTGACATTTTTGTAAAATTAGATATATCTAGTCTTTGTATCTATAGAGTAAGAAAACTTACTTTTGTCTTCTTGATTTGTCAACAAAACTACACTGACTTTCTGCACAATTGCTTGCTTTTAAATTAAGTCAGATATATTGATTTGAGAAATGTAGACAGAAAACATTGAGTGCTTTTCCATGGGTGTGTAGGTGTGTATGTTTGTGAATATATTACTCAATCTGATATTATTTGGGACTTCGAAGTTGAATGTATTTTAATGTTTTCCACCTTCTTTGTGAAGTTATTCTCATGCAACGCTGTTGTGTTTGATGAAACTATTACCTAAAGAGAACCAGTCTCCTCCTACTTAAAAGTTTCTCAGTTTTACTTCAACTTATGCTTTAGAAGGAAATGTCTTTGATTGTGGGCCAGCTAATACATCACAGCAGATAACACTGTGCTAACGACAGGGGAATTTTTGTTTTTCTGCAAAATTGCATTTATTGAACTGAAGTAAAGAGTTCAGGGGCTGCGATTTTCTATCCCAAATCACCTTGCTACTACTTAGACTCCCGGCAGAAGTTGGAGTTTGTTATAGGAAACATGGAAATGCTTTTAAAGTAATGACTTTGAGGTAAACCATCAGCAAAAGTGGGGACACCTGCTGTTAACAAAAGCGCCTGCACATTCATCAGCCTTGCATGCCCGGCAGAGGGAACCGCCGAGTGCGAGCCGGGCCGCGGGTGCGCAGATCCTATAGGTGGCAGCAGTCACTGCGGTTTGGGCGGTCAACAATGGCGTGATTCATAGGTACGAGAATAAAGATGTCATAGCTAAGGCAGTGGGATCTTTCAGCGCAAAAGTGCTGCTGTTTGAGAGATGATCAGTGAGAAGAATGCCACTTAATTTTTGAGTTTGCTTTTAAGGTTTGTTCTTTGCCTCTAAGTTGTATTTTTAATATTGTTCCTAGACAGATTTTAAGGGAGCCAGCATTTTATAGTGCCATGCTATGAAATGTAGTTATTTGAATAGTGAGAGGGGAAGACCTGATGGGAATTTTAAAAAAGAGCAAACTCTTATTAAACCTGATGCTGGAATTACAAATACTATGTTACCATCTAAGCTTTTCTCTGATACTCAGAAGATCTAATGGTGCAAAGTAAACAGTATTGCTTTACTTTTGAGATGCTTGGCTGAAACCAGGTTGTTTTTCTAAACTAAATGTATATTTGCTGCAATCTTTAATAACACAGTGGTTATACTTAAACTTCTGTGCGTGAAGAAGCCTCAGAACTGAGGTAGCATATTCACTGAATCATTTTTGCTCTCTGGAATGAAGGAGAGAAGCTTGCCATTTCAACTTCACAAATATAAGAGCTTAGTTAAATTACCCACCTGAATTACTATGTGCTGCTTGTACATATATTTTATTGTATATGCCACTGGGCAAGTAACTGCTGTTTCATTTTTAACCTAAAGCCCCCACCTTTTATAAGTGACAGGTGAACTGAATTTGATCTCTTTCCTTCAGAAGTATCACAGCACAAGAAATATCATGCCCTGGTGCTGAAAAACTAGGGTTTTTTTCTTCATGTTTTTATCACGCTAAATATTTTACCTAGTAATTTTTTCAAATTGTGTTGAAAATCATTGAAACTCATCTCTTCTTTTAAGAAGAAAAGAGTACAGTCACCTCACTCATATTGTTTCAAATAAAGTGGTTAGAAGTGGGCTTTCTAATATGACAATAAAACAATAAATAAAACCTGTTTACTCCTGTATCAGTGCAGATCTCTCTTTCCTGGGTGAATGCATTATTGTACCTTCCTGCATATATAAATACATTCTTAGATGGAACCCTTGCCTAGCTAGCATTTTTCACTGTTAAAGCCTTCACCTGTCCTCTAGGACGTACTTTCGTGTAGGTACTATATAATGTTGGGAACTTCTCCATATTAGTAGTTTGTGCAATATCACTGGAAGACAAAATTTTAGACAGTTATTGTTAAATCCAGTTTACAGGTAAGAAAGTAATAATAAATCTCTTTTTGTTCTATGTTTAACAGTCTTACTGTGCTTTAATGGATGCTTACAATGTAATAAAATTAACAGCTTAAAATGTAACTGCAGAATTTGGGTTTTGTTTTGATATGTGTAATAGTCCTCTGTTAAGTCTATAGAAAGGGGCATTATCTTTAGAAAAAAGTGAGGTTTTTTTATAGGGAAGTACTACTTATTACCATATGCACTGAGACCCTCAGCTGCTGTATTTCTATATCACAAGCGAGCTAATAAATAAATGATTTCATATGGCCTTTGAAGTTCAACTGTTTTCAGTGAACTGTCTAAATAGAATCATTCATCAATCAGGGGCAGAATTAATATATAGCTTTGAAATAGTCTTTAAAACCTGTGAAAAATGTCTTACAGAACGAGACAGCACCAAAACAATTTATTAGTCAAATCTTGTTTGACATATTTGAGGCAGTAGCTCTGTTTGGCAGACTCCTGTGGGCCTGCTGCGTGAATCAGGTGAGCAGGATCAGGACCTCTCCATGGTTTTTGTCTTCTTACAAGCTGTAGCTGTGCATACATAGCATTCCTCTATTACAGAGAGACAGAAGAAAAATACATTTTAAAATGTTTGAAATGGTGAATAAAACTTTCCAAATACTCAAAACATTAATTAATTTCAGCACAGCTTTTCTTCCCTGTTGACAGTGATTATAATTGACAATATTTTAGGATTATTTTTTTAATTCTCATTGATTATTTTCTTAATTCTTCTTCATGTTGTCAGATGTTCTTTGCTAAATATTATCCAGTAAATACTCAAGTAAGCAACATTATTTTAATAACAAATTGATTCAGAATTGCCCACAAAATTCTGATTTATTTTTCTTCTAATTCTTCAGTGTAATCAGTGACAGGAAACAAAACAGTTGTTGCTGTGTGCTTTGTTCTTTATGTGAACGTCAATCACTGGCTTCTCTGCACCTAGGAGAGTTTTAGTTTTGAGAACTACAGCATATGACTTAAATTCTGTAGAGCATTAAAAACATTTCTGAGAGATGATGATGAACGCTGAGCTTATGTCAGTGTAAGCAAGCAGTTTGGCAAGTGGAAGCAGATCATTAGATCAAAGCAGTTGGTGCTAAGGCTTGTATATTTGCACTACAGCAGTTTAGCTTAGGGATTCTACCTCAGACTAGTTTTGGTTTGGACCGTTGGATGAAATGCCCTCACCATAGGTGTGATTTGAAGTTGTTCAAGGGATCAGTCATTGGTTTGGACCCCTACGTCCCTATTACAGTGCATTTGATGCACACCTAGAGTGGAGCTTCTGACTGAGTCTCCTCTGGAAAGAATCCAAGTCGACACACCAGTGTTGAGTGAGGATAGCAGGGAGGTTCAGTTCACTTAAACCAGAGCGTGTATGTAGGTGCAGCCTCAGAATTCCCAATGCCTTCAGAGTGCCCCAGAGGATAGAAAAGCTTGGTACTTTGGAAAGTATTAGAAGGAAAGAATTATTACCTCTGCAAAGTGGTCATGGAAATCAAGGTGCGCTTTGGGGAAAAAGCCCAAGATGTTAACATTACTTTTGAAAATAACTGGTAAATTTCTGAAAATTTTTACAGAGTGCTGTTGTGGGGATTTTCTATGATTAGATTTAAGCACTATAATTGCATTTGATATGTTTTTACTGTGTAAATCCAAGGAAAGCTCGAAGCATAAACTACCATTTGGAATATCACTGTGAGTTAATTTAGTAACTTCAGTATTTCTCTGTGGTTTCATTAAGGTCCTTTTCTCTCCCACCGCTTCTTTTTTGCTATCAACACCTTTCATGGGTTTCATTCATCCCTCATTGTTGTTACTGACTCTTTCTTTATGCACCAAAGGTGATTTTATTGCAAGAGAGCTGATGTGAATTATCTTGCATAAAATGCTGGTGGAAATGGAAAACCGGACAAAAGTCATCAGTGAAGGGGTATGTGTGTATTTTCTCTGATCTATGCTCAGGTAGCTGTATCTTGTTTCCAATAGTAAGACAATTTTCTAGTGTTGGTACTTTCATTGTGAAAAAATTAATTCTTCCTCCTGTCCTCATCCAGCTTCTTTTGCATTGTCACCCAGAGGGGTTGTCTCTTGAATGATCTTTTCTTTCAGTCCTGCTTATAAGAAATGAGCTTAAAGGGAGTAAGGAATAAAATTGGGATGTTTGTTTTATTTGGAAGAATATATTTCACTATAAAATTTATGGGTTTATGCCTCTACCTTTATAATTAATGCTATATACCCATTACTGCCTGCAACACACACCTTATGTCTTCATGTTTGTTTGGATTGTGACCAGTATAAGAATGTAAGAACCCCCATACTGTATCAGATCAAAGGTCTGAAACGGTCTCCTTTTCTAAAGAGGTTATCGGTGATTCTCCAGGAAGGAAAACTATACAGAGTGCTGTTTCTCTGAGACATTCCCCTGGCTTGTGTGCATCTGTGACTTAGGAACTTACTCAGTTAAAGATTGTGCCTATGTTATTTTTTTTTAATAGTTTTAATGATGTATCTTCCATAAATTGTCTAAATACTTGCTGGATTTATTTACACATCCAGTGGCAGGGTGTTCCTCATTTAACTCATTTAATCATTAATTATGTAAAAGGGTAGCTTTCCATGTTTGTTTTACATTGCTGCTATTTAAGTATGCTCATGAAATACAGATTAATAATAAAACCATATTAAAATGAAGTCCCTACAAAGAAATATCATGCTTGTGCGCTCCTTACTTAAATGAGAATTTCTTACAATCATGACTGTTTATTTCTCACTGTGCTGAGACAATGTGTATGACCACAGAAAGAAACATTAATTTTCCCAAGAGTATTGTGTTTCTTCAGTCTTGTAAATTGCAATTACTGGGACACAGCAGCAGCAGCCCCCAGAACTCGTTGCTTATTACCTTCATTTTGTACCACGGACAGATCCCAGAATGGATGGGGATCTGCCTTTCAGCATTCCAGTAAGTGCTGCTCCGCTTCACTGTTTCCTTTTCTTCTTCCTTCCACAAAGCAGCAGGTTCTGAATAGAATGTTTTGTAGAGTTCATCCCAAATTGACATTGGTTAAGGCAGTGGCTAATAATTTGGGAATGTCTGAAAAGAAATATAAGGGTGTTTATGCTGTTCTATGTTTTTATTCAGTTTGGGACCTATACATATGAGAGAGATTGATTTCTTATTTTGTAAAAATACTCTTATTTTGCATCCTAATAATGTGTTGTTACACTTGCTTCCAAAGATTTTTCCTTTTATTTCATTTTAAGACATTTCTGTTGGTTTTCATTTTTTCATGTTTTTTCAAATATAAGTTGCAGAAAAAAAACCCTATGTATTACTGATTGCTTTATATACATCAGTTCTAATTTTTTTCTTCTTTCCAGACACAGTGGAAATGCTTTAACACCTCTGGTTCAGATCCCACTCGTTTTCTCTTAGAATTTGCATTGCACTTGTGGACCTCTTTTATCAGTAGTGTGGGTTACCTGTGTTCAAGTAGAGAAGGTATTTAAGAATTTATTTAATCAGAGGATCATAGAATCATTTAGGCTGGAAAAGATGTTAAAGATCATCAAGTCCAACTATTAACCCAGCACTGCCATTGAAGAATGCCCAGCCTGCTGGACCCCTTGGCCCTTCAGGCCTGTCTCCCAAGGGACTCTGTCAACCAGGCTCTTACACAGGCTAAAGTTGGCCCCCTGAAAGTCCAAAGTAGCGGTTCTGTTGACCTCCCTCCTTACTTCTCCAAGAATCAAAGACTCTTATCATCTTGTGATCACTATGCCCAAGATGTCCTCCAAGAACCATATCACCCATCATATATTGCTGTTATTAAAAAATAACATTCCATTTGTTCTTTTGACCAATGTTTTGTGTTAAATATGTATGTTTTCTGAGCTATATACAAGAAGAAAGTTTTTCCTGAAAATAACATTGTCAATCTAATTACTATATATCTCAGCACAACTTGTTTTAACAGGGATATGAATCTGTCTCAGTATCTATGGAGTTTTTTGTTGTTGGATTCTTTTTCAAAGTTTTCACCAGTCTGATCTGAACCACTCTGCTGCTTGCGAGTGTGATGATTCTTGTTTTCCATAGGATGAACGAATCTACAACAATAATAATTTTTATACAAATTGAGAAGCTGGCTGTATTATATCTTCCACATTATAAAACAGATGATTTGTTATAATTCTGTCTCCTGTATTCTTTTTCTGGAATTTGCTCTGAATAGTTTGAAATCTTAGGTTCTTAATGTGACTTTATTATACTATTGCTAATAATTTTCTTCATTGCTTGCTGTGATTGACTTAAACTTTGCATTTATCCTTTTATTTATGGGCCTTTAAAAGTTCAGATACATCTATCATTTTTCTTTTACGTATTCTTGCTAATCTACCTAAAGATTTCCAGTAGACTGAGATGTGCTTTTCTCTTAAAATCTGCTATGGTACAACCTTATCATGTTTATCATGGCACTTACATATATGCATCTTTAATGGTAGTAATGATGATTTTCTTTGCTACCTTCTAATTTTCCTGAACAGAGTTGGGTTTAGCAGTGGGGACAGTCATCAGTCACGTTCTTTAGGAAGACTGTGCAACGAGAAAGCTTTGACCATATCACAGGAGGCAGGAGCACATGCTATAGTAACTACTGTTAAGTAAAAGCCAAGGACCCATTAGTAAGTTCCCAGGGAAAATATGTGGCTTTGTCTATTTCTTGTAATTATTACTTTAAAGACCAGGAGAACAGAAATTAATTTAGAACCTGCTCATTGCCACTGACAACAAATATAATTGTCATAACTTCAGCAAAGCTTTGACCAGATAAATATTGCACAACATATTTATTAATTTGTTTTATTTTATTGCTGTAACAAACATTATTTTTCATATGTATGCCTTTTCTTTTTAGTGTCCATATTAGATAATGGAAAATTTATGATACAGTGTGGTGTGCAATAGCTTAAGGTCAAATATATCTCCCTTCTTTTTCAGTTGGTTGTTCCTCAATGATTATACCAATCCACATGCTATAATGAATCATCTTCTGAATCTGATTTTCACTAAATTTTTCTCTGTTATTTCATTAGACCATGTCAATAATTTTCTGGTTTAGAAACCCATCTTTTGTAACTAGAACTGGTAACAATTGGAAAATTTAGTAATTCCGTTTTGTCATTGAAAGCAGAAGGATCAGTTTAAACAGGCATTAGATATTAACTGTGTTATCTGAGAGTTAGATATAGCATTATCAATATTGAAATGTTAAAACTGTATTGATTTGGGTTGATCTGGATTAGTTGTTACCCTGAAGTAGACACTATTTTTAAAATTAACAAGGTCTATATATTAGGTATGAACCATCAGATTTTTGTAAGTAAGTATAAAATTCAACAATATGACATGGGAAATCAAGTGACTCCAGGGGTAGTAGTTGTATATAAAGTGGGCATAAATAAACTTGGAAAAAATAACAGCTGTGTGACTTGACAGAAGTAATACTACTGTCTGCAAAATTGAGAATATTCACTGATTTCTCATGTAGCTGTCTTCTGAGGAAAGGCTCCGAGTCTGGAATCTCTCCAAGTAATTGATTTGCCTTGTGATACACAAACCTAAAAGGGATACTTTACCATTATTTGCTCTTCTCTAGGCAGAGTCTTCGGGTCTGACAATGGCTGAGTTTCTGTAGGTTGTTTTCCCCTAACTGAAAACATTTTCCAGCAGGGAAGTTAACACGGATAATAGGTCTTATAAGTGAAGCATTTGCATGAGACTCTGAAGACTAGTGTTTATTTCTTGGCTTTGCTATTGCATATTTCTGTAACTATAAATCACTTGGTGGCAGGTCCAGAGGCCAGTGAGGTTGGTAGAACCACTTCTCTTTGTGTTAGTCTGGGTTTATGAGCACTTTACTCTTTTTATTATGCTTCATTTTCTAATCTCTTTGACAGTTGTATTCCTTTCTCTCTTCCCTCTCATTTTTCATGTTAAATGACATTGTTATGGGGGCTGCCCTTTATTATGTGTTTTTATGATTTAAAACACAGCGATGCATAGATGGGGCCTCTGCTTTTGTAATGAATGTTGATACTGCAGTTAAAAGATGGTGCTCTAGCTTGAGACCTTACATAATATTTCCCAAACCTGGAAGATATACATTGGGACATCTTAAATTTTATTCTGTGTTAAATCTCTGAGAGCCAGCAACAGTGGTTACAGAGCTGTTCTATTGCCTATTGGGGGATGTAAATTGGTTTGGAAAAGTGACTGTCTACTTTTTTTCCCTCCAGCCTGAGATGAAGTGGCTTGCTTATTGAATACTCTTATCCCTCAAAAGCCATGTACACATGACTGTACTTGTGATCTCTGCCTGAACTGGAATGGTGATCTACATACTGTTAAAGGGTATTTAGAGTAAATTCTCTCTGGGGTTAATAACCCTTCAACTATTCACTCTGTAGTCTAATCTTTTTCAGAACTGCCTTGTAAAAAATGCAAACCCAAAATAGCTTGTTAAACTTGTACTCCAAGGAAATTATTGTGTACTATATTTGAGTATCAAACATAATATTTGTAGTTTTTTCATCTCTAATTTTCTATCCTCAATAGTATTTTAAAAGTACAGTGGAAGCTTATTCTTGCATTTTAAGCAGAAAGGAAATGTTCTGAGTTTCTGTTTGCTTTGCCTGTACCAAATGGAATACTGTGCTGTGAATACTTTTTGCAGCTTGGGGTGCTGTGATAGTTTGTGTTGGTTTAGTTTTATGGTATTCACTTTTTAGCTTTTCTTAAATCATGTTGCTTTGTTTTCTTTGACATTTTGTTTGCTTATGAAGCAAAACACCTAAAACACTAATTTCTGGAGCATGGATTCATGCTATGTTTATTGATAGTTAGTCAGTCTGTCCTCTATACATAGAATTGTTAATTTCAGAAGGGCTTTATCCAGACACTCAGTCTCCTGAGTACTTTCTAAAATTAGATTCATTTATAGTATTTTGTAGACAGTGATGCTACTTCTTTTAAAGCTTTGAAACTTAAGCAGAGAGAGATTAAAATCAAAGTTCCTTGTGATACTGGCTGTCATATTTCTAACACTTTTTTCTGATCATCCAGCACCCTGTGCTCTCTGTAATGCCAGTTTAAGCTCATTTGTGTGATGTTGTATTCAGTGTTTTTGCAAATCTAGAAATTAGGGGCTTTCAAGTTGCATACACAAAAGGCAAGAAGCAATTAATATGCAGTATGTCACATGTAGCCTAACAAATGCCATGAAACAGTGGACAATCACTTCCCTCAATCTACTGTCCATGTTTCTGGTCATACAGGCCGAGATGCTGTTGGCCCCCTTTGCTGCGGGGGCACACTGCCTCACGGCCAGCTTGCTGTTCACCAGCACTCTTCAGGTCCTTTCCAGCAGAGCTGCTTGCCAGCCTCTCAGTCCCCCACCTGTGTTGTTGCAGGGGTTCCCAGGTTGGCACTTCTCCTCATGGAATGTCATGAGGTTCCTGCTGACACATTCTTCCAGCTTGTCTAGGTCCCTTGGAGTGGCAGCCTTGTTTTAGTTGGTTGGAGGCAGGCAGGCATATTTGTATAACATTGTTATGAAATCTATTATTATGTCACCATATAATCCTTCTAATATGCTCACCAAAAGGTTTGTTAGTATAAGTTAATAATTTTTGTTAGACCAACTGATGCATGGGGGGAAAATGGACAAGCTTTTAGGAACGCAAGCCTTCTTCTGAAAATGAAGCAGAAGCAAAATTCAAACAAATACAAATTAGAATAAATGGTTACTCTGAATTTAATGTGATTATGTAGATCAGTGAGGCAATCTGAAAGGAAAAAGTAAAAATGGGAGCGAGAACCTGGCAAGGTGATAGGGTCATTAGACCTTTGAGATACAGAGATAGACTGTTAATTATGCCTCTGAAATGCTGAGGGATTTGAAGGAAGTATATTGTCAGAAAACTACAATATACTATAAACCCAACATCTTTACCAAATTCCTTATCTCTATTATCCAGGAAAGTTAGGAATTTTAGATCTTAGCGTCTTCTTCCAAGATCATGTACAGGAATTCCTTGATAATCAAGAGCAAGAGGAGAGATTTATTTTTTCTTGGTGAAAATTTTTTTCCTGTTGGTAAATGGGTTATATCAGTTGTCAGTGGGAGTTTACTCTGATATGCTGTAATTTCTTTAATGTATTTTACATGTTTCAATCAGTTGTTATTGGAATTTGTTGCATTGCAGGAAGTACAGTGAAGAATATGTGACTTCTGATGATACGGTTGTAGGGAAAATTTTTCACTCTGATTGTGTAAAGTTTTGCAGTTAATACTGGGGAAATTTGGAAGATATCATCTTCCTCCAGTTTAAATTCTTCTTATTAAATGATTTTCCAAATAGGTTTCAATGGGTATCACACAGGACGAGCAGGAATGTAAGTTCAGTGAGATTTTCTTTTTGTGGTGAGAAAGATGACACTTGGTGGCTTGATCAAAGAAGTAATCTGCTCTCAAAAAAGCATCCCTTTTGGGTTCTTTTTAGGTTACCTGGATTCAATCCTCTGAGCATATTTAGTTATCTCTTGGGGCTATGTGTCACAGACCTTTTGGTTTATTTTGAAGAATGCGAAATTTTTAAGAGGTAGATGTATTGGTTTCCAGAATTCCCATATGCAATGAATTGAAGGTTGCCGATTATAGGTGGATCATAGGGTCTGTAAAGTTTAAATTGGTGTAGAAATGTTCTGGAAATTGTTGGTTCATGCAGCCTGCAGTGGAGTTAATGCCTTTGTTTTTAAACAGCCAATGAATTATCTGATGGCTCTGAAGGAAAGCATGCTTTCTGTCTTCTGTATTTCTCGTTCATTACCAGGTTGCAATCTGATAATCTTTTGTCTGAATTTCACCTTTTTGCTACTGATCAGCTTTTGCATATGCAAGGCTTTTCTAACAGAACTTGTCATAGTCTTTCTCATTAATTTTTCATTCATTTTTGCCTACTGTAGTTCACGTAATATGAATTTTCCTAATCCTTAATAATTTAAATAAACCCATCTGTGCTTACGATAAAGGTCATATATATACACCTATATTTTTGACTAACACAAACCACACCTTGCATTCTACCTAACTGTGTACAGAGGTATAATGCATTGAGAAAATCTCAGCATCTGACACAAAATTTCTCTAAAGGCATTGCAAAACAGATGGTAAATCTTTCAAAGGAGCTGTGTGTAAATGATTTGTGGTGCGAATATAGATGGTGAAAATTTGTGTATATAAAACACAGCTGAAGTACCTATGCTAAGAATCTCTTCCTTAAGAGGGACTTAGAAGAGGCTGGCATACATTGGATGATGGTCCAGCAAAGTTCCAGTGGGTGCTTTACTTGTGTTGCTGGTGACTCAATAAATACCATTTTTGTTTCTGAATGCAATAACTGTGAATGATTTAATAACTCTAAACATGTGTTTCCAGAACGTATATGGCATCCTTTTCCTGGTTGTTAGGCAAATATGAGATGGAAAACAGTGGTGATTGGTGGAAAACTTAGTTACAGCTAAAGATGCCTGTCTGTAACAGTCCAGTTATTCCACCAAGAAGGGAATTTCATTGTGACAGAATTCTCTGGGGTTAAATCTGGGAGGGAATTAAATTATGAAATTGGAGGAGGCAGAAGTTCTATTGACAAGACTGGTCACAAGCCTGGAATCAAATTAAGCACTTGCTCCCCTCAGGCAAAAACCATGCACTCACTGCTGAAAGATCAGCTCTCTTGATGCTACTCTTACAAAATAAATGCTATTTACACTGAGTCAACGGAAGCTGCTCCCTGCCTTGTGTTTAAGTGTCTTTCCTTTATTCTAGACAATTGTTACCTTTCTCTGCCTCTGCTTCTACTTTCTCTGGATCAGTTGCCCCACACAAGTGAGCTGGAAGAGTTTTCAGAAACTCAAAATAGGGGCTAACAGGAATAAATTGATTTAAACAGACACAGTGAGCCTCTAACATGAGGCAGTTCTGTTTGAGAAAACACGAGAAGGAAATAACTAGGGTTTTTTGTCTGTACTATCATTCGTTGATACTGCTGTATTATATGATCTATGTGCTTTTCTGTTACATGCTTAGAAGACTGTTGCTACATCAAAACTTTCTTGCTTGTAGTCAGGGGGATGCATTAGTCTTATGTTGTCTGCGGATGGCGTACATACTTGCCAAGTCTTGGATAGTTGGCTTTCTTCTCGCACTCCTGTGCTGCTAGCCCTGCATGTTCTCCATTTACAGTGCTGTGGTGTGACTACTCACCAGTCGTCTGGGTGGCTGGCTGTGCTTGACTGTATAGGAAAAATCAATTTATATTAAAATAGAGGTCGTACTTGATTTTTTTTAGAACAAATATCAGTAATTTTTGTAACACTTCAGAGAAGATGGGTGGAATTGTAGAAAGAAAGGGTGGAACCTTGCTGGTTTTCAAATGATTGCCCACAATTGCAGATGGCAATTTTTCCTGGAGAAGGACTGCTCTGCTCTTCCCCCATGCACTGGAGAGTAGAAGAGTTCCTGTGCCTTGGAGCTCTGCAGAGTTTTTACCTTGCAAAGAATGTGGAGCTACCGGTGAAGTCATGTGGTGGATGAGCTCTGGGTCTAGCTCTCTGCGTAACAGCTACCATGTAGAAAATTGCATTCCACATGAAGGATTATGTGGAATAGTCAAATCCCATTGTGACAGCTTTGCAGTGCAATTCTGTGCCAAGAAGACACAAGTCCTAAACAAAGAATTTTAGTATTTTCATCCATTACTTCAAAAAAAATATATAATTTGCTTCAATCAAAAATTTTATAACAAGCCAAATGACATGGTTTAGGACTAGCACCATTTGATTAATAAAGATCAAGGATTTAAAACTTTTTCATTTAATTTCATTCTTAACACAGTAACATTTTTTCATACAATTTGTACAAACCTTAAGTATGTTTTAACATGCTACAAAATGAGAAGAAATGTGTTACATCAAAGTGCATGTCATTTGCTTGTGCATTTGGAGGTACCAGTCATTTTATAGCAATTTTGAGTTATTTTATTGTCAGTTTGTATTCCTATTCAACAAGACATACAGAAACCCTCACTTAGAACTCCCTTAGGGCTCACTCCTGGATGTCAGTAGTGTGAGCAAGAGGTGTTGTATATAAAACATCAGCTTTCAGTCACTTACATGTGGTGGTGTTCTCTGTTTCTTTGAAATCGTGATGTCTAATTAGGTGAGGGGGTTTGATGTTAGTCTTAGGACACAGGTATGGACACACTTTTCTTCTTACTTACAGGTTCTGTAAATTTTGGCGGGTTTTCCTTTTACTGTATCCCAATTCAGCATACACTATGCTACCTGGCTGTGACCATAAGTTTATTGGGCAAACAGATATTTAGTTACAGCGCAAGATTATAAAAATCTAAGAATTGCAGCTAGAAAGTTCAATAAAAACATTTTGTTACTGCTGATGTATTAGCATCATTGCTGTGGCTAAGGAAAGTGTAAATCAGTTAGCAAGCAACTGACTTGTAGGTATCATTTTGGTCTTGGCCACAATGCAATGCATAAGGTGTTCAGATAGGCAATTTAGTTTTGTTTTATCCTTATGTCGAGCTGTACCACAAATACAGTCCTGCAGACTATCACTGCCACTGCCATTCCTGCTCTTGGGTCCTTGCTAAAAATAGCTTAGAGGCAGTAAATCAGACTGAATACTACCCCCATTAAAAAAGCATGTGGCCTGGAGACTTCCATGTTTTGCCAGTATTCTCCATTCTAGAATATTTAAAATTATCTGTCTGAATTACAGGCTGAGTGATCCAAAAAGATTTACTGAGCTTGTTTAATACAGCATCTTTCTGGGGCTTTGCTTTTTTTTGGTGTGTGTGTGGTTTTGGAGGGGGTTTGTTTGTTTGTTTGTTTTAAATAAAAAGAAGTTGGATAGACCAAATCTGGTAAAAGAGATAAAATCTTAACTCTTTTATTTTTATCCAGAAGTAGGTTTTCCTGGTTTATATTAATACCTTCGAAGTCTGTAATGTGGCTGTTGATATAGGTTGACTCTTTGGGCTTCTTTAATAGTAGCACACTCTGAATTTAGCTTCTTGGGTATGACTTATGTTTTTGTCATGTGTGTGTAAACCACCTGGGATAGGCACTGGTTAATTTTTGAAATGCCTTTGTGGTACTGCAAGGAGAAAACAAAAATAATTTTTGATCAGTCATATTTTGGTAATTGATAAATTGTGTCATCCACATCACATATTGACGTATTAGGACACAAATCGTATTTTCTATTTATGATATCAAAACTTCATGTGTTTTTCATGAGTCTACAATTTCTTTCTCATCTTCCTATCTAATAGGGTGTGGTATTTCGATACTCTAAACACATTCTTCTGTTGAGTCTTTCTAACAGCATATACATCAGCAGTGTAACACTAAGTTACTTGTAGCAACACTGTTCTGGTACCCTAGAATATAACTGTGTGGACATGCAATAACTGTCTTAGTCTATTTATTTGTTTCTCATATTGACACCTGGGGTTATTCTTGTTCCCCTTTTATGTTTTCCTGATTTTACTGTATACTTTTTTGAAAGTGTTGCTCAGAATTACATGTAGATATCAAGGTGTGAGCTCATTGTGGGTTTATACAGTAACATAATGTTACTCTGTATTTTCTCTTTTTCTTTCCTAATAGTTCTTTTCTGTTTGCTTTTTTTCCTGCTGCTCAGTGTCGTACCAAGCCTTTCACAGAACTGGCTATTTTAACCTCATGATCTTGCAATGACCAGCTCTGTGCCAATTGTTTATTTGTGAATTTAGGGCTGTTCTTGCTTTACATTTGTCTGCATTGTATTTTTTACTTTCATTTTGATGTCCATTAATGTCTGAATTTCATCAGTCCCCTCTAGTCATTCTACTGGTTTTCACTTGGATGATGTATTTATCACCATGAGTTACCTAGCTTCACCTGCATTTCCAACAACTTTTCCAGCGTCCTAGGGCAGACTCTTGAAGTATTATATTGGTGACTTACTATCACTCTGGAAACTGACAATTTACTTCATTTTGTATTTTTAATCTTATAATACTTCTGGGTTTTAATCTACATGAGAACTGTAGCGTCTACTTCAGAATATGAAACATCTTTTGGAAATACAGCTAGACTGTAACAGCTGAATCTCTCTTATTCTCAGTCTTGTCTCCAGTAGAGGTTTGTGAGCAGGACTTCTCCTTGTAAAAGAGTGCTTGTTCTTTCTTAGTGTTGTATTTAGTCACTTGCCCACATTACCAGTCCTCACATATAAAGACAGATTTAAGTGAAAGGTTATACACCACAGCTCTGCTGTTTCATCCCTGAATCCTTTAGCACTCCTGAGTGAATACCATTTGATCCTTGGGACTTGCTACTGTTGGTGTTGCTCATGTTTTTGAAGTCACAATTCTTTGTAATAGATGAAAATGAAACAGGAGCGGAGTATGTTATTATTTGTATTGGAAAGATGCTGCCAAACCTCGAATAGTTACTGTATAGGCTTTTATGTATTTTATACTATTTTTGTTTCATGAAATTTCCAATATACTAGATGTTGACTGAGTAGAAAGGATATGTTTTTGGCTAAATGGAAAAAATATTCAAAGAGCCTGCAATGTTGAGGGTTAGTGGTAGGAGGGCATTCCATCTGTTTAATCATGTTCAATGACCTTCCATAGCAGTTAAATATAGTCTCTTTCCATATGCATACTAGACTAGGGAGCCCACCTCTGGTTTGTATTTGTTTAGTCCTTCCTGTAGAATCATGTGAAGGAATCACAAACATTGATGGTGTTTATGTGCAGGCAAAATGTTGGGCAGTTGGTCTGCCTGAGTTGTCCCGTAATCCTAGAGAGTCAGTATTGATCCTGAGTTTTGAGATCTCAAACTGAAGTGCACAGAGGAAGGGGAGGCTCAGGTGTGCTGATGGTTGGTGGGTTAAGCATGTGGCATGCAAGTAGGCAGGTACTTCTCCTGCAGAGTCTGCAGCAGAGCTGCTGTGGTCAAGAAAATCTAATCATGTTTGGTAAAAGAAACAGTCAAAAATAGTTAACTGAAATGATTAGTGCCTGCATGGTAACTATGCGGCACAGAGATTAAAGGCAGAGCCAGGAAACTGACCTTCCCAGAAGATGAGTTTGAAATCTGCGATGGGCAATCATCAAGTCTTTGCAGTTAAGAGTTGAAGATGCAATTCACATTGATGGAGAGAACTGGGTTAAAAAATAAATACCGTGGAGAACACTTGAGTTAGATGGAGTGTATTTGTCTGAGTAAGCAGTTATTTCGCTTAGTTCTAGAGAGGTATCTGAGAGTTGTCTAGGATACCTCTGTGGGGATGCAGCATAAAGCCATTTCTGGGAGAGACACTAAGGTATTTCATAGTCTATGGTTCACCTCTCTATCGAAACTTCATGTCACGAGGGTCTTGGGCTGCCTAGCCCAAACTCAGGTTATTCTTGGACACCAATAGTAACTTTCCATTGATAAAATTTATTACAAGTTCATATCCTTTCTTTCTTACTATCACCAGCTACAATGTATGTGAGGGCATTTCCTCTTTTCTGATGATGTCAGCTTGTTTGATAAGGGCCCATGCTGGATGGCTTTTGGAAGCCCAAATGAACCATGCTCAGTCTCTTAAGAGAAGGGAGCTTCCAGATGATACTGTCTGGGGGGTATCTGTCTGGGGGACAGAGTATCATATGAAGTACAAAGAGGCACAACTCACTTTACTCCAGTCTTTTAGCCATATGAGAGGAGGCTGAAATCAGTTTTGAGTAGACACATCCAGCATCTGTCCATAGACAGGTAAAAGTTAATGAGAAAGGTGTGATGGTTACTCCTTGCATTGCTGGACGATTTCTAGAGAAGTCTGTGATGTTGCTTCCTTACCTGTTGTCTGAGGACCATGATTCTGCATGTTGTTGAGTCTGCAGGAAAAGCAGGACAGAAATCTTCACTTCAGTGCACCCTTTCTGAAAAGCACTATTCTGATAGAATACCTTAATGAACTAAAAAGAAAAGGGATTTCTCATGACTTGCCTAGGAGTAAATAGAATTGATGGGATTAATTTGATAACAAAAAGATTATGTTTTTCATAAAACATGAATATAGTTATGCTAATTTGTTTTTAAACCAAAGTTATTTTTATTTTAAAATTTGTCTGCATACTACTGGTTTATTTTTATTTTTTGTTTTTCTTATTTGTTTTTCTCTCAAACTTGGTCAGGGCCTGCATTTATTTGCATCATTCTCTTGAAATTTATTGTATGTAAGTCTCTCTATAGTCATTATATTATGTGCTTTGCATAAATTATCCTGCTATTTTCAGAAATTCTTGAAAAAGACGTTATAGTTTTTAAAGGTTTTTTTCCAGAATGACTGTTACGATGTTAGAAATAGTTCTCCACTAGCGCTTTAATTATAAACATTACTAACATCAATGATCTTGTCTTTAGAACAATCTTAAAAAAATACAATGGGGTCCCATTTCAGAATCTAAGACTTCAGTAGGGTGTGAATTTGTTTGGTTTTTTTTTCTTTTAACAGTAACATATAATGTAACAGAATTCAAGGGACATAAATCCTCAGCTGACTGATTGGGTTGTTTTATTTCTGATATATAACACTTAGCTACCTTGAATGTGCTCAGATGAAATGTATCAAGTTTATACAGAGACTGCAAATGGGTATACAGTCTTAGAACATGTGGTAGTTCAGAAGACAAACCCAGAGTTTTTCTGAGTAGAACACAGAATGGAAATGCAAGTAGTGGTATATAATATTTGGGGGAAGGCACTGTCATTAGCATTTTTGCTTTTTAAAGATGATTTTTTTAAAATTGTGTTAAATATTTTTGTATGTATATATATAACTATGCTATTTTTTCCTATGTGTGGTAATTTTATTGATAATGTGAATGACTATGAAAAACTTTAATGGTATTAAATAGTTAGGATGATTAAGTTGTCTATGATTTAATCAGCTGGCTGAAAGCTTGTAGATATTCATACCACATTATTAATCTGAATCAGATAAGCCAGTGGATGTAATTGTTAAGCAATGAAGTATTTATCCTTCCCTAGTGGGTGGGTTTCAAAGGAGCCTCGTTGTTCCAAGACAAGTGAGAAACCAAAAGAGAAAACAGAGCCAAGATAAATGGTGTGGGTGTTACAAGTGGAAAAGTTATACATGAAAACTCTTAATGATTTTTGGAGGGTGTGGAGAGAGTAATACGAAGGACCTCTCTGAGCTTCCAAGATCAGAGTGAAATCTAAATGAACTTTGGCTGTTGAACCTGTTGAAGATTTGATAACTGTCTGCAAAATTGAGTAAGGCTTGCTTCTGCAACAAAACCCAAGTATTCTTGTTCTGTTCTCTTGACCCTGTGATAAACGGTTTCAGTTTAGTCATAGATTTCTGCAGGTTTAGTGAGTTGAATTGGATTATTGGCCAATAGCACTGGTAGACATGTAATGTTTGTATGCAGAAAAAAATCAGCTAACTTGAAAATATATCTTTTTCCTGAAGGGTGGCTTTTCCTTTTCTTGCAGTCGTTTATGCAGTTCGATTAACCATCCTATAGGGTAGAATCTGATAATGCTTACCTGCCTTGATGACAGTTGTGCTGTTCTTTGGTAATTTTGTTCTTCACAGGTAGTGAATAAAATTTCAAAATACTTGCTAATATAATATGAAATCATACAGTAAAAAAAGTTCACTGTATTATTTCCATGGTTGTGAAAATCTGTTCCCGTGCTGAAGATGACCTTTCCTCGGTGAAGGTCATGTATGTGCCAATTTGACTCCGGGTTCCCCAGTGGCAGACTGTGTTCTAGTGCAGAAGGTGGGATTTTTGCACCATTGCCCTACGGCAGCCAGTGGGGACTGTTAGAGTTTACTGCAGATATACATATTCCTGAGAATGCGGACTGCTGGGATATTCCAGCTTTCCTTTGAACAGGTCTTCTTTTTCTGCCTAGGAGAGATATATTAGTAAAACCTGAGAATATCAAGCTTTTCCTGGAATCGCTACGCATGTTCCTCCTGCCTGCTCTGACTGGAGCTAGTTAGTGTGCAGACCTAAGAAGTCCCGCGTTTCTGAGAGGTGTCGGACCTCCTAATGCACCACAGGCAACAGGGCTATTTTGCACAAATAGCATAGGAAAAATCCCTGCAAGGGAAGCCAGGTTGTGCCTCCTTTTGCCTGGTCAAAAACTTATTTTCCAATGAGAAGAGGAAGTTGCTGTCTTTTTTCCAGCCTTTGTTAGCCTTAGTTGCAGTTGTGTCTGTTGAAGAATGTGTGGGCTAATTCTCCCTGACCTAATTGCTTTAGAGCCAAGTTCTTCAAGCTGTGTGGTACAAATATGATACAAGAAAATTGGTTTCTCTATGATTATTCTAAATATTTGACTATTTAGAACTTTAATCTTATTTTTTTCATTATTTGCAAGTGAAGCAGAGACAAAATGTTATTAAAAATATATGTACTTATGTTTAAGTAATCAAAAAGTTGTACAAAATGTGTTATAAAATAGCATTTGGCTCAGGGTGATTCACAGTACACTTTGTGTGACACAAACCTTTATTAAGCCACTTACACAGATTATTATCACCAGAAACTGTCCTGTCTTTAGACTCTCTTTGACTGACAACCAATTGCAAGTATCACAAAACTGCTGCAGAGTGAGTGAAATGACATTATTTTATCTCTTACTGAAAACATGGCTATAAATTGCACTGACTGGAAGCTATGTTATTTTCCTCAAAAACTCCTGGTCTGAAATTGTACTTCAGTTACTTCAGTTGTACTCACTTAACATAAATGTAAATTGTTTACAGGTTTAGTAGCATTTTCATAGGGTCTGAATTAAGAAAGTAGCATCTTCATCTCCAGAGGCTTTTATTCCACTAGACAGAGCACTTATGAAATAATCTCTAGAATTTTATTCAAATTCTGAAGTATTTTATAACTTTCCTTGTAAAAGAGTAAATTTTCACAACAATAATGTGATAGAAAATTAAGTCTCATATTCTTGTTACATTTTAATACTGTGGCACTATTAGGCTATAGTCTATTAAAATAGACTACTAAAGTACATATTAAAATATTCCATGTACTGGGTAATATTATTCTGTCTATATATATATCTATAATAATACAAAAATATTCTATAAAGTAATACTTGATCTTGCTTATAGGACTTTTCTTTCTAGTTGATCAAAATATATGGTTTGTATCTATATATTCTTCCATCTTATTTTTATTTGTACTGCTATTTGCTGTTTCAAGGTTTTGGATATATCCAACGATTATTTAGAATTTAGACAAAATACAGAATAGGGTGTTTTGAAAAAAATTTTGAAATACACTTAATGTGTATGGAGTCTTCACCTTAAAATCAGAATTGCATTAGATTTTTAGGTCTCTAGTCATAAAACCTACTTTTTGGCCAATTAATATGTTTCTTATTTTTGCATGACTGTAATTTGTTGATCATGGGTATACACTGATATTTTTGGGAAGTGCTGCTGTTTCATTTGGTAACAGATGTGTCCAGATTTAAAATAAGACACTGACATACAGGCTTACCCACAAAGATACACAGGTCATGAATTTTCACACTCAATAAAATTATTTTTTTTTCTGTACAAAATTTAAATCAAAGTTTTTATCATTAAAAAAACCTGTTTGCTTTAGTTTTAGGAAAAATTCAGCATCTTGTATTCAGTATTTATAAATAATGGTATTTTGGCATGTAGGGTTTAAAAGGAAATCCAGTAGGTCTCACAATGTATCGTGACAAAAGTAGTTGAGTCCCTCTCCTATAATGCCCCATTTTGTTCTTTCCTAACTTCTAGTTTCTTTATTTTCATCGATGTCCATGTTTGCATATATATATGAAAAACAAGAGGTCTTAGTTTTCCCAGCTGTTCTCTGTAGCAGTTCTTTGTATAGATTCCAGACATTCAAATAAATTCATATGTTGAGGAGACCTTTGCAAATCTGCTTTCGCTGGCAAGATTAGAGTAATTTTTGTTCTTTTTGTAGAGGGAGGTGGGGATGGGGGTTGGTGATAATGTTAAGGCTGCCTGATAGGGCTTTAGGAATATGAAATGTTCTGTATTTCATGAGGAAGTGTTCTTGGTCATGTAGGTTTGTAACAGAATTCCCTCTGGTCTCTGATCACATATGCATAAGCAACTCATTCCTCATTAATTTGTTGGGCAAGGTACCGTACATATTTCTTTGTAGCATTTCTATCAAACAAATTGTCCTAAATGTCTAACTGCTTTTTAGTGGCTGAAAGGCTTCATGGAGGCCTCTGTTGTTGTTTATATGTATATGGAGAAAATTACAATATGGAAGTAATTTGAGAAATTTCAACAGTTTCAGCAATAGTCATCTAGAAATTGAATGGGTTGGAAATACAATATTCCAGTGCACTGCTGCATATATAATGTATGTGCAGCATATGCTGAGGTCTTTTTCAAAACATTTACATTAAACCTGTCAGGTATTTATGAATAGCAAAAATTAATTTCCCCCAGTTCTGTCATCAGTTAGAGAAATGGATTTCAGCACAGAAGACTGTCAGTGTTTCCTGCATACCAGAACAGCTCACTTCAATGTCATAGAATTACACCAGGTGGCCTGCTAAGAGTCAGCTTAATGTGATTCCAAATGATAGGGTAGAGAATGTGAGGGAAATTAAAATAGTATCATACTTATGATTTAAAAGGAAGTTAATTACAAGGGCTTGTTAATAAACAAAGAAAAATTCAGAAGGTATTATCTGTTGTGTAGCATATCAGTAGTGAATGTGATACCATAAAAATAAAATTTAACACTGCATAACTTTACATTGGCTTTGAAATATTTAATTAAGTTGTTGACATGTTTCGCTTATTAATGGATCTTTGTCTTTGGAAAGAATTATTAAAATGGTAGGTTTAGCCTTGATATTTTTGGCTGTTGTCTGATGATGCAAACACAGTTATAATCTCTTTATTTCTTGTTTGTTTCTCTCATGCAAGTAGAACACCATCTGAATGTGGCCACTGTTTAGAAATAAAAATATTCTGTTGATGTAAAGTAGTTGGACACCAGAGAGTATAGAGGAAATACTCATTATTGCTTAGTTTTCCATTATCTGAAAATTGATCATGTAAAATTGCTATATTAAATCTTATTTAACAAGTCAAACCTGAACAATGATTTGTTACTGCACTACTTTTTACACAGTTTTCCCAGTGTAGTTGCATGTACTGCTATGTGACTGCCAGAGGTCAGATTTCAGAGAATATTAAGGTTTTGTTGTTTGTTTTGTGGTTGTTGGTTTTTTTCTTAAAACATAGTTCTTCTACTTGGGACAAGAAATGGTATAATTTGCCATTATAGAATAAACAGTAAATATATAGGACCTAGTTTTTCAGCTTCTAAGTTAAAACACCCCCAAACCGTAGACAAGCTTACTCATCTTTTACTTACTAAGTAGAATGAACTAAAGACATGTCTGAGTCTATAACGCAATTAAAGGGCTTTCACTGTATTACAGAATTTCTTACTATTTTCATTATTTCACAAGTAAGAGTCCATTGAACAAAATTCCTTCCTTTTTGAACTTTAGTCATACTTAATTCTTAAAAAAAGTTACTGTAGGTGTTCTGTATGAATGAAACTTGGCTGCTATATCTTCATGTCAAAATTCAACCTATGTGATTTATCATACACATATTTTGAGCCACTTTAGAAGGAAAAAAATTGGTTTGAATACCTTTCTTCTCTGAGATGTTACATGCAACTTAAAAATGTCCAGGAAACTGGAAAATGCATAAACCAGTGTCAAAGAATATTCCAGAGCAGATTGTATGTCTCCCCTCATATCCACAGAAAATAAAAATAACCCCCCCAAAAAAACTTACAGGAAAAATAGAAAGCGCAGAAGTCTTTTTATGATTATGGGAGTAGTTTAAAAAAACCTGATTATGAAAATAAAAAACCAAAACATTTGAGAATAAATTATTGCATGGGAAATACAAATTTGAATTAATATTGCAAGCATATAAAATAAGTCTAAATAAAGATGTGGTATTTTAGTAGACATCCATTTTTGCAAACCTTTGAAGTTAAATATACATTACCAGTTACATCTCTTAATACCCATGCATACTTTGTTAAGCTTATTGATTTTTAAGTGGCTGCAATCTATCTACAGATTTCTGTTTTTCAAATTATAATGTCTTCAAGGTAGTGCTTGCCAAAAGCTTGCTTACTCAGCAAATAAGCTTTCCTGAAGTAAGATTTCCTGAACGTTCCTGGTCCCAACATGGAAATTTACTTTTAGATAAGACTTCTTTCTCAGCTTGAAGAGGGGAACATAGGCAATTCTATGGAGTTCAGTGGCTAATGTGCTGCAATATAGACCAGGTATTCTTGCCTCATATGTGTTGCTGCTTAGTCTACATCAGTGCACAAGAGACAGGTTCTTTGCCTCCGAGAGTTACTGCATAGCTGCTTACGCTGACTCAGACTGTGTCAGTACAGCACGGACTGGCTGACTTGGGAAATGGCAGCCGTACAGCCATAAGGAGCTGGCTGCTAAGTAATCCCACAAATATCTCCAGGTCTTCACCAGGTTTTCTGTCCTGTTCTTCATGGCTAGTACTGCAGTAATCTGAGACTGTGGTTCCTTGAGAACTGACCTGACCTAAGGCTAGCCATCTCCTGCTTTTCCACACCCTGCTCCTCTCCAGCAGTTCTTCGTCTGTGCCATCTCTGTGCTGCTGGATCTTTCTGTGAGCCAATTAAATTACCTGGCAAGAAAATTACTCGTTCTTTCTATGGATTTGCTCTCTGTTAGTGAATTGAGTTGGTTTACAGGGGCATGAATATGATGAGCTCCAGAGCCAGCATAAGGTAATGGCAGCTGGGAGCAGGAAAGGAGAAAAGCTGAAGGATGGGTTAGGAGGGGAGAGGACCTCCCTTCATAAGTAGCAATGATCTACTACTACCCACCCTATATTACAGGACCGTACCACGAGAGCACTATTTCATAATACAGCTAGACCGCTCTATAGATTTCTCCTAAAAGGGTGATGTTCCTGCTCCTCATACTGTCAGCATGTGCTCTCTCTCCCTCCTGTCCTCCCTACCAAAGTGAGCAAGTTCAGGAAACTCCATGTGCAGAAGAATGAATTCATCCCAACACCCCCACAAACAGCTTTCAGCCTGCCCTAGCTGAGTGTGTGGCTGTATGGGCAGAAATATCTGTTGGAAAAGACAGAGAACCAGGTGGTATCATCTTGGGTCAATTGAAGCCAATGATGAAATTAAACACTGGATATTTTCCGAAATAGTTACCATCACTAGACTAAACAGACTTCAAGAGTTTTCTTGTTAGGAGGGCATTGTAATTGGGGGATATGTATCTCTTAGAGAAGACATTCTCTTTAGAGTCTTCTTATGAAAATATTGAAAGCCATTCCAGACATTTTTTACATTTTTCTTTATACAATTCTTATACATCTGTTGTAGTCAGAATTGCAGGACACAGCAGGTAAACACTTGTCTCTGTTGGATTTAGCGTCAAAATGTCATAGAAGTTAGAAATGTGCTCAACAGTTTTTGATGAATTTATTTAAAGTTTGCTTCTATCATTAAATGTTATTGGTTTAATTAAATAATTAATTTAAAATTTATTTAAAATGTCATCCTATTTAGATTTTAAGCAATTCCAAAAGGAACATATTGTTTGTCTTGCATGTTTTGTGTATTTCTGTGCCTTCTTATGGAACTATTTAGCCATTAATAGCTGTATCTTAGGTTCCCAAGTAGTTTCTTTATAATTTTAAATCATCAGTGTTTATCTTTTTTATATAAAATTGTGGTTTGTTGAAGCCATTCATTTTCAAGTCTATTATTTGTAATTATCTTTTATTGAGTTCTTGTGTCCTGTGTAAGCATCAAATGGTATATTCAGATTTGTGATTTGATTTCTGATTTTCTGAAAGAGAACATACAATGCAAGGAATACAGTATACCATGGTATTATCTTCCCTAGGTAGCTAGGAACACTTTTCTCTTTACAGACATCCTAATTACCCTTCAAATATCCAAAGTGAAAGTTAAATGGAGATCTTTCTTTATAGAGATCATTTTAATAGTGTCCTGGGTATTGATAAATTGTCTATTGTAACTTTACAAAAAAAAAAAAAGTAACAGAAAAAATCATGCACAGCTGAGGTCAAGTAGTTTCAAAGTATTGCAAACCTATTTTAATATTTATGCATTCATTTAAAAATATTCTCTTTGACCAAGGTGGTCACAGTAACTTTAACAAATATAAAATTTTATATTATTTTATTAGTATTTGGTATGGTATTTCCTCCATCCAAATCATAGTGTTCAACTTTAGAATATATTTCAATTTTATTTAATTTCTTTTTAATTGCTTTCAATATTCAGTGACTGGAATTCCCTGAATTCCCTGAATACAGCTGTTTCCTGTGTAAGATTCCTGGCTACATGGAATATATCACTGTTTGTCCGTTTAGTTGGATTTTCTGTTAAAAGTTATTCTATCAAATTTTAAACTGATATAGTCATTACCTGGTACTAGTGCTTCACTTAAGAGAAAGTGCTATGAAAGGAGAAAGAAGGGAAGAAATGTCAGTATTTAATTTAAGCAAGAAGCTTCAAGCCTTTTCTCTCCTCAGCCCACTTGGAACATTCCACAGTCATGTTTCCATGCCTTGGTGCCAGATTTTTCCTACCTGAGAGAAAATTTTAAAAAGCCTGTGCGAAATCAGTGTCTTATGAAAATGAAGTCCTGAAATATAATTTCAATAAATACAATGCTGGTGGTGGTGGCAAAGTGTGAAATCATATGCTTTAAATAATTTTGGTGCTATTTGGAATTCAGGACGTGTTTCTAACAATCATAGACACAGAATATTACCTTATCTTACTTAGAACATCTAATTGCCATAGACCTCTTAAAAGTTTCATTGGTTTTTAACTTTTGATTATAGCATTCATTAGCTTCTTGTATGGTCTAAACAGCACCAATATTAATTTAAACAGATCCTCAAGATGAGCAGCATGATCTCCTGTGTGTGCAAGATAGATATATGGCTTTGGCCAAATGCATGTTCTAGCCCTAAAAAGATCTTTTGTGGACCTGTAGCTTCGGTTGTCCTTGTCTTGGACATCCCAACCTTTAAAACTTATTTTCAATGGTCAACATTTTTGTGTGATGCTTCTCTTCTGAGATATACATCATGCTAGGCTCAGCCTCATTCTGCCACGACCGTTTCCATCATCACAAGTACTTGATCTGTTTCACGTTTTATGGAATCGATAAGTCTCATCCCTAAAGAGTCCAGCAGCCCTTTGATTCCTGACCTGACATTTGCTAATGCTATTCCTGATGACCTGCCAGTACGGATCTTCAGAACTGCAGTCTGTGTTTGACAACACTCATAATATGAATCAATATTTAGCATTCAGTAAGTGAGCTGGGGAGTCATTTTATTGCTGCAAAAGGCTACATTGCCCCTGGGCAGCTGTCAGAAATGGGTAGTTATTAATAGCCCTCTCTTTTCGCTTAGCATAGTCAGTAGGGGTCAGCCATGAAATGATTTAATCAGTTTATGATATCTGTGACAAAGAGCACTTAAAATGTAATCATAAAATTTAAGGAGAATTGTCCCTGGGCTGTTGTAGTGTTTTCCTCATTTAATTTTCTATGAAGCTGATATGGTACACTAGAACGCTGACCAAGTAAAAGATCCGTGTTTAAAGTCCTTTTTGTTCTTCTTACTCCCCAGATGTCTGAGTGTAGGGTTTTATGGGAGGTCAGTGTGGTGATATTAAAGAAGAAAATGGTATTCCAAATTTTTATTGTCTCAAGACCCCTTGCACTTGACTGTGGTGATTATATTGCTATGAGGACATTATGTGGGGACGAGATGTTTCCACATGTTTGAAAAGGAAGAGGACCTGTCCCAGACCTTCTCATCTAATATTTTGGAAACACTGAAAATAGGGATGCGGTAAATAGAATCCATTATTAGCAGCTTAGTTTTCTGTGACTGCTTTACCAGAGGAGTTCACCACAGGTCTTGCTGAACTTGGGAGCGTTGTAACACCTGCATTTTCATGTCAATAGGTGATCAGGTCTAGAAAATGTCCTCAGTGTGTGAAGAGCAAAGAAGCTTGCTTCAACATGACATTTCCCTTTTCTCTTTAACTACAAGTATTGTGAACAATTGGTAGAAAATATCACTGTGTTGATCTCTTGAGTTTTCCTGCGTCCATCTTGCAATACGCTGAGGCATTTCATAGTGTAAGAATTTGCCCCATCATTCTGTCCTTTTCTGAAGGCTGCTTCTCCAGTAGTACTTCCCAGTCAGTCTTGGCAATGCTTTAAGGATCAAGGCTGATGTTCTTTTCTGTTCTGTAGCACTTGTTTCCTCATATGTAATAGCGAAGCTGAGGCTTTGACTTTCAGAATGGTTGTATGAAGTTTGGTTATAATATAGCTCCAAGGTGTGCACTGATTCTGTCAGTATTTTAAGATGAAGCAAGCTGGTTTATGAGCAGCTTTGTCCTGGGATATGTTAAAGCACATTTACAAGCTTCTTTTCCATATATCCAGATAGATTTTCTGGACTCCCTTTGTGTAGAATATCTGCTCCTTTGTGGTAGAATATTGTCTTTGCATGGTATGTTTCCGAATGTTACATTCAGTATTGCATGCAAATTTGCTACTAGCAGTAATAACCATCAGGAATCAGGGTCCTGGTGAAGGGATAGGAGATTGCAATTTGCTTCAAAAAAAAAAAGCTTCAAAATCAATGCATTGCAGAAAAACTTGGATGTTGATGAATCTCACCATCTGACCAAGGTGTCTTATGATGGAGAAAAGCCTTTTCAGGCAATTCCAATTAACTTGCTAGTCACTGTGGCATTAATCATATAATAAAGAAATTTTTAAAAATGTCTATCAGTGTGAAGTTGCTTCTATCAGTATGTCCGAGTCAACAGTAGGAATTTATTCTTTACTTTCTCTAGATGAGTATAGTACCCTCTGCCTGTTGCATTTTCAAGAAGTGATCGCTGGAAACAGCCCCTCTCAGATGAATACACTACATTTACCAGAGCATTCTTTACAGAACATTGTAAATGTTCTGAATGTTCTTTACAGGGTAACTCTGCTGCTAGTTAGTATTACGTGTCACAACTTGTGTCTCATCTTCTGAGATGCAAACGCTGTAGCTGCTGCACAAAGGTGTCTCTCCTAAGCTAAAACTGTAGCAGCTCAGACTTCTAATTCTGTTAGGAGTTATTTCTTTGAACCCTTAAGCAACAGGAAAGCTAGAGTCTGGCTCTTTATATCAAGTGCTGAGATGTTCCTTGTTCAGACAACTTTGTTAATTTAATAATTGATATTTACTTATTTCATAGTAGTAAAAACTGTGTCTATTAATATCTGTACCTTGCTTTCTTGTTTGTAAATTAGACTTCAGTAGGTGATGCATGTGCATAAGCTCTAAGATAAGAACTAAATTTTACTAGTCATTCTTTGGTAATGTATAAACTATTCTAATGGTTCTTGAAGTCAGTAGGAGTCTCAATTGCAGTTAACTTTATAGTGCTTGGATCAAGAGTACTCATGAATGGCAAGTATTTCTAAATACGAGTGCTTGACTGAGATGAGGGTTTGTGTTACTTTCAGAATTTTAAGATGTTTACTTTTGCTGCTCTGGGTAAAATGTCTGATTCTGGAGCATGCACACTAGTTTTCCTTCTTAAATTTAGAGTTGCTATGCCTCGGCTTTTCTTTTGATCTATTATACTTTTTCCATTCTAGTTTTTGAGTTATTTTGCTTATAGATGGGTTTAAGAAGATGCAATTAAGAAGCACACTTTTGCATGTGCCCTTGTGCGTACTTAATGTCTATTTGATCATATTTTGCGTTTTCTTGCTAGTCCTGCCGAATACTGTGATTTACTGCTAATTCTATTTCACAGGAAACATTTTTAGAATTATATTAATGTATTAGTATCTGGAGCATGTAATTTCTTTTTTGGCATGTCATAACTTTTGTCGTTGAACATTTCCTGTTAACAAGAGGAGTTCAGTAGCCCATAAACTTAGATTAGGGACTTGCTTATCTCCAGTAGCCACTAAGTGATCAAGTATCTTTAGCAATTTAAAACATTTTCTTCATGTGCTGCATCTATGTGAGCGCAGCATTCTTTATAGGTATATTCTTCTCTCTTTACCAGCATTGTGGTACATATCAAGTGTGCATCTGCTTGCAAGAAGAGGCAGAAATCTTGCACTGTCTTGCCAAAAAATCAAAAATTACTTTCAGTTCCCAGTAAGGTTCTTGCTAATGCAACTCAACATTCATGTTTTATGTCCTGTGAAAAAAACTCTGTATAGTACTCTTTCTAAAGAAGTATTGAACATTATGGATAGTCCCTGTGGCAAGTCAGTCAAATGAATATGTAAATTTTAACTCCATTACTTACAGTGTACTACATTCCATTGTACGTACTTGTATTCAGCAATGGACTAGTTGTAGTTTGCTTGAGTTTGTAAGTTAAGGACATTCAACTTCTTAGGAAGAGCATCTGCAGAGGAGCTTAAATTTATTGCAAGTAATGTCCTTAATTTCACACCTTCAGTTAGTTCGAATTAAGCTTTTATACAGATATGCCATTATCTAGATTGACTAGAATCTTATAGTTCAGGAAAGCTATATTCATTTCATCATTCATTTGGTGACAAAATCTGAGTATTCAGTTACCTTTAATTATCTTTAGAATTACAGACTTCCTTAACTTACTGTATCATACCAAAGTAAGATGCTTGTAGATACTAAATCTACTGTCAAAGACAAACGTAAGTGGATATCAATGCATGGTTTCATGTGATATTTTAAGTTTAGCATCATACAGCCATAGAAATCACTTTACCCAGCAAATATTGCAAAGATTTAATGGTAAAATAATGAGCCCTAGAAGTTGCCCACTAATTTGAAACCTTTCAATAATTGAATAAAACATTGCTTTGTTTTGCAAGTATCATATCCTTTAATACTCTTCTTATGACAAGATAGTTCCAGTTTTTAATAGTACATATTTAGTAAGAGGATTTTACTTGTCTGGTTCACAGAAAATAGGAAGCTTTTTTTCCCTTAAGACTGTGAATGTCATTAGTTATTATCACAATGTTGGCATAAATATTTTTTAGTTCCAAGTTTATTTTGAGCAGATGGGAGGAAGATATAATGTCAAATCCCAAATATTTATGTATATTTTGAAAACTAGTTACGTTTGAGAATGAGATATACTAGAATGAGGATGAACAGAATTGCAAGCAGAATTATTGAGCATGGATTATTCATCTGGCATTTATGACAATATTTTCCCGTTGATTTCTGGGCGATTCTGTCTGTGTAAGAGCCAAGTGAAAACAAAGTACAAAATTCTTAAATTGCATGTTGATATTCACTGTTTGCAGTTGGTAGCCATTTTAGGGTTTGATTTTTTTATAATTTTCTTTGCTGTTTTGTGAGGTGATATCTACTTCTTCATAGACCTTATTCAGACCTTCTGATTGGTTCCATTCTTCACAACGTAATATATTTTATAGTTACTTTTAAAGGTCCTGTAGCTTGAAGAGCTTATTCTGTAGTTTTGCCTTATTTTTATATGTTTATACAATTTCAATAAGAATGCCAGTTTTTTAAACATAATAAGAAAGTCAGTTCGTCACATCAAATTTGCATGGAGGATATCCAGAAATTGCAAGTAAATTGTAATCCCTGAAGAGGATCTTTGTGAACCCTTCTCACCATTATGAAGGTAATACTAGAAGAACAACATGCACTGTGAGATTCTTGTGTTTTGGCCTCATTATTCATTTGAACTCTTTCTCTTCAACGTAACTGAAGTATACTATGACTCTGAGTTAATTTAGGATAATGCGGCATTTGCTACTCACGCAGCTAAACAAAAAATTGGCTTTGCAAGAAATGTTGGCAGGAAGTGTCTTTTTTGTGGCAAGTTTCGTGGAAGGAAAACATTGTGAAACCTTAGGAAAGGAGTTCAGAATGTGTTAGAAATGTGGGAAAAGCTCACTTGAAAGAGAAGTTATAAAGACTTAATCTGTAGGAACCTGTAGGTGCTCCTTGATTCTGAGAGTCCTGATCAGAGATGACACCCCATTACTAATAGCGAGAGGCCAGAAGGGATGGCAGTTTTCTCCATCGTGGCTGAGAAAGGGAGATGGAATGGGCTTGGAGAGGAAGACCCAGGTGCTTGTCTAGGCCGTATGGGATTGCCATAGCAAGATATTAGAATGACTGGCCAAAAATAGATTTGTAACGGCTGTGACATGAGGTTCTTCTACCTATAACTGGCTGCTCAAGAAAGGTAAACCCAGAAAACTATTTGGAAAAAAGGGAGGCAAGTAGATAAATAGGTGTGTCATATAGCTGGATAGGGATGATAATGAAATTTGTGTCGGTGAATGTTGCTGTACAGCTGCTAAGCAGTTAGGAGTAAAATGAGGGGCTGAGATGGGCTGCTGTCAAATTCCTCTAAAAGTTAGGAGGGCACTGAGGAGGATACTTGACAAGATGAAATAATAATTAGTGTGGTAAGAAAAGGAGTGGTAGACAGCTAACTTGCAAAAGCTGACAGGAAAAGAGGATTTTAAGGGATTGTGGTATTTGGTGTTGAGTGTTACTGGGAAGTTAAAAAGGTTGAGAGTGTTGTGTTTAAGCTTTGGAAGGAAGGTTGCTGGAAACTAGTGCAAATCACTTCAGTGTGGTCAAGATGGAAGGCTATGGTTTGGAAAGTGTCAGAGGAAGGAAATCCTAGGCAATAATTTTGCCTAATATGTTCACCAATCTTAGATGTGAAATAGAGAGATGAGTTGGAGCTGTCATGGAAAAGGCAAATGGGGTCAAGTGTTAAAATCCTATTGTGCAAATAAGGTGGTGAAAATTACAAAAAATAAAATTAAACTTACATTTTCAACAATGTACTGCTCCTCCTTCATCCCTACTTCATCTGTAAAGGTTTTACAATTTAATCTCATTATTTGGAGTATCTTTCTTAAAAAAAAAAAATAATCAAAATATACATTCCTTGTTAATTTGGCATAATGTAACATCCATTCCCAGAGCAGCTAAAACCCATGTGCCACTTCAGAAATCTTTGTAAAGAAAGTCTCTTTGTGTGTGATAATTTTCATGGAAAGAAACATTAGATATATGCTGAAATTATGAACTTTGTGACATTCTGAGGTCTCTGAGAATCCTGACATCTTCAGCACGATATTCAAGTGCCTGTAATTGACCAGAGCAGCAGTTGACATCTGACACACAGTTGACTGAATGACCTAGAAGGTTACATGGGTAGGTAGTATGTGAAATCCTTTTTTAAAGCTTTCTCTAGTAACTGGAATGGCTGTGACATGAGGCTGAACCACAGATAACTCACTTCTTAAAAAATACATCCAGAAATCTAACCCTCTAGAAAGGTCTGTATTGTATACAGTATTACCCATTAACTTCAAGATGTGTCTTGCTTTTGTTCAGAGTATTGCGTGATTAGATTTTTTTATTGAAGTTACAAATATATAATTGGAATTGTATTTCACAGCTACCTCTTGCTACATGGATGAATGACAAGATGGGTTGAACCTTTGTCTTTTTCTTTTTTTTTCATTTTTCCTTCTGGATTGAGATGATGCATTGCTATACAGAATGCCTCTGTGAATGCCACTCTGCAGTTGTAACATGAAATAGAACTGCTAATAGAAGTATGAGAAATCAGAGGTAGAAAAAACATATTACTTCGTTAGCTCCATGCACCTGACAGTACATCAGGGTTCTTAATTGTTCAGGAGGAAAGTTATTCTGAAAGGATTAGATATGGTGTAATAAATTATATTAAAATAAGTGCTTTTGTAGCTCAAAATTATAGGAAGCCTGCATCTAACTTTAATACTGATACAAGAAAAGTAGCTTAGATCAGCTTTAGGAATAATCTTAGTATTTCATTAGCAGTTTCACCCACATTTCTTACATGCTTTATATTGACAATACCTCAGTAAATTAATTTTAGAGAATTCTAACATTACTAAATGTTTTTCATTTCTTGCCTTTTTACTAGGAAATATTTCTAAGGTGACATTCAGGCCACTGGCTTCGTAAACTTTTAGAATTGTGCCATGTATAATTAAACCGTAAATAACCTCAAATATCAAAAAACAAATATCCCTTGGAAGTTTACAATTCATGATAGCATAATTTTGCTTAAGATTTGCTCCTTTGAAGCTGTGTCTTCTTACATGAAAAAATTAACAGGTGTTAAAGAATTAATTTTTTGAAGAGTACTTCAAATTCATTTTCTCCCCAGGCTTGTGAATTCACCATGCTAGAATTAGTAACTACCTTCATTGGCTGCGACCACTCCTTAGTATTTTGTGCTTCAGATTTTATTCTAGCTCATATAGGACAGCAGCATCTGTAGAGGTGTCTGTTGCAAGGTATGTCCCATATTTTTTGAAGAATTAAAGTTGGTTTATTTCAGTTTTCTTAAATTGATGAAATTCCATGATAATTTTGGGAGTCAGTACTAATCTACCTTTCTTTTGATCTTGTTTTTAATTTACAGTAGAACTGAAATCAGAATAGGACTAATTTTAGTACTTACATTTTTAAGAGAAAGAGAGCAAAAAGACTTGTACAGCCCTAGTAGCTTTAATCTTTTTTTGGTGTTGTTTTTTCAGTCAATTAAGTTCAAGCTTCATTTTAATGTAAATCCAAACCTCCAAATTTCATTATCATTATTAAAGGCTGTTTATTCAATTTCTGCAAAAAAAAAGTCTCATTCCTGTCACGATAACATGAATGATCAAAGAAGAGTAATTGTAACATTTCTTTTAGGAATCCTGCCCTCAGTAAGCCCATAGGATTTGTTTACCCTCTCTTACCAACCAACATTTGTACCCATATGTTGAGATGGCAGCATGCCTCCTTCACTAGTTACTATGCCAGTTTCAATAGGATATAGATGCCAAACAATATTTAAATAAGGAACTAGCATAATGCTGAAAATACCATCTGTTCTGTAAAATTTCCCTTAGTCTGTGACAGGATTGCCACACTGAACTTCCATGTGTTAATCGCATTTTTGATACACAATAGTGAAATTTAAATACCTGAACAGCTTAAATGTCTGAGCATCCATGATACCTACAGTTTTATCAAGAAATATGGAAGCTTTACATTGTATGTTTGGATGCCGTTTCTGAAAACATGGGACATCAAGATACGTTAGTGTATATGGAATTATGAAGCAACTCATGGGTGGTAGTAGCTGTGAAATATATTAATCAGACTTCAAAGATAAATACTTACTACTGTCATGGGCAGATCTACAGAGACCGTTATGTTGAAAACTTCTGTAATGATTCCTTCAATGAGATTCATACATCAGCTCCAGGAGTGAGGTCTGGTCTCTCTGGATTCCTTACTTACAGATTACATTAATCTTAAATTTGTCAGGTGGCTAAGGTTCAATTCCAGTGCAAGATACTGATTAGGAATCTTCCTAATTAATCAACCAATTGATTTGAAATCTCTGTTTCTCACTCCTCTGTGGAAGTCTCTGTGTAATAAACCCCCAACTGCTTCTGTTTATTTGGCCATATTTATGAACACTTGGGGTTATTTATGCCATGATTCCATTTGGTGTATCTGAAAAATTACAAGTTTCCCAACAAGTGTCTCTGTGTATATATGTATAAAGACATACATGAATACAGCAATATGGCATTTTCTATAAAATACTGACTTTTGTGAATGGTGGCAGCTGTCTGTATTAAAACAGATTGAATGTGATTGATCCCAAGCTGAAAATAGTTGCTCCGACAAATGCATATTTCTTCCAAAGAGCATTGTGTCAAAGAACATTTCTTGTAACTTTCTTGGGTGTGAGAGACTTTGATCATCTTCATTTCAGAAAGGGCAGAAAGATACTTGGTATAACATAATTTTGCATTAAGTTCAGTGATTATTTTTTTTTTCTGAAAAATATGAATCCCACTAAAAATTGGGTTTTTAAGGGACCTATTAAATTAATCTTCTTGTGTTTAATGAATGGTACAATTCAAGGTATCTTTCCCAGAACTGTTTTTGGAAATACTAAAATATGTGTTTAAAATTATTAAAACTAATTAGTTTTAGTAACTATTTTAAATTACTTAAAATTAGCCAAAGAATAACAAAATCAGATTAAATACAAATTGAGCATTTTTTAATATATCTTTTTCAGTTCCACTTTAAATCAATTCTATGATCTCTGGTTTCAGTTTGAAGAAGTCCATTATTTACATTGTTATTCCCTGCTTCCTTGATGTTTGCTGAATTCCATTACTAAATTTTCATCCAAGAAAACAGGTTTGCATGTGTAGTTGCATGAAGTTTTCGCATAGTCAGACTCTGTAATACTTGTTGCCCTGCAGAGGTAGACTAGGAAATAGTTTTGATTTTTGTTGTAGGATTTTCTTTGTGTTTCATTTAGGCTTAGTCTGTACAGCAAGGGAAGTAGAAAGGTCTGTTGAGACCTTACAGATTTTACTAAAAATATATTTGTGTTCCACTGTGCCAAATTTTTGCCTCATTCTTGTCTTGTTATTCTGCCATCATAGGCAACCTTAATTTTGCCTTTTCCTTTATTCTACACCTAGAGCTGAGCCATTTCCAAAGACCACTGCAAACAAAGTACTCTTTTCTGCAGAGCTTTATGGATGAGTTGGGACCTTTACACTGTCTCTGTAAATACCACGTGGTGGCTGTAATTAGCTGTATATATCTGCATCCAACAGAAAGGCATATGAAGGCAGTAATGTTAGGCTTTGTTTGACGTGACTAGTCTCTATCTTGCTTTTCTGCGTGTCTGAAAAACACACAATGCATTGCTCACTTTATAATTTTCCATGAAACCATGTATTTTTCTATACTGAAGGCCGTATATATGTTTTTAATATGCTTTTATCTACATATGTATATTAAAAACTTTTAAAAATGAAAGGAAACATTAATTTTACATACAAGGCAGGATATGTAAAGTACCACAGAATAATTTTTCTGTTGTGGAAGATATAGTCCTTCTTGAGGGGGAGTAAATGGGAGTAAATGTGTGGATTAGGTTAAAATATTTCCCTTGTTAGATAATTGCATACTTAAGTAGTATGGATTAGATTAATTGGGCACTGTGGTAGAATCAGTCATAGAATGGTTAAGCTTGGAAGGAACCTCTGGAGGTCATCTGATCCAAACATCCCCGCTCATCACAGAATGGAAGGGACCCATAAGGATCATATAGTCCAACTCCCTGCTCCTCACAGGAATACCTAAAACTAAACCATATGAACAAGAGCATCATCCCCACCTGCCTTGAACTCTGGCAGGCTAGGTGCTGTGACCACTTCCCTGGGGAGCCTGTTCCAGTGACTGACCACCCTCTCTGTAAAGAACCTTTTTCTAATGTCCAGTCTGAACTTCCACTGATGCAGCTTCATTTCATTTCCTTGTGTCCTATTGCTGGTCACCAGAGAGATCTGCACCTCTCCCCTCTGCTCCCCCACCTTGAGGAGGTTGTAAACTGCAACAAGGTCACCTCGCAACCTTCCCTCCTCTAAGCTGAGCAAACCGAGGGACCTCAGCCACTCCTCATAAGTCTTGCCCTCGAGACCTTTCACCGTCTTGGTTGCCCTCTCCTGGACAATCTCCAATAGTTTGATGTCCTGCTTATATTGAGGCGCCCAAAACTGCACACAGTACTCGAGGTGGGGTCGCACCAGTGCAGTGCAGAGTGGGACAATCCCCTTCCTCACCCAGCTTGCTATGCTGTGCTTGGTACACCCCAGGTCATGGGTGCACCTTTTGGCTGCCAGGGCACACTGTTTATTCATACTCAACTTGCCACCAACCCAAACCCCTAGATTCTTTCTGCGAGGCTGCTCTCCAGCCTCCTGTCCCCCAGTTTGTATGTATAACCAGAATTACCCCATCCCAGATGGAGAATCCAGCACTTGCTCTTGTTAAATTTCATATGCTTGGTGACTGCCCAGCTCTCTAGCCTATCCAGATCTCTTTGTAAAGCCTACCCTTGAAGGAGGCCACAGCTAGTGGATAGTTTAGTATCATTGTCAAACTTACTTTGTATACATTTGATTCTTGCGTTCAGATCATTTATAAAAACGTTAAAGAACACTGGCTCTAAAATTGGGCCCTGGGGAACCCCACTGGTGACTGGCCACCAGCCTGATGTAACCCCATTTACTGTAACTCTCTGAGCCTGACCTGTCAGCCAATTGTTCAGCCATCAGGGCCACCCAGAGCCAGTTGCCCAGGACCATGTCCAGATGACTTCTGAACATCTCTAAGGATGGAGATTTCCACAATCTCCCTGGCGACCTGTTCCAGTGCTTGGTCTCCCTCACAGTAAAAAAGCATTTCCTGATGTTCAGGAGGAACCACTGCATTTCAGTTTGCACCCATTACTGCTTGTCCTGTTACTGGCCACTGCTTAAAAGGTCCTGGTTCCATCTGATTTGCACTCTCCCTTTGGATATTTGTATGCATTGATGAGATACCCACTCTGAGCCTTTTCTTCTCCAGACTAAAGAGTCTCACCTCTCTCAGCCTTTCCTCATAGAAGAAATGCTCCAATCCCTTAATAGTCTTAGTGGTCTTTTGCTGGAAACTCTCCAGTATGTTCATGTCTCTGTCGTACTGAGGAGCCCCAAACAGTACTCCAGGTTGACCCAGTACTCCAGATGTGGCCTCACAAGCGCTGAGTAGAGAAGGATCACCTCCCTTGACCTGCTGATAACAGTTCTAATGTAGCCCCAGAGTACCGTTAGCCACCTTTGCTGCAAGGGCACATCACTGGCTCGTGTCCTGTATTATATCAGTTGTTGAGAAATCTTTTCCAGCTGCATCTTTGAAACAAAACTGATTTTGTGGAAAAGTTGAACATGAAAAGTTACACTCTAAAAGTCAGTGGAAGCTTTGTCTGATATATTGGTTCAAGCTCACAGGCAAATCATCAAGGCTTCTGATGTCCCTTCCAAACAGTAGAGGACAATGAAAACTAAAGTAAAATACGGTGTCTCTTCCTGTTGTTAGGTATGCTTCTTCTCAGAGCTGTAAAATGTCTTAAGTACATGCCTAGTTGGCTTGACTGTTCGGTAAGAATGAACCTAAAATTTAGAATTACCGTAGCTGGTTTTTTTCCATAATTTGTGCTAGAAGTTTGTCTGCTCTAGTTTTCATGTACCACTATATAGACAACAGGCACTGTTACAGTTTCAGTTGTCTACATAATTTGCAAATACTGATCAGCTTTCGTTCTGCAATCTCAAATAACTTGCTAGCGAGGAGCTACTGTTGAAAGAAAGGAAGCAAAAGAGGTATAGAAAAACCAGAGTTAAATTTTAATAAAAAGATAAAGTAATAAAATATCCTAATTCATAGCTCTACCAGCCTACCAAATAATTGACAATTTTTGTCTTTGCTGCCTGAGTTTCTGTGTGTACTGAAAAGTTTTTCTTTTTTATTATAAGTCACCGTTCATGTGGGGATTTTAGTTTGTTCAGGATTATTCCTTTATAAAGTATTAATTCTGATGGATTGTGCTGTAAAATCAAGATTGCAGAGATGGTTCAATTTGTTGGTTTTTTTTAAACTGGATTACTCCCCTATCAGGTATTTGGTAGAAGTCAATGTATTTAGAAACAAGTATCAGCCTTATAAGTAATGTTTGTTTTCCCAGTATAATGAAGCCCACTTAAATAAATACCTGATATAAAAATAATCCTGTTAAAACTGAACAAATGAACTCTACACAAGTCTCTCAGAGTTCTGTAAGACCCTGACTGATAAATACTTGATTAATGAATAATCCTGTTAACCGAATAAAATGTGTGCCAAATAGAGAAGTAAATTACAGTCATGGTCAGACTTGTTATAGGGAAGTTACAGATGACTAAATCTTCTGGGCCAATAATTTATGACAAAGCATGATGACATTCTCTTTTGTTTGATAACAGTAAGCCTTTTATAGGAATAGTTTCAATGACTTTTTTTTTTTAATGCATTAAAAGGATTTGTATCCATGTCATGTAATAATGGAAATATTCTTCAGAAATCAATGGACATACTTGTATGGTAGTAAAATACTAATATTTTATAATAGAGAATTTTCTTATTTCCATTTTAATGCATCTAACTTTTAAAAGTTTTAACACCTTATTTGGTTTATGTCATACTTAAAAAAAATATCCTAGCTATTAACCTATTATTCAGTAGAAGTTATATGAAGTTAAATAATTTAGATTGAAATTCTTTAAACAAACATAGGTATTTTAATGCACATTAGAAATGTTGTTCACTCATTAAAGAATATAATGTAGTGTCTTTTATCCTTTTGAGATTTAGTCCAGGAGTTTTTCCTCACAAAACCAAAGGCAAAATATTTTTTTAAATCTATTTCATATACATATATATGAACATATGTATGAAGAAGCCCATGAAAAAGCTAAATCATTAGCTGTAAAGCAGCTTTTGCCACAATACTCCTAGTGGACTGAGCCAAGTGTCTTGCTGACATAACATTCCTGACATGACAGTTGTTCGCCAAAAGGCACCAAATGTAAACAGACGAAATGAATAAAACATAATGCAGTGGTCAGGTTGTATTTGGTACTGAGGTGAGAAGGGATGAGAAGGTTTTGGATGCCTTCAGACTATCTTTGAGCTTCTTTGAGGAAGAAATTAGACTATCAACCTCTAGAAATCCACACCTAGCAAGGGCCCATGTGACTCCAGACTTGAGAACAGAAAAAAGGTTAGAGCTTTAGTTGCATCTTCCTTTTGTTACTCGACTGCCACATTGGAATGACCATATTGTCCTTTCCTGAAGACCAGTTTTAAGATTTAAAATCATTGATCTCTTTCACTTATGTAAAGATACTTAAGGGATAAAACCTGAATGAGTAGAAAGGTGGATTTGCATAATGATGTAGAACTGTCACTTGATTTACTTTTAAAGGTAGCTTCATTAACAAGGCTTTTTAAAGTAGAAGAAAGTGCAAAGAAACATGGTTTTATCTGCAAAGAAGTGATCAAAATATGCCTTGTGTTGAGATGAAAATGCAGCTTACAGTCATGGTTTTAACATATAATTCATTTTTCCCTCTCCCATAAAGATTTTTCTTTTTTTCATTTTTTTTCAAAAATGTTTCTACTTTACTTTTTTCCTAAACAAACAAAAAATTCATGCTGAAATACATACAGTATAATTCCATCCCTTTCTCCATGAGTGTGTTAATGCAAAAAAACCAAGCATAAACTGCCGCTAAGGTAAGCTAGCTTTTTAAGGGCAATGATTTGATTCTTGGAAACAATGTAGTATAGATTTTAAGTCTGAAGGTCATCATAATTAAAGGGAAATTAGACAAAAGGCAGACTTCCTGCCATCCATACGTGAGGGTAGAAAAGGACATTTCTACAGCTCTGGCTAGAAATGGCTTTCTCTTTGGCTCAAGAAAAAGTTCTTTCACTACTGGTTGATTTATGAAGTTCCTGAATTTCCCTTGGTTCTTACACTTTTAATCTCAGCTTTTCTTCTATTTGGTCTATTTGATGTCTTCCAGTTCGTGCATGATTACCATAAACCAGGATGAGTTGGTTTATTACAAGTCTTGTACTGTTTGTTATGTGAATGGAGGAAATAAAAGTAAGGAAATTAATTTTGATTGTGCATAGGAATAAGGGAAGAAACTGTTTCTGTTATTTTCCACTCCATTTCCAGAATTGTTTGGACTAGATTTGTGATTATCACCAGTTTTTCACTGCCCACTTTGATACTTGCTGTTTAAACCAGATACCAGATCAATATGGTATACCAGGTGTTTCTTACATTACTTTCTTACGGTCTTACACCATCTTCTATTTTATTGTAAAAGATAACTTCTGTAGTATAGTGGGCATTACGACAAGCTCTTCACTTAAAATTTTAAAACGTGGGGAACAATGTGATGGAAATGAATCTACTCACAAGTTTAGTAACTAGAACTGGAATTCTTAAGAGAGCCTGAAGAAATACTCGTATTTATCACCTTGAGCAGCTTCTGAAAAACTTCACATAAGTAATTTAACCTATCATCTTCAATAATCTTTTTAGAATTCTCTTTTCATTCACTATTAACAAAGGAGGAGTTAATTTATTCTATAACTGGAGAGTGGCATTATCAAAGCTTGTCCCATCAGATATAAACTCAGGCTGTTACTATAATTAGGAAGTTCAGATGAAAGTGTTTTAATGATCATAGTCATTTAGCAAGAAAACCAGAGGCTATTAATGCATTAACTAGGCCTGCTGAAACTGTTTGCTTTTAATCTTCACATGTACAACTGTTTCTGACTTTGTCTACTCACTCATTTTATTTACTCAGTCACTGAGACTATTGCCTTTTGGTTTTCTAAGTTTATTCTGAAGGATCTGTATTGTTTGGCGATGTAGAAATTCACTGACTGGATTTACATTGTGAGTGGTGACCAAAAAGTCACAGATCATAGAAAAGAGCGCTGAAAGGGATCTGAAAAGATCATGTCAGGATGAACCAAAGGAGATTTAACTCTGGGTAAACTTACTGGCAGGTATTTTTCTGGACTGTTCTTGTTCTACATTGATGGAGATTCTCCAGCTAATGTATTCCAGTCCTTCCCTGTCTTCTTCATTAGAAAAGCTTTCCTGATATCTGTCCAACTCTCCCTTGTACCAGTTCAAGATTACTCGGTGTCCTGTTCCCAGCGAACAAATATGCACAGATCTGTTGGACTCTGCTATGATTTTTTTAATGTATTTGTATATCATAATCTCCACCATGACCTGACTTCTGTGGAAATGACGTAACCAAATCAGCCAGTCATTCCCCACAGATCATGTGAAAGCCTTAGCCCTTGCAAATCTAGGTCAGCATTTAGGGGTAAATGTCCATGGCTGAGGATTCACTTCTGCTGTTTTATATATGCTCTTTAACTTTATTAAAGAATTCCCTTTTGTTCATTCCTGGGGACCTAACCAACCAGCTGATGTTTAAATGCTTCTTAAATAATGATTGAGACTTCTGCCTGGGGACCAGGTAGTTGAGTTGCTAGCATTTGTGTACTGTAAGTCACAATGTAACCCCTAAAAACAGATCACACAGCAGATGTAAAATTGCAACTGGATGAAATATGCAATTGCATTTGCTCTGAGGATTAAGCACTCACTCCTTCCTTCTTGCTTCCATTGTTTTCTATTCCTATAGGCTAACTCACTGGTCAGTGATATTTTTTGAAATAAAGGTTTTGAAATTAAATGTTTTTAAACCAGCATGATCTTGGGGGTTCACAATACCTCAGAACTGCTGCAATTTTAATTTTCAGAAAATCTGAATAAAGACATTTTCACATAAAGGGAGGCTTAATCCTAAACAAATTTAATATATCCATAATTTAAGTGTAAAGTATTTGAGAATTTTTAATCATTTCACAAGTAAGCAATGGAAATTCTGGAAAACTGCACTTGAATTTTAAATTATTCTATACATACACTGGAATTTGTTTCAAACACCATAGACTGGTGTCATAAGGAAAGAAAGTGAAACAGTCTAATGTAGCTCTAAAATTAGTTTTCACCTAAATGGCGAGATTAATTATGAAAAGGAATATGTTATCTCTAGATTTAGATTGTTAATACAATTAATTCAGATTATTGTCTTGTTAAAGGGGTAAATGTAAAACATCTTTTTCTTGTCTGTTTTCACCCTTTACTCCCTGACTTTCTCATCCATGAATGGATTCACATGGTAGCCCACCCAAGTGGTTCTGCTTGAAGAAAAAGGTATTCATAGTATTGACAGACATGAAGAATGACATCTCACGAAGTCAACTGATAAATTTTCATTGGCAGTTTTTAAAATAATTTCTAATAGTGCAGTTTAAGTTGTTTACCTGGATTCATAAAGTAGTATCAACTTTGAAAAAAAGGTAATTTAGGTATATATTACATACTTTCATCTAGTTTTGAGACTACTGAGTTCAAGCATAAATTATATTCTGTCAGCCTGACCTTGGTGCCAGGGAAGGTTATGGGGTAGATCATGCTGAGTGCCATAACGTGGCACATGCAGGACAACCAGAGGATCAGGCCCAGCCCAGCCAACACAGGGTTATGAAAGGCAGGTTTTGCTGTGATCTCCTTCTATGACAAGGTGATCCACTTCGTGGCTGAGGGAAAGGCTGTGGATGGTGTCTACCTGGACCTTAGTAAAGCCTCTGACACCATCTCCCACAGCTTCTCCTGGAGACACTGGCTGCTGACGGCTGGGACAGTTACACTCTGCGCTGGGTAAAAGGCTGGCTGGGCCGAGCCCAAAGCGCGGCGGTGAATGGGGTCACATCCAGCTGGCGGCCGGGCACAAGTGGTGCTCCCCCGGGCTCAGCACTGGGGCCAGCCCTGTTAATGTCTGTATCGGTGATCTGGACGAGGGGACACTTGTTTGTCAACAGCTGTGTTAGATATCTTAGAAGGCTAATGAAGATTGTTTGTTTTTTTTTCCTAACAGAAATAAATTTGGTATCATGTCTGAAGTGATTTGGAAATTGAAATAACTCTGAAGGCTGTAGTGTTAAAACTAAATCTCATTTCTTCAAGTATGATATTCGATATTTCACTGCTGTCACTGCTGCCTTTTTTTTTTTTTTTTTTTAACAATACCAGCTACTATTTATACACTTAGAATTTCTGGCCAGATTACTGTGGAAGGTTGTGGTACATACATGTACAAAATAGTATAATAATGTTCTATTCTTTTTGGAACAAATTTGTTACAGAGAGTGTCAGATGAGTCATTTTGTTCATGTCAGATATCTGAAAATAATGGAAAGATGCCAAAGTAAAAGCCCAGTAATCCATGCACTGGTGTAATGGAGCAAATGAAATGCAAAGCTCTTGTACAGGTCCAATTTCAGCACCAAATGCTTACCTGTCAGTCAGCAAAATTGTCCCTGAATATAAATGAGCCCATCTGAGAGGGAAAGGATTTTCATATACATCAAATCCTTTGAATCTCTTGTGAGGTAGAAGATGTTCTTTGGAGGAAATGCTGCAAGGGAAATCTTAGTTCAAGCTAGTTCAAATCACACATGTGTTGCTGACTGTGAAAGGTTTGGGTTTATCCTTATTGTTTGGTGTCTCTAGCTCCTTGGATAGACAGGTGATTTCCCTTAGGCTACAACAAATCTGGCCAATCACTGATTTAAAAGTTTTAGACAGGTAACTTGCAGACTTTTGGAGGCATCTGTGTTTTGTCTGTGAAAGACCTGATTAAAACTTTAATTCATGAAAGGCCAACGTCAGAGATATCTTTGCAGATATCATAGTTATTATTTGCTCTGACTGAAATGCTTTTGAAGACCTATGCAGCTGAGTGTACTTCTACCTTTAAAGTGGCCATTGGGAGAACATGTTTTGCTACTAAGATGTCTTCCTGCAGGCTTAAGCATAAAATATTGAATGTAGTATTTATCTTATGTAGCTTCAGAGTTGAGGCTGCCACAGCTCTAAAGGCTCTTGTTTTATGAAGTCCCATGTTTCTTCACATTTCAGTCGTGGTCCCAGTAGTATTTCTCTGTGCTGAGGGTGCGAGAGGCAAACCAGAGTCGGTATAGCCATTGACAATCGGTCAAGACTAGTTCTCGTAAAAGTTAGTGTATTGAGAATGAACCAGCACTTCAGGAACAAAAAAAAATTAAATGTGCAGCATCGAAAGTGATAATAAGTCAAGCAAAGCTGCGTATGCTTTTTGGGGTTATGACTACTTGAAGTGCAGATTAAAAGCTCTGAACCAATGCATGTGAAACAAAGGCACAATGCTGAATTAATTTTAGTCCTCTGGTTTAAGTGGGTGTGCCTTCTACTTCTGGGTCTAGAAATAATCATACTCGTATCAATCTATATTGTATGACTTTTGTAAGCTTTGAAAATAGCATTTTTCACTAAATTGTCACTTATTATTGTTCATTTGTGGCCACTAACATAGAAAAATGTTGCAGCTACAATGTCAGAAGAATAGGGACAATTTGATGTTTTCTTTTGATGCTGTTTGTTGATACCTAGACCACTGCAGCTTGATTGCCTAACATTAAACCTATAATAACAGTGCAATCATAGCAGTATCATCATGAATGTCGTTACAATAGAAACAACATTTACACGGCTTCAAAATGGTAATTATCAAACTTTTTGTCATGAAGCGCTTATTTGCCAGCATTGATCTGCCCCGGTCAGTTGTTAGCTCTTCTCATCTGAGGTGTATTGATTGTATAATCAGTAGATAGAGGCTGCGGGCAGATGAAATTCAGTGTTGTTGGGCAAATTATTGTCTGCTTGCCTGTTGACCTGGACCCCGCTGGTTGTACCTTAGACAGTGGTGGGATTATTACTCATTTCAGTGACCCTACTCTGACAGAGAACTCCATATTATTATAAAAGATAAATGGCATCCTTTTGCTGTGGATATGGTTGAATGCAGGTGTCAGTGTGTAGTGAAACCGAAAATCTTGTGCAGCAGTGTTCCTTGACATCCCTTCAGGTTTTTTTTTCTTTTTAAACATATGTAAAAATATTGTAGAGTTGCAACACATTTCATGTCATATGTGACACACATTTATAGGTATATGATGCATAAGCATGGTCATTCAAGTATTCTACTTACCAGACTGGAAGATATTGATATAATTCAAACACAGCTTTTGGCTGTTGCCATCTGATAACAAGGAGGACCAAACTCATCACAACTTCTAAATACATACTTTGAAACCTCAGGCAAATAGGCCCTCCTGTGTTGAGTAATTTTGCAAACTCTTTCTCATTTGTTTTGTTTCCTTTACCTTTACCATCACTATGAAGAAACTGAATAATAATGTGTGTAAATGTGTGAGAGAGACACCCAAGTTATTAGTCAGCAGAACTTTATGATGTATCAGTTCAGTAAAAATAAATCTCCTATGTGGTATTCATATTAGGACTTTTGGATCAGTAGTGTACACAGCATTTAGGAAGGCGATCTGCATTATGGTTATTACCAGAGGGAAAGCCCTTCTGACTCAAATGACAAGAGATGATATAGAAGCCATGAATACTTTTACATCCCCCAGTAAAGCCAACTGTGCTTGACTAATGTACTCTGCTCCCTGGTAGTGACTGTAGCATTGTATTGTGAAGGTCAGTCATTACCTGTGAATGCTATTTAAACCACCTGCTCACAGCAAGTAATTGTATTTGGATGACCAGCAGTTTTATAATATTCATTGTCCTGAATTCTGCTGAAGCCATAAGAATGCTGAGCACTTACACAGCAACTTAAAACTTCAAAGTGCTGTAAAAACATTAGTTAATTATTTTTATGCTGGAAAATCTATAGATGGTTCTACACAGCTCTGAATATACATTGCATGACCTTAATTTAATTGCCAGAAAAAATGGATCTACCTTTAAAACAATGGAAGAATGCAAATGGCTTGATGGAAGTGCACAACAATATTAGTACTATAATCTCTAAAATAGTTACCCATGAAAGGGAGCCTTTGCAAAGCAGCGTTATAGTTAAACTAGATGAAATAGTGTCTTTCAAATTAAAATATAAGAAAAAAAGACAATGTGAAACTCATGTGATTTGCTCTGTAGATGTATATCAAGTATAAAGAGAAATTAAATCATATGCCAGGTGAAAAATAAAGAAAAATGTAGAAGGAAGAAAAGTAAGCATCTCTGGGGAAGGATGGTTTGTCTATTAAAGAGAAAATCTGTATTCAGAAACTACTTTAAAATAGTTTTAAACTATGGTGTGAAGAAAGTAAATATGGTTGTCATCCACACAGAGAGGTTTATGTATGTTTTTGGGATGGCGTTTTCTATAAATACAGTACATAGTTCTTTAAAGAATATAAAAACATACATTATTTGCAAGAGTAATAATAGTAGCCAGTGAAATTCAGTTTATTTTTAAAAATGTGAGTATTATAAATTATTATACAAGAAAAGGGCAATTCTTAGCTGGTAACTTAGCAGACTAACGAAAGAGGAGGGTATCAGTCTTATGAATCCATAAATTCTCTTCTTTAGCAATGTTGTTGACTAAGATATACTTCTGCAGCATATTGTTGTAACTCTTCTGTCAGGAGTTCATCTGTCTGTGATCGAAGGCATAGTTTGATACAGCACAGCTGTCACATTGGCTCAGACTTATGTGAAAACCAGGTTGTGAGAAGGAGCTTTGAGAATATCTGTGGAATCATGAGGTACAAAAGGTAAAATGGAGATAGGAAAAATTGTTGAAACAGCTGAAGGATTCAAGAGGAAGAGACAATGATGCAGGAGCATCAAGCATTCAAGGAGCACCGAAGGTTTCCTGCCAGGTTTGGTGTTTGCCTGGTTAGCAAAGGTTCCACAGGTGTCTCAGAGGGTGGTGAGCAAATTCATTCATATAATGGTAACTTGTAAGTCCTTGTTATCTATTGTATATATTAGCCAATAAATAATTGATTTGTGCTTTTAGTTGTGTATATCCTGCTTGCAGTTTTTTGTAGACAGTAAAAATTGCCTGAACAAAGTGATCCAGAAAGGGAGATTTCCAGGTATTCCACGTGCTACGGCTTTGGTGGTGCCACTATGTGTTCAATTGTGTCCAGTCCTCCCCAAGATTGTCTGCTGGACTTAACTGCCATTTGCTAGTCTGGAAGGCAGGTAGTCAAACCCCTGATTTTTTGATTTTTATTGTGTTTAGTCTTCAAATTGAGATCTGGTCTGTCTGGTTCTGTGAAATCTGCTTTTGAACATGGCAAAACATTTTCATTTTTCACAGGAATCTTCAGAGTCCAAAGTCATAGAAGTTAGCTGAATTCATTGCAAAAGCATAATAACTTTTGTATTATTTTTGGCAGGAGGTGGAAAATCCCCTCAGAAGATATTTTCCAAGAATTTGGAACATGGAAAAGTTACAGTATTTTTGTGGAATATTTTAAGAGGATTCTATAATCTCATACAGATTCACTCATCTAAATTACATTGATTTTGATATGTTGATAACTCAGGTGTTTCTAGACTTACAAATCCAAATCATCTTGTGGAAAGATCTTACTTGCAAACCTGGCGGTAGAAGTGTAGTAAGACTCTGAATGAGGCTCTTCAGTTATGATAGCACCAATAAAAAAAATAAATTCTTAATATGGTGATTTGTATTACAAAGCTACTTTTCATCTCTCATGTATTTTTGTGACAATAAGCCATTTGGAAAGGATGATTAGATGTTTCCACTCTGAAAAAAATTAATGAAATAGTATCAAAAGATATAACTAAAATGTTTGGGTTTGGCAGGCTATAGAAAATGTGAAGAAACTACTGTTTCAATATCACCAATGTGAAACCACGTAAATCGGAATATTGGCCTGGTTTACTATATTATATAGTAAATAAATATTTTTGTATTATCATTATACCTAATTATATATTATATTAGATGTCATTATATTAAATATCAAATTGCTTAAGCAAGTGCAACAAAATATTATCACAGGTTGTTTGATATACTGAATGTTTCCCCTAGGAAAATTCTCTTAGCAAAGAGAATAAAAGCAAAGATGACCACCTCTTCATTGCTGGGAAAGTATTAGGAAACTCAGTATACTCTAAAAACGTATGATAGAATGAGAGCAGTGCTAGAGTTCAGGTATCTTAGTTTGCATATTGAAAGTTACAACTTTGAAGACACTAATCCTTTTGCAATTGTATTGTCTAATCTCTATAACATCAATATACTTAAAATATTGATGATGTCTTAAAAAATTATCAAGTCCTCTTTAGTTCAGAATTTTATCATTTGACTGTTTGATGGTCTGCAGATTCTTCTTCAAAGTAACAGTTGTTGCCATTGCAGCCCTTTAGTGAAGAGTACTGTAACTGTTGAGTGAATCAGGCCATCTCATTTCTTTTCTCTCCACCTTTCAATTTTAAATAATTTTGTATTGCATTAACAGGGTCAGTGGTTTCATCCTGTGGTTGCCTGGTTGTTTCATTTAATGCAAGGAGGCAGTACAGGTAGGACAGGCAGGGAAGGGCAGGACAGGATGCACCTTTCAGAGTAGCTCAGAGTTACTCTGCATTAGGTTTAGCATGAAGCCGTGATCTCAGAGTTCTTTGTGTAAATCCGATATATCTGGGACAGAAAAAATAATTGATGGGATCATTTATATCACTCTAATTATTTTACCTTTCTTGTACTGTAAGTATTTCATCTAGACTATAATAAAACCATGTTTTTTTACTAGCTCTTTTTCTACTAGTTTTTACTGATTCTATTTTCTACTAGTTCTTGCTGGGTCATTTTATTCAGGAGATCATTCACTATGACATTAACATGATGGGTATCAAGAAAATTAGAGAGGGGAGAAAGGTGGTGGTAGAAGTACAATCAAAAAAGTCTTCAGGCTGAGTTTTGCATTTTGTCGGCACCAGAGAGATGTATCAATTAAAATATTATTGAAGTGAGTTGCTCATATTGGTCTATTAGACTACTTTTTGATGGATGTAAAGTAAGTAGAACGTTCTCTCATGTTTTGATGGAGTCCATTGTCAAATATTTTGATTTCAAAAGTCTATTTAAGGTTTTAGGTTTGACAAGACATAAGTCACATAACTAATCTCTTGATAGTACTCAAACAGGGAAAAAAGCCCTCAAATCCTCTCTGAGTACTTGTGGAATTTTTGTAATCATTATTTGTATGTCTTTTGACATATTCCCAAGTTCTGCTGTATTTTTAACTCAGACATATTGTCTTACAAAGATATCTTTAGCCATGGCTATTGCAGCTCATTACTGTTTTTCCTACTTTGCACAAGGAGACCTGTTTTACTGCAGTGTTTATTTGCATGGCAGCAAAAAGATGACAATGGTAGCAGTCCATCTGACCTGTAAGCATAGTGTGACCAGTGATACTATTCTAAAGCCTTTTAAATACAGCTGATACCTTTCTTTATGATATCCTACAAGCAAAAATTTTACTATTATGTGAGTTGGTAATTTTTATGAATTCCAACTTAAAGGTTTTTGAAGAGCGTCGCTATTTCAGCTTTACTCATCTTTTCACCTATCAGTACATCATACTGACTGGAAGCTGAAGGATCATTTTCACTTTTTCCTGTAACTGTTTAATCCTTCTTATGATTCCAGAAAGTACCACTGTGAAAGCTCTTTATTGCATAGTGTGGCAATGAGCTGCACACCAGAAAGGGTCAGGACTCTAGCAGTGGCTGGCAGGACCTGGTCAAGACTCCATGTTAGGCTAAATTGACAGACTTGTTTGGATCCACAGACTTTTATGTAAGGTCTTGGTAGGAATGGAAGTGAGTCCTAGTCATCACATCTAAGAAGCAGCTATTATATTCTTGATAGAGTAGATAAAAGGTGCTTAAATGAAGCTGAGAAGACAAAGTGCTGGGTTTGTTTGATTTTCAGTGGATTTATTTCAGTCTACAGAAAAGGAGAATGAAGTACGATGAGGTAGGGAAGTGTCGGAGGCATGAGAAGAACTTGGAATGTTCTGGAAGTCTGTAAAACAGCTTTTGGAAAAATGAGGATTATTTTTTTTTTCAATGGGCAGAGCCCACTTCATTGTCTGGAATAATCTCCTTTTAGAGTTGAGGTTACAAATAAGGAAGAGCTTCAGACAGTGAAATGAGGAAAATGACTGGTGGAGGCTTGTACAGTCTCCGTGACTGATTTCAAACACTGAAAGAGCACACAAGTTCATCTAAATGGTATACAGCAATGGATATAATATGTTAGAAGAATAGACAGGAGACTGTTATGACAGTAATAAGGTGGACAATGTAGTCAGTTAAAAGGCTGTTCTAAAAAGTGAATTGCTGTCATGAAAATGACCAAATGTATAATAATGTGTTTTACAAGAGCCTTTAATATATATTCTTGCATTTTTCATGTGTGATGATGCAAATCCTCCTGAAAACTCTGCATTTTACAGAATTAGAGAAACAGAGTATGTGCTTACAAAAATCTGGTTTAGCCAAATAAATTTTGGGGAAAATGATAAAAGAAGTTCCATTCAGGTAGCACTGTAAATCTACTATGCAATGATTTCTCATGTCAGTTGTATGTATGGATATGATTGGAGAACTCGGTGCTGTGGGAATTTTGCTGTTATTGTAGATCTTGCCTTCCCTTTTATCAGAATCCCTAGCATTTTTTCTTTCTGCGTCTGAATGTGATAGGTAACAGACTTCATCACACTGTCACTGGGTCAGCAAGAGCTGATGCCGTTTGAGACTTGTTTACTGTAAGTCTATCATAGAAGAGCTGATTATGGAAAATAATCTCGTTCGTTCAGTTCAGATTAAATGGGGAGATAAAAGTAATTCAGTTCCTAAGTCATTGATTTAAAAATGCAAACTTGGGTAAACAGCTATTTAATAAAGCCAGTTGTGACTTGACAGTAGAGGACTTGGAATTTTTCTAGGTTGAACTTGCAAAATCTCTGTGGAATTTATAGCACAGATCAAGATGAAAAGAGGAGGAGTTTGATGCATTTTTCAGCAGTACAATGCTACTGAATATAAGGCCAAAAAACCCCATGGTGATAACTAGTATAATGATAAATTTCAGGTCCAAATCTTTGCCAAAGTGAAATTCAGAGAGCTTTGTTCTTCGAGACCAGATGTGCTCCATCACATTACTCTTGAAAGCAGTGACACATGAAGTTGGAGGCCTGATCAGTGTTTTAAATAAATCCACAAAGTTACTAGGTACTACTATATGACCAGAGGGTAGCAAATATGATATTTATATCTGAGAAGGATCTGAAGAATTATAGGCCCATTAGCCAATTTGCCATGATGCAAAAAAGAAGGTCTTTTGAATTCATAACTAACAAAAAGACAGGAAGCAAAGGGCTAGAATAAAGTGACCAGTTTTCACAGTGAGGGGGAATACTAGCAGAATCCACCAGAGATCAGCACTAAGAGCTACACTCATGAGTGGGAATTCATGGTGCTGAATAACCTGTTGATAATATTGTGCATTAAATTAAACATCCATAAATACAAAGGAATAGCTATGGAAAATACAGCCCAGAGTGTGTATAAATATTGGTAGCCTTTAAAATAATTTGGAGCATTTAAAACTAGCAATGAGGAAAACATCAGCAGAATGCTTGGTGGTTTTGGAAAGAGCAAACAATGCTAGGAATCAAATTATTGTTGTGAATAATAAACATGTCTTCATGTTTATCATTTATTTCATACAGTCTGCTTCTCTTATGTTGGAGGGGGCATAACGGAATAAGAAAAATTACAGTGAGGAAAAATGTGGATGATAGAGTAACAGAAGAGTTTCCATTTGGTGTGAGAGTAGTTTGAGTAAGGAAACCACCATTCAGAAAAGAGTCGAATGGCAGGGTGTAGTGCAGGAATGTAAATAATGGATGAGAAGAACAGGAAGCACTTTTTTGGTTTTTGTAAATCAAGAACAGGGAGACATCCCCAATGAAGCTAGCAGGCAGCACAGAATGAAGCCTTGGAATTTATTGACAGGAGATATTTTCGAAGCCTGAAAGTGTGTATCAATTCAAATGGTAGAAAAAATGTCCATCAGGAATCTCTATTTAAAGATGTGAATGCAAGCTGTGGATCAGAAAGACCCTGTGCCAGTTTATTGTAATTTTGGCCTGATACAGGAGTGAAGATTAGTGTGCAGTCATTCTGTTTTTATATTATTCCACTGATACCTACTATTGGCTAGCATCACAGACTAGACAGTCTACGTGAGTCTTTGGTCTGACCCAGTCCAGATGGTTTTTGTATATCATACGTGTTATATATTATTTATAATAGTGGTCTAGAGCAACTTGGAAGGTTTCATTCTGTTGTGTAAACCTGTATTTCATATAACAATTACATGGTTTGTTTGGGGTTTTTTTTCTTTTTAGAAATGTTTTCCTTTGATATCAGATTTAAATTTTATTATCTCTGAGTTTCATTGCATATCCTTTTGTTCCTGTATTACTGGAAATGATGAATAGAAACTTATGATAAACATTATCTATATAATTCATTATGTTAGGCACTTTTATCAAGTCCCCACTTGTTTCTCTCATCTCTCAAATACAGTCTTTTCACTCTCTCTTCATGAAAGGTTTTTGTGTTTCTGATATTTCTTATTGTCACGTCCTAACCTCTTCTAATTATTTTAATTAAATATTTACAAATACAAACTTCACAAAAGGAAACTCTGAAAATATTACTAGCATAGTTAACCTTGATCAAAGACAAAAGGAGCTAGAACAAATATACAATATTAAAATATGATAAATTGTGAAGGACCTTTGAAATCATACTGCCTTAAGAATACATGGCTGAGAGGGAATTATTTGTGATACTGAAATCAAAGTAGATCACAAAAATCTCAGCCAGAGCACTGTGTGAAATATTGTGTCCATATTATATACAAGGAAAAGAAAACTCAGTTCAAGACTGAAGTCTTCTCAATAGGAAGACATCTGCATAGGTGGAACAGGGAACTCGTGTAGCTAAGAAATCTGACCTGCACGTAACAAACTATATTGAGTGTGTTAAAAAGTCAGAACAGGTCTGTGGCTGAGTATTTTCTTAAAGCAGGATATGAGGTGTCACTTGATTTATTTTTTTGGTAACATTGCTGCAGTCGTAACAGAGGTAACATCAGGACAATAGCCATATTAAGTCATACCAAACAAGTCCAGACTCTGAAGTGTTTGCTCAGCCTCTCTATGTCTTGGCTGCAAATATATCCATTTTGAAAATGTTGTGTTAATTTTTAATAATGTTTTTCAGTGAATCAAGTAAGGCCAAATTCTGCTTCTGGTTGCTGCTAAAAAACTTCCTGTGTAAGGAGTTATCTACTGTGGAGATGCTACACCTCTGCCACTGACATAACCAATTGCATGAGCTGGCCTCACAGACAGTAGTTTGTTTGGAATAGAAAACATGTAGTAATCTACAAAATAATTTCTAATAGTTGCTCATGTAAGCTACATGGAAGATTTATTTAAATGGATCTAAATGTGCTGCTATGTAGAACCATCTTTCCAGTGAGATGAGGGAGCTCTGATATCTGTCTTTGGCTTTGTCCTACACTGAGATAAAGTCAGTTAGACAATTGTGGACACCTTATGTCACTTCACAGGACCAAGCTTTGCCTGATGCGGTTTAGGGCCTTGTTCCTGACTTTTTCTCTCCAGTCACAATACCAGCTTGAATCACATGTGGGGACCATTTAAGGAATAATTACAGAGCTGCCTGTGTTCTGAGAGAATTTTCCCACTGGAATTTGGACTTTGAGGACCTCTCTAAACATAAAATACTAAGAAGACAGAAACAGGATGAGGATTTAATCTCAAAATTGTTTTAAGTGGTATACTTCACCACACAGTGATTGTTTCCTCTGGCATTTTCCATAGTATGTGACTATCAAAAGAAAATGGTTTTTGGAAGTTTTATATTGGCTGAAGTGTTTTGGAATGAGTTAAAGGAAAACCTGTGTTGTTTTTGAAGTTTTTTGGTGGGTTTTTTTTTCCTACTAGGTGGTTGTGGTTTATTGCTCCCTAGTAATTTCATTAAAGAGTTGTAGTACTTCTCTGCTGTGGAGGGAGACATGTCGAGCTGTTTGCGGAAAGGCCAGTTAATCAAATAAAGACCTGGGTGTTAGAACACTTCCATGTTGCCTACTAACCAAAATTCGGGGTCAAGAACCTTATTAGAAAAGAGGTTCCTAGAAGGAAAGCTCAATTAATTGAGACATTGGAGAGATTGGACTAAGTAGCAAAATCTACCTATTTGTATGCTAGCTAGTAAAAAAGGAACGAATCTGAGGTGGAGACAAGAGCTTCCCCAGGACAGCAGCTGCTGGGCTGCTGTGCTCTAAGAACATCAAGCAGAACTTTGGGTGCCTGCGTGTCAGCATTCCTCTGCTCTCAGCAAATGAAATCCACTGACTAGCCCAGAACTTACTACAAGGGTGGGGTTTTATGTTACCGAGGCAGTAGTCTAGGTTGTGAAACAAACAAACAAACAAAAATAGTCTTTCAGTGGTTCTATATTTGCTTTTTTTTTGAGAATTTAAGTGTTTAAAAAAATCTAGTGTTTAAAAGCTGAGAAATGAAGCGATTCCGTTTGATTATTAGATGTCACCTCAGCATTTCAGGTTTCTGTATTAAAGTACTATTTTTGTTTATCTACAGATATATTGTGTTTTTTGCCACAGGACTCTCTCATTCAGTGTACATACTAACAGAGATCAGTGAATAAGCAGCTATTCATGTTTTCTGTTATTCTTATTGGCCAATATGTGACCCACATGTGGTGTTCACATTCAATCATTACATTGAATTTAAAACTATTAATTTCTCCATAGGCTTTCTTTCCATTGTGGCTATCATTAGCATCTGAATGCCCCACAAACCGTAATTAATTAATTTTCACAAAGCCCCTGTGAGGTGAGATGACATTATTAAAAGAGGAATAAGCCTGAGAAAAGTGCCAGCCTATATTTTGAATGCCCAAGTTGATGTGTATAAGGTGTGTTTTTTTAAGCTACTTAGTGTTCCACAACACTTTATTTGTTCTTTTTCTAGCTTCCCCTTATTTGGCTAAAAGTGCCAAATGACTTTGAAAATCAGGCCACAGATAGGTACTTTATGAATAACGGTTATTAGTTGCGAAGCAGAACATTAAGTAATATAATTTACCAACTGTCATTATCACTCAGGCACCAATACCATCCACTGTTCAAAAATGGCATCTAGCTACCTTGATCTTCCATTTTCTTATTATAGTTTCCTTCGTCAGTAACTACACACCATTGAACTTCTTCAGAAAGAGATCCTGTGGACATTAGTGATCCTCTGCAGAGACCCTTGATGAGTCCCCAGGGCATAAATAAGTTCCCCAGTGTTGTGCTATGTTAGAAGCCTAATACAGTTCTAGCTTTCCAACGTGAAAAAGAAAACACTGATTAATTAACAGCATGAAAATGGTATGTGTTTAGCTGATTAAATATCTGTTCTATCTCTTTAACTATTAAATATTAAAAACTGTTTAATTATTAAATATCTGTTAATTGTTAAATATCAACAGTTTCTCAAAGACAGGAGCCATGTTGGCCACTTCTGGCTGCTAGAAATAGATGTGTGGGGTGGAAAAGCTCAACACAACAGGAATGTTTATACAGATCTTTTGTTTCTTCAGTCTTCAGATGCCTCATACTCCTTCCCTCTCAGATAATTAAAGGGTCGTTCAGAAAAGAGATTTTTTTGGTGTAGGCAATTTTGGGTAGTTGGAAAAAGTGAAGAGATTCTCTGGTGTCTGCTGCTGAAACCCCAGCAGAACAAGTCCAGTTGACTGCACCCACTGAATTGGCTTGTAAGTGGCAAGGGTTACTGAACGGACCTTTCTGTACAGTCCCTGGTAGAGTCTAATGTATGGGAGGGTTAGGGTATTCTGTGGACAATGCGTATGTTTTATTATGTATAATAAAAGCCTTCTTCTTAATTATCCCCTATAGAACTTGTAACAGTAAGATGTGAACATATCTCAAACATTCTTTTTCTCAAAAGACTTCACAAGAGATTGTTTTGATTGTCACTTGCCTTTATGTATGCCTTAGTTTTGGGGTTTGGTGGGCTGAATTGGGTTTGCTGGGATTTTACTACTAAAAAAAAATTAGTCTTTTTAGTTGACAATTTTTTGATGCGCTGTTGTATGGGCATCTTCTACCCACACCTCAGGCATTGTCCTTACTAGAGTGCATTCAGTGTTTCTGGACAGGCAAGCCGGACAGGCAAGCTCAGAGCCTGTAGCCTTGTTGTTAAAAAGAAGTGTCTTAGCTGACAGCAAAAAACTGTACAGCATGATACCTACCTGTTGGGCCCCTTCAGGAAGAGGTAGGAGAGAAACCTTGCGAAACTGCAGAAGCACTTTACTTTTCACACATAGACATTACTGAGTCTCTCTGATGTTCCCGGTAGGGGATTTATTTATGGTAATTGTTTGTTGTCTGATAGTGTAAGTTAGTGAATTCAGACTTCTTTTCAGATACTGAATTAGCTTTACCTAACGTGTAATCCTTGTTTTCTGTTCATCTAGCCTCAGCATCCATAGACTAGTATTTTACTTTCTTAGAAGTAATAACTAAATGACAGTATAAACCCCATTCAGATCTTTTCCAGAATTGCTGTTTTGGTTTTTTTTTTAAACAATTCAGAGAATTTAGGGATGTATATTTATTTAAATTTAATTGAAGACACAGATCCATATCTCCTAGCCGCTTTGAAATGTCATGTCATCCTCTAGCTGCTTTTTTACATCTTCAAATGGATGCATAAATGACACGAGATTAAACAAAGCATGACAATCAAGAGATGTACTGCTTACCTCATGTATCTTGAATTTATTGCTTTGAGGGCTCGGATTTTCTAAGAGATTGATAACCCCTTCTAAACAGGCACTGATGGTTCAGTTAGTCAAATTTACTTACATGTGACTTCTCCTTCAGTGGTTTATGAAGTACTGCACCTTTAATTGTTTACTGATATCCTCCTCCTCCTGTTTTTTGTAAGACATCCAGGTAAGGTATCTCTACTAAAACTTGATCATTAACAAATCTAACAGAAAAACATATGGTTCCATGTGACATAATAGGAAACTTCTGTGCGGTTTGAAACAACAGGGCTATCCACTTTTGACTGCAGTACTCCCTATAAAGTAAACAAAAAGAATATTTATCAAAATGTACGATTATCAACTGTTTCTAAATGTGTAAAATTTGATTTAAGGTACTTGCAGTAGTTCTGCCTTACAACTGCAGAACATACAAACTATTTAAAATGAACACATGAATAAAGGTGCACTCATGGGTCTTTACTGAAAGCAGTTCAATTTGCCTATAGTTTTTCATTTGGAGTCTTTGTAAAGCGCTGATTGGTCATAGCCTCTGATAAAGTGGATCTGCAGTTCAAGAAAATTTCTTGGAGGGGAAGATGTTTGTACTTCAAATTTTAAATTGCATTTCCTGGTAACATGAATATTTGTGTTCCGGCATAAGCAAATAGGCAGAAACAAATATGATTACTGGACTGTTACTAAAGCAGAGCTGTATGCTATTAGCAGGCAGAAAATTTCAGAAAAATAAAGCATATAAGGGAGACTAAAGTGAAAGTTACATGTGGGTGGTGAAAGGCCTTTCTGGATGAGGCCTCTCTGATTCTAAGAAAAGCAATGATTCAAATTTAACTACAGCACTGTACTATAGCTAAAATGTTTCTTTTAATCTTATTTTAGCTTTCTGGCATGTAATATTTATATATAGTTGTAGCAGTTAAACTCATTTTAATGGATGAATTTTTATTTAAAAGTAAAGAAAGATGTTCTGTGCTGCGAGCAGCAGGTGTGTTTTTAATCTTTAATAGGTCACCTTCCTCAGTGCAAGCAGGCAAGCTGTTATTGATCAAAGAGGTTTTGTTGGGTAGCTCTCAGATTATTGAGTGACAAACTTTATTGAATTTGACTTAACAGAAGTCAGAAGACAGCTGAAGCATAAGAGCTTGCACTACCATCAGAGTCATTTTACGACAGCCAGGGAGCAAAGCTCAGAGATGGATACTGAGCTCTTTGCTGGCCCTTGGAGATTAACTGAACAGCCTTCCTACCAATTCCCAAGCCTGTCAGCAGAACCAATTAGATTTTCAACCAGTAGACAAGAAGGGTGGCACTTGGGGACCTTTTTGCTTTAGGTCGAAGGCTTTTCAGACTGCGATGAGATGACATTGATGATGACACGTTGAGCATTGGTTGGTTTTAAGACAAGTTAAATTAGCAGTCTTGAAATGATTCCAACTGTCTCCTGACTTCTCACTGTTGCCATATTCAGTGGATCCTGTCAGGAGCAGGTTGATGACTTAATAGTCTTTCTTGAGTGGATTTGAGCACTTTGGCTGTGTGTTTATGTGTAGTTGTCATCCTTAAAATATTCATACAAAGGTTTGAAATATTTATTTGAAGGAGCCTTCTGCAGAGTTCAGCAGTACGGCTCTCAGTGATTCTGCCTACTTTTTCTCCCTCGTTCTCTTTTTTTTTTTTTTTTTTTTGCTGTTCTAAACAGTTGTTGCTAAAAAATGTCTTTAACTATGATCTGTATGAAGTGACATTGTTTCTTGTGGCTATTGATAACATAAAGCACTTAGGAAGTTTAAGAATTTATTCAGCGTTTGATTTCCAAAGCTCCGGATGGCAAGTTCCAGTCCCACCTGTACAAACATTACAATGGTTTTGAGACCATTTCAGATTAGGAAAGGTGTATTCATCTTGTACAGTCTTGTAATCTTTGATTCTAATCCAAATGGGTTGTGATAGATGTGGAAAAAGTGGAAGAGGAGAAAGGGATAGGAATTAAGATGAAGTCTGCCATAATTAAATTGCCCTAGGCTATTGAAGCAAGTGAGCAGGATATCATGATGACGCTGTTCTTTTAAAACTATGTGATACTTTAAAGAATTTTGCCGTAGTGGATTGGTTGCTAGTCTGTTGTAAAACAAGCTAAAGAAATAAAAGTGAAGTAAGCTAGCTGACTTTAAATTTGTACCTTAATGTAAACAAAATCCTAACTGTTACTAGAAATAAATAGAAGCTGTCAACATGTAGGTGTTAAAATTACTATGCCAGTAACTTTTAATATTTGTTAATATTAACTACTTAGCATTTAAAGGTTATGGCTAGAATTTCCCCTTCTAAATACCTAAGGTTAAACTGTTACATGTAAATCCCTGTTTATTCACCAAATTAGGTACTTAACCTGTATTTAGATCCTGATGTCAAGCATTCATTTGGAAAATGTTGGTGCTATTTAAAATAGCAAATAATTTAAAATTCAATCAACTACTATTTTCTCTCAGTAAGAACTCTTCATCTTTTTTAAGGATGGTGATTTAAAAAAAAAAGACATGAGCAATTACCTGTAGTTTTTAGACATTATTCTAAGAACCACAAGCAGGATAACACACTCAAGATTGACTGCCATTTGAAGTATATCAACTAATACTCCAAGCAACAATATTATTTTTCTACAGGAAATATTTCAACTAAAAAGAGATTGTACCTATATCGAGGGGGGGAAGCCAGCAAAGGATTTGGAACATCTATCTACTATGGTAAAATCAGATTTCAGTGTTTCATCTTTCAGAGCAATAGTATTTTCAATTAGTATCATCCATTCTTTGTCCTAATCTGATATTTAAAGTATTTTATGCCATCCTCTAATAAGCTTTAAAGCAAAAATTGATGCAACCATAGTCAAAGGCAGGCAGCCCACGATGAGCACAGTTTTGAAGATCAGTGACTTGCATAATGGTCATGAGGCAAAGTACATACCTTCATTTTCCTGTTTTAAACAGCTTTAAATTAGTTGTAAATCTTTAAAATGAAAGCTGATATGAAGATCATTTACCTAATCTGCAGTAAGAGTTCTGTGTATGTAAGGTATTTCCCAGTTTAGTGGATAAATAACAGGTATTACGGGCAAAAAAAGCAAATATTTAGCAGAGATTCTGGCCTCTAGAAAAAAAGCAAGGAATAACCTTTTGAATGCCTTCAGTCACTTCCATAAAATAATTTAAAGATTTATTTCGGGGGGCTGGGTATAGATGTGCATTCCCTCTCAGGCCATTTTAACAGAAGCGTATTATTTTTAATGGAAGTTTTGGTTTTGAGGAGAGAAGATGCTGCATTTTGGACCAATTCAAGTATTCATAAGAAGCCAGAATATTAGTTATAAATAAGTAAATTGTACATATATAACATTTTACAAGCACTGCTGTCTCCAAATTATGAAGACAAATGTGGGATCAGAGGATTGAATTGACTGAGCCAATGTCACGTGTCAGTGACAGTGCTAAGAGCAGTTGGTTGTTCTGTCTGTTATCTGGGGCTCTGCTTTCTGGACTGTGCTGCCTTCCACTATGGTCAAATTTTCTTGGAACTTTTGTGGTCAGTCAGTTCAACTCCCTGTTTAAACCTCTAGGACTGGGAATTTCCTGAGTTTCATTTGAAGAAAATCAAAGCATCTTCAAAAATGCTAATGAAAATGTAATTGATATACAAACCACCAAAATAACTGGCAGTTACTGTCTCACTATTAACCAATTCACATTTGATTTTTTTGTCACTTTCGACTTCCAGACAATTAATCTTGCTAAAATTTTGCCTTTTCAATTGAAGACCTCTGTTAACAGCTTTTTCCCCATGAAGGTGCTGTACATTCTCAGTGGGCTTCCTACTTGCCTTCTGTTTTACAAGCAAAATTAATAGATCTCTGTTTACGTTTCCTTTTAAACAGTTCTTTACTAAAATTCATAATTCTATGAAACCTCTTGAATTGCAGACATCAGGACTGATGCTAGCATTTACTAGCAGCCATATTAGCTAGGAAGAAAATTTAATGCCTCTTTTGCAGGTTTTGTTCTCTGCCCAGAAAATAGGAATATGTTAACCCTTTGGAGAACTGAGTCTTGCTTTGCAGTAGCATTTACAGAATTCTTTTTTCCTAGATGTGTGAGTTTATATTTGGTGCTATTGAACCACAGATTGCTTGCATGCATCCAGATTATCAAGAAATCCAGACCACACTGTACCACTGAACTTTTTCATGATTATCCCCTACATCAACTTTTATGCCATCTGCAGATTGTATCTGTAATGATTTTATGTTTCCAGATGAAGATGTTAAATGACATAAGGTCAAAAATATATCACCCCAGGATGTCAGGAGAAATATATGCTCTCAATAGTAATTTCTGTTTTGAGACCATAGTTGTTTGCGCCATGCTGAATTTCTGTCAGTATAATTTTAGAATCCAAATATTTGTTGCTTTACAGAAGCTTCATCAGCACAGTCTTTATCTACTATAAACCTATATTGACTGGCATTAATTATATTGTCCTCCTTTAACTTCTTACTAAAGTCTTGTAATGGCCATTCCATTACTTTGTGTAGTATCAAGTTGTAAGAGCTACCTGGGTTATTTCATTTGCCATTTGCTGAATACTGGTGTAGTACAGGTTTTCATTCAGTCTTCTAGAACTTCTCTGAAGTTCCGAGATATGTTAAAAATCATCATTAATTATGCAAGAGACTGCTAGGCTATCATAAAACTCTTAGCTACAAGTTAGCCGTAGGTATACTGATTGAAAAATACATGACTGCAGTAGCTGTTGTTGAGTATCTTCCTGAGATAGTGGTGGAAAGGAACTATATCCTGATCACTTGATCAGAGCAAGTTATCCTGCTTTATTTCCCAAATGCAGAAAATAATTATTTATTGAACTTGCCAACCTCTTCTGCATGATTTGTGATGAATACGATTTATAGATCCTCTCTTGTTCCTAGTATGTCTTGAAACTCATTTAAATTATCCTTAAATCTTCCATCAATCGATTTCTTTTTGCATCTATTTGCTTCTCACATAAACTTGATACATCTCCTAGCTTCAGTATCTTCTTCTCTATAATATTAGATTTTTTTCAACCATTTTTAAAATCTATTGTAGACTTTTCGTAGATTTGGAAAAATGGTTTTATGGGCATTAGAAACAAGAATTCTAAACAGCTTTCCTTTCCTGTGAGCATTTGTGTGTTCAAAGTCTTTTCTTACTCTGATTTATCTTAGAATTATTTTCACATTATGAAATTGGTCTTTCAAAAACATCAAAACTGTATTTTTGGGGTTTGTATGCCATCTTTTTTGTAACAAATGTATTGATTTGCTCATGATAGCTTGACTAAACTCTCTGATTTTTTGTTATGCAAGCAATCTCTATCATTCAAGATGAGGTTTAATGTGTTATTTCCTTATGTTGACTCTTAATGATTTTTCAATTAAGACATTTTAATATGGTTTTAGAAATTCCATGGATTTTTAGAACTAGTAGTTTCATATTGTTGACATATGTCATGATGTCAATCCCTAATGAGAAGATAATTTTTTTCTCCTTCACCTTAGTTCTAGGAGCTTATAGGGGTTAGTTATCCTGTCTGTTGCACACAGCGGTAAGGAACCATTAGGCCTTTGATCCATACTGCTTATTATCCATGACTGTTTAGTCAGGATCATTTACCTCCAGCTTGGCAGTGATGTAGGTAATGCTGGATTTTATTTCAAAGGAAAACCCATACCTGTTATTCATGGAACATCACTAATCTGAAAAGATTGAGCATAACATACAGAATAGCAGTGTAGTAATAAATCAGAAATCACAGTTTTCTGGCTGTGGATTTTTATGTAAACAGGTAACAGTGGACCAGGAACACACCTGAGTGTTCCGGCAGGCAGGTTGGTTTGGTTCTGGGAGGCTATCGTAAGAGACATCTGCAAGGGAAAGGAATGAGCATGTTATCAGAAAAACCCTATAAGTTCAGAGATCAAAGTCCTCATCAACTGTTCATTAAGAGTAATAATTATTTCATTTGTGATGAGTGCTAAGATTGTGTATCTTCTTCCCAGGCATTCCTGTCTATTTAAAGTTTTCCTTACTTGTTTGTATCCATTTATGTTTATTGGAGGAAAGAACTTAACTGGTATTAAGTATGTGCATTTCTTAAAAGTGGAGGATATACTGGTATCCTCTTGCATATTAACTTTTTAAAGCTTGAGCTGTTATCATGTGACGGGAGGAAATAAAGGCCAGTATCTTTCTTCTTTGGTTCACTTCAATTGTAAATATGACCTTTCAACAACTTTTAATCTGCTTTAACACTTTAACACTTGTGACTAGTAACCAAAGCGTTAGACAGCCACTTGTGTTCTACTTGTTTTATCACCGCACTACAGTAGCAATCAAGAAGAGAGAACTGACACATTTATGGCCTGTGGCAAAAGCTAAGCAATTAGGAGAATCAGTACTGGATTACATCATCTTAAAGCAGATTTGTTGTGAGTGAACTAAGTTAACTTTCACACCCTGGATATCACAACCGTTTTAATCTTTTAGTAACATCTTGTGTAAAAATTAATCATAAGCTTGGCTGGATTATTTTTGACATCCAGGAAGACATAGTGGAAAGCCATTCTTGTGTAGGTTTTTGATATGTGGAGGATATGTCATAAATCTTCTGAAACAATATACTTCCATTTTGTTTCACTGTTTGCACAGTTTAATCACAGTGGCCTCAGTAAATGAGCATGGAATTAAAATTCTCTGTATATTATTAAAATATCTGTTACTTAAAAAGAGAACAATGAATTTGGCATTGCTTCTCAAATTTAAAAAAAAAAAAAAAAAAGCCCTGCTCCTTAGCTCCAGGAACGTTTAGCTTCAGGAGACAGAGGAAGGGGTTGCATCATACAGAAAGTTGTTTATGTCCCTTATTATGTAGAAAATTTGTTTTCATTTCAAAGTTAAAAACACTGGCTTGTGGTTTTTCTCCTCTACTTTTGTTAATTTGTGCTGCATAGCTGTATAAAATGCAGCATAAATAATTGGCCAAGACAATTTTGTTGACAGGGAAGTTCTTGAGTAAAGGTGATGTATGTCATCAGGGTGCCCTCTCTGTCACCTCATATGCTCATATCAGGGACATTACTAATTTGGCAGGCAAAACTCTTCCACATCTATCCTCCTTTGGGGCTGGATGATTGCCCTGAATTCCTGTCTGTATGAGTTGGCATTAGCTTAGACTAACTACTGAGTTTACGTCAGTGTTATCTAAGTCTGGCAATACGCTGTTAATTCTGTGAGCATAGAGAAATCACTTTTAAATCTCTATATCATATGCACTTTTAATATGCATTTCTAGAAGATTTATTTGTTTCAGTCATGCTTATATAGCATTTCAGAAAGATTGCTAAGGTAAATTGAGAGGTTTGTATGTAAATTTTTAGTGTACGTAAGAAAAATAGCATATTTATATATACATATATGTATATTATACTATGCATATTATTTGGATTACATTGCTATTTTCTGATCACTGATAAAATATGGGCTATATGCCAGAACAACAACTTAAGGTAAGGCCCAATGGTGGATGATTAAGGCTACGAGCTGATAGTGGTGTGGCCTTCCATTTAGTGCATAGAAAAGTTCTTGACCTAAGTGGATTTTTGTCTATAGGCAACTAGCTTTCTCTGAAGTGTTCAATTAATTTCTGAAAATTATCCACAAATAGGTAAATCTAGGAGATTATCTAGAAGCATCTTATTCTGTTTTCACATTAACAGTAACTGTAAAGGTGTTGTCAATACTTGACACAAATACTAAAAATACTATCCAAATTGCCAGACAGGACAGATTTTTAACACAATAAATTGCTGTTGTTCCCACTCTTTTCCCAAAAAAGGGGTATGCGTATACTTGCATATATTTGCTAGAAGAAAAGTACACTACTTTTTGGACTACTGGCTTCCCTGAGACAGTTTACCAGAAGATAATATAGTTAAGCAAATATTTGTGCATACCAAAGATTTTTTTCAGTAGGGTTATTAATGTCAACAAAGGCTTCTGCTTAGGAGGCATGAGTTTAAGTAACTTGTAGACTTGGTTTACATCTTTCATTCCTGTAAGCTTAGTGCAAAATGTTGTGGAATACAACAGTAAAATCATAAAGCGTCTGCTGGGAAAAGGGCAAGGAATTAGATTCTGATCCCTACTTAAAACTGGTAAATTACAAAGCTGGTGTTTATGAGACAACAATTTGCAACTCGTTGACATTGTTTAAAAGAAGATTAAAAATGAAGGTGTAAAATGGTATTAAAGGAGCTACGTAGTTCTGTATTTGTAGGGAAGCAAGTATGTCAATGTGTAATTATGAACAGATCATTTGGGATCATGGAACTGCCATTTCTTCATGAGAAGGATGGAAATAAATGGTTGAAAATAGCTGTGGAGTGATGCAAGTTGTGCGTTGTTTACCTGAAGTTGTCAAATATGTAGGAAGAGGGTTTTTTTTTACTTTGGGGGCTCGGCATGAACTTCGAAGAGTTATAATAGAGGAAGTGGGCAGGTGTTGTTTCCCCTGGAGTAATGATGAAAGAATAAGTACTAGAAGTTTTTCCTGGCTAAGGATAAATAAGGTAACAAAGTAGTTTCAGGATTTAAAGATCATAACTTTAAAATATCAGTGCGTGGTGATGCTTGCAATGCATAGAGTCCGGTAAGGAATATGAGTGCACATCCAAAGTCTGTAGTAGGAGCACCAAAACAGTAAAGAAAATCAGGGAAACAGACTGTACAACAGGCAGCAGCATGAAGACCTGGAGACAGAGCATCGATCTAGTTCTGAAGAGTCAGGCTTAAACACATGGAGCCTACATTCCTTTTGTATAGGGAGTGGTTTTGTATAGGGAGTGGTATGCACGGCAAGGTAAAACCATTCCGTAGCAGCTCCTCACTTGAATTTGTACATTGCTCCTCATCAGTCAGCCTTTGCATCAGGCTGGCCAGTGTTTTTGCTCTAAAGCAAGGTATTTTGTGGGCTTTCTGCCCTGAGTAGTTTTCCTCTTATCCCCTTACCTTTATATCAAGATGGATTTAACAAAAGCTATCCCCTTAAGTATTGCTGGAGAAGGTTCTACTTTAATTGCAGCAGTTTACAGTTAAATGCATAGACAACCATATCCCGTAAATGCTTCACACAGAAGAAAACACCAGTCTTTATTTCATGCTGTATTTATTTTGCCCTTTTAAATGTGAAGGCATTATACGGTCATGATACACTGAAATAGAGTGATAAATTCCTGAATAAGGCCTTAAGTTTTCTTTGGCATGCACAGGTAGTATTTGATCCTTGTAAGCAATCAAGTCACTCTTTAGAAAGTCCGATGTACTAATAAAACATTTGTATAATAGTAAAATATGTTGTATGGTCACTGATGGCCTAAGTAGCATGGAAGTTATTAGCCACAAAAGCAAGCAAGCTACTTTTCTGGCAACAGCTGGTGCAGCTGTGCTGGAATGGGCAGAAATGGCATTTCGCTTCACTGCCATACAAAAGCCTTCTCACTATTTGGAGTTTTTCTATCTTGTCATTCTGTATTAATATCAATCATATCAGTAAAATACAGAGGTGTCAGCTTATACTCAGGCTTATGTAAAAAGGTGTTACCATTAAAGTGTCATAAAGCTGTTCAAAACCACAAATATTTCTGGACCATATCAATCTTATGAATGGCTAATGCAAAATTGCTAAACAGAAAACATGTTTTCCAGTGAACAAACAAACTGCAGCAAAACCAAATCTTTTGGGGCAATGTAACTTTTCTGTATTCAGTTGTGGTTTAAATAAGGAACAATTAAATTGCCTACAGGCTTCCCACTTTAAGAACAATTTCAGAGGTATATAAATTCAGTTGCATTGCCTCTTCCTATAAGTGACAGCCTCTGGAGCTATTTTCCACGCTTGGCCATACCTTCACAAGGACTCTCTAATAACAGGAGGAGAAAGTCATTCCAATTTGGGTAAGGCTGATGTATCAGCCTGGAGAGAGAAAATATGTCTTCACAGAGAATTACATTCAAGTAAGTTCCCAGGATCAGGGGTTTTGAAGACAAGGGGTGTAAGATGTTTCCAGAGGATAGCTAGCCAAAGTCAGATCACTAAACTCTGTTAAACTTCTAAAGACAGAAATAATATTTCTTTCACTCAACAGACAAAGTGCTTCCACAGCAACCTTGGGAGGGAGCTTACACAGAGTCTACATCAACACTAGGGATATATTGGTCACATACCCTGTGTCCACACTACTGGAATGAGTAATCATTCTGTTGGTAAAACATGTACTTTTCTAAGCCCTTTCAGTAGTCTTGGTGCATCTGAAAATTAAGCCAGTGAAAACTTACAAATCCCCAAACCATACCGTCCTCTCAGCCAAAAGTTAATAACCAATAAAATTTAAGCAACTTGACTGCAAGACAAAATTTTGGGTATTCATATCTGACATCACTTGATCTATCCTATTATTCTCTGAAAGGCCTTGCTTAGGCTTTGTGTGTCTCCCTTGAAATGTCAGTACTTTTGTTATGGGGAATGATATATCCATTTACTCTTGCAGCAATTCTGTTGTGGTTGTAGTCTAACTAATACCTTCCCAAAGAAATCAGCTCTTATCTGCCTTCTCTCTGGAACTTGGTGAAGATATCATAGTCTGTAGGAAATAAGGTTAGAAGTGAGCTCCAAAGGTCATCTAATCTATCCCCATTACCTCAATATCACCTCCAGGGAATATGGCAATGGCATCTACTCCTTTTTTATATTGTAATTCTTCCCTGCTTCATGACTTACTGCTGACAGAAAAAGCTTTTTTTAAAAAAAAAAAATATGCAGGTGTTATATTCCTGGAACTTTGGGGGTTTTTTTTTTGGAGGGGAAAATAAAAAATGTTACTTGTTATCAGTCTGTGGCACAAAGAAGGATTTCTGGATCATGTGCTAATTTGACCAGTCTAGTCTATTCTCAGTGGTATTTCTGAAGGAGAGCCATCTAAACAGGGAGGAAGCTCTAAATGTAGAACTCAGGATTTTTTCATCAAAATGGAATTCTCTGAGGAAAATGTTCATTTTGGTGTGTTTTCTTGTATGGAGGAAAGAAAAAAAACTTCTGTTTAATTATATGTCACGAAGTCTCCTTTGAAAATTTTTGACATTTCAGAATTTGATCTTCAAAACCAACCTTTACTTAGAAATTTAACTTTATAAACAAAAAATAAAGATTAAAATAACTATTGCATGGTTTAAAATGTTTAAATAAAGTATTTCCTTTAGGTGAATTCCTTTAGTTGTTGTTTTCTTTCTTTAGATTGTCAATGTGTGACAATTTTAGACTAGGATCTAGACTGGAATGTTTTCCATAATCTGAAAAATATCCAAAGGCTGACAGAGAATTTAAAGTGGAAAAGATCACTGGTACACTAGAGAACTTGAAGAAAATGCTGTTTCCTGATGGTTCTGTCCAGATAATAATCTGTCAAAGTCACTTGTCATGTCTGCTTTTCATTTCTATATACTTTGATTTAGATGTCTTACACCAGATGCATGCAACTTGAGACACCTTGGATTTGATTTTGAGCTTTACTGGGTAGCTATTCATGAGGAAATACTTACATATATGTGTATCAAAATATAGGCATCTAAGAATTTAGATACTTCTGAAAATTTAGTTCTTAAACAGAAGATGCAAAACAGACTTTCATATGCAGAAGCAGATTTTTCATTCTCAAATATTTGGATTTTTTTCATTCTCAAATATATGTATTTTTTTCATTCTGAAATATGTATTTGGATGCTGTTTTCTTCTGTCTTTACCTTCATAGTTTCAGGCTTTAAAAGATTGTTAAGATCATTGACAATCTATCTCAAGAAGAGATAAACATCCACAAAGCTTTGAAAATCTGATCCTATAGAGCCGTGGTATATCCTTCTCTCATCTCCCACTCTGATCTATTGAAATACCACCCTTAAGTGAACCTGAAATGAGGATATTGTAATTCCTCCAACATTCCTGAGAAATTAATTTGATCCATAATGTGGTTTTGTTTGAAAATTTGCAAAGGAAATTAACTTTAGTAAGTGCATCAGGAAGGTGTCATTGACCTCAGTTTCTAGATCAATCTGAAACCAGTATATCACAACTCAAAAGGCTTCTTATAATAGCTAAATGTCTTTGTTGCACACTGAAAAGCACAGAGTATGAAAATTGCATGTTTTATTTTGTTGGTATTTTGAATTAGAACTTGATGGCCTTTCTTTTGAAGTAGTTAAAATATTATCTTGCTGTAATTCCATATGCACTAAGATTGAATGAGAAAGTTGTGTGGTGTCACTTTGTACAATTGCCTTTTAATCTCATTTCTTTCTTGGCAAGTAAATACAATTTCTAAATGTAATTGGTGTAATTATATGCACTGAACAACTTTATGTTGAGCTTCATGTTATATCACATTTTCCCTTTAAATAGTTGATTCTAATTGTATATTGTAGTCTTTAAAAATCATTGCTTGATTCCTTCTCTGGTAGAGGAGGTTGACTGTTATTGAACTCCCAGCTGTATCTTCTAATATAGTCAGAAAACAGTTTTCTACACTGGTGTTCTTGTATCTGTTTTGTATTAAAAGGGAATATGTCTGTGGTTAGTGTTCAGATATCTGAAAAGGTAACAATCAAAATTTTGCAAATATTTCCAATAAATGCACACAATTATTGTTAGCATGCAATTGCTTAACTTAAAAAGCCTGTCCTAAGGTTAAAAAAGCCCCTACCAAACACTGACACTTTTGATCTTTAATAATTGAGGTACAGGGCTTGTAAATTGTACCTGCTTCTAGATGGAGGAGAGACGTGTTTACACATTATCCCACTAGCAGTGTCCCACTAGATCGTAGGCAGGTGGAGAAAAGTCAGCCTTCATCAGCTTCTGTAACAGTAGTTGTACTATAGGGCTGCCTTCCTTCATTTTTCTTTTGGTGATTTCATAGAAAATACTAAGGTAAAGCATTATAATGGACAATATCCTTTCAAGGTTGTATTTCTTTACAGAATATATGTAAAAAAAATATTTACCTTGATCCCTCCTACTTTCTTCTGTGCTCTTATATTTTTGTGCCATAATCTCTTTTCATAACCGTTATGGAAATTTTGATATTTAGCATAAGCTGTTCATCAGAACATTCCTCATAGATTTCCCTTTTATGAGGTGATGTATAATTAATTTTTCAAATTTTCAACAAAATTTATGCTTTTTGTATTCCACTGACTCTTTGTGATTATTTGATTTATTGTTATGTGAAATATTTAATGAAACAAAAACTTTTTCAAGTGTGTTAACCTTAAACCCCTCACTTAAATTAGTACTCTGGAGGCTTTATATTCTGTCTTCTTATCTCCACCTTCAGGTTTGCAGTTTCTGTTGAAAGTGTTTCTCATGAACTCTACATCTCTTTACAAAATACACCCTGGATTCTGAAGTGAGGGTACATTTTTACATCATTAAAATTATATGTAAGTGAAATTGTGCATCACTGTTGATTCTTTTAAGTCTTTGCAGTGCACAGATGCTATTCAGATACAATTGCGCTCCAGGATCTGCGTATCTAATGGTTGTGCCAAGTCAGAGAAAGGAAAAAAAAAACCAAACAAATTAACCCTGTTGCCATTAGTAAGACCATTTTCTTGCACAAAGAACCAGGGAGATACTGAAACTTATAGTCAATATCCTACTATAGCATACTGGTAGAGGAGATTCTACAGGTAATTCTTTTCAAGAGCGAAGTGTGTATGCAGTGCTGCTGGTGATATTTTCTTATGTGAGCTATTGGAAATAATAACCTACTGTGTATAATATAGAAAAATGACAACACTTTGTAAGTGCTTTCATGCTGTTTCCTAGTGACAACTTTTGCTCAGGGTTAAATGGATTTATTAGGTTCCATTAAAACAATTGTAAATCTGAAATTTCAGCAATTTTTACATAATTTTTTTCATGAACCCTGGACTGAGTTTTCATCCTCTGAATCACAAATGTTTCAAAGTTATCTTAGCAACATTGTTGAAAAATCATGTACATGTGCATTTTTAAAAGAATGAAGGCTGTGCCTTTGTTTTCTGTCAGTCTGTTAAATCAATATGCATGTCTTCTGTTTCTTCAACAATTAGCAGCAGCTGAAGGGTTTTCTCTGCCTTTTTTCTGATAGTTTGTCTGCAGCAGCAGGAATGAGAAATCTTAAAACAATGGCAAGAGGAGATGGAAATACCAGTGATACATCAGTCTAATACAGTTTGTTTAAAACACTTTATATTAATCTCACTTAGGTTATTAATTGCAGATATATTAAGTAGATACTGAAGCAAATGATAGCACCATTTTAAGAACATCATTGTCACCTGTAGTTTTGCATAAGTCTTCAGTCACTATTTGATTTAGAAAGTGCTACCTAGAGGACAAAGAAACCACCCTAAAATTTCCACTTGTAGTTTGGCACACAAAAGTAGTAGTTCCACATTTCTGTTGCATAGATGTTGAGCAGTTTGACTTAAAGTGTAAAGATTTGTCTGCTAGGAATTTCAGTAGATTAATAAAAGATACGATTTCATTACTCGAGTATTTACTGAAGGTCTTATTAACAGAATAATGCCTCTTCCCTACACTTCATACTGAAGTCTTGTGTATAAAAGATTTTTAAAGGCTTGAAGATTCTCTTTTTCTGTTACTCTTCAGAACTGACATTTTCTCATTCAGCAAGAGCTGATGAATAATATTCTCCTACGGAGTATTCCATGGACAACTTCCTTCTTCCAAAATTGCTACTATCTCCTATTGCTCTCGGTGGGATTGAAGCCACAGTTGCCCTCGGCAAAGATGCACTTCTTCAAAATGACTAATGCTTCCCATTGTTTCCACTATGAGTGGAACTGCTCTTCAATAGAATAATTGTCCCTGAAGCACAGAAAACAGCAAAAAAACTTTAGCCGGATTAACAGTGACTCTCTCAGAGATGCAGAATTAAGAGGTTAATTTTCCTTAAAAATTAGCTTTATTTCATCCAAATTTGCAAATACTGTTATATAAGAATTGTATGGAGTTGCAAGATAGGTAAAACTAAAAAGTTGTGGGAGATGTGGCTAAGTGCAGTGATACATTTAATTCTGACCATTTCTTGATTTTATAATTTTTATTCTTTAGTTTTTATTTCCAGTGACTATAACAGACTTGTACTGGCTTTACCTTTCATCATCTTTTTACCTTACCTTTTCCATTATCTTTCATTTAATATAATAACTTGTTGAGGGAGTCATTAAGAAAAATAATAAGAGAGAGAGATGATGTTGAGGACAGCAAATTAGATGTCAGTCTTATTTATTCCGAAATGTAAGGAACAAATTATTATATACTACTGATATATACTATATTCATTACAATTACCATCAAATAAAACCAAAATGTAGCTCAATGACCAGAATTAGTTATTATAAATAAAATAAGGATAACTTAACGCACATTTTGTTTTATTAATAGATATGTGGTGTATTTGATTGTGGTTTGAGTCAGTAATATCTGTAGTTTGGGGATGTTTCAGTTACTGCTGTGAGACTTAGGAGTGTTTTGGGACTTAAAGTGGTCCTCCCTATTTTAGTTACTGACAGTAGCTTTTTCTTTTCCAACTTCTTTCAAGATTTACTGTATACCTGACAAATTGTAAGAACACAAAACAAAGTAATTATTACTAAAAAACATTAAGAACTAGTTAATAGCAGTGCTTATAATGGGGGGAAATGCAATACAGCATAGAATATTACACTTTTTTGTATGTATTTTTTACTGCTTTCAGATATCTGAAAATAGTGTTTGCTGCTGTTTCTCTTGACGTCAAACCATTTTTTGCTGGAGGCAACAGTGTCAGCAGAGCGTTTTGACCTTGTTTTCTTCTATTTTGCCCTTTTTCATGCCATTTGTTAGCATAAACAGGGAACAGACATATTTTTAAATGACAGTTACAAAATTAAGGCCATTTATTATTTTTAAAGAGAAAACCAGAAAGGATTCTTTTTTCTTTTAGCAGGATATTTTGCTAGTGAAACTTGTATTGATAACTTCAAAGCATATACAGTAATCTCAAAAGAGGACTATGGCATATCATCGCAACAGAAGAAATGTAAGAATTGTAAAAACAAGGAATAAAGAAGGAATGCTTGTATTCCCTGTCATTCTCATGAGTGCAACTTAATGGACTTCAGTAAACTCTTCCCTGGTTTTTAGTGATGAAAGATCAGAATTATCTCCCATCTGTTTGATTCTTTGTTCACATTGGTGTTTTTTATGATTCTAACAACATAGTAGCATTAAGGTCTCATAGCCATAAAATAGCTCACCATCTGTAATTTGTGACCTCTTTTTGTATACAGTAAAAGAATAGCCATAAAATATCAAAATTACTTCACCAAGGATATTTAAATCTTTGGTTCATAGATTGGAAGGGAAAGGGATGTCCCAGGCCGAGAAGTGTTTTGTTTTTCCTGTGCTGGGGTAATCTAAAAATCAGCCCCAAAAAGGAATGGAGGGCCAAAGTGTAGAACAGTAGTTTTTTCTATAATACAAACTCTTTCAAAAAGATTATAGTAGTCACTGACCACAGCATAACTACATCTAGCATTTGTTACAAAAAAAAAAAAAAAAAAAGGAAAATTCAATGGATACTAAACTTCAGTAATAAATAGGACTGCTTGGGCAAGAAGATATTAAGATTAAAGAGAGTAAGAACCTTGAAGATAGGCTCAGTTGTGTGCCTAAAATAAACAATAATAGTTTGCTGGTTTTTATGAAACATTCGTACCACTCAGCAGAATGGAACCAGGAGGCAAGAATAAGCAAATGCTATTAAATGGCAAGGAAGCTATTTCAACCATAAAGAAGCCCTTCAAACTTGTGAAGCTACCCCTGCTAAAACCAGTAGCTAGAAACATAAATTAGAGCAGGGTGAAAGTAAGAGGGGAACTGAAGAATCAGAATAAGTTTCTAAGGTGAAACTTAGGTAAAATCAGTGCATGGGATATAGGATACTTTTGAAAGAGCAAATGGATCTGATGGATTACCAGCAATAATGGTGAGTATTTATGAGAAAATAATGAGAAAATAATGTTGCTGAGAGACTGAACAAAGACGGAGGTATTAGGAAGATACTAAGTCATTAAGCCTCGGTGGTACATCTTCAAGAGTTTTTGAGGCAGGTGGTCTATGAAAGAATCAAGCTCCTAACAAAAAGAAATCTCTTCTTCAAAGTAGTCATAGCAGACTAGTGGATAGAAAAAGTTGTACTTTAATCTAATCCATTTCTTGGGCTTCTTGAAATGATCAGGAGGATTTCAGACAGAGGGTTTACCTTTGTCCTTGCTCAGCTGGGTAAACCAGTAAGCAAAACAGAACACTTAACACCTGGAAGATCACATTATGATAGAGTCAAAACTTGCATGAGCTCTTGCAAGGAAAAGTGTATTCCACTGGTCTCTTAGCTATATTTGAATGTGAGAGTACAGGACCAGATGAAGTAGTGTTTAAGTATTCTTCATGAAAAGACTTCTTTAAAATAGATTGTTTTCAAAAACTGTGTATAAATCCTGCATGTGTGTTTCTCCTGGAGAAGTGTATGTTCCTGTTAATTTGGTCAGAGTAGGGCAGCTGCCATATACTGATAAACTACAGACCCATTAAGAAAGTAATTTCAGACTAAGAGAACATACACAGTACATCTTTCATGCACACCTAAAGAAAAAATAGCCTCTTAGGATGATCATGTCCCAAAATAGCATTACTGTCACAGGGTCCGAGTTCTAAGTAGCTAAAAGGATAAATTGAGTCCAAACAGTTTGTGGTTATTTATTTGAATTGTAATAGTTTGTAGAGACTGCCACTGTTAAAACTCCAGTGCTGAGGTTAGAGATCCAATTTCCATTACAGTCAGTGGAAAAGGTAGCCATTTCAGGAGACTAATTCACAAAACCTCTCTTAGGTCTCTGCTCTGATGACTCCTTTCTTTCTCCATGGATTATCTAGGAAGCCAAGGCTAAAAAAATGTCCTGACATCGCTGCTTAAGTAATGTGGCTAAACTTAGGGTGTAAAAACACTCTCCAGTACTACCATGAAGAACAATAAGTTAAAAAAAGGAAGAGGAGGTGAGGTATAATCTACCAGAAAGCAATGAAATTACTCTTTGAAGGCAATGCAGAAAGTCCATATTTATTCTGGGAATTGAATGTAGATTCGCACCTTGTACTGTGTGAAAACAATTGAGTATGACAAGCTCTGCTTTTCATATAGATGACAATGATGAAGAGAAGGCACAAGTGACTTGCTCATGGTAACATGGCCAGTGTATAGCAGCTTCAATAATTACACTAGCTTTTCTTACCTTCCCAGGTCATATTTGCTGTCCTACTTTGACTACAGTGCAAATTTATCTAAGCCGTAGGTTTTACTCCTGCTCTATTAAACTGTCAATTTTCTGATGAATCTGGAGTTGTTGTGAACTTCTCAGTAGGAATCATAGAATTTGGCCGGATGCTTTTTTTGTAAAACAACAAGATTTGTCATACTCTTATCAGAAAGAACATGTCAAATTCAGTAGTGACCATTCCTCATGTTGCAGAAAAGTAGGAATCTCTTCTACTATATTCTATAGTATAGAATCCTATAGTGTACTATATTCTGACCATACATTCAGTACTTAATGTGAAGACATTCTTTCCCTGAACCTGCAGAAGCCAGTGCATAGTCTGCTGCATTATACAGAATGATCTTATTTTATATGTGTATTTATGAACACTCTCAGTGGACATATATATATGTAAATTTAGATTAGAGCTTTCTGGTTCAAGACAATGTTGGGTTGATCATAAGTATGTGTATATAATTTAAAACGGGAGCTACCATTTTGGATATAAAGAAGTAAATTTACATGTGGTTTCACTGGAAATAGTGTTCTCTTACATACGTGTAGGTGAGCATCCTTTTACTATTTAATAACACTGTAGCTTGTTGCATTGTTATTTTTCCAGATCTTTACAGATAATTCTGTGTAGTATTTACTTTTTTCAGTTGCATTCCTTTCTAGAATTACTAATTGTTATTTCACTTGGAGATTTTTCAGGCAGGTGTAAGTAGTGGAATAATGGATACTGCTCTGTGTTCCATTACTTCGGAATATTATATACCAAAAATAAAAATAAAAGAGGTGCAGGGAGATAGAGAAAGAAAGAAATAAATAAATATTATTTTATGTTTCCTGCCTTTGAAATCCTTTCTAATAATTTTAGCCATTATTTTCATTTGTATTTTACTTGTTACAGCATCTTCATTGCAATCAGTGTAGATGAATGGCGTAAAGCAAAATGATTTATCTAGATCTTGCCACGAGGTGGATCAGAATGAAGGGTAGGTGACTCATCTAATTTGCACACTGACACAAGATTCAGAACGGGTTGCTTTGGTATAACAACACATCTTTATTTTTATCTTTTCATTAGCATAAGGAACTCTTACACAGGCAGTAGTAAAGAAATACTGTATATCCTTTCATATATGGGTATCTGCTTGTGCACATAGTATGGAACCCTGACTCATACTGATTTTTATTTTCAAGTAATGTTAATAATTCTGCCTTTCTGTTTAGGAAATACGCAACTTTGAAACAGAACAAATTTAAGCTATCTAATACACTTTAGAGTATATTATATTGTCACAATGTGTCCCTTTCCTTTTGCTTTTTTTTTTCTTATTTTTTTTAACTTGTTTACGGTACTTATTTAACCAAAGACATAAGTAATAGGAAAAAATGAAAATACATAGTCAAGATCCACAGTCAGATCAGTGACTTTTTGCTGGCATATTACCGAAACTGTTCAGTGGTGTACTTTCCATTAGTGCTTGATGCAATCATGTGTCAAGGCATGTACAGTTTCCTGGATGTTTTATTAGAATTGTTTGTTGCATAAACATGGAAAGAGTTACATATCTAAGTAATCCATTGTTGTGTCAGTAACATATTTGTCATTATGATATGCTATTATGTCATTAATATTTAGGATTACATAATACGATTTATGGTTTTTTGTTTTATTTTTTTACAAAATAACTTTTTTAAGAATGCTTCCTTGAGGAGTTTGGAAGGAACCACTCATTTATGTTTCTTCCAGCAAACTTTGTTGTGTCAAGACACTATTTTGGTGCTTCCCAAGAGCAGCACCCTATTGCAGTAACTGTATGTTCCAACAAGAAATAGTAAGACCTATGAATATATTTTTGGATTATGTGAGTTAACCAGAATTTTTAGTTTGATAATATTCTTTTCAAGAGGGGCCTGTTATGCAAAAAATTACACTCAGGATGTTGTATTTTGAGAATGCCACTACATTAATTACATTTTTAAACTGCTGCTAATACAAAGTGGAGAAATCCATAATCCTTAATTAATGTACCTTGTCAAGAGCACCTCTTGAATGCCAGAAACTCTCGGGTTTGTTTTACGCTTCTTCTCCCATACTACTTATAAGCAGATACTTTTACACTGCAAGAATTTCCCCAATTACATGTGTTAAATTGTATTATGTAAATTTTTCATAGTAAGATCTGTCCAGGCTATTATTACCATATGAACTTGTAGAATTTTTATTTTGCAAAGTCCACGCTTGTTAGTAATTCTAGAGAAATGTAATGCATACTGAGGAAATATGCTGTGAAAAATCCTGTGAATTTGCCCTCTTTGGCTGATTACAATGAACCGAGTCACATTTATGATTTGTGTTTCATATCAGGTAACCCAGTTTCATGTGCATTTTTCAAAAGTACGATGTAATCTGTTCCTACTATCGCTACTGTCTTTATTAACAGTGTCAGTAAAAGTGAGGCAAAATTGATGTATTAAGAAGTTATGTCTGCTTAGTATTGTGTACTACCTGTATGAAGAATAGAAAATAACAATGTTGTAATGCAGTGTGTTCAGCTTGAGTTACGATATTTGATTATTTTAGTGTGATGAAATAAACATTCTGAGTCTAGCTTTTTTTGAAGTTTGGGAAAATTCAGATTTGTATAGAGATTTAAGTTTATAGCCAGACTTTCCCCATTAAGGCAATCATCAATTTGATCATAAAATTAGTATTGAAACAGATGATTTTGTATCATTGCTTGCACCAAGATTTTTCTTTCATGATAATAATAACATATGTAAAGTGAAGCCTAAAGAAATTATATGCATAATAACTTACTAAAACTCAGTTTTGCTCATGCATATTTTAGAAGCTATTTTATATCTTAGAATCTAATATTCTGCAATCTGAAGTTCTTGGAAGGAATATAATTTGAGTACCAGTGAGATCATCCACTTTGCAATGGAAAGGACCAAAAGGATCCCAAGAATGTTTACATTTGACAAATTGTCTTTATTTTTGTGTGAACAATGACGTTTAGTTTTAATTAATGGAGTTCAGTGTTGCAGTCACTTAAAAATAAGACATACAGTTTCCTCTATAAAATTTTGTAGATAAGTGAGGTAATTGGTCATCATGTAGTAAAATATGATTTGCAAGTAATGCAGCAGTGTTGCCTTGATTACAATCCAGTCTTTGTAAATTCTTAGACAATCTATATAACATTTTAGAGAATGCTTCCTATAATCTTTAACATGGTTCTTCTGTAGTCCCTGAATGACTACTGAAATCGTAGTGCCCTTTGAGATGATCTTAGCAAAATGTTTTCTCTTAGTGACTATGTTCATACAGTTAGCTAGTCAGATTTTTTATGGAAGCCATCCACTTTAATGGATTATGTTTCTGTGCTAATGCTTTTGTGCAAGAATCCAAATTACATCTGACACCTTGAAATAACATTTTGTTGAACTCTTAATTTTACATTTGTACATGATAACTCTTGAGAACTGGATATGCAAATCCAACTTTAGTTTAGTTTCTCTTGAGTTCTCTGGTAGCTGCAATGTAAAAATTGAACTTAGAGAAGTTGGTAGATGTCCAAAGGGTCATCTTGTAGGAAGCTGGCCTTCTCTGCACAGCAGATACAACTTTCCAGTCCACAGATGTGCCAGAGGTACAAGGCCTGCATATTATTTAGAGTACTAAAGAAAAAGCCAATGCAAGATTTTCCTGATGATCTTGCATTTGAAAGAGGAACTTCTTTCAAACTCAGCTCTCTGAAAGAGTCAAGAGCTGTGCAAAACGCTGGGAATTTTCTCCTTGGCACTGAGGAACAGGCTGTAGGACTAGCTGAATGCTCTAACTTATGGATTCCAGGGACTTCAGCAACAGGCTGCTGTTAAGGTATCCAGAGAGAAATACTAGCGTTTCCAGGGGTTTCAATGCTCTAGCACAGCTAATCCAGCAGGTTTGAAGATACAATCGAAAATCACATATCCTTCTCTTCTTCTCTGCATTTTAACTCAGCCAGGACCACCATTGTGATTGATCAGTTGATATTCAAGGCACAACCCATAAACATCCTCCTCTATTCAGTTTCCTTTCTCCTCTAAAACCTTTCCCTCTGCTCTCCCTTTCCCCCTCTCCCTCCCACTTTAGTTCAAGGGATATTGTTGGTCAGAAGAATGCTGAACCCTTTAGACACCATTTAGACACACAATGGGACTTTGCTGGGCTGTGGCACTCACTACCTGCACAGGGTCGAACGCTTTCTGTTAGGAGACAAAGGATCAAATGCCAGAGCAGATCGCTGCTGGTGAGCGTGTGCTGCAGCAGATCAGAGTCTGTATGTCTGACTTTGCTCACAGACATCTCGATGCTGGACATGTGCAGTTTCCCATCCGTATTTTTTTCCAAATGTTAAACCATCCGGGAAAGTATCCAGGAACTCTGCTGCATTTAGTGCAGCAGACCTAGAATTGTTCATTTGGAGGTTTTTCAGACCTGTCTCCTGGCATCTGTCACCATGTTCACAGTACTGCCTGGGGTCAGCTTGACAGGGAGTGTGCACCTCAGCTGCCACAGGGGGAAGAGGCGGTAGATACTTACCAGCAACTCTCCAGGTACAATTTGAAATCGTTCCTGGTCTGCTGGGTTTGGTTGCAGTTCTGTGGCTGAGAGCAGCCTACCATATAGGAAATGTGCTATCTTACATATTTTTCAATGGAGCAGGAGGTTAGGTGGGGCTTGTAGATGCTTTCTGTAGGTGTGGGAGGGGGAACAGTCTCTAGCGTTGAGTGGCTTTCCATGTGAATATATGTAGAGACAACTCATCTTGAAAAGGCCTGGTTGCTGGAAACACTTTTTTTTTTTTACTGTTTTAAAGAAAGAGTAACAATTTTTAATTGTCAAAAAAATTGTAAATTTAATTACCAAGTAATTATAATTTATTACCAAGTAATATCTCTAATGCGCATCAGAAATAAGCAAGATACAGAAATCTAGTTCTTTTAATATTTCTTCCAATCCCATGGCAGCGTGTGTGTGTGTGTGTGTAATATTTACCGTACAGATTTTTTGATACACAGTTTTGCGGTGTGATAGGGTTTTATTGAGCACTCACAAAGAGATGGGTTACATCTCACTTGTTTCCTTGTGTAAGTGTGAATGGGAGAGGCAAACACAGTATTGCAAAGGCAGTCACAGCATTCTGCAATTATAGTATTAGTTGCTCTGAAGCATGCACTGAAGAAACCCCAGATATTTTGCAAAATGTGCAGTAAAACCTGGCCTTGGTAAAGTACCAGTCTACTCTCTTGTTGGTATTTAACTTATCTACAACTAGAGAAAATACATACTATTCTTGGATCCAGATTGTTTATTCTCTACTTTATCATTGGCTCCATGGAAGTCAGTGGAGTCAGGCAAAGGTTAAACCAAGGTGAGATTAGAATCAGAATTTTTACACTGGAAAATTATATATACAGAATTAATACTAGGTTATGAAAAAGCTCAAATAAAACATTGAACCTTATTACATGTATAAGTTGTGAGTATTATATGTATGTGCATATATATGAACCATTAGATACTAAGGAAAGCATTCAGCATAGGTTTACTTTGTTTTGCAGTTCATGCGGAACAACAAGAGAGTGAGCGTGAGTTTTAGTCATGGTGACTTGTATATGGTTTCATGATATGACCATCTGTCTAATGCAGCAGACATTACCTACAATTCTCCTAAAGTGATCCAGTGCCTATCATAAATAGTGAGGTTGTTTGCTTTTTAAAGGAACAGCATGATAGCACTTGGCGGTACGCTCTGGTTTACTAGCTAATAGGTCAGACAGGCTAAGATGGCTCTTCTGTCCAAACAGAAGGGTTGAATGCATTGCTTCTCTCTTATTTCTGAAGTGTGTAATCTAGGTCCCCAGACCATCTGCTTGGTTGCTCTAATATTTCTTCTCTTTTTCATGCCTAACAAAACTAAGGTGTGCAACAATACCCAAGGGATAATTGGTACGGTGTCTTTAAGCTGCATTTGTGTATTTTTTCCCATTTTCCTGTTCAGCCATTTTTGCAATAGATATATAGACACAGTTTTTTGCCTTGCATACGTTTTCATATTTAATTTTTCTTTCCTGAAAGAGGGAAAAGTTTTGTTGCCCTAATAACCAGTATTGCATCAATGTTAATGTGTTCTCTGGCACATATGTTCCCAAATTTGTGGTCAGTAATAGCTTTTTATTGGAGGGGTTTGTTTCAACAGTTTACAGATGACTTAAAAAATATATGATATTGCAATTTGATATTGCTGAGATTAAATACTTGTATTAGTCTTTATTTTGAATTAAGAAATCTCAGTGCTATGTAGAGACTGTCATAAAGTATTGCCCTTCTATAGGATAGGATAGTTTGAAATTCCTATAGTGTGCATGTCAGTTCAGTAGAAAGAACAGTTTATGTTACAGTATTTATTTAACAAAGAAATAAAAAGGGAGGTCCTAAGCTGAACCTTTGTTATTAAAGAAGAAGAACACATTTATGCAGACGAGCTGGCATGGATTCCCAGAATGTAAGGCCCAGAATGTTGTTAAAAAAAAGATGGTGTAAAAACATTCTGCCGTCAGTCGAAACTTAGATCAGACAGCAAATCTGTAAATAGACATGTTAGGTTCATTCATGTGCTGTGACTATGAAATGAAGTGAACATACCTGGTGCTGCGGCGGTCAGGGCTGTGTAACACTTTCGAGCCACTCTTGTGGAAAGAGAAGCCCGAGAGGACAGAAGGTGCGCAGTGATTGCATTGGTCATGTCAGGCTGGTCCTGGGCATTTCGGTACTGGCAGACCTGCCACAGCAATGACTGCCCCCAAGGAGGTTTAATGAGGCAAATTCCACTGGATGCTTTGGAAGTTACTTTGGAAGTATATTTCTTGAAAAAGAAGCTAATAGTAGAAATTTTGCTTTCTATAAGAACCCTGGGATGCAAATAAATACAGGCATACATTGGTGGTCTTATATATATGTGTAGATATAGATATAGATATATAAAAACCCAGCTTCCCAGATGTACTCCTACATGTTAAATTGAAAGCATCCAAGTTAAGCATTTGAAAAAATATTATTCCGGTGCCACGTTCTCATTGTTAACTATTCTACTCAAGTCAGTGGAGCCTTGACTCATCAAATCTGCCACCTTTGTTTTGTTTACTGTGTTATTCTGTGTTTCAAAAGCAGGGAAGTAGCATGCAATTAAGTACAGAATTTCTGGTGGAGGATATTGTGGGAGCACCACTGTAAATCTCCATGTCTCAGAGTTACCAGTCTCTTATCTTACTATAGGCTCCCATATTCTATTCAGACTTTTTTTAGTTTCTTTGTTGTATTGTCAGAAAAACAATAAACCAAAAAGGAGTACAATTAATGGAACTTTTTTTGGTTTTAATCTTTTTGGAGATGTTGAAGTATACATAACTAAATGCGAGATGACATGACTCTCTAAATAATTAAGAATATCACTTTTGCTTGTGTTTTGTCACTCATGTTCCTTGTCAAACTCTGGAATAATAATTCTTGTTGTTTAGGGTACAAAACATGGTAATCCTAAGTGGATATTTACAAATATCTATTTGGTCCAGATATTTTTACAGTGACGCTAATGTACAATGTCACTGGAAACAGGGTGCCTTCTGCTTTTCTGTGGGTGTTAGGATTTCAAGGTCCAATTAAGTCTGAAACTAAGGGGAAAAAAGGGAAGACATATGTCATACCTATTGAAATCATTTTTTCTGTGCAAATATTTTAATTTTTTTTTTAGGGAAAATAATAAAGGGAAGAAAAAGATGATTCCTTTCAAAATTTTTTAATACAACTCTTTTGGGTAAAATATGCCAGCCTATGCACTTCAGATTTAACTTCACTGTGGATCTGTCTTCCTTACCAAATGGATTGTAAATTTCTGAATCAACCTTTCCACTTGAGGCTAATCCTTTTAGGAAGAGGTAATTTTCCTGTTTATCTTAATTGACATGTTCCCTAAATTTCAGTCTCTACATTAACTTGACCTTAATTATGTGGCCTCATTGATAAAGTGAAGGTTACCCAGGCAAGCTCCATGCATGATTAGTATTTTTTCCTGTGTTTGTAACAACTAAAAATCTGAACCTTCTTCCTAATCTTTATCTTCAATCATTTCCAAATATGAGTGTAAATAATATTTACGGTCTTTGTTGATTGTTTAGGTTCTTTTAAAATTAGTATTATAGGTGAGATAGATACTTTGATACAGATCTGTGCATTTCTATGCCTCTCTGTAAGGAAAGTATGTTTTGATACTGTAAATGCCATGATTTAGTCTTGATAGGTTTTTTCTGCTTATTTTTTTGTTATTTTTCTCCAGTCAAATATGCATTACATACAGGAATAGATTGCTGAAAGTTGAAAGTCTTCTAGCACTGTCTGGACTTAGCAAGCTCTAGTGTGTAAAGCACAATAAAACCATCATAGGAAAAAATATAGACTAATGCATAGCCAAATTTCATGCTTAGAAAGGACAACTTGCACAACTTGAACCTGAAACTGATGTTCAGATAGACTGGGTTAATCTTAAGATTTGACCCACTGAGCCATAGCTTATAATCAACATTTGTTTGAATAAAAGTAGAAGAAATTCTCCTAATTTGAGCTATGGGTTACTACTGACTTTAACCTAGAGCAAACAGTAAAATGCCTAAAATTCATGTATTGGAAACTAATTCTCGCAGTAACAGAAGGTTGAGCAGTCTTGCAAGTAGGAGAAGACTTCATGCTCCAAGCATTTTTGTCCTGTTATTTCTAACAAATATGTTGTTAGAAAGAGACTACCGTACTTTGGGAGAACATAGCACTGCCATTATTATCCGTAACATTCACAGCTGGTTTGTAGTAAAATGCAAGTCACTCTAGTCTGTGAATAAATATCCTTCTGACTGCACAGGATGATAATTGCTCTGCCTGCACTTTCTTTGGCACCTACTTATCTCAGCTGAAATGATGATAAAAATATTTTTGTACTGATGCTGAACACTTCTAAATTATATAATGATTTTTGTATTATTTCACATTTACTCCAAAGAAAGTTCATGCTAAATTGAGTTTCGCTGCTGTCAGTGTCTTTATTAATCACAATAGGAAAAGTATGGGGTTTCCCACCTTTTTGCACAAGATCGATTTTTAAACCAGGACTTCCTCTTTCTTTTTTAGAGCAATACAGAGAGTTATGTATGAGGATATCAAGTAACTGACTTCAAACAGAAGACAAATTCACTAAAGTGAAAATGATTGTGATAGTTCTCTAATTTCCCCCACAGTGTATGTAAAACTGACTTTTAAAGTGTTTAGTGGATAATGGATCATGTAAGGTCAGTACTAGCCATAGCTGTTATGGCTATTATTTTCTCCTTTCATGGGAGGGTGCTCAGCAAAATGAGATTGTCACGGTCTTTTTTTTTTTTTTTTTTTTTTGAGAGGACAGCGACAGACAGTTAAAAGCCTCTTCATGTAAGGATGTTATTTCATAAAGACACCAGCACTGGATTATCCCCTTCACTTTAAACTTCTGCCAGCTTGTACAAAGAGATAAAACAAAATAGCCCCAATCCCAGGGGTGGAGAAGTGCTGGCCAGATCTGCCCATGTCCACAGCTTTCATTTTGATTAGTCACATGTGAGGAAAATTCACTTAGGCTGAGAGGTAAATTTAATACCAGTTATGCCCATGCTGTTCATATCACAACCATTTTCACATGATGCCACTTAATTCCCTAAGAAGCAGAAAGGTAAATCGGTGGCTGGCCAGCTAAGGTGTCATAATGCATTAGGACCAGGGCTCGCTGCAGGGGATAATGGTTCTGATTGCTGTTGACTCATGTCTCCACCAACTGCCTCATGTAAAATAAGTGACATTTAAAAGGCATCAAGATGTGAGAAGAGGTGAAAAAAAAAAAAAGAAGAAGAAGAAAAAGCAGAGTACTAAACTTGCCACTTGTACATAAAGTCCCTTTTTCACCCTAAGTGGTATAAAAATGATAACTCGACATGCCATAGGTGACCTGCGCTGCACTTTGAACTTCCTGTCTTGTGTTTTTAGAGAAAATCTGTAAAATTGCTTCTGGGAACTGCTCCAACATGTTATCATTTATTTCCCATTTAATTTTTTTTTACTTTTATTTTTTTGCCCTTGGATATCAGTCTATTCATCTTTTAAAAAGCTTAAGGCTGAATCAAGTTAGGCAATGGTATACAACAAGAGGCAGCCTAGTCTCTGAAGGCCCATTTAAGTCTATTTTTATAAAGAGAATCAAATTCCAGTTTACAGTAAGCATATGCTTCAGTTGACATCTGTTTCTAAGACTTGGATGCTTTGTTTGCATAACAGGCACCAATAAATGGCCTTGTTTTAAGTCTGCTCACTCAGTTGTATTTGGGTTGTTCAGCTGGGGATTTGAGTTGCAGCTGATCCCCTACCGCTCATAGCAGATACCAAAGGGAAGAAAAAAATCTGAGAAACCCAGTCTTGTTTATTAATGCAGATTTCAACATTCTCAATGAGCCACTTTTCTTTTGTTACATGACTACTAAATTCTTGTTTGCCCAAGCAGAGAAGTGTTTCAAAGTAGCAAATTAAAGATAATAAAATTGTTTGGTTTTTTAATGTTTTGTTTAATGGCATTTGTATCTTTCTCAACTAACAAAGCCTGATATTATGAAGAATGTGTAATGCTGGGAATTAAATGGATGATATGTGAAAGAAATGCATTTGTTTTGGCAACATATAATTACATAGTATAGTAATTTTTTAGAATATTATGTTTTCTTGAAGTGTCCATGCCCTACTGATGACACAGTCTAAAATATTTTGTAAATAAAATTTAATTCCATCTGCTTTCTTGGGAAAACAAGTTCTGGACTTCTCAAGGAAAAATTAAAAAGTACATATATTGCTTCTTTTGCTTGCAGAATGTAAGCCTTTCTCTGTAAGATGATGCATTCTGTTGCAATTATATGATATTTTTCTGATATGCATAATATAATTTCAATACATTTCTATGAAACCTAGGAAATGTCTGTAAAGAAGAAAAAAATGTATTGGTAGTATCAGAACTGTATAATTACTTTGCTGTAATAATAACTACTGTATTATTTTAAAGCAAGAATATCAGCATTGATTCCTTTTTGGTATTTTGAACTGCCCCCACCCACCCCAACCCCCCAAAAATTATTGTAAAGTGCTCTCTAGTAGTGTACAGAATATGTAACATCTTTCAAGTGGATTTACTTATCAACTTTTTGTAGTGGTAGCAACAGCAGCAGTGTGAAATATATCTACTCCATTTACTCTTATCCATTGCACCTACTTTCTTTTTCCCTTTAATTTTTATATATGGTAAAAATTTCATTGAAGAGAGATTTTAGATGACAGGACTGTAATTTTAAACCCAATAGAAGAGGTGTAAGCAATTTGAGCTTAGCTGAAGCATAATCTTAGGTTGTCAAGAAGAAAGCCATTCTCCCTATGCTAATCAATCAGTATATCAACCGACCAATCATCTCCTCAGCTTAGCATATATCCTAAGGTTTGATATATCTATTAACTGCCCATCATGCAGCTGGTCTCCAGTTGATGAGATTCCCCCTATCTTGGCATTTGGAGGCAGACAACTGAGCTATCACAGCCTCAGATAAATACTAAAGTGGAGATTTCAATCCTGCTCCTGATAGCAAAGACAATCCAGGAATATAGAACATATTTTCAGAAAAGAACACATAGAGAATTACATTTTCAACAGAGTGTTATATGTGAAAATTGCATATATTTCATGATCCCTTCTTCCTCTACCCCTTCCCTTCCCCAAAAGTAATGGGAAATTACTCTTTTATTGTGACTGAAACTCTTAACAAGAAAAGAGAACAACAAGAAAGTGCTAAAATTTGTTATGTGCTAACTACTATAATGATGACATACAACTACTTTTTTAAGTGGTTTTCCTCATTACTGCAGTGTTGTTCTTTTATCGATGGAGAATTATATGAAAATAGGGTCACAATGCACTTAATACTTAAGGAAGAAGTTTTAATTTCAGATTATAAAGCTGCCTCTTCATTTTTAAAGTCTGAGCTCTTAAAACTCATTAAGAGAAAGCATTATCTAGGTATTTGAACAGTCTGCCTGCTAATGTGAGAGTTTGGCATGCAGATTTAACAAAGTCTGTCTGTGCAAGAAATGCTGTAGAAACTGATGACTTACCGTGTTGGCTTTGCCATCAATAAAAATCCACCCCAAGGCATAAAGTGGCCTAGGTTAGATATTGTAAAACCTTGATGCTCCCTAAGGAGAATCCTAGGGTCACCCAAGGGTCTGTGGTCACCATGGAATGGAGCACACAAGGGAAAAGTCTCCCACTCAAATTGCAGTGTCAAAAGATGGGTCCAAATTTCTGTGCTGGCGTACAACTGAGCAATGTTTGAAGTCAAAAAACATAGGCTCACTTTAATTAAGAATTTGATCAACTTTCTTTCAAGACCTACCGATGGTGAACCTAAACATTATTACAAGGTTAGCTCACAGGCTCTTTCATGCTTTCATTTAATTAAATTGAGTGTAATGATTTGCTTTGGTTTTGCTCCATTTTTTGAGACTCAATCCCCTGGATGTTCTGAAATATATTCTTTCAACACTGAAAAATGGCGTAAGACCCTAAGCTATATATCTTTGTCAAAGCACATTATCCTTGACCTAAGAGCACTTCTGTGTTGGAGTGTAAAAGAGTAAGTGTTTATACAGCTCATCAATGTTTTTTAGTAGAAATCTTGTAGCACCTGTGTTGCTCTTTTGCGTTATTTATGCCTTGTGAAATAAGAATGTGGTCAGTTAGGTCATAGTTTATTACAGTAACATGGGAAATGTGAAAGTAATCGGGGAAAATTGGTTGTTAATATTTCAGGCCAATTTGGAGACTAAATTCTACTCTTGCCACTTTTGTATCCTCCTTTAACATAACCCACTGAAGCATTGATTTCCTGGGAAGGATACCCTTGGATTTGACTCTGCAAAATCATCCAAAGCAGTATTATTAGCATATAATAATATAATAAAGGCTACTTAGTTTCTTAGGAATACCATGTATATCTCAAATTCAAGGCTAGTCCCTTAGCTGGGATACACTGGCATAATACCACATAACACCAGCTGAAGACCTGGCCCATTGTATTTAGTACACATGAAAAGTGCCAGATGAACACCTATGGTTCTTGAAACTTATTCAGGCAAAAACCAGCCATGAACAATGGTAAAGTTCTCTTGTGTTGCCCTATGAATGCATGTCAAACTGGACCTGGAAGGATCTAAAGCATCTTCATGCTTATTTAATCCTTGGCCTTTCAGAAAAAGTTTTCCTTTGCTATAAATGACAGCATTTGCCTTCACTCTTACTGTCTAAATTCATATGGAATGTAGGCCCATGTGGATCTATAAATGATCTGAGATGTCTGAGAGTGGTTCATCCTTGTGTGGCGTTCTCAAAGAACTCATTACAAATCTAATCCCATGTGAGAGATGAAAACAAGGTTTAGTAAGGGGGGGTGGGGGGGGTGGGCACCTGCTGCAGGATGGTTGCCAGTAGCGTAGACTTTTAAAAATTGCACACTTAGCACCACTTGAAGATACCCCTGGAGAAAGAATTAAAGTTCATTGAATACGGTGGCCTAACAATCTCATTTAAGAATGTGTAGGATGTGTGATCACCTTTTGCTAGTACATGAAGCTCCAAGTACTGAGATACACTGTTTTGTTGGAGAGATGGTGCAAAGCCTGCAAACCGAACCATGCCTGCAATTATTATTTCTACTTGCACACAATTTGTATCTCCTGGCAGCACAGAGCAGATGTTTTTTAATAGTTTCATAAACCGTGTAGAATGGCAGAGTTTGATAAAGGAGAAAAATACTGAGTCAGAAGCTACTAGGACCAAAAAGGTATTCTCTTTGTTAGTTAAGGGGGGGAAGGTGGGGACGGGACATGACATGACACAAACAAAAAAAAAAACATGGAAGCAATCCAAGCTTTAAGCTTTAGACACCACTTCCAAATATAGTCAAATCCCCCAAATAAATTCCACATTATCTTGAGCACCCCTAAGAGTGCATAGATCAGTTACCCAGGCTTCCATGGTCTGTATCAAATAATTGAGGAAGATAAGCAATATTAGTAACCAGGGCCAATCTACAGGTTTGTTACCTTCTCTACCCATGATATATCTGCAAAAAACAAACCAAACTAAAAATACCAAAACCCAAAGCAACCCAAAAATGCCATGAAAAAACAGACAGAAAAAACACCCCAACCAACTAGTTCCCTCACTTCATTTATAGACAAAACTGAAATTAGTGTATTGGAATTGACTACATAGGGATACAAGGCTATAGCTGAAATATGGTTGATTGTATCTATAAGCTATTGCGAATACTGAAAAAAGTAGTTATTTAATTGAACTATCCAACTGTTTGTCTGGATAGAATTCTTTAAAATCTTCCTTTCTTTATCGCTTTTTGTTTGTGAAGCAAATAAATATGCATGCACTTCAAATGTATTGTTACATATTTAAATGGTACAATTCAAATATCATTGAATATTCTTTTTCTACACTTCCCAGAATGAGTGCTCATTTAAATCAGATATTATGAAAACCGGATGACTAATCCTAAATTCAGGTGTACTACCACTCAGGCTAGGCAGATTGCTAGTTGATCATGCTAAGATGCTCCCTTATCCATTATTGGATCTGAAAAAGAGGAGGATTAAGAATTATCTGACTCCTCAGTTAATGTGCAAATCATCTAAAAGCTCAGCTTAGAAAGGTCTTAGAAAGCCGAACAGCACTAAAATAATAATAATGTCTTCAGAATTTTTAATAATATAAATGTACCATATCACATATTTAGAGTGAAAATAGAGTTTTATGCTTTATATCTCAGGTCGTATTTTATCTTTCTCTCCCTGTTTTTGTAATTATATATGGAAGTACTATAACTTTATTTTTAATTAAAGATTTTAATTGCAATTAGAAGTTGTCACTTGGGACAAACTCACACTGCTCAAACTTACTAAAAGGTGATATTTTCAGGCAATAGTAGAAAACAATTTGATAAGTACCTTTAGAAATGAGCATTAATATTTATCTACTTTTAACAAAGCATGAGGGAGGGAAGGACAAGTGTATCTCAGGAAATATTGTTGTATAATGTATCTAAGATCTTTGCAGGTTGGTTGATTTTTTTCTGTTATACTTATTTCTAGTATCTTTCTCTGCTCTTGGTTATGTTGAAAAAAATGTTCACTGAAAAGATTGAAATACTGTTTTTCTATATTTTCAAGAGACAGGAGAGTCTGTGACCAGAAGGCATCTCTTAATGTTCCATCTTTGCATTTTTAGGTTAGTTCTGCTGTTTGCTATAGTAATATTTGTTTTATCATTTCTATCATTCCAATATGTATACTTGCTTTCAAAATCTGTGAAAAGTATTTAAAAAGAAAAGAGAAAATGCTACTATTTCAAAACCCTATTATAATGCATTTTCAAATATGTCAGACACATCTTTGTTAAAATTAAACCAAGGATTGGTTTTGAGCGAATAGCCCTATATCCTTACAGATGCTGTGGATGGATGCATCTAAGCTGCTTATTATATTGATGGGTTTTGCTGCTCTGCAGCAAATGAAAACAGGCAGCTGCTTCCTCCATCAAAGCAAAAAGCAGCCTGAGTTTTTATTAAACGAGTGTTCATTTCTTCTATTGCCAAAATTCTTACACAAAACAAAAGAGCAGTTTTAGCACATTATTGCTTAACTAGACATGAACAACTGACAGCAAGTGATAAGCCTGTCTGCTTTTCACAACTGGTAATCATTTTTGGAATAGATGTTTTAATATAGTTGAATATAAAATTTTGTAATTTACATCTACAATGGTACATAAATTTATAGATCCAGTTTTTTGCAGGAGAATGAAGGCTATAATCACAAAAGGTTTGTTCCACTGTTGTTTAATTTTTAATAACTGTTTGAAAAGTAGGTAAAAAAAACCCACATACAACACAATCAAATTCATTCATTTGAAAAAAGGATGTTAAAGACAATCATACAAGTAGATTTGTACAGTTTGCCGATTTTTCTTATGGAAGAGATATGCATACATTTCCAGCTTTGACTTGTTACTGTATTTCCACATCAGTTCCACCAAACCTCTTAAGTTTGTGCTCTAAAAGAAATTTGCAGATTGCAGACCATCATGTTTCCCTCCTAGTCATGAATAATAATGAGAATGAAAGTGAGAGATACAGTGCTGAGGCCATTTTGCCTAGGCTGAAGATCTCAGCCGGTGCTTATACATATTTCTCAGGGATCTGAATATCATGAATTCTGCTTGAGATTGAAAGAGAGACAAGAGTTTCTATTAAATGTATGTGCATAGGCAAAAATGGCGAGACTTGTTTCTCTTTCCGTTTCTTCTGGTGTTGTACCTTTTCAAACTCACTTACAGCATTCCTGCTGTGGAAAAGTAAGCTAGCCATTCTCCCTGCCTCAAATTACTCCTCTTCACTGGACTTAAAATGGGTTTGCCATGTGCAAAAGTCAGATGCAGTAAGACACAGGTGTAAGGTGCTACTGTAAAGGCTATTAAATACTTTCCTGGTTTTCACTGTGTGCTTTTGGTGCTGAAGTTGCTTGCTTGCAAATACAAGCAAGTAAATTTCACAAATCAGGGCCTCAGATTAGACAATTGAACTTTCAAAACAAGTTAGCTCTTATGTTGACGCTTGAGATTGTCCACTGTTCAGAAGGACACAGTACTCTAGCTGTTCGCCTTTTGAAAACCTTCCTTCTAATGAAATTTTGTAGGAAAATAGTTTTTCAGTTCCAAACACACCATCTGCAACCAACTTGGTGATGGTGGCGCTTCTTTTATCTGCTTCTACTGTAGATGGGTGTAAACTTCAACCTGAGGATGCAAGTTTGAAAATAGGGGGTTTGTGCACTGCGAACAGAATGAGTTGACAAGAGTTTTTTCAGTGGGTTTTTTCCTTAGCAATTCCCTCTATTTCTTCATTTTACTGAAGTTACCAGGCTTGCTTGTAGATTATTATGAAAGTAATTTGCTATGGAAGGTTTCCACTCTTCTATACATGCATTTTATGGCAGCTAAAAAATTGAATATTTGTGGTATTAGTGCATTCTTACATGTGTTTATTTATTTTTTTTTTTTTAGATTCAATACACCTTAGGTGGGATATTAGGTAACCAGGATTATTGATAATCCTTTCATCTGTGTCACATTTTGTATGCTGTGTAAACAAGTGAATGAAAATTAAATCTTTACTTCCCAACTATACTAAGCAACATTTTTATGATAAAATTATATTTAAAAGGGACTTGAGGTTTGGAGTTTGAAGAAAGTTGAGAGCTGGAAGTATTTTTGAGAGCTATCCACGCAAACTAACTAACTACAGCAGTAAAATTAATTAAAAGCAGTCTTTACTCAAGCAATTACTCAAATTAGAACAACCACATTATATGTTACAAGCAGACATATGCTGTGTATCCACTTTGTATTTAGTCTTAGTTGTACTATTCATACTTGACATATTTTTGTCTGAATTGGAAGTGAATTGTAGTGCTCCAGAGACAGAAGGGCTCATAATATTGGTTAGAGCCTCATTTTAAAATTTACTCCACAATACTGTGCTGTTGAACCTTCTTACTTCTCCAGGACCTCCAACAGGTGTATGGTGCTTCTTGCTCTGCATGACGCTGGTGATCCACACAAAAACTACCCAGAATAAAATTATTGAACTTACCTTCCCTTGTGACTAGAATGTAAGGCATAGTCAGTAGAAAATAATGTTGATGCTGTAAAATTTGGATTGTAATGATGCTACAGGAAGAGTGAAAGGACCTTATTTTAGATTTCTGTAATTCCTTATGTTAAATTCCTAGAATAGCCTGTTCTATTAGGTATCTTAGTTTTGGGGATTTTCCATCCACTCTACAGTCTTTTAGCAGAGGAGATGGAGAATAGTTGCCTGTCCAGACAGGTACTCCTCTGCACAGTCAATTGGGATGCCAAAAGTTTTTCTGCTCTCCAGCAACAATGTATCTTGGTGTCAGGAAGGATAAAAAATACTTTTCTTAGGGTCAGAAAACAATTCATCATTTCTCAGTGCAATTGTTGGTACTTCTTTTGAGACATTATTCATCTCTTTGCCCATAATGCTTTTTTTTCCTCTCACTTTGAAGACAATTAAAGCAAATAAGGTAATTTCACATAGTTAAGAATCAGGACTTAGTAGAAAAAAGATCTTTTTGAGTAAATTCATTGGGGAAAATGACTGACTTTTCAAATTTAAATTGTCTTTGCTTTTCAGGGTTAAGATGGGATTTGTGCAAAGTTTACTTGAAACTTCAAATGAATAGGAAGACGTCTCATAGCTTAATAGTGCAAATAAAAGACAAAATTTGAATTTTGAGATCAGACATCTGTACATGTGGTCATCTGAAGTGCTAGGGAAAAGTGACAAAACTTTCAATTTGGCTTAGCTTGGAAAGGAGATTCTTAACCACCTGGCATGAAGCAGTTGTTGGACAGCTTTATACCACCTACTCAGAGCTTCAAGGGATGGTTCACCTGTCACCCCTAGTTGCCCCTTTGTTTTCTGTGTGTAGCATTGGCAGGCAGTAGAGCAGAGTTCCACTAATCTTTCACCATCCCAGTTAAAGTAATCAGTAGCTGCTGTGACTTCTTTGTATCTGTGGAGCAGTGCAGAGGCATAATGTCTCCAATAATCAAATGTCTTCTTTAAAAAAAATCTCAAAATTCTTAGCACTCTGTCCTGAGAATTTTCTAATAGCATGCTGTTCTTCAAGAACTTCATCAAGAACATCACATCAGATCTCAGTATTTGTTATCAGAATGTGTGACAGCATTCTTTAAAATATGTGGTAAAAAGCCACAGAGGAGAAAAAAAAATTATTTTTTTTTTGATACTGGATAATTTATTTCTAGTAGAAAATTTTCTGTAATATCATACAGGATTCAGCATTTTTAGATCCAGGGAAGACGACAGAGGTTTTGTGTTGCTTTGGACTAGTAGTGCTCCACCTGATGGTTAAGCAAATGATCCTCAGAAAGCTGTCTGTGTGTGTTGATGGTTGCTTTAAAGAATTGTTATGCCTTGGCTAGCTAGTGCAGAAGGACCTGACACTTTAGTAAGCACTATGAGAGTAATAAAACCAACTTAATTTATATATTCTTAGCATTATGCTTTTTGTTAGTGGTGTTCTTCTATAGAAAAAGCTTGGATGTCTTTTTTGGTTAGATCATACCTCAATGTGGTAGGATGGATGACTCAGGTTTTTTTCTTGCCCTTCCCATAGGTTCATTCTGTGTGTTTAAGTGATATAATCTGTCTCTGTCTCCTAGTTTGGTTCCTAATGTGAAAAATTGGGACAACAGAAATTCATGATATCATCAAGTTCTTGTGATGTAGACTCCATTATTGTGCTGAGATTTTATGATATGGTGATAAGTACTGTAGAAATGCCTGCATTTTGTATGTCTCTGCATATATTGCATTTCTCCATCCATCATCTGACTATTCAGTGATAATTTTTTTTCAAACCCTACTACTGTAAGAAGTGCCATGAAGCTGTCTGGAAGTAGACTTCATTGCTCTTATGGCACATTTGTAGTGGATCTCCTACAGTAATGGTGAAAGGATACCTGCCAAGAGTTGAAATGTGGACAGGTGTTGCTCTGTGAGCACTGTCTCTCTCCTGTGTCTTCAGACATGCCAGATCATAGTCCTTCTTGAGGCACTCCTTTAAACACCAACACAACTTAATTCTTCCATTTGTGTCAATAGAGATTCCAATGTTTTCTGGCAACTATTCTCTGTTGTCACACTGTAGTTATCAAGGTGATAAAGAGTTTTAAAACCTCCAGTAAATGTTGCAAAATATTTATTTTTGCAAAAAGAAACTCTTCTTTCTCTCTGTTTCCTTGTACCATGAGATTTTTTGCCCGTCTAGGACTTGTAGTATATTTATAGCCTTTTAAATACAAGCGCTATTTGGGGGCCTTTTGATATTCTTTTGCCTATACATGTGTAAATAATTGACTATCATATGTAAGTGGATGTATATGCAAATAGGTACCCATCCAATGTTATGTATTTATAACCAAATTCATAATACAAAATGAGAATAATTTTATTTTAAATATGAAAGAATTATTTTACATGTGTTCGCAGGACATTTAATCCATATCCATATGTATGTGTTTGCAGGAAATAAATTACACTTTTCACAACCTAGTGGTAGTTGTTAACTCATAGGAATTGCTGCATTACAGCTGTATGTTTTCAAACAGAAGCAGAACTCTCTTATACTTGCAACTTCAAAATGTAGGTCATTGTGTTGGTGAATGTAGGTCAGAGTGAAGGGGACGAAGACAGAATGCAGACTCCTCCCCATGGATCTTTAAGCTTATCCCTGTTTTGAAGGTAAAGAGGCTTACCTACCTGTTCAAGCACGAGAAGCTTTTCCTTTTACTAAAATTAACACAGGTATCCTGGCTTCTGGCATCTTGGCTTAGCTGGAAGCACTGTGTGCTTCCACACTTGAGACCTGTGTTCGTAAAAGACCTCCTGACTCCTGCTTTTTTAGCTGCTAGCCACTTATATCATTGCTGAGGTGATACTTTCATCCCTATGGGGGAAGGCAGCGGGGAGGAGAGTCTGCATTGCTAGCATGTGTCTAAAGAAAAGCATTGTCTTCCCAAAGGTGCTTTACCCTTCGCTCAGCACAGAGCTATCTGATACACCTGCAGCTTCAGCCGGTATCAACATTGTAATGGTAGCAGGGAAAAGAACGGTGACCCCTCATAAAAGATTTAGTGACACCATTCAAAGTGCCCTTTCAATAATAACCGTAGAAAAGTGAGAGACATTTGACGGAGGGTTATGAAAACTCAGATGTTGAAGGATTTTGCTACAATTGACATGTATTTTTAAAACTCGCTCAGGCTAAAAGTTTGCTATAAAAGGTTTTAGATTTTTTGTGTTTGTGGGTGTGGGGTTTTTTTTGTAATGTGAGATATAAGTATTATAAATGGTATTAAATTAGCTGTGTCTTCACTAAATATTAAAAAGCACTTCTATTGCTTGAGTATACACCAGTCACTGCAAACTGAAACATTCTTTATATTATACACTAAAATATTTAAACAGTTATTATATTTATTACAAAATCTGTCATTTTAGCATATTTCAGTGCTCAAAAGCATTGAAATGCTCAAAACGGAGGTGGAAAATCCTGTACAATTCATAGTGTATGTTTCACTGAAGAATGGGTAGTGTTGTGTGAATATTTTATTTTAATCCTTAACAAGTCTAAGTAAAATAGCACATTCGTTTCGCAAACACCTGATCAGCCTAAATTGTCATAAACAGAAGAAATACCAATATTGCTTTAGTGTTTTTGTTATATGTAGAAATTGATGCTCTATTTTTTTTACCTTTAAGATCTTTATATGTTACATGCAAAGTTTTGACCAAATCCTGTCTAGGCTTTTCCTTGGTAAACATATTCTTACATTTTCATTATTTATCACTATGAGTAAGACTAGTTCAGAATATTTTCCAGATGGAAAGGAATAATTATATATTTGATGTTTACATTCAGGCTTTAAGTGATTTAAAAGGAAGACAGTTTTTCCTGCAAACTTCTGCTTCTATTAAATATGTTGTGATGTTTTTAAAGTCTCGAGAATAAAAAATTACAAAAAATAATCTAAAGGATTCACATATGTAGTAAACTGCATGGAATTAGTTTTACCTGTCTAGAAATATCTAAAGGATGCTCCTGCATGTCTGTTTTAACTTCCGTTTACTGAAACTACTGAAGTGTCTGTGGTTCATAACATTAAGTTTGTGTCCCATTAATTCATAGCAGTGTGTTGTGGGAGGAGGCTAGCCCTGCTTTTTACGTGTAGGTAGGCATGTAAATACGTTTTTTCATCACTAAGCAACAACAGATGGAAAACACATAACAACCATCATTTGGCCGCATATGCCTTTGATTCATCCTCCCTTAACTTTGGGAACCTAACTCAAGTGCCTGAGTACGAGTCTGTTTTCCCAAGGCTCCCTCCAGCAATGGAGGTTGGTGCCCACAGGAGAGCACACCAGCCACACAGGATCTGTGCTACCCTCTCTGTGGGTCACGGCGCTTCAGTCAGGTGTTCTAGTGAGATGGGAAACTGGTCTGATGAAAAACAGCAAGTTTCATGAGTGAATGATGTTAAAAGGGTAAATTTGCATGGATGTCTTCAAGTACTTGCCAAGGTTGACCGTGACCCGTGTAAGTTTTGTGATGAAAGTTTATAAAATTGTGAATAATACAGATTAGATGAAAAAAAGCATGATTGCTCCTATCTATTCCCATATGAAAACCAGAGCAGCTCTAATGAAAATGACACAGAGGCAAGTACAAAATAACAGAGAGAAGGTGTTTCTTTAGCCAACAGAGTAAAACTGTGGTGCTGTCCGCCACAGGACATTGCACTATGGGAAGTTTACCGCAATCCACAGAACAACTAGAATAATCCTTTGGTGACTATTAAACAGAACTTATTACTTGTGTCACCTCTCCTCCTCAGGAACTTCTTGAGCCACAACTAGAACTCATGCTGCATTACTGCCCTAGTCCTGTGTTTGTCCTTAGCGCACGTTACTGGTCAGTGCCCCTTACAGTCAGACTGATGCCCGACCTAAGAAAACCTAAGAGAAAAGGAGCTAAATAAAAAGAAACTGTGAAGAAACTAAATGATGGTAGAGGACAGATAATGAAAAAGGAGGGGCCTCCTGTCCACTGTTAGAAAGAGGCTACAAGGCAGGGCGGGCTTCACATCTGGCCTGGTACAAACAGTTTGATGTTCATGTGAATGCTCAAATGTCAAAAGTTTCATAGAATTAAATTTGACATATCGTTCAAAGTCTTGACAATTGTATGTGTATGTATAGATAAATGTTTATGTTGATGTGTGTGAGCATGTATCTATAAAGTAAATTTCTGATCATTGGTAAGGATAAAATCTGTGAAATATTCCGTTTCAATGCTTAAAGCATAAGTCTTCCATTAAAAGTCTTATTTGTTTTTTATTACATGGTATTATGGCAAATTTAGAAAATGAAACATTTGGTAGAGATCTGCAAATGGTATTGTGTATTCAAATATTATTTTAGGGGAAAATATTCTATTCTAAGGTGGCAAATTTCTTTGTTTTATAGGTCTCTGGCCATCTGAAGAAGTGCTGGCTTACTACTGCCTAAAGCACAAAGAAATATTCAGGTACAGAGTTAAATATAAAAAGATATTTTCCAATTTGTTAGTTTTATTGTATCTGCATGGTAAAGATTGCTATGATTTAAGTCTTCAGATTAAATTTAAAATGTTCAAGGTGAAAGCATGTTGCTCCTAACAAAGAATTCTGAGCTGCCTTTGGGTACTAATATTGCACAGCAAGCTTTCTGCTATATGTCAAAGACTTTTGATTTCCACTCAAGGCGTTTTATTTCACTTTGATTTTTGGGAAACAAAAGTGAAGCTCCAATCAATCAGTACTGATTGTGAAGGTCAGGAAAAATAAAAGACATTCTTTAAACTGACATCTGTTGCAAAAGCAAGCAAAGTATTACTTGATAAAACACATAATAATCACTGCATATAGCAATGGAGGAATTTGCACCTGTGTTTAAGTGTTGTGAAACACTTTTGAGAAATCCTGCACTTTTAGTTGTTTTCATTTTTTCACATTTTCTAAACTTGTAGAAGACATTTATCAAGGCTCCAACAGGAACACCTGAAAATAAAATCCATCCTGCATCCTCTGTCTTTCCCCTTGAGTGTACAGAGCTTTGCACTTGGAAATCCTTGAAGTTTCATTGTCCAGAGGATGAGTGGAGTGCAAGAAAAGCCATTATAACAACGCATTTGGAGGCATAAATTGTGTTCTGAGTGAGCGTGCAAGGCTAATACCAAGTAAACAAGGTTGGACTCTATGAAATCCTTCAGTCTGCGTACATATAGTGTTGGTAAAATACAGAGGACCAACCTGTAAGTCCCTGCCCCTTGTACCAAAGCTGAAAGCATATCAGCCGTGACCTGGTTCCTGCAGCTGGCTCAGACTCCTATCTGAAGTCAAAGATGTGGCACCAAAGCATGCCCTGGTTTGTAAAGCCTCGTTTCTACTTGGTCCACCACCTGAACGAAGCCCACCCTGTTAGAGGAGGCAGCTAACACACCCAATTTGGCCGTTGTTGCTCATTCTTCCAAGTCTAGCTGGGCACTGTATTGTGTGACTTTTGCTGCTGTCGTGGTGTCCCTGTAGCACTTTGCCATCCAGCCTGTGCCATGGCCCATATGCTGTGCTTGCTCTCAGAGGCTCTTCACAGCAAACCTCCCCGGGCTGCTCACTAAAAGGGTGTTTTCCTGGTTTGGGTATGCAAGCCTGGATACTCAGAGACTGATCAGTCACACTTCTGTGGAGGAAATGGGCAGTTTCACATCCTGATTTCTCAGGATTATGCCCTCTCAACAGTACCTTCAGAGCAGAGTTTCTGATTTTAATTATCTTGGATAAATGTCACTAAATATTGCCTAAAAGAGATATTATTTTTAAAATCTGTTAATAAGGGAACTTTGCACTGAAATAAATTATTTTTATGTGTAAGTATGGATGTGTATATGCTGGTATATTAAGTACATAAAAATTTGGTTCAAAATGCACTAAAACTCCCACACTAGCTCCTTCCTGCGTTTATTTCAATAAGCATGACTCTTACAAAGGATTAAGTGCCTTGTAAATCTCATATATATAACCATACGTGTATGCTTTTAATATATATGACATATATGGTGTAGAAAAATAAAAACTTATGTGAGGAAAAACCTATAATCATTCCATTTAAACCACAAACAGCAAATTTCCCACATCTGTTATTGGGTTTACGTACAGCTTGTTCCTCCAAACTGTGCCCGTCTTTGGTCTCATTTCCATGAAATAGGACAACTAGACTTTTTTCAAATAAAATTTGTAGTCTTGAGAAAAATAAATCTATCCCATCCAGACAGCAGCTCAGCAAACAAAATATCAGCATCTATCTACTGATATTGATATGGTATCCTAGATGCTCTTCCTAAACATCAGAGTCAAGCGAGTAGGAAAGTAGTACTTTCACATAAAAACAGGTTTTCAAATGTTGGTGTTTTAGGGGACAATAAAAGGTACACCAAAAAAAATCTGTTTAGCTGAAATTCCATTTTCTGCCTGTCAAAAATGTCTCAATGGGAATGTTTCTGCCAGCTGTAACAGTTGCTGCAGATTTAGCTATAAAGCAGCGTGTTCCTAAACGGAGGCTCCGCCGTGCCCTGGACGCCGCTCCATGCAGTTTCGGCGCGGGGTCAGCGTCCCTCCCTCCTCCCCTCCTGGGGCAGGCCATGGCTCGGGAGGACATTCTTTGTGGCTCCCCCTGCAAGCTCCCATCCGGCACGCTCTGCGCCAAATTATATTTCACATGCACGTCTTAATAACAGCTCAGTATGGTCTAAGTTAAAAGCAGCCTTTTAGACCATGTATTCAACCCTCTGCTTGGGCTCAGTTTAGGCTCTTGACACTAACTTCGTTCCGTTTTCTGTGGCTTAACTGTTTGCTGTTCCCATCGTTGTTCATAACAGCATTGTTTGTAGGTCACTTGCAGTTTTAAGTGCTAATTGAAGGATCGGATTTCTTCGTGTGTAATTGTTTTGTGGTATATGGCTTGTTTTAAAACTACTCTCTTTTTATATAAAAAGGCTTTTAGGCATAACTATATGGAGAGATATATAAATAATATTAATTTCCTCATTTACTTCTCTAACTGTTTTTGCAATAATGAATGTGGATTAACATTGTTATCCTTTCCTAACAATTATCTTTCGCTACTCTAGCTAGTTTAGTTCTAAAAGACAGAGCCATTGACAAGGGAAAAAAGGGAACCTTCTCAGATTTTTCAGCTCAGCGGTGGTAATGTTGCACTGAACACTAATGAGGGAACCCCCACTGATTTGCCTGCTTTGTGACTTTTCTATTTCATAATTATTTTTAAAACGCAAAACGACATGAGGTAGCCTAGTCATGTCTCTACAACTTCCTGGTAGCTCAGTTCTTACTGCAGATGGCAATTTGTTCTTGTAACATATATGTCTCTCTGACCATTTTCATCTAATTTGTATGGGTTCTACCATTTCCTTTCTCTCTTTCAGGGACCTTGCTGTGTGTGAGCTAGGGGGTGGCATGACATGCTTGGCTGGGCTCATGGTAGGTCTTTTCTCAATTCCAATCCCATTCAGAGGAAGAAACAAAAGGAAAAATGTTCCAGTGCCTCCAACTGCTGGGTCAGAGAACTGTCAACAGCCTCAGCTGCGGTCAAGCTGCAGAGTCTTGAGAGACCTTCTAGATTGACTTGCTTTCGTATCATATTGATTTTATGGTTGCCTCGATGAGCAGAAACATTTTACCTCCGTGTAGTCAATATCTTTTGTTGTGACATTCCAGGCCACGTACGGTCTGTCTTTCATTGCCATAGTCGAAGCATTTTTTTTTTCAGATTATAGTCCCATTTGCTAAGATACAGGAATAGCCTGGCGAATCACAGTTGGAGCACCATGATATAGCTGCTAATGTTTTGCCTGCATTATTACACCAACAAACATGATCCAGAGCTCTCGGTAATTAGATTCTTTTGAATTAGATTGGCCATTCAGGAGAGTCGTTCACCATTCTCTGGGTTCTGAGTCATGTATTCAGGAGATATTATGTAGCAGTGCAGTGCATTAGACAAGTTTTTATGTCTCTACAAATAAAAGCATATTGTTACACTGATTGGCATTTGACAAACCTGTCGCTCTTATACAATGTGTCGAGGTTACAGCCCAATGTGCGAGCATGTCAAAGCTCACAAAAAAATTACCCTTACAAAGCCATCTGCCTGCAATGCAAAGTTATATGAAGGGCATCAGGCAGTCAGACAGAAGCAAGCTGAAAGGCAGAGTGACAGCCTTGTATGATGGCTCTACTAGATAAACAGAAGCCCGCAAATGAAAGCCTCTCAGAATACCATCATCGGCTGTCACAATGCAATTACGGAACAGAATGATAGCAAGATAGAGGCTCCCGCAAATGGAATGATAAAAGTATTGACTGATTTGATTGAATGATTAAAATAATGCAGACATAAAATGAAAAAAGATTGAAGATTGTTACAGAGAAATAGGTGAGGAAGCATGATACTGAAGGCTTGTCACTCCTGTCTTCACTTCCACACAGACAAGCATATTTGCTCATTGTTTGCTGTGCTCTTTTTTTCAGGTTGCTATTTCTGCAGATGTCAAAGAAGTTCTGTTAACTGATGGAAATGAAAAGGCCATCAAAAGTATCCTTATTCAGATAGAAAACTGGTTTGTTGTGCTCGTTCCTTTTTACTGGCTGAGTAACAATCGATATAAAGACAGACAGCATGGGGTATATTAAGAAAAAGTCCCCACATAAGTAATTAAAAAAATATCTTGAAGAGAGCTACAGCTTCCCCACAATAAATGCCACATTTTCTTCTTTAATTAAAAATGTACGTGTTGGTATAGAGCAAGTACAGTAGTAAATATTTGTCTTGTGGTTGAGTGCTGAAAGATTCCTTGTGTGTATGCTGCACATTACAGGAGGTGTAGCAGTGAATCAAATCATTAGCTCCTCTCCACATATCCATTTTGCAGAACTAGATTTTATTTGGGTTTTTTTTACTTTCAGATACTAGCCTCTTAAAACATACCCACTATTTGTATACTGTCGTAGCTTTTCCAGCAGATATTGAAGTGAATGGTTTCATTGTTGCTGCTAAGTTATAACTGCCTACAAATTACCCATTTAGTGTGCTTAATCAATTATCAATTTATCATTATTTCTCTTGATGTAGCATTGTGAAACTCCTCTGTCCCTTGTAAAAAATATTTTATAATATTTCTTATATTAGAATAAATTGCTATTATGCCTTTCTAATATAAACACAGAGTTCAGAAAATTGAACTGGACTTTGGCTAAGCAAGAGAATGAGTGGGCATGATTTGTGGCCCCATTAAATATCAGCACAGAACAAGAACAGATATATACAGTGAATACTAATAGCCCTTAGAAATCGAGAGGGAAAAAAGGAAGCTATCTATTTGCTTTTGTTCCTTAGTAATCTTTCCATTTGCATTTTAAGGCAGACTAGTTTTTCAGGTTTTGACCACTGCATCATCAAAATTACTTAGATTTGAGTTTTGTATGTATTTGAGCTAACGTAATGAGTATTTAGTGAAAAAAAAAAAGTTAAACTTATCTGTGGTTTAAAAAAATTGCAGTTGCAGATGACTGTTAAAAAAGAGACATAGTAGTATAATAATATTAGCCACTACCTTTAAAAAGACTTTCTCAGCGGTAACTGAGGTAACTATAATTGCTTACAACACTTTAACAATTTCATGGAAAAAACAGCCAATCCTAGATCATATCTTTTAAAACTTGAAGGAAGGCTTATAATAGTCTCCTTTTCATGAAAATGCAAGTTCTCAGTTTTATTCCAGGGATTTTTATTTTGATAAATTCTAGTTTGTTATACTGATGTCTTGTGGAGGAAGTATTCATTATTCTGTGGATTTTAATCAGCATCACCCCTTCCAATTTTTCTTTGATGTCATTATGAAGACAAAAAACATGGGAGGAAGAAAGTGTTTCAAAACTAGCCTAACAAAACAAACTGATGTTTTGTAGAAGCATAGGTATTTAACAGAAGGTCATTTTACCCACAGAAATCTTCAGGTGAGCTCAGTAATCATCAAGTCAGCAAATATCTTGCATAGTAGATTCCATAAACATACCTGAACTTTTTTGAAATTTAGAAGTCTTCTATAGCAAGGAAAATTGGTGAGTGCTAAAATTATTCACTCTGTCTTTGGAATTAAACACATTAAAGTGCTTTTATTCCTTAAGAAGATACTGTTAAAGTCATCTAATTAACACACCTTAATTTTTCACAACATGTTTTAGAAATATCTTTTATTTCCGAAAGTCTTACAAGAGGTCTTCATCTGTATTCACTCAGTGAATCCCTTTCAGAGAAGTGATTGGTGCAAGGCTCTAACAGGAATTTATTTTTCTTTTTTAACATTTGGTGCTGAAGGCTCAGCATTCAAAGTGCTTTTATTGTGTTGGATTTTACAATGGGCTTAATATTAGCAGGGTGCCAAAGTGCAGCAGACTAAGAACTTTACAGTGTAGATGGAGTGTATTCTTAAAAGTGCACATAATAAAATTTATGTTGCATTTTATGTGTTTTATGGACTTCAGTAGTAATTTTATGATCTGTCTTAAAGTAGTTTTCTTTGCATTCTTTTCTATAGTGACGAGCTATATATAACAGAAGTTTAGGCTAAATTTAGATCTGTTTCAGCCACACCAGACTCACTGAAATCGGGAAGAATTTTTAGAGTAAGTGGAAATAGTGTTTGGCCCCAAGTGCACCAGACCACAGATGATGTATTTCTGCTCATTTTTATTATTACTGATGGTATTTTTTAATTGTTTAGCATACCAAATGAAATTACTGTGGGATAAAATACTGTTTTCTTTTCTAGATTCTGCTCTTCAGGAATAGTTAATACCTAGTATTATGCTTTTTATGTAGGTATTATAGATTAAAATAATCTTGTTTAAAAATTACTGTTTACATATTCCCTTTAAATTTCTTAGGAAGCTTAAATTACATGCCAGTCATACTATAATATCCAAAAATTACTTTCCAAAAAGTAAAAGTGGTTGTCAACAACAACAACAAAAAAAAATCACTGTCAGAAGCCAGGAAATCACCAAGCAAGCCTGCTAATTATTCTTAATGGGCAAGATGAGCACATTAAGAAACAAATGAATACATCAGTGAAAAGTAATTGAAAATCGACCTGGCAATAGTGCATTGCATCTGAGAATCTGCCTTTGTATTATCATCATCATCATAATTATTGTTGGTTTTGTTGTTGTTATCACTATTCAGTGAGCGTAACTAACAGCTTTGCTTTATGAAGTCTCAAGCTTTTGAGGATTTGATTTTTCTTTTAATTTTTGACATTCTTCATATTACTCTCCATTTCATACTTCCACATTTAGTATTCACTATGTATGTTTTCAATATTTATATTAGGATATGTTATTGAAATGTTACAAGTTAAAAACAATTTACAAATATGTTAATTTCAAATAATTGCCATTTTAACCATTTCATTGTGAAATATATAGCTATATTTTATATTAATCAATGGTCTTATGCATGAGGTTTAAAAGGATATGATTATTTCAGTTACTAGTCCATTTAAAAGACTTCCACTCACTCCTTTTGCTTATCATGGACAGGTTTTAATTGATTAACAGATCATTTATATTGCAAAGTCAATAAAATAAAGACAGGTTTTTGCTTTTGCAGCTTTGTTCAAAACTTCATTGTTGCTTTAGTGTGTTCTATGTAAGTTCTTTTAGGATCATTTAAATAAAGTATTAAAAAGAAAAATGTAGATATTTCAAGTGAATAATAATACATAGGCAAAGTTATCAGATTCACCCCCTTTTGTAATTTTGAGTGATATCCAGTCAGATACAAATTTTCCAACTTAGGTAGTATCTGTGACATAGTGAGTCATGAACATCAAATTCTATTTCCCCAGAACAGTGGAAGCATCTATACACGGTTCAACATGTCCAAACCAAGGATGAGGTTCATTTTTAGAAAAAAATGTCTCCTATTCCAGAGAGGCTGTGTACCTTCTGCCTTAGCTCTGTTTCACACCATGCACTGGTGACTTGAACTACTGTCTGAAAGCATCAATAATACAAAACATTGTTGCAGTGCACTATAATGGCCATTAAAATATAGTGTATGGATCTTTCAACAGTCCTGGGAAATTTAGGTTAGAAAGGTCATGTTCAGCCTGAATGCTTGAAGACATGGGCTCATAAATTATTTAAAAAATGCTAGTGTTAACATGTTTACAACAATTATTAATAGTTTTGCTCAGTTATATAATTTAAGTGCAGTGTAGCTAATTTATCACCAATGTTATTTCTGCCTCTACTTAAAAATAGCATGCTTTTATTTATGCCTTCCTTTTACTTCACAGGTATAGACCATTCATTACTACTTCTCATTGTATATTGTCAAAAAGATTTAAAAGGCATGTCCAAACTACAGAGATTTGTTTAAACCAGTTTCCTGCTACTCCATTTCTAGGTTTTGGCTTCACAAAGTGTCAGTTGTCTTTTTTTAAAAATTTTTTGTATACTTGCTTTCCTAAAATAACTTTTTCTAAATAGCCAACCGTATTAGGAAGGCAAATTATGTGATTTCAGCAAAGCAATTAAAAAGATACATCACTGATATTTTAAATTAGCCTGACACTAGTGTTTAATTTTCCTATAAGAACACTGTCTTCAATAAGAAGGAGGGATCATTGACATCATTACCAAAAATGTCCATTTAAGATAATTTTTTTGATTTTGAGAGTTAATCATTCAAATACCTATAGATTCACACTGGGTGACATTTGGTATTCTCATAATTTTCGATTACTTGCTACATCTTTTCCTGCCAGTGGCTTCTGACTAACCACAGATGATTGATTATGAAGGTTATCTTTCTAGGCATAGATGACAGGGCACAGCTCCCCTTGAAACTTTTCATTTGCAGCCCTTGCTTCGGCCTGCCTGAATGGCTACCAAAGTATGACCTGATCTTCCAAACTGTAAGAATCTGAACCATGAGGCTGAGGCATTGAGACACAAGGCTAAGGCACTATTGCGGTGCCTATGGGGAAGAAAAGGCATTTATTGCGCTCTACTGTCTTTTATGGTGGTTCCAAACCATTCTCAAAAAAGCAAATGGACTAGAAACTCCCTTGCCTATAGGTTAAGGTGCTCCTGCTGTGCATTGGATTTCACCCAGACAGAGCCAGGAGCAAAGCTATGTGTCTTGTGGCAGGGCAGGTACTCAGAACCCCTAAGCCTCCAAAATCCCAACACTGTGATCTAGTGATACAGTCAAAAGCAGCAAAACTAAACTGAAGATTAAGTGACCATCTAAAAAAATTCTGTTCACCATGGTTATAATTCTTATATTTGCGAACAGTAGTTACCTTTAAATGTATGTAAGGTATGGGAAATATTTTTCAGTCCTCTATATTGCTGGCCTATAGCTACAGGGCTAGCAATTCATTAAACGAAACAGTCAATAGAGGTAAGCAACAAGAGCAAATTGCTGCATAGATATATGGCTGATGCGCTGGAGCAGCATTGTAGAACTTATGCTTCTGAAAAAAGACTGACTCTTAGCACAGATTAAAGATCAAACAAATAAAAGACATTATGAAGATATTAACAGTGGGGAAAAGTATTTTTTATTATTTTTATTACTGCTTTAGTTTTGTAGATAAGTCTTAACTTATATGGTACAGATGTAAGTGAGATCATCGCAAGAAACCAAAATGCAGGAGTATTTAAGGCTCAGAAAGTGTCAAGCTGGTAAGATGCTACTAAACTGTTTTACTGATTCTTGCATGTAAATGTGTATTTAACGTAAATGTGAATTGCAAAAAATTATGCAAAACTGTGAAAGTGTGACCTATACTACTGATGCTGACACAGATGTATATACAATGTAAGTGATACAGAACAGAAGTTTGGAAGTATCAAAAAAAAAATTAATTGCTTTTTAACATAGCAAATAGACTATGATGAATATTAGTGACATAACCTCGCTTTCCTTTTTATTTTTTTTAACATACATTATGTTTCTTCAAGCTGTGGTTTAGAGAATGGTTGAAATTTGGCTGTTTCAGAGTCAACGTTACCCATTGCACTGAATATGAGGCTTGGAATGAATGTACCTAAATCACTGGCAAGTTTCATTTTAAATAGTTTTGAGAATTCAGGGTGGCAACAAATCCTATTTGCCCCCAAGGTAGACATCGGAGCATCCATGGGACACTTTTTAGTCACTGTGTCTGTGCAATCAGTTATCTTGTCACTGCAAAGACAGATGGGGAGCATGGGAGCCAGGCACAGCATGCTGGGACCCTTCTCTCATTGACTATGTCCAAAGGTGCAGGGCACGCTCAGCATTCTTCTCATAGTGTGCCAGCTCTGTTGTCTCCAAGTTGGCCCCAAAAGCATTCTCTGGAGGGTGAATGTTGTAGAGGTTCAGAGAATTTGGTTTCAGATTCTCTCCAGAGCCCTTCATGACCCACCCTATAATAGGTGGTGCCACTGAGGTTAGCTGTTTAACTGTTTCATTGAGGCATATCCAGGTACAGTAGGGACTGGAAGCAGATGAAATTTTGAAGTGTGTTCACCTCTTGTAGTATTTTAAAAGTAAATTGTAAAGTACTTCATATTCATGATATAGGGTTAAGAATTAGAATGTGCTTAGAGATGGCTACCTGAGAGCAAATAGTGCATTCTTATTGTGTGTCTAAATCTTCTTCTTTTTTTAATATTCTCATTCCAGAAGGGCTCTCAGTCCTTCTCAAAGTGACAAAAGTAAAGTTGAAAAAGGGCTGAGAAAGGCAAGCTGTCACAGCAGAATAAGCTTATTAACATAGAGGGTTAAACCCATAAAATTTTAATGGCTATCGATCACATCATTTATCCTTAGAGAAGTTCTTTTTAGTGAGCACTTAGGATTAGAAAAATTCTGCCTTCGTTAGAGTGTACATGCATATAACTTAGAGATATATCTCTGCATCCTAATAAGTGCCTACCAAGTAGACAAAGGGCCACGTGGGCCCCAGGAATGGTCTTTCAGGTTCCATGTGCTGTACGCTTCTTGTAAGCGGCCTCAGACACTCATCTCTGCTGAGGAGAGGCTGTGTGGTACGTCCACCCAGAAGCTCAGATTTTGCAGATTTCCAATTGCAGTCTACTTTGTGTGAGATTTCAGATTTCATCCCTTGTCAAGACTTCAAACCTGGTCTTTTAGATATCAATCAAAAGCACATTTTCTACCCTGTCCTCATTTACATTTATCTAATGCTTAAGGTCATTTGTGATCATTTGAGTGTATTTCAGCATATGGAATCAGTGAATAATAGATTTCAGCCTCACGCTGTGAAGAAAGATTGTGTTTTTACAAGACATGATGTTGTTTACTGGGTGTTAATAATCACTAATTAATAAACATATCTAGACATCATAAAATGTTGCATTTTAAGGAGTAAAAATGTCAAGTGTTTAACTTCTTGAGTGCAATAGCATTTGGGGCCATATTTGCATAAATAAAATAATTAAATTACAAAATAAAGTTGAAGTGCTATATCAAAACATAAGGCTTATTATAATAAATACATAATTTGATTCTTAGTTCTACATTCTTAAGATTTTTGTTGCAGATTTTTTGTAAGTGTAAAGTTTCATTTAAAAAGTATTCAAATTACTCTCTAATCCCCAAAATAATGATCATCTTGCATTTTTCTATCTTATAAACATTAATGGTTGCTTTTTCCTATCAAAATTAAGGTTAGTTATTTGAGAAGTGACATGTGATGAAGGCAGTAACAAAGTTATTCGATCACTTCTCAAGGCCCTGGAGAAACTAAAAGGCTGATGTAAAATCTGAAATATTCCCTAACTCACTTTTCCTACAACCAAAACCATTAGTTATATAATGATAATTGAGGGGAGGAAAGAACCACAAGAAAATGTAGTGTTTTGTAGGGAAGAATGCAACACTGGCATGCAAAGTGACATTAGGTGACTTCTTTTATGTTGATCAGTTCTTGCAGGCAAGTGAATATAGGAATGTATTCAAGTGACTTACTGCAACATTCACTTAATCTGGAGAAGGCATGTTCCTCACTCTAACATATCATTTAAACAGTGTCCAGTCTTGTAACTTTGCACACTGTCCCGTACAAAGTTACAAGATTCTTTTCTTACAAAAAAATAATTCAGAAGAAACTCTTCTCACTGCTCCTTCATCTCATGTCAGGATCTTGTACTCTTTTCCTTGCACATGGAGCATAAATTATCAGTAAGAGTCAGTTTGTAACTGTTCCAGACATGTAAGTCTAGACTTGGAAAATATACCAAAACATGTATGGCGCAAAAAGGAACAATCTAGTAACAGCCAAGAGAAGATAGATTAGGACAACCTGCCATACATTTATTTATTTAGATTTATACAAAATGCAGCAAATGAGCACTTATCTAGCTCTCTGCCAACTCTTGATTATTGTTTAAAAGTACAGTAATGTAAGCCAAACTGGCAGTTTGTCATATTAAGTGTTATAATATAATAATAGATATTTCGTAAACAGTTTATTTCAGCAGTGGATATACAATTCTATTTTATTTTTAGCTTTCATGAGTATGTTCAGAATTTTTTGCTTATGCTTACTGGAAATAGGTGCAGTAATGCTGCCAAGTTACTAATAATGAGTAATTACTATTAATACACCAAGAAGGTGTATTAATCCTATGTATGGGTTTGACAATGTTATTTTTTTTTCACAGTTTAAAAATTATCTATGAATCATGTTTTTTACCCCATAACTTAGCATATGAGTTATCTGATAGCAGTCTTTGTACCATCAATTGTTACTGGTTTGACAGGCATTATATCATCGTTTTGAACATGTCCACCTATGATTAAATTACCAATAACAAAGTCAGGGGATCTCTACTCTTTTTCTTCTCTTTGTTTTAATGTGGAGCTGTTCCTGAAGCAGGGGTTTCGATAGTAAAATTTTGAAAAATTTTTGTTATTACAAATGTCATGAGGGATAAACATTATCAAAGAGGAAGGCTTAGAGTATATTCTGAAGGTTAATAGACTCTGTCTGTCTTGCCTACTAGGGAATTTGTTCTTCCGTCAGATTCCCTTGTCTGAAAAGACCAAAATCTGGTAGGAACAAAATTTGTATACTTGCTTCTGATACAGGACTGTGGACAAGTCTGTTGTTTTGCTGAGAGCTGCCACAGAGAGATTACATTCCATGTCAGAGCGTAAACAAGTACATTTAACATCAAGTCAGTGAGATAAATGCTTGTGGTGTGATGCACCCTTTGATTCGATTAGTAATAATGTATCACATATTCCTTGTTCATTCCATAGTCAGCATTGGAGCCCACATCAAGAATGTATGATCATGTGACCAAAAGTGACAATTCCTTCTCTGTAAAGGTTAACAGATAGGTTATAATCTTACCCAAATTTTTGTGTTCCTTACAAATGTAATGAATTTATAAAATTGCAGAATTAAACCTAAAAAGTAAAAACGTAAATGCCATCCAGTATAATAGTGAATGAGGTCTCAGTGACAGAGCACTGAACTATATTGTCTTGATTCTGTTCTTATATTACCTCTTTCTCTATAGCTGCCAACACATGAATATTTTACCTTACTGTAATGTTCTTCAAATATGCCAGCTTTCTAACCTTCCTAATTTCAACTCATCATGTCACAGGTTCCATCAATGTAGAACAGCCTTAATAAAGACTCTCTGTCTGGTTTCATTCATCAAAATGACCTGAGGGTTGCTAAATTCAAACTTTCTGAAAATATATTTATTGAATTTGCATTTGTCAACCCTAAAGGAATCCCGTTCTTCTAACTACTTTTCCAGTTTCCTCATGTAACACTCTTGCATGACAGCATCGCTCGGTAAGAAGGAAGCTGCCACAAGGAACATTTCAATTTACTTATTTTCAGATGAGGGTGGTCAGTACCACATTCAAAATGTGCATAAATGACAGATGTATGCAGTGGAATGCTTTCTGTTCCTCTTCTAAAAATGCCTAACATTGATTTGCTTTTTTGACTGCAGTTGAGCACTGAGCTAGTATTTTCATGACAGTCTGTCACATGAGGAGCTTTCCAATGATGGTCAGTTCAGAGACCTTAATGTTCTTTATCAAGCCAGAATTATTTTTCCCATTGTGCACTTTGCATTTCTCTACACCGAATTTCATCTGTCATTTTATTGTCCAGGTACTCAGTTTCATCCTTCTGCAATTCTTCACAGTCTGCTCTTTTCCTTACTATCTTGAATAACTTCTTAACATCAGCAGACTTTGCCACCTCAGTGCTTATCTCTTGTAAACATGTTGAATAGAACAGGTCCCAAGGGAACTCCACTGATTATCTTCCTCCATTGTGAGAACTGACCATTTACTACTCCCCTGTTCCCTGTCTTTTGTTCTATTATTTAGCCATGCCAGGACCCTTCTCCAGTGACTGTCTGTTTTCCTTAAATGTTGTTGGTGAGGGTCTTTGCCAATAGCTTTTTGGAATCAGAAGCAGCCTGTGTGGAATCAGAAGCAGCAGACCCACATCACCTTTATCTGAATACTTATTTGCATCACTGAAGAGCTCAAAGTTTATAAAACAGGACTTTCTTTTACAGAAATTGTATCAAAAAAGGCTTCTATGGTGAAATTGTGTTCAGTTTCTTCTACAGTGAAATGAATTCTTTGCACTGATGCAAAGAATTAATTTCACCTCTCTGAAATGTGATTATCCTCTGTGAGTGCTCATTCTATATCGTGATCATCAGCTGGCAGGAAGATTTAAAATAAAAGACAGTGTACACTCATTTTTGGCCTGTCTAGTTTTATTATTATATTTTGTCTTCCTGGCTTGTGATCCTTTCTTTGTTTGGGTGTGACTTTTTGAATGAATGGCATCTTGTTTCTAATAACCTTTTTTACTGTTTGACCATACCAGCTTACTTTCACCAACTTCCAAGCCTCTCCTATTTGTGTATTTCACCCAGTTGTGATTATTTTATAAAGTTGCAATTTATTTTAAATTGCATTGTAGTTTTACCTGGCTTCTTTATGTGACCAGATAAAAGTATATAAAGAGAAAAAAATAGAAAATTTAGCAAGCTTTATAGAGAAATTTCTATGTGTTTGGAAGAACAGGGAGAAAAGCTGGGTGCTAGCTAGAAGTGTAGCTATTGCATTGTTTTAAATAGTTCTTGCTCAAATCCTTGGCTGTTTTATGATGGTCTCTTAGCTTAAAAACATGCATTTTGTAAAACTGTTCCTCTTGTACTCTTTGGGACTGGACAGAAAGGCTAGATGGAGACCATTGAACTTTGATCTTTCTTCCCAGGGCTTTAAAGGAAAATGTCCATAAGATGTTACTGTAGATGTAATTGAAGATTACTTGTTTTATTCCTATGCTCTTTTGTGTACCCATCTTTTTAGCCAACTTTTACACTGTTTCCTTGTTTGTGTTGTTACCATTGTACTCTTCATCTACCCTTCCTTCTCCACCTTGGCTCCACGTTAATAGACAGTCATTCAAAAGCACATTTTACACACTTTCAGGAGGCTCTCTCCTTCACAAGTGCTCTCAGCTAATCTTTGCCACAGACATAGCAAAGTTGGAAAAAACAAAATTTTGACAAAATTATGCTTACAGTGTTATCTTTATTTCATTAATATTCAATTAATATTCAGTTATTCAAATGTTATCCAAAATACTGAAAATTAATGGGGTTCAGGAAAGAAGCAGAAGTGTGAATCAGAGTCTGGAAATGAGAGAGTTAAAGAGCTCTGTTTACTTAACTTGTCAAAGGAATTACTTGATGGTTAAGAAATGAATTATTTTGATCTGAAAGTCTCATGTGGGGGAAAAAAAACCTTTAATAGAAGGTCACTCTTAAATCTAGCTTACAAGTACCAAAAAAGATGTAGAAAAATTGAAGCTAGACAAATTCAGTCTAGAAAAAAATGAGATTTGACAGAATGATAATACATTAGAGCATCTTTCCATGGGAAGTGGTAGTTTCTTAAGCAGTGAATATGTTTAAATCAAGTTGGATATCTTTCTGAAACGTGTATTAATTTCCTGAGATATATGGGTTTGATAGAAAAATCTGAAGTCTTGGAATTATGCTCCATTCTGCCCTCAGAATTCAGGCACCAATGAATTACGCCTTCTCTGCTGTTTTTGGTTTTTCTTCCAGTTCAGGCCTTCTGGACCTGCCTGGTTCACTTCACATTCTTTGGTTTTTCTACTTTCCTTGATTATCCTCCCGTATTCATGGATAGACTATTTTCCATAGAACAAGAAACTGTCATATTTTCCTTCATATTTTTACACAAAATGAACTTCTACAAAGCTTTCGTTCAATGATCTGACCAGTATGGCTGTGCCACATGTGCTTATGCTGTCTTGCAGTTTGACATGATGTGGTTTTTTATGCCATATCAGTCTGAATTAGAATGTGAGAACCATCCATTTTGTGCATAATGTACTACATGAACCTTGCTAAAAGTAGTAGTCAATCTCATTAATAAAGACTGATTTAGAATGTATTGATGTAGAGGAGGAATGTGAAAAGGCAAATTCAAAAACACCAGTGGTTCTTTTTTAGTAATAACATTTTTATGCAAGATTTTCTCACTTCTTTTTAAAAAATAGCCACACTTGTGCTGAATGTTGGGCTATGGTGTGTCTACAAAATGGAAAACTTGATTCTGCAACAGTTGTATTTACATGCAGTGTATTTATTATGTCCCAGAAATGTAGTAGCTTTTGATATGCAGCAAATGTGTAAGTGTTAGGACTGTTATTTTTGAAAACAAAACTGTAATGTTCCCATCTGAATTTTAGCAAAATCTGTTGTACATAATAAGAGAGAGAAAATATGTTCTTAGAATAAGGAATAGGGGAAGCATGTAACTTTATCATATTTTTAAAAAGTAACTTCTAGGCAGGAAAACCTGGAGTCATAGAATGTCTCTAATTAGAAGGGACCCATAGTTGGTTTTGGTGGGTTTTCTTCTTTCCTATTACTACATTAATGTGATGAAGTTCCATCATGTGTTGTACCAGGCATTGTATAAAGACAGAGCAAAAAAGCAGTTTGTGTTAGAGAATGTATGGTCTAAGACCAGAGGTAGGTATGGTGAGAAAGGATGATAAGGATGACTGAAGTCAGCATGATAGGGTTGGAGGCACAAGAGCAGCCTAGCTTCTTTTCAGGTTTTCGGAAGCTCTATTTTAAAGGAGAGTTTCAAGGATAACAGAGTAAGTTTGCGGACATTCATGGATGACGTAGTGGAAGAAAATTGTAAATGTGCTTGCTTGAAAAGTGAAGTGGGAGATGTAGACTGACATTAGGGCTAATTAAAGAAGGAACATGTCTTTGCAATATTGAATGAGAGATAAAAAATAGAGAATTGAACTGTTGTGAACTATTTGGAAAAGAAGACTTACATCTTACCTGAAGGAATACAAAGAGAAAGGTGACAAGATCAGGGTTGTAGGCAAGAAAAACCATTTTTGCAGCAGCCCACTGAATAAATATTAATACAGAAAGACTGCATTTTCCAAGAGCAGAGAGAACAACATTGTGATGTTAAGTTGTAAGTGATGATGACATAGTCAAGGGATTGAGTGCATAGATAAGAAACTTCTTAACACGCTAGGCAGAGAGAAGCAGCAAAATCTGAACAGAGCTGAGGTATGCAAATATAGAGGAAGCTCTAAGTCCAGATTACAGACTGGAATTTATGGTTATGTCCAAAGGGATCAAGAAAAGGTGGTAACGACAATGCCTTATGCTTTAGGGATGATGAGCTTCTCACTCACTGAGGCTATGAAAAATACTGAGTTGTGAATCTGGATACACAGTGTGTAGTAGAGAAGTGAGTAGCTGGATTTAGCTTTTATGGATGAGATAGCCCAGAAGTAAAATTCAGAGGAAAAAGAGGTTGAGGTGGATCATTGTGAAATGATCAGAGATGTGGGAAAAGTTTGAAGATAATCTTTAGAAAAGCACATTGGAAAAACAGTAAGAGACAACTAAAAAAAAAAAAAAAACCAAACAGGATAGTGAAGTTAAAAAGTCTAATTAATATCAAGATTTTACTGGGCTGAAGAGAGAAGAAAGGTCCAAAAGAATGAGGATAAAGTGGAGATTTTGAGTCTAGCTCAGAGAAATTATCAGTATACTTTAACCAGAGTAGATAAGTGATGTGGAAGTTGCCAAAACCTGCAACGAGATTCTTGAAGGAAATGTTCATCAGCATTTGTAAATACCACATTCAAACTGCTTAGAAATGTGAGAGGAAAGGGAGAATGGCTGATGTGGGGTAGCTGTGGTTGAAAACTTAGCGTTGGTACCTTCAAACCAGGTATGCACTGTAGGGTATGAGATAATGGATAAGAATACAAACCTCAGTGAAGCAGTGAAGATAAGAAAGGCAGAAGGTGAAAGAAGGTGGAGGAGTAAGAGCAACCTAATGAGAATATAATCAGAAAGATGGGGAAATTATAGTAGGCAAATTTGCAAGACTCCTCACAGGAGTTGTAATGATAGGTGTACAGATTGCCTCTGTCGCTGAATTGAAATCCATCTTCTTGTTCTTTATACAAAACTGAGGGATCTCAAACAAAGATCAAGGTGTAGAGAAACATCCCGATTATGCTTTTTGTTAATGTGATAATGAACTTGCTTAGTTAATGTCATAGAGAAAGTCATAAAAACCCCGAGACAAAATCTTTTACTTGAACCAATATACTTACCAATGATAATGCTTTTCAAGACTGAAGCCTAAATTAAAATATGAAAAGAAGAGGGGTGGGTAGATAGGGGTTCTTGGTAGTTGTTCATCTGCTAAGTGGGACAATTTTTTTTATCTTTATTAAAACTACTAATACATTTTGAATCAAGTAAGCCTTTTGTGTCTTTTGTCTTCTAATTTTGATTTTTTGTCTTTAACTGCACAACTGTGTTTCTGCTAACTTGAGAGCTACTCTAGCCTATGCCATTCATCACAAAAACGTCTCAGAGGGACTTGGAAATGTTTCAAGTTTTCAACAGTCAGAGACTTAGCCTGTTTTTTCTCATGTAAGTTACCTGCCTAGATACGCTAGGAAGACAAACACTGAATAACAGAAGTTGAATAATAATAGTAATGAGGAATTTTGCATGAGAAATAAAAACCTGGTAAAATCAGGTCTTTTGTTGTAGATTGCTGAGATACTTTACCAGTGTAAGAAAGTGTTGACATTTGTCAGGCTATCCTCCATAAATTAGAATTACTGTGCAGAGGGAGTGCAGCCTTGGTTGCCGTAACTATTCCTGCAACATTGGCTATTTTGTTGTGTTTTTTTTCCTTTGAAATACAAGGGGATATTTGAGGGTACACTGGTAGTACTTAAAGTCTCTACTCCTTAGTTGATCTTCTTGTTCTATTATCATTGTAATTCTTTTTATCTTGACCTAATCACATTTTCAGCTTGCTCATCAATTTAAAAGATAAATCAGGGGGCAGAAAAAGAAAAAAATGCATTGATTGTGTTGTGTGTTGTTTGGGGGATTTTAAAACTAATTTATTGTTTAAAATGGTGTAAGGTTGACAGCCTAGGAAACTAAAGCATCAGTACATATTTTCTCAGACTGTTTTGATAGTATGCTTTACCCCGACCTCGAAAAGCCACCTATTGCATGTGAGAGGATAGTTCATTCTCCATAGCTTATTCGGTCCTTGTCCTTTTTGCTAGGACTACCATCAAGATAGCTAAATATAGTAATAGGTTTGTGATGTGCCTACTTTTTCTCTGAAAATTGGTCAAATTCATTTGATACAGGCCATAAAGCAGCCAGGTACTAAGTTTCAGCCACCATCAGTTTGACCTAAGTAGTAGCTGAGCAGTGCCAGTAGTGTTTTTCCCTCACATTCTATTGCATTTTTTCATGTTCTTGTTGTAGCCAAAAAAAAAGCTGGCAACCTGTTTTTATATTTCCAGTGGGTTTCAGAGCCTTTTCTGCTGCAACTGAGTTGTCTGTTCTCAATTGCAAGAAACTAAACGTGCATAAACCAGCACAAAATAATGTCAAGTGTGGGCTTTACACAGCCTTAAATATGTTAGGGATTTGGGGGTTTGGGGTTGGGGGTTTTTTTGGTTTTGTTTTGGTTTTTTTTTTTACAAAACAGCCATTGAAGGTGTGGCTTGGACAGAAATACAGAGTAAAGCACATTTTTCAGATCTACAAAATAATTTCAGCTGTAAGTACGGTAGAATCTTCCTTCAAAAAAAGGGCATAAAAATATTGTAGCTTAAAAACTTATTTTGCTGGAAGAAAAGTGGCTTTAGAAAAAAAGTGGTTTATGTCCACTAATTGAACATCACTGGAAAGGTGGAAAGGGAACAAAAGAAAAATATTAATAATTATTTTGTTCAGTATTTTATGCTGGCACTCAACATGATACTGGTGATTTAAAAGACTTTTTGCGGTATGATATTTTTATACTTATGTCTATTTCCTTTAAAGGAAACTTCATAAAGACTGAGATTTTCAGATTTCTGTTGCTAACACTTTCCTGGGTTTCCTAGCAGTGCTTTTTTTTAAATGGAAATGCAATCAGCCCTTACTTCATGGTGCCTTCAGTATTTCTTTCAGGTCTGACCACTAAGCTCAAGAGTCACATCCTTAATAATCCCTGAAGAAATTATTGTTCCTCACCCCCTTACTACATATAGATACATACATTTAGGTATACATATACACATCTTTGCCTTTCTCAGAGTTGTTTTCCAGTATCGGTGGGTTTTCTGTACTTCACACTCAGGAATTGTGTTTGGGTTACAGGAACTTGTATGACTAGTTGATGGTATTTATATACATCCTGACTCTGATTCACTACTTTCGTTAGCACTAGAATTCAAAATAGCTGATTGTGACATCAGTGTTAATGATGTAATAATGCTGACTCTGAGCAGAATTGTTTCCAATTTCCTGATATGCGAGGGCACGTCCGCTTTACAGTTGTAGGTGCAGATGTTTGATTGCAGCTCATGCAAATTTGTGGAAGCATTAAATGTATAACGGTGTAGATGTGGTAGGCCAGAGTTAGCTATCAAAACTGTTTCAGAGGTTGCAGCTGGTATTGAGCTTCATGTACCCTAGCTACACTGCCCCTACCAGTCATACTTGCACTTGGCTAAAGGCAGCATGGGTGAATACATACAGCCTGTAGTTGCATCTCTCCCACCAGTGTGCATACACCTGAGTGAGATCACAATGAGTCCTGTTGGTATTTATTTTATAAAAAGTATCTTTAGTTTATATGGGTATTTCCCTACAGGAATAAAGATTTTCCTGTACCTTTTGAAAATGTATGGCAAAGTTGATTTTGAAAATCTTGCATGTAAATTTATCATTGGCCTTTGCATAATTATCGTGTTCTCAGGAATGCAACTGTGTTGAAGCTAGAGACCAAGAGCAGTTCTGGTGCTAGATCAGGAAAATGGAGGAAGACTGGCCTTTGCCTGTGTGGGGGGCCCTGAGCTCACTCCTAACAGCACACATGCCGGTTACGTTGCACCACTGCTCATGCTCCTGGCAACTCGTCAATTCCATATTTTGCTCAGCATTATGGTTTCTGAGCTTTTACCTACCCACACAAACTCCTTTGTGCCTACAGTAGGTGTGCGCAGAAAATGCTGTGTTTCGGATGCTCGGCAGGAACCTGACAGTAACATGAGGGAGGTGTTTTGGTTTTTTTTCCAGGAGGAGGCACCTCTGCTGCCTTCTGAACTGTATGTGTGAAGTATAGTAAATATATGGGTTAAAAAAAATCATAATTCAAATCCCTATAGTGGTACTGATCAGATCTCTGTTTCTGTAGCAATGAGAACCAAAGGTGGCCTTTTAAGGCTCACAGTTCATCTACCAATTTCCAGTTCTGCTTCAGGATTCTTAAAGTATTAGAGTGCATGCTTTAAACCCACAAAACTTACCTTTACCTAATTTTCACCATTCTAACCTAAGTTTCCACGGAAACAGGGTTGAAAAAGCCGCTGGTAGCCAGCAGGCAGCCAGCAGCTGAGAGTGAGAACTCTCCTTTGTCACTTTCCACTACTGGATGCCTGCTGCGTGCCAGTGTGCAAAGCTACCTAGGCTTCTAAAATCTGGATTACTTTCAATTTGAGGGGGAAAAATTAAATTAATCTACTCTTTTCTCTCTTTGGATTGTCACAGTAAATTCCAGGAGGGCAAATGGACTAATGAGTCCTGATCTGTTCGGTTACACTGAGCCCCACATAATCAAAGCTTTCCCAACCAACTGGGCCTCCCCTTTCATAATTTCCATGTTTTAAAAGCAGTCTCTCTCAAATTTTGTGTCTGTACACACATACATGCATATTGAGGTGCCTTACGTCTTTACGGCTCTATATCTATCTGTCTACATATTTATGAGCCTTTTTTGCATATAGTATAGTCTAGTCTATGTATAAAATTTCCTTTTTTCCCTGTATACTTAGGGAACATTTCTGAATGAATACATTATAACTGATCCTCAGTTAAATATTAGGAGTAGGATGTGAATGGAGATGGCTTTTAACCAGAAGTAGATTATAGCTGCGGGAAGACTAAAGGGTCTATTTGGTCAAGACTCATACAAAACTGAGATAAGCATGCACAACCTGACAAGATCAGATTAGACCCTTCCCCCACAAGTGCTTTTCCCATAAATATTTATCTACTTTCTATTATAAATAACCAGGAAATGAAAAAGAAGGATAGGTTCTTTTTAAAAAAATAGTCTAGAAATAGAAATGCAGCTTCAAATCTTCGGGGTAATGATACTTTAAGTATGCGGTAAATTCCAATAGTAGTTGCTGTTTTTAAATAGGAGCAAAGTACTGAAATTCTTCGTGACAGCTACATAAATTGGCACCATTTATAAACAAGAACTTTGTACATATGTGCATTTCTGCCTACTGTTGGGTACCTTAGAATTAAATAACTTATCACCTATGAGAGAATAGGTGTTGACAGAGTCAGCACTGCTGTATTTTTTAGCTTGCCTGAGGCAACATATCTGGCATTGAAGTTAAGCTTGGCAGTTTTTCACCCTGTCCCTCCTCCCTCCAGCCCAAGCGAATGCTCACTTCATCAATGAGAAACACCACTGGCTTGCCTGCCAGATGTAACGGAGATCCATGAATTCACATCTATTCTGTAAATCCGTGTTTCATTCAGATTGTCAATACTTTGACTTCACTTCCTCATGCAGTGGTGTTAAAGGGTAAAAAGCTGAAACCATACATGTGTCGCCAGTTCAGAAATACAGATGTGTTGGTGATCCACTTGTCAGAACCCGTGTGGATTGCCTCTCTGGTGTAACAAAAAAAAAAAAAAAGCACTTTCGTTTTGAGATTTAAAACCTTAAAAATGTACAGAATAATATTTTTATATTCATCTTTGAAAGTAACGAGTGTGTACTTTGTAAAACACTTTTGTGTCACATAAGAATAATATTAATACTTTAAAAATCTCAAGATGAAAAATGTAAGTCCTTTTTTTCTTTTCTTTTTTTTTAAATCTTTTTTTCCTCTAGCATTTTACGATGGGATAATGAGACAGATGTCTCTCAACTGGAAGGACATTTTGACATTGTTATGTGTGCTGACTGGTAAGTACATAAAAATCATAAAACTCATGTTAGAAATATAGCTTTGCTGGAGTAATTGTACTGTGCTGCTTGCCTGATGGCTAAGCAAAGTCAACAAATGAAGCACAAAACCACCTTAACCTCAACAAATTAATATTCATCTCCATGTGACAGTTATAAGGTAGTCTTCTATCACACAGTAACTTCTACCACATTATTTCCCAAAGATTGATTTTGAGAAGCATTTCCATTTTCTGGAATTGCCTCTGTTTCATGCTTGACGTATCAGTAAATGGACGACTTAGGCAAATTGCAAATAATTATGGCTCAGTGAGGAACAGTCTGGAGAAAAGGGAGTTTATCAACACAAACAGCTCAATTAGCTTACTTCTTAGGAAAGATCTGACTATTGATATAAGGGGATATATTTTTTTGCTCCCCAGAAAATCTTTCCAAGGAAAAAAATATTTTCAAAACCTTTTTTTCCCCCATCACATTCTGTTTCTTAAATCAATTTGACAGCAGTATTTGTAGGCATAGATTATTTACACAGGCACATGTTAATTATAATTCTTAGTAAAAAAAAAAGTACAGCACTTGATTTGTGAAAAGGTAGATACATGTTACAACACAGTATACTGTTTAGTAATTTATGCAAATAGATTTGATTATTGACACAACCCTTTTCTGATACTGGATTTGCAGAATTGTGCTGTGCAGTGTTTGCTGCATGGTAACTTTTAAAATGGTACAGTATTAGTTATTTGTGTTACATAAATGGAGACAGTGTAAAAAGAGATGTGCAAATTTCATTTAGAGGAGTACGTGCTTTTAAATGAATCTGTTTTTCCTTCATGGATATTTGCTCTTGACCCTTTAAATATCCAAAACAGAAAAAGCCGTTTATGTTTTCTTGCACATAACTGCTGTGAAAGACCAAATTCTGAAAACAGGGACTTCCTAGGACAGCTCAGTTCAGCAGATTTCTGTACCTTACTAAGAAATAAAGGAAAAAGGCAAAGGGAAGTATGAAGCTGTCTATTGTCTTTTTAAACAATGTTCTTTTTAAGTGGCTTCTAATAAAATATTCCACTAAAGCTTTTTTTTTCTTCTTTTTGCTGTGATATTTTGCTGTTTAAGCAAATTTATTATTTCAGGAAAGTTACTGGTTTTGTATAGCAGTGGAGAAAGCATGTTTAGTCATCTTTTTTCCTTCTAATACCTATTTGTTGACAGAATGCAACAGTGCTTAATTTCTCTTAGCATTTAATTTCAAAAAAGTTCTTTGTTTCCAAAAAGGACGGAGGAGGGTTTCTAAATAATCACTGATAATGTGCCTCAGAGATGCATCATCTGATTAAAATAAGGAGCTAAACAACACCATATGATTTCAGCAAGTAATTTAGTAAATGCCTTCCTCACCAAATATTAGAATGGATACTCCAGGTTTCATTGCACAGATGAAGTTAATGCTGGACAGGATTAGATCAGATTAAGTATGAAAGTCAGATCAGAGTGCTGGCGGACATGAGCAGGAGGGCAGCAGTCTTCTCGGAGGCTTAGACAAGGCTCACATATGGATGTTCTCCAGATTATGTGGGTGAAGCAAGGTCTTGCCAAGAGATTTAGAGTTAAATTTGTTCTTCACACAAATATCAAAACAACCTGGCTGTGCCATCTCTTGTATTCTTGATACTCACACCATGTCATCCTATTTGTGCTGGGAGTACAGCAGAGTGGAGCAAGACTTAAGTTGTTTTTTCAGTAATATTCTTGCCTAATACTCCTCCCAGTCTGTTTGGAAAGAGTGTAGTTTCTTTAGGAAACAAAGAATCAAACATGACAGGTAAAATACATAATGCATTTGCAATCCCTGCATTTTGTACATTTATTTTGAAGCACTTAAGATGCAGGTAAGTGTGTAAATATTTATAGATTTCTAAAAAATAAATAGAAATGTGCAGGTTAGTTTAAAGTACGTGTTTTTATTGACAAATTGTCTCCATTTTCTTATTGCAAGTGCCCATATGTATAGTTTAATAAGCATGAAAATCCCTTTATTGTTTGTTTCTTTTCGAAATCATTCTTTTTAGTTATGGACACTGGGTTTGCAGGTACATGAAAAGGCTAGGAAAAAAAATGTTCCATGCTTTATCAAACTCAAATCTTCTTTTCATTTTCATGTATTTCTCTTCTGAGATATAGAATCTGCTTGAGAACTGTTGGCAGGATTTTTGCTGTCTGAATTTTTTGGGCTGCCATTGAATAGGGAAGAAAAAAATATCTCTTTTCTTATAGCTTCTCGGCTGAAACCTGAAGTATGCAGCGATAAAAACAGATAGAATAGATTGCATTTAGTTTAACACCATCATATAGCTTATTCTCAGTCAATAAAATCTGAGATTAGAACAGAGAACTAGAAAGCAAAAAATCTGAGTTCAAATATTAGGTACATGGATAAATTTTTATTGAAGTATTTCCAGCAAGGGTGATATTGTCTGATTCTCTGAATAGCTAACCAGTGGTACTGCTTGATCCCATTTACATGAAAACAAGCTCTATTCATAAACATATTCCAAATCCACATGGAGGTTCAAGTAAAAATGTGCATGATTACAACAAGCAGCGATATGTTTATATTCATATATTTACAGTCAGACTTTCATAAACGTTGTGTGCAGGAGTGGAAAATAAGTTATTTCCCAGAACAGACAGTCTATTAGTTAACAGCTAAATTTAGTAGCTCAACTAGATTATAAAATAAATAAGAGGCAAACTGTGAAAGCTAGTCATTATTTAACCATTCAGGATTTTGACAATAAAAATAGTTTCATGGTTCAGCAGTTCCAAAATAACTTGTAAAATGTCAACTATGAGATAAAAATAAGAAAGAAGAAATATCGGTGAGGCTACACCTGGAAGAAGGATACACTGGGAAAAAAACCACACTGAAATAACCTTTAAAGCATATCCACCCACCTCATATTTTTCAGGGGGAATTCTAAGGCCAGGTGAGGGCTGCCAGAATTTTAGACTTTCTTCTGACCTACACTTGTGGTTATAAAGTCATGCAGGTGCTGGAATTGTAAGAGTATGAATAGAGGAGGAGAAATAACAGGTGGCTGTTTAGACAGGCCAAAAACAAAGACTCTTCCAAAGCTCTTGAGAGCATCAGATTTCTGATTTTTTTCAAAGGAAGCATATATCCTTTTCTTTATTAAGAAAAAAGTTGCTGAGATTTTTAATCCAAGGAGAGAGTCAAGGCCAGTAGAACTGAGCCAACAGAAAAATCTTTGTCTTATGTAGAGACAGTATAAGGTCTAAATCTCCAAATCATTTTGGAAGCGCATAATGTGCCACTTTACTTACTTAGACTGATCATATTCTTAAAGTTTGGCACATGCATAAGTATTTGCACAGCAGAGGCTGGGGGGGGCTGTCTCGCATTACTTTCACTACGGAGATTTTTGCTGAAGCCACAGGGAGTTGTGGATTCACCAGGAATGTGGAACTGAACTGAAAGTATTCTTAAAATATGTCAATTTTATTTCCATTAGTGTATTTCATTTAATATAAGGAAATCTTTTTTACTTTTACATTTACATGAATGCAGTAAGATCTCTGTCCTTCAGTTTAGATTTATTATTCTTTTTAAGCCTGATTTCTTGCACATACTTTCAAGTGCATTGGAATCTGACAACATGGAAGTAAGGGTTTTTTCAGTTTATGTCAGCCATGTAGTTGAAGTCGAACAAAAAGATAAGTGGCCCTATGCATTAGGCACCATACATTAATGTAATAATGTCTATAATGTCTGAAGTACACCTGTAAACTAAGGTATTTTAACAATTGCAAAGTATGCAAAAAGAAAAATAAGTTCACATCATAAGATATAAAATACAAGTATATGCCCCTTGTTTTGAGACGCAAGAGGATATCAGCATGAAGCAAATTTAGAATCTACTTGTTTTTTTTCATTTGTTTCCTTGTGGCTTACTGTTACATTTGTGCACTTTTGGTATAAACCTTCATTTTGGTTTTAATGGTAATTAAAATTTTAAAAAAAAAAAGAAGAAGAAGAAGAGGGAGGTGACAAGATTGCCTGCCTGTTCATCTGGATTTCACAGGTTAAGAGCACTGCCTAAACAAAGTCCGAATCATCAACTGTGCTCTGGCCTCTGCTGCTGCAATCCAAAACTTCCTTGCTGACCTGAGAAAGCCTTGCTATTCCTGTCCTGAGCTATTGCTTTCACAGCGCCCTTACTGCATAAACATGAGGCATTACCACTAAAGTAATGGTGAGCTAAGCCAAATTTGAATTGAGGTGTGAGAACTGAGTGCTAATGTTTTAGAACAATACATTATTTAATTTCACTGAGCTGTTGTGAGCTTTAAAGGATTCTCTCGGATACATTTTTAGGATGCTGTGATAATATTTAGTTCTGCAAATTCTACCTGTAAGAGAAATTGCGTGACTAAATCTCCTTGCGTGGGCCAAATCCTGTGCTGGCCCTGTCTGTCTGCAGCACAGATTATCTATCGACTTCTTCAGGATTTTCCTCAGTCAAGGCATCCTCCAACTCAGAGGGAAAACAGAGATGTTCTCTGGAGTCACTGCATTGCATTAAGGTTGCTTCCAGCCTTCTCTGCTGCCTCTGGTCAGAGAGTGTGGCTCACAGAGCAACAGACTGGAAATCCCCATATTGGAGACTGTTTTCAATTAAGCATGTCCCGTTCCCAGGGACAGCCCTTTTGGAGGGCAGGAACAACTTGGGAGCAGAGCCAGGGTGACTGTCCCAGGTTATCTGAGTTTCCTAAGCTAAGAAGGCAAAGAGTCTCCCTCCCATACCACCAAAATATCAATTGGGGTTGAACAGAAAAGGTATTAATTGAAGTTGTCTAATCTAGCAGGTCATGCAACCATTTTAAGTTCTCAAACACTCAGTTTCTGGCGCACAAAGGCCTGTAGTTCTCTCATTGTAAAGGAACAAGATTGATGGCAGCAGTTGTGCCCCTGTCTCATTGTAAAAAGAGAGAATGGTATGCAGGTCCATGAAAAAGGCATTTTAGCCCTGGTAAGTGGCCCTAAAATTGTGTTTCCACTACACTGCTTTCAAAAATAAAAATATTGTACATGCATTTTTCATTTGGAATGTACTTCTGTCTACACAGGATCCCAGCAAGTCTTAAATGTGCATGCTTGTGATGTTTCTCGTTGAAGAAAATTAGTTATTTTTAGCAATTCATTTGGGAGAGGACTCATGCACCGTATTGCACCACTTCTGCAGGTGGCTAAGTTCTCGGTGAAGTGGTGTCTTATGGTTTCTGTCTGTACAGGGATCTACCTGAGGTGAATGTGATTAGAACTCCCGGGAGACATTAGAGATATCAGCTGCTGTTTCAATGAATTAAATTTAAACAAACATTTTTTCAGTAACATTCTTCCAGTAAGATTAATCAAGACTAAGGGGCAACCATCATGCCAGCTGCTAAAGTTTAAATATTCTTGCAGACAGACTACCAGAGAAATTGTTAGCTAGTACTTCAATATCTTGAGAAGAAATTCAAAAGGTCATAATTCTGCATAAGTGCTTTAAGAAATGTATGGGTATCCAGTCTATCATATTTTCTCAACATGTGCCACTCTGCCAGTTTTTGCTGATGAAATTCAGTCACTGACAAGTTTATTGATAGGGGTTTGGTTTTTTTCCTGAGTAGCAAAAATTCACAGCACCTACACAACTGCTTGACCCTATGATATGTCATGTTGTATTCTCCTTGGTAGCTGTGGTGTGTCCTTACCTAAATATCCAAACATATTCTGTTCTTGATGACTGGCATGCTGTTGGCAGACCGCGTTTTCCTTGTTGGTGTTTCATAGGTTCTTTATATTCTTTTAGAGATTTCAAACCTGGAAAAAAATTAGCCACATCTGTTCAGAAAGAGATGTTTGAGAATAAAAGAAAGGGGAGTATAGGAAAAAATCTTAAAGAATGGACAAAATGCCATGTAGTGTGGAACTTGGGCTTGACACAGGCTGGAAAGCAGTTTTATTACAGAGAAAGTGTGAAAAATAATGAAGAAAGAATGACATTATTTGTGACCTGCTTGATAGAGTTTCTTATCTGAATCACCAATATAAATGCAGCCCATGATAGTAAGGACTGAAAGGCATCAGTTGCTATCCGATGGTTGTTCACTAACCATTGTAAATGCACTCTCATCCACAGTAACTACATGTCCACAAATATCTAGTCAAAAGTGATTGGCACCCTGGTTGCCACTATTAGTACATACATTAAGGTGCTGAGGGGCATGAAGAATGAATTATCCCCTCAAATCATGAGGTAATCACGCCAAAATAAGGCTGAGCATGTTGGCAACATTGCATGGGAAAATTGACTCTGCTGCTATCCTTGTGGGACTCATGCTGGAGATGAAGGATTTCACTCCTGAGTGATGACAACGCTGTACAATCTGGGTTTGAACAGTGTTTGAGGGAGAGAGGAGCTAAGGGCTTGTAAATCTTTACAGAGATAGATATAGAAATAGAACAAGTATGCATAATAGGTTTATTATAATGAATTAATGCCACAACTGTGAAGGTAAAAGGAAAAAAATAGACCCTTAGTAGTAATACCTGAAATACAATAGAAAACACTTTTTAAAACTCCACACACATACCTTGTATAAAAAAAAAACCACGTAAAATGTTATCTTTCTATATTGATCCTGATTTCTGATATGGTAGTATTTTAATAGCTAGCATATGTGATCTGTGAATTTCAGCTATATAAAGATCTGTTTCATGCCAGTATTTTAGCTTGGGTTTAGATTATATTTGGGTTTATGTATTTTTCAATATTGAAAAGTACCTAACTGGACAGAAATGGAGACTACAGCTTCTCTTTTACAGCATTGTGTAAACATATGTAATTAGCCTTGTACTTATCTGCATTAGTATCATTAGAATTGAAAACCCATTTTAATCTGGATTCTGTTCTCTTCTCAATGTCAGCCTGTTTCTGGACCGGTACAGAGCTAGCCTTGTTGATGCAATAAAGAGATTACTCCAACCCAGTGTAAGTATGTTTCTATTTTCTCCCGAACACTGGCTTCAGAATAATTAGTCTGTGCACAATGATTGAGAGAGTAATGGAATGGCAGGATTAATGTCATGTAATACTTTAATACTTATTATGTCCAACTTCAATTGAGTCTTCTAATCTATCAGATTCTTTCGTAATCATAAACTAGGAAACTTCTTATACTTGGCCTTCTGATAAGGAACACAGTGGGTAGTAAAATAAATGAAACCGCTTCAAAGATAGCGTCAGATTATTTTTATCAAAGCTTTTCTCAAGTATTTTCCTTTGATAATAATGTCTTCATATTAAAGTAAAAGTACGATATTGAAAGTTTTTATGTTGGCTTCTGTCATTTGTAATCCCTTCAATTGTAACCTTTGTCATTGTGTATTTATTTATTGTGAAAGAATATTTTTTCTTTTCATTTCTGTTCATATAAAATGAACAAAAACCTTATGCATATATTGTAGCCTAAAACTTTTTTTCATTAAGCATGCCCTGTGTTTGCATGTTTTATACCTTAGAACATAATGAAATTAAGCTTTTCATAAAATGCTTACATATTCTACATGAGTGTCACTGAGGAAATATTTTACCGATCTCAATCTATTAGGCTGTTAAATCAGAGAGCTACAGGTAAAAATAAAAGCTGTTATATGCATATACTTATACAAAACAAATGATCTTGAATCTCAAAAAAAATAATTTAAAAGTAGATATCTAAATGAGAATATGAGAAAACATGTGAAGTAATATAAGTAGGAATTTGAAATAGGAATTTTACCTTTCATGCTTAAAATATGGATCTTCCAGTAAGGTAAACTTTCCATTTCTAAACAAAAGTGCTTCATTTTATCAGTGCATTCTCCAAACATTATTTATAAATTGTATTGTACATTTTGTACAAGAGATTTTCTCTGTCAAAGGAATAGAAGAACCAAACGTGCAAAGGCTTATGAAACTGAGTCATTTTAGTCATGTAAGTAATCCCATTCTTTGCTTAGAGTGATCAGGTTTCTATTCTTGGTTCTATCGTAGACTTTCCTGAGTGACCTAAGGCAAGTTACTTAAGACTGAATTATTTTAATGAGCTGTGAGGCAAGGCTGCCAGGAGAAATGTAGCCACCCTGAGGAAAAAGTTACCCAAATATTTCGGTCAGTAGCAGCCAGGGGAGGTTAAGCAGCTCAGGTCCAGCGTGATACATTCTGACTTCCATGATGTACCATCAGTTGTCAGGGTGCAATAATTTTTGAGACCAGAGGTGATCTAGAACACAAAGATGGTCCCAGGCTTTTTGGCCCAGATCAATGGCTGCACCTGGCTCTTCAGTTAACCCCCTGGTCTGCTGTACTGGCTCCACGGAAGGGCACTGGCAGAGAAGAGGTGCCATGGTAACTGTGATCTGGCTAGAAGCCTCTAGCTGGGCTGGAAGAATAGCCGTTAGTTGACTTGTCTCCTGCTTATAGCTAGTCACAGTCTGGTGGTCTATACTGCTAAAAACATGAGTGCACACATACATTTGTATATGCATACACACATACATTCTTTACCTAGGCTGATGAGGCCAACCAGACAACTCGGTTTAAAAAACAGTGACGATAAGGCAGCCTGAATTTTAAGTAGTGTTCATAGCTCAAGTTCCCATCTATAGACAATTTAGGAACTGTTAACCTGACATCAAACCAAAACTGGGCTGACTTTGTTGCTTTTTAATGCCAGTCAGCTAATTCAAATTCAGAACACGCTTTTGTTTTTAAGAGCAGAACTACAGTTCTTTGTGAAAGTAGATGGAGTAAAGGGAGATGGCTTTTTGTTGCCTGTCTTCCTAGGTTGGGTTGCTTCTGCCCATTGTGATTAATAGCATAGCCTCATTTACTATGCTTTTTAGGTTATAGTTCCTATTTCATATCAGCAAAGCTAGCTTAAAAAATTTTTGCTCCTTGCATGAATTTCTTTTGCAGAGTTTTGGACCATGATCCAAACTGTATTTTTTTACTAAAGTAATTTACCTAATCCCATCATGGATGGTTATATGGATGGATATCCAGTTACGGCATGTCCTTGCTAATTATTGTAATTCGTAACTAAGAGGATAGCAAACCATCGGGTGGGGTGGAAGCTGGAAGTGCAGACACCTTAAATGAGCTCTCTTGTCCAAAAAAGATATGTTGAACACAGATGCCTTCAAGCATATGCTTTCATGATTTGAAAGACCCCAGCAAAAGCATATATTCATTTGAAGATGCAGTCACAAGTACAAAATAGTTACTGTTTTTACTGTTCTTGTAAACCTGTATAAACCTAAGGATAGCATCAGAGGAAACTTTGCTGAATTACACTATACTTTGGCCTTTAACAGAAAACTAAATTAAGAGTGAATAGATTTGCCAGTTGCAATAATTAAAAATTATTTTATATAATATAAAATATAATATAAATATAAATGTATGGGCGTTAGTTTATGCCTAAGCTAAGGCATAAACTGTTTTGATTGAGTTCACTCTTCTACGTTAATTATTTTGGCTCAAATTTACAAGTTACATTTCCTTATTGGTATAACTTTGCCAAATTGATGGAGGAACAATCTCAAATTGAAGACACATCTAGATGTAAGACATCTTTCAAGTGTAACTATGATACAACTAGGATAGAAGACTTCAGGGAAAATATTAGCAAGCAAAACTAAAAGGAAAAGTGGAGTAAAACAGAAAATAACAGGTATCCTTACAAAGCTGTCTTGAAGGAGAGATTCAGAACAGGTAATCTATTCTGTTAGTTTAAAAAGAGACAAATTTATCTGCAGTATTTCCTTTTTCATTAAGGGTGTTTGTGACTGTTAGAATCCTTATGGCATAGCATTATGTTCTGGGTAACATTTTGTTTTCCTGGAAACAGTACTCTGGTCATTTCAGTCCCCTGATTCATAGTGTGACCTCATGGACAGTTGTATTGGCTCAGGAAAAGAGGAGCAGAAATTCACACAGGCAGAAATGAGCAGCTCGCAGAGTTACTGGGGGCTTAAATTGCTATCTGAATTTGTTACAAAGGATAATGTCACCTGTAAACCAATTCCAAGAATTAGGCATTGAAATTTTACATCAAACAAATTTATCTTGAATGGCTATATTTTATTCCCCTTATAAGCAAGCTACTTGATCTGCCAACATTTAGTTTTATTTTTTCCTATTATTAAAATGTACTTTTAATTTCAATCTCAGCATAAGCAGTTGCTTGTTTGCATATTTCCCTAATTAAGAACATTTTTTTATGAAGGCTTTGATTCTTCTGTGGCCTATCCATTCAAAATCCCAGTGAAGTCATTGGGATGCTATTGAGCCATGATTAGTACCAGCAAATAAGACTGCATTTAATAATGATTGATGAGTAAGCCTAATCACAGGCATGTCCAAAACATGAACGTCTATTCCGTTATCTTACTGCAGCATTTTAGTGACATTTCAAACTACTGTAACTGACACTTTCTTCTATGGTTTGTTCACAAGTTTACTAGAAGTATTTTCCCAGCTGAGGAAAGGCCATTTTGAACTTTAAACATCATCCTAAACTGGGAGGCACTGTTGAGTTAGAATTAAACAACCTTGGCATAGTCCATCAAGTGTAGATCCAAGCCGCTGGTCTAATTTTTTTATTGTACAGCAACCAAGAAATGAAAAGCATTTTAAAATCAGAAATGTGAGTGCAGCCCCACAACAGGTAGCAGAAGCACAGAGATCCATGATTGACAAGAAAGTGCTTTCACGGTACCTCCACAGTACCTGCCGGTTTTGAGGAGATTATTGTACTATTAAACTTAAGCATGATTTCTTCATTTTTATCAGTGAGGGCAAGATCCTCAGGTGTTTTAGATGCACGCTAAATTCAATAGATGGATGGATTTTTACAGCAGCTAAGGATCTGGCTGAAAGTTACTGCGTAGTGATTTCCATAAAAAGCCATTTCCCTTTTTTGAAGTTATTTCAAGATTTTCAGTCTGGTTTTAAGAGATATTCCATACCATGTTATGTTCTATTTTACTGTATTTCTCTTTCAAATTAAATCTGAAGTAGTCTGCCGAGTGTGTGAGAAGGAATGGCCGCACAGCGCTCTGTGAGGGGGGCAGCTGCCAGGGCACGGCCGGTACAGGGCCTGCGGCCTTCAGCCATCTCCATTTGCAAGTTTCGGCCATTCCACAGGTCCCTGAGTGAATCGCGTGGTCAGTAAGCCCTGGGCAGGGGACATGTTCCCCACTACCCTGATGTTTCTGTGAAGCTGCCTGTGAAGGTGCAGGGCTCCAGGGGAGCCTCATCCTTCTTGCATCAGGAAGGGTCTGCAGAACCACGGTCTGGGGAGCTGAGATGGCAGCAGGAGGAGGAGGATCCTCAGCTGAAGGCTCCCTTTGCTGCCCACTTCTGTCTGATGGCAATATAGCATGCCAAGGATGTGAGGCATGCCAAGGATGCCGATTGTGAATTTCCTGTGTTTAATGTTTTTCATCCTGAGCTGAGCCTATATTCAGACCTAAGATTTACAGAAGCAATTCCAGTGCCTTTGGTGCGAGTTACACCCCTCTGCACCTCATATTTAGCCACAGAATTAAAGTTACAGCTTACACATATGAACAGAAGTGAATTGCTTGGGATATTGCCCTAGGTCTCCTTTGTGCTGAAATTTCCCGCGAGAAAGATGAGGATAACAGTATTTCCCTATCTCACAGAGGCATTGTGAGCATAAATACAGTGCTGTGGTATTGACGATTGGAGTCTTTTAAGTACACATTAGTATCACAAATACTGACATAGAGTTTTTTTGCTGCCTCACTGCGTGTATGTGAGTGTACGTGTGCACAAGCTGTAACACACAGGTTGTTTCCTGTCCTCCTCACTAAGTATCTGTGTCAGCGTCATAACTTTCCAGAGTTCCTACGGAAATTCTCTCTTCTGATCACTTTTTTCCTGAGATTTCATTTTCTCAAGCCAAATATTCTTCTGCGGCATCTATAATCATTTCATAATTTCTTCAGATCCCTAAAAATATTTTTTATGTCTTTGGTTGATTACAGCACCTCACAAATTAGTCTTAGCTCTCATTAATATAGAAGTCAAATACAAGAACTCAGAGTAAACTTTGTGGCTCCCCTCGGTGTGATATGCTGTTGGCTGAATATTAACCTTTGTTTACAGCTCTTCAAGCAGTTTTCATTCCATGTGACAGAACACAGTATTCAGCCAATTAGAATTAATTTTGCAAATAAGATTTCAAGAGATGCTATATCACGTAGGTTAGGTTTTGGGCTAGTACTTTGCACAGTGTGTCTAAAATCTATCAGTTCAAGGTACGGTTATTTTTGTTTTCTTAAATACAGAAGGATGAACAAAAAATTATCTAATGGACCATAGTGTATTGCCTGGGCATCATAAATGGCCTGATAATCTTAAAAGATCCAGAATTACTGTGCAAGAAAATTAAGTCCTGCTTTAAATGCAATTTACCATTTTAAGGTCAAATTTGGTTGCACTGCTCAGGTAGTTTAAAATATCTTTTAAAAACTGATGATCAGGGCCATTGTAATTCCACTGACAGCAAGTGGGAGGTACTCTTCTACGAGTGAGAGCGAAAAAAGAAAATCACTATTTGCAGCCTTTGCTTGGTCATGAGCTAACAAATGGATTTTGCATGGAGTGTATATTTTATGTGCTTTTTCTGTTTTAGTTTGGTAATTCATAACCACCATTATTGTATGAAAAGGAGCAGATGTATGGCAGTTGGCAGTTTTCTAAAGAAAATATTTATTTATTACTTTCTATTTTGCATTCATTTAATCAGAGAAATCTTGCATATTTTGAAGAGTTATTTGTATTACCCTATTTTAGTATTTTCCCAAGAGAACAATTGACTTTTCCAGCTTGAGTATGTTAAAAGCTTAGTCAGGTGTCTGTTATATCTGGTTCTCTTCCAGTTTTAAAAATGTATAAATTCCCTTTTTAATGTTCCAGGGAAAAGCAATGGTATTTGCTCCACTCCGAGGGAATACTTTAAACCAGTTTTGCAATCTAGCTGAAAAAGCTGGTTTCTCTATCCAAAGACATGAAAATTATGATGAACACATTTCGAACTTCCACTCCAAGGTTAGTTTTCTGCTTGTGTTAGATAACACTTTAATCCGCATTGCATTTTGAAGAGATCATGGTCCTTTTGGCAGGTAACCTAAATGTTTGATTAAAGTACTCCTTAGGTGTGCTGTTTCTGAACAGCTATTTTTGTATCTGATTATTTTGTGTGGTAGAACCATCGTTTATCTCTGCACGTCTAGAAGAGTTTTGCAGAAGCATCTCCTGTTTACCCTTTTCATTCACAGAAATCTAATATATGAGAGTCTCTTCTTGTTGTTGTTAGCTGCCTATAAATATACGGCACACTAGCATTTACATTTTAATAAAAAGCTTGCAACTTCTAAGTAGGTTAAATACTGAAATGGACTGAAATAAATAGGAGGTGAATGTCTAATTGTATCATATCGTACCTTAAATCCTTATCTCTGGCTGCTTTATGGCTGGGTCAGTTGGCAGCTTCAAACTGCTAAATCTCATACAGAATTTCACAGTTGTGGGGTTATATGTCAGATCGAGGCGCTACAAGATTTAGGTCAAAAGCACTTATCTGAGCGTGATTTCTAAGCTTGCTTACATAAAGCTACTGTTATCAGTCTCCTTTTTTATTATTTATAAGTATAGAGTAATACAGGACATGAAGAGGAAGGTGCTTCACAGAAAACTTTTTAGGAATTTCTTATTTTCCTGTGTAGAAGTGCTTATCAAAATCATATTTATTACTTGCAATTCTGAGATCTCTATTTCATACCATAGAGAAATCCACTGTTGTAAGTCCATATGACCTTAGACATAACCTCTTGCAATTTTCTAAGAATTGCTCTTGGAAAATATAGACATGTTCAGAATTGAAGTGAAATACATTTTTTTATTTAGCACCACCATAGGATAGGAATCAGATTATGCTAAAAAAAGTGCATGTGATGTTGTAAGGGACAAGTATATATATTTTATTGTGTAATTTTATATTCATTAAAGACTCCCATTAAAGCTATCTAGGCATGTGTACATAAAATCATTTAATGTCATTGTTCAGGTAGGTCTGAATCTGGTCACGCTAAAACCAAATAAACTTCAGTCGTCATTCCTCTACCATCTTGACTTCAAATCATATAAAATGATGTAAATGTAAGGCCCAATGTGATGGGTGTTTTATTTGCCTCCATCTGAAAAAGGGCGTGATTTTGATTATGTTGTTTCATGGTAGTAGTTCTCTTTCATTATCCACTGCATCCAAATCAGCTCTGCAGCAGTGAAATGCAGGAGTAATAGTTGTTATCTTGAACCAAGAGATGGGTCTAAAATGATAGGGTAGTTTATTTTGCTTAGAAAACAAATCTATTCTCTTTTCCTCTGGTTATGTGTCCACTGCAGTCCTAATAATGGTGACCAGAGCAAAGACGTATCTGAAGTAGCTTTAAATTAGCTTGCTCTAGAAATGCCAGTCATTGTACTGCACTATTTTTGAGCACAAGCTGTGAAACATAAGATGGAGATGTACTTGGAGAGGGTAATGCCCAACTTCATTAGTTTAAATCCAGTTTGGGAATGTTTTTTCTCCACTGTAATCACAGCTGTGATAGCGTTGTTCCTTGTTCCTCTTCCCCCTGTCTCCTTTCGGCTCAAGGAAAAAAAAATACCTCAGAGATAAATTACTGTTCAGTCTAACACACATGCTAACTGATGACACCTGATGCAATCAAGGATAGCTTTTTGTTCATTTAATTTCTTTAAATAGAGGCGCTTCAGTTTTATTGGAAGATTTTAAAGGGCGAGGAAAATAAAGGACCAAAATATTTTATCTGTTTGAATGGCTTTCTTTTTGTATGATAGTCTACTTTCTAAGGTGCTGGTTTCTCATAGTATGCACTGATCACCCAACACTGATCTCTTGCTAGCATTTTGATGCTTAAATACATAACAAATCTGCAAAAAAAGGCATTTTGTTGAGAAATTACATGAAGGGTGAGGGATGGAATTC